>NC_073626.1:73173481-73785981 GCF_029407905.1 Bubalus kerabau
CAAGAAACTGTGGAAAATTCTGAAAGAGATGGGAATACCAGACCACCTGATCTGCCTCTTGAGAAATTTGTATGCAGGTCAGGAAGCAACAGTTAGAACTGGACATGGAACAACAGACTGGTTCCAAATAGGAAAAGGAGTACGTCAAGGCTGTATATTGTCACCCTGCTTATTTAACTTATAGGCAGAGTACATCATGAGAAACGCTGGGCTGGAAGAAGCACAATCCAGAATCAAGATTGCCGGGAGAAATATGAATAACCTCAGATATGCAGATGACACCACCCTTATGGCAGAAAGTGAAGAGGAACTAAAAAGCCTCTTGATGAAAGTGAAAGTGGAGAGTGAAAAAATTGGCTTAAAGCTCAACATTCAGAAAACGAAGATCATGGCATCCGGTCCCATCACTTCATGGGAAATAGATGGGGAAACAGTGGAAACAGTATTAGACTTTATTTTTCTGGGCTCCCAAATCACTGCAGATGGTGATTGCAGCCATGAAATTAAAAGATGCTTACTCCTTGGAAGGAAAGTTATGACCAACCTAGATAGCATATTCAAAAGCAGAGACATTCCTTTGCCAACAAAGGTTCGTCTAGTCAAGGCTATGGTTTTTCCTGTGGTCATGTATGGATGTGAGGGTTGGACTGTGAAGAAGGCTGAGCACCGAAGAATTGATGCTTTTGAACTGTGATGTTGGAGATGGCTCTTGAGAGTCCCTTGGACTGCAAGGAGATCCCACCAGTCCATTCTGAAGGAGATCAGCCCTGGGATTTCTTTGGAAGGAATGATGCTAAAGCTGAAACTCCAGTACTTTGGCTACCTCATGCGAAGAGTTGACTCATTGGAAAAGACTCTGATGCTGGGAGGGATTTGGGGCAGGAGGAGAAGGGGATGACAGAGGATGAGATGGCTGGATGGCATCACTGACTCAATGGACATGAGTCTGAGTGAACTCCGGGAGTTGGTGATGGACAGGGAGGCCTGGAGTGCTGCGATTCATGGGGTTGCAAAGAGTCAGACACGACTGAGCGACTGACCTGATCTGATCTGATTATTACATTTATTAAGAGGTATCTGACTTTTCTTCTGTTAGCCATGTTGATGTCAATCTCTTCATCATACCTACTCTCCTCAAATTAAGCTTTCTAAGAGATAACAGATTCACACTATAGTAAATGATTAATGCATAACTCACTCAGAACAGGGTATAGACTGTTGAAATCATAAAGCTGATCTGTAGGAAAAATGATAATTTTGATAAAGTCCAGTGATCAAATCTGACATTGATTGGCAGTTTGCTTTGAAGATCTTGGGCCATGAAATCTGAATTGTATTCCTTAGAGTAATATTCTTCAAATTCACCTATGAGCCACTAACAATCAAATACAGGTTTCTAGGGGCCCTTATAATTTCTTTTTTATATATTTATAGATTTAGATCAATAGTAGAGGGTTGATAAACAACAATCAAGAAAGAAAAACAAATACGTGGAAAATATTAAATTGAATTTCAATGTGAAAATTATGGCTAGGCTTTAATATATCCCAATAGCATAAAATTATGGTTCACCCTTCAAAGTTAAATGAGGTGCATGGCAAAAATTATAGGATAGCTCAGAGTTCCTATATTGTTAATTATTCACAAAGAATTGGTTGGTGTCTTGGGACTAGCTTGGCTTAGTGAAAAAAACAAAGGTTTTAGAATGAATTAAACCTAGGATTTCAGGGAATCCCCTGATAGGCCAGTGGTTAGGATTCCATGCTTCCAGTGCAGGAGACAGGGCTTCGATCCCTGATTGGGAAGCTAAGGTCCCTCACGCCTTGTGGAGTGGCCAAAAAAAAACAAACCAAAACAAACAAAAAAACTCCTAGGATTTCACCTGAACTCTGGTGTGGAACCTTAGCCAAGTTACTGAACTGTGTGTCTGGGCCAAGTTACTATACTAGATTGTGCTCAGATTTATCCCCTGTAAAATGGTTGTTGTAAAGATTAGAAATAAAACATGTGAGGTGTCTGGAAGCAGAGCCTCATACATAGTATGTGCTCAGTCAAGTCTCACATGGCGCACCTTGAACAGTACAGCCAATGATTTTTTTTATTAAATTGAATAGACTATTAGGAGATTAAATGTTGGTATTATATGACCTTCTTCCTGGAGTGGACAATTGAAATTGAAAGGACCTATTTTTTGCTGCTGACTGTACAGTAATTACTTCCCCAAGATACTAGAATGGGCACACTTTAACAAGAAATGTCTCTGTAATGTTCCTTTATGGAGAATTCTATAGTGTGCAGAAAAAACTTCCTCTATTTTATAAATCAGTATTTTCACAAAAAATCTATTTACTTGGTGTTTAGGACCCCATTTAAAAAAACAATAAAATTGCAGTGCCTTTTCTGAAGAGTAGTTAATAGATAATTTTAACCAATTTGATTAAAATTGTACCTGGTAACAACTAGGGTTTCAAAAGGAGAGGAAAAAAAGAGATAGATAATACTTGTTGCTTCTCAGTATGGTGCAGGAACCACAAGTGGGTCCATCAATGCATGGTGAGTGGAAGAAATTCAGAGGCACCAGCTGAAAGTAAAATCTTAGTATTCTGTAGTTTTTTTTTTTTAATAACCCAAATTTGCACTAAGGTGCATATTTTATATTTTCTGGATTTTATATGTCATGTAAATCAACAGTCAAGATATTTCTTTACCATAGCTCTTTGATTTACCTAACAGTAAAGTTTCTGATAATGAAGTATATTGTAGGGATACATCCCTTCCTTTCAGTCAACATATAAAAAACATTATATTACACATTAACATTGCTGTGCCATGAAAAGATAGTCATCATCTTTAGTCATTGGGAGATGTGAATTCAATGAAAAGTATATACATATGCACATATTTATTAATAATTACATGTGTCACATATACATGTGTGCATATATAAATACACTATATATTAAATATTAATTATAATATATATTAATAATATCAAGTAATCTTGGAAGGGATATGAAGGAACTAAAATTCTTATTAGGTTGCCAGTGGAAATGTAAAATGGTATAAACACTTAGGAAAAGGTCTAGTGTTTCTTATAAAAGTTAATCATGCTCCTACCATATGACCCAGCTATTCTACTCCTAAGTATCTACCCAAAAGAAATGAAATGTATATCTATACAAAGACTTACACATGCATGTTTCACAAGTTTAAAAATGCAAACAACCCAATATATTATCAACATGTGAGTGGATAAGCAAACAGAAGTATATCCTCACAATGAATATTACTCTACAATAAAAAGGAACTAGCTATGGATACATGCAACAACATATATGAACCTCAATTATGCAGAGCAAAGTAAGCTAGATTTAAAAAGAGTACATATTGGACAAGCCCACTGATAATATTCTAGAACATGCAAACTAATTAATAGATGCAGAAAGTAGATGACTGGTTGCCTACAGATGGGATGGGGGAACAGAGAGAAGCAGGAATTAAAGGAGACATGAGCAAATTTGGGGGGATAATACTTACATTCATTATTTTAATTGTGTTGATGGCTTCATATATATATATATATATATATATATCAAAACTTATCAAGTTGTATACTTGAAATTTATGCCACTTACATGTTGATTATACCTCAATAAAACTGTCTTACAAAAAAATCATTGTGTTGATTTTTCTTTTTTTTTTTTTTGCATTTCATCATTTATTTAATGTTTAAGCTCTTGCACTAGATTTTTACAAGCTGGTGAACACTGACAAATTATTTCTTCACAGTACTATTACCACATGTTCCTGGACAATATAAATAAATAGTTGAGCTAATGTTAATACACATCACCATTTTATCAATTACATAATAAAACAAATTGTAAAGTATCCAAATATTAAGTTACACAGCTCAAAAGGTATATAAAATATTAAATGTCTGTTTAATTCTTTAGCAGAAACCCACTTTTTTTTTGCAAGAGAGGCTGGGAATCACACTTCAAACAAAACCAAGTTGGTAAACAACTTCAGGTAAGTATGGAAAAAATTACAAGAATTTCAGAAATTTTGACTAAGAATTGTTTTAGTTACAATAACAAAGTATTTGTACCTTTTAAGAAATACTTACTAAATTAAAGTGCATATTCTACATGTTCTGCACAAGACAAAGGCAATGTTTTACTAAAAATACTTAATAGCCCCCTCCCATTCTGTTTTCAGGCCCTCCCTGGAAGCTGCACCCCAAAGTACAAACATTAAAATGAACTGTAAGGCTTTTGTCTGGAGACATTAAAGACATGTGCTTCTGTACAATGTAGATTTTCAAAATGGAGGCCTTCTACAACACAAAATGAGATTTATAGAAAGATATTAAATCATCACTGTAAGACTTGGTTAATTAAAAAGGGAGCAAATCTGATGTATACTGGTATGAGTATGGGAGATGTAAACATACTGTGAGCAAACCTCATAGGCCCTACTTTCTGTGTTTGAAATGATGCAAGGAATAAACCACTCAAGGTCCAGAGTGCTCATAGTTCCTGGGATTTGTTCTATATGATACTAAAAATATACAAGTATTGTGCTGGGTATTTTGGCACCTAGTCTTTCTAAATTTCTTACATATTGATAAGATTCTGGCATGGAAACAGATTTAAAGATATGACTCAATACTGCATGATTTCAGGAAGGGTCAACTGGTACAAATTATAAGCACATTTTAAATGCTGAACAGCATGAATTCTTTACTCGTATCCAGATAGGTTGATCATAACCTGAACAGAGTCTGCAATTCTGCCAGGCTTGTGGCCTGGTAAAACTGCTCTTCAACACTCCTATGGAAGCTTCATTATACTTATTCACCAAGCCAACAGGCTCTCTACTATATACAACAAATTCCATCCTGTCTCAGGTTCCACTTCTAAGCAATGGCATCACACACCCTGGTTTCACTGAATGCAACAGTTGTTTCTATGCCCAATGGAGTCTTTGAAGTGCAGCCGCATTTTAGGATGATACTTCTCCAAATTCAAAAGTTGCTTGCTGTTAAAAGCTCCTCGCCACTTTTGTCTTATGAACTGTACTGCATCTTCATATTTCATTCCACCTTCAGTTAGTGCTAGGGTGACTGGAGCTCTGCCAAGGCCTGCAACACAATGAACAGCAATACAACAACCACGGTCTTCACGAAACTTAGTTTTCACAGGACGTAACCAATCATCAACAATCTGGTTAGATGGTGGTGCGCCATCATCCAAAGGCCACCTGAGCACACGGATGCCTTCTTTCTCCACAAGGAGTAGTGGCACAAGTTGCTTCACATACTCTTACTATAGTGGAACTTCTTAAGTTCCTCTATAAATTTGTTTAAGGTCGCATTAGTTGGGTTATGTGTAAGAAGAAATCTCATGTGTATGTAACTTCTACAGGAGCTGGGAGTTCATTCGAGCCAAGTTAATTTAGTTAACTCAATAGGGATGTGAAACAATTTAAAAAATTGAATACAGAAATGATGCGAAGAAACTGAGTCACCTTCGATATACTCCACTGGAAATTCTCAGTGCTTTTGAGTATGAAATTGGGAGTAATGAATGAATGAACCTCTTAACAAGAAGCAGCAGTTCTTCAATCCAGTAATACTGAGCCAATAGAAAGGAAGAGTACTGAAGTCTACCCCATCCAGGTCAAAACTCTTGTAAAAAATGCTCTGTGGATTTCAACTCAACACTTCTGTGTCCAGGTTAACCAGTCTTCTGGGGGCTTCGTGGTGGAGCAGTAATGAATTTCTGCAGTTCACCTGTCTGCACAGAGGTCATGCTGTGCCTGGCAGTTATCTCCACTGCCCTTCAGAAACTTCATAAATGTGTGACCGAGAACACCACAGAACTGAGGAATATATCTGCTCATTGAAAACTGAGGCCTAATCATACAGCCGGTCCCGAGGCTGCGGCGGTGGCAGGGCAGGCACAGCAGGGCAGGGGTGGCGGCGGTCACCGAAGGGCAGCAGCGGAAGCACCTAAGTCCTGATTTTTCTTAAAAAGGAAGAATCAACCGTGACCTCTGCCATTAAGTTGGATAGACTACCCTTTTGTGGCATTCACCACTTACTGGCTATGGTCAATTGTAAAGTTTTATTACTGGACTATAAGGACTTTGAGAGTAGAATCCAAGTTTAACTCATCTTGGTCTTCCCTCTAACCCACAGCATGGTGCCCTTCATCAACTGTTATTTTTTAAATGAATGAATTATCTGGATAATGTTTGGCAAAACATCTCAGAAAACATTTTTTCCTGAGTTCCCTAATTAACCCTTGCCATTCTTTTAAACATCCATCAGACAGCAAATCTGCATGCTTAAAAACTTTAGAGCCAGAGTGACCTGCTCAGCTACTTGCTAACTGTTTGACCATAAATAAAATTAGCTAGCCTCACTAAGCCTCATTTTCCTCATTTCTAAAGAGGGTAGTAATATACCTATGGGCTTCTCAGGTGGCTCAGTGGTAAAGAATCCACCTGCGAATGCAGGAGATACACGTTGGATCCCTGGGTACAGAAGATCCTCTGGAGGAGGAAATGACAACCCACTTCAGTATTCTTGCTTGTAAAAGCCTGTGGACAAAGGAGCCTGGTGGGCTATAGTCCATGGGATTGAAGAGTCGGATAGGACTGAGCATGAGCACAATAATGCACCTATGTCATTGGTTTTCTGAAAGGATTAAATGAAACAATCCATATAAAGTGCATGGCCCACAGTGTAAATTCAAAAAGGCAAGTGAATTCATACATTTGCCATCATAGACTTTTGAAAGTTTATAAACTCCAAATTCTGAAATAATTTATTTTTCATCAGAAGAAAGAAAATGTAATGAACTAGTACCTGAATCTTTTGAGGAGAGATAGCTCTAAACTGACATTAAAGTTACCTGCATGTTAGGCTTTTTAAGAAGCATACAGCCAGAGAAATTTAATTTGTTGGACGAAGTAGAAGGGTACAATAGCTTGCAGTCTTGTCAGTACATTTTATACCTTGTTCTTAGACCTTTTCATTAAAACAGAAAAATTAAAACCTTGTCATTACACAGAGAAGATGAAGTTCCAAATAGCCCATTTAGTTTCTTCTTACACTTCACTTTGAGGTTCTTACATGTGGAAAGCCTGTTATCATATTTGTTTGCAAGCTTTCTCTCTAGTGAAAAATACTTTATCATTCAGCCTATGGGGAATTAATTAAACGAAATGTGGAAAAATGTAATCTTCAGGGACCTCTGCTGTGGGTACTCTCAGTAAATACAGCACAGCTAAGGGACTCTGCAGAGATCTGACCTAGAGTGGACGGAGTTCTGGGCTTTAGGTCCAGCCGGTTTGAAATAAAATAATTTTCTTGAGCCTTGAGCAATTCATTTCATTGTTTTGCAGTCTTTTGATTTATAATATGGGGACTAATCATATAGTCATGATTTATAGGGAATGTTTATAAAATATATGGAATAATTATTATTAATAAACTAGGTTATTAACCTCTTCCAAAAATAAGGTGCTGACATGTAAATAACATTTGTATCTGAGGCTTTAGTTCTGGTCCAGTGCTAGATATGCCTTCAGAAGTCCAAATCAATTCATCTTGGTGGAAGAACATAAATGTTCTTCTACTCCTGGCTCTGCCAAAAGCTAGTTCTGTGCTCACTGGTAAACACTTCACCCCCTCAATTTCTTCAAATGTAAAAGTAGAGAGCTGGATTAGATCAGGGAGGAAAAACACATGACATATACTGACATTCCTATCTGTCTGTGCCCCTGGCAGACATTGTTAGTCGATCACTGAAATTTTTCTACCCGAATTAGGAAGCTGCTTCTGAATTCCTCTCAGCAAAACATCCTAGGTAGTCACTACCCATCATTTAGAGTTAGCAACCAAAGTAAAACATACTTGCCATCTTTGAGACAGAGTATCTCTAAGGGTTCTTTTAATTCCAATATTACTCAAAGGTCAAAATGAGAGTCTGCACCAGAAAGAAGTATGTTGGCAAATCTTACTTCCCTTTTTCACATTCCAGCCTCTGAGTGTTAAAGACTTTACAAGGCCTGTCCATGAGGATATTCTGCTCTTACATTATTGCATTTTGCCTTTTATTTGTCCAAAATGAAAACAGGTTAGTGGATTTCCCCCAAATTCTGAAAATACATACTGTAAATCTTTAAACAATCCAGAACAGTACAAGGATGAAAGTGAGAAGTATCTGATATTCAAAATCCATTATTAATATTTGGTAACCAGTCTTGCAGTCATAGCTCTAGGCGTGTTTTCCTGTACTCTAATTTCCCCGTACAGCAACATTATGTATGAACAACTTTGCACATCACTTGGATCCTGCACTTCTCTATGTACTTTTAACATGCCATCTTTATCTGGGGGCTCCTATTCTGCAGAGCGAAACTTTGCAAATATAGCAGCAGATTGAAAGAGCAAAAGATCTTTAGACCCTTACTACAACTACACTTAAAGATGTGGTCAAATTCTCCAGGCTCCTCTCTAGTAAACACAGAATGGAAATATTTGTAAATCTTGTGGTTAAAATTCAATTTGAAATGAAATGGACCCAGTGTCTTGGGAGAAAAGCAAGGGTTCCTCCTTTACCTCTGTACCCCAACACAACTTTTTTTCCTGCTTATTACTATAAAAGTAATATATTTTTTAAGGAAAATGCAGGCAGGTGAAAATGAGAAAAAATAAAAAGCATTTGTAACCTAATCAGAATAATTGTGGTTAACATTTTGGAATGTGTATGTTTGTCTTTTTTTTCCTATGCATATATTTTTATGTTGGTATCAACATACATAATTCAAAAGCACTCTTTTAAACTTCCAGGTTTTTCTCTTCACACACTGCACTGCAGTTCCTGTAGGGTACTCATTCTATTATGAGCAGGAAACTACAAGAGTTAAAACTGGCTTTGGTAATATACAACTCTTTGTGTTAGTAGCTTGCACAGTGAGGTGTGCGCTCACCAAGGAACCAATGTTATGGGTGTGTTTTTAAACTAATACGCCTATTATTTTGAACACTACTGTACTGGAGTTTAGTTTATCCACTGGGCATGATGCTCCTGAAGTTCAAATTCCCTCAGCAGATACCCAGCAAGGATGTTACATAACTGGGATAAATGAGGTCATGTTAGGGCCAAAATCTCTGTATGCATTTATACCTCAATCTACTTAACGGATGGAATATGTGTTCCTTAAGTGTATTTGCATAAAGAGACTATCTCACCATCATCTGTCTAATGGTGTGATACTGATACATACTGTGATGAGGTGATTTACTTTGTATGCAGCAGTGAAGAGGGTGTAACATAGGAAAAATACCTTCTTCATTCACAGGGTTGTCAATTGCTCCTGAGGGTTTGAGACTCTTGTTAAACTGCAAAGTACCATCCCTATATGTGACGCCAATAATTGTTAACAAACAAAAAGCAGCCAGGAGAAAACTTGTCTTTGATATTCAATATATGCTGTTTGGTTATCTATTGCTGTGAAACAGACCCAAAATGTAGTGGCTAAAAACAATTTATTATAATCTCTCACAATTCTCTGGGCTGACTGGGCTCACCCAGGCAGTCTTCTGCTGGTCTTGCTTGGAGTCTCTCATATACGGTTGCAGTCAGATAGCAGCTGGGGCTGAGGTCTCCTGGGGTTCAACTGGGCGGCTAAATGAGCTAGTCTGGTTTCTTTACTCATATGTCTGGTGCCTTGGTTCACATAGCTGCTTCTTTCCACTTGAAGTCTCACCCCCCAGGGCTTTTCCCCACAGCCTCTCTTCCCACAAAGATAGTCAGACTTCTTACATGATGGCTGACTTCTAAGACTAAAATTCAAAGCTGTCAGGCCCTTTTAAAGCTTAGTGGAGACTTGGCATAGCGTCACTTCCGGCCTCCCGTAAGTTACAGCAAGTCTCCGGGCCAGCCTTGGTGCAATGTGGGGGACTACACAGGCACAGCAACGCGCGAGGAGGGGCAGTTCACTCAGTGCCATCTGGGCAAACTAGCTACTGGATCTGCTCCCACTGGAGGCTGTACAAATTTAGAATTTTAACAATAATGCCAAGGGAGTTTGGATACTTTCTTGGTGAAACATGGAGTACAATGAAAAGGAATAAGCAGAGGGAAGAAGCCTCAAGGTGATGGAGGACTTTGAAAACAGTAGGTACTTTCTTGGGTCTTGCAAATTTGGCAGATTAGATCACGGAGAAGGTGAAATAAATGGGTCATTGCATCACTGTTATCCAAACTTTGCATACTTGGAAGGCTTACCTGATGATGCTTGTTTTTTATGACAGTTCCGGAACTAAGTATTAAAACTTGGTCACGCATCTCAAGCGTACCTGGAGGGTTCTCTTTCTAAGGATGGCAAAGAATTCAGATATAAACAGAAACATACACAGGTTAGTAGAATGTGAGGCCAATTGAGGGGGAAAATAAAATAGCAAGGAGAGCTGATGGTAAAATAACTCCCATGGCAACAGGACAGGAGAGAAAAACTAGCATCCTGGAACTCCTCGGTGCACAGTATCTGTGCCTTCATGGCACTACATTTAAGTTTAGAGGGCAAGGCCTCGTTTCTCACATGGATATATCTTGCATCAGAGTTCTGCAAAGACCAGGAACCTCCTTGATGTAGGTGGTCCGAGACTGAGGTTTCCTCCTCTTGTGCTGAATCCCCATTTAATGCCAAACAGCTTTGTTTCCTTAATTTTTCTTAAACATGTTCAGACTCTTATCCTATTGTCCTCCTCCCTTTGAAAATATGTACTCTGCAGGTGCCTGAAATAATATACTCCCAGTAATTGCAGTTTTGCAAAAGTAAAGTTTATTTTATTCAGTCTAAACTCAACGGAAATTTGTTGCCCAACAAGGAAATACCAAATTTTATAAGCCGCTGGACAGCAGCCATCATGTCGTATATGACTTTGTTATCGCCTGCCTCCTGGGCTCTCTGTCTACCTTCTCCATGTACTAATTTTAATAAGTAACTTGAATTGTTAGCAATATACTCTGGTGCCATTCTTTGACGCAGAAATGTCATTTCATAATGTCTCTGCATATTCCATATCAGGTTCACTGTAAATCACTTCTCCTGAACTTTTTGTTAGTGCACAGATCATTTTGCGGGCTTCTCACTTAACAGCTGAAAGTTTAATTCAAATTGAAGAAACTTACTTCAGTTACAAGCAATTAATTTAGGCTTCACTTACCTTAAGAAATATTCGAACATATAAATCAACAGGTAAGTCCTGGGAGTGTCAAATTATGCAACCGAGAGAAAGTAAGTTCTTTGCAGCTTTGGGGGCGTTGGTCTGCTGTAGTCAGGCTTTTATGGTTTTCTTTCTCTTTTTTTGGCGTCAGGTTTTTGAATGAAATAGTAAAACCAGTGCCAGACACTGTCTACTCCACCTGGTTTTGCATAATTCGAAGAAGTCAGAAACTGAAAACCAGGTTTGTTAAAGAGCTAGAAAGAGTGCTGTTGCATAAGAGAAAACAAAACTAAATCATTTCTCTATTCTTTTTTAAATCATAAGATTTCACAATATTCCTGTTTTCAAGTACTTGAAGTTTGCTCTGGGCACTGACTACTTTTTAAATAACTGTTTTTAATGTGCAGTGAATAATACACATTCATTGTAGATTTAAAACATACTTAAAGTAACAAAGAGAAAAATAAAAATCATTCAAGGTCCTGCAACTATTAATATTACTAGTAATATTTTGAAGAACTTTTTTTTTTCCTATGTACACACTTTCACAGAACGGGTCCACACTACACAGTTTTATAACTTGTGTGTTTTTTTTTTTTTTTTTTTTTTGCGTTTTTGTTTTTAAAATCGTATCTTGAGTACATGAAAACTTCTAGAGGTTATGACACGTTTGTAATATCGAACGGGGTTAAAAATCGCCGTCTATGGTGTGGCGTGTGCACTCTGGTGGGAAGAGAATGCTCCGGGTGGGCAACATCGACCACTCTTCGATCCAAAGAGACTTCTCCGTTTGCCCTCGGCGACTGAAGCCTGGCGAGAGTGCAAGGCGTGGGAGTAAGTGGAGGGCGATCAGGGTGACTGGGAGCACGAGCTCCCCGCGCGGTCCACTTTTCCCCCAGGCCAGTCTCACTGGCTGAACCGGAGCGAAAGGGCAGCTCGCGGGGCGCTGGGCCCAGGTCCCGGCTTCCGGCCCCCACCCCCGGGGCTGGCGCCACTCTCGGGCGGTGGGGAGAGATAAAGCCGGGCAAGGTTCTGCAAATCCAAAGCAGGGAGGCGCAGCTCCGATACCATCGCCTTTGCCGAGTCTCCAAGCGTGTTTGTTTCAACTGTTTAAACTGTTTCAAAGCACCCGAACCCCAGCGACCTTCGGCAAACAACTCTTAATCCCGCGGGCGGGGAGCGATGGCTGCATTCGCCGGAAGGGCAAACTGAGAGTGGAGCCCGGGGAGCTACGGGGGCCCTCCTCCAGGCACTCTGCCAGCCCGCAGCCGCCCCTGAGACCCCCGCCCGCAACTCTTTCCCGACCCAGGACGGCCAGCTTCTTGCGTCAGCCCCGGCGAGGGTGGGGGATTTTCGGAAGCTCGGCCCGCGCGGCCGGCTGGGGAAGGAAGGGCCTGGGCTCTTGCCCCGCCCTCGGGGGGCGGGAGGCGGAGCGGGGCAAGAGCCCGGTCGGCGACTCCGGCCAAGTCAGGGAGAAGCGAGTTCCTAGGATCCCCCAGGAGCCGCCGCCGCCACCAGTACCGCCGTGTCCGCTCCAAGCCTCGGCAGCCGGAACAGGGCCGTCGTCGGGGAGCCTCAAAGCACCGTCCTCAGCTCAGCATGATGGACTTGGAGCTGCCGCCGCCGGGACTGCCGTCCCAGCAGGTGGTGCCAGGACGGGAGCAGGGGCGCGAGGGATCCGCGGCCCGGGAGGGACAGCCGCATCGGCCTCTTTCCCCGTCTGTGGCCGGAGCTCGGACTGCAGCGGCCGCGCGCGCACCAGAGCCGCCGCGCTTGAGCTGCGGCCGGGGGAGGGGAGTGGCGACCCCAAGGGTGGCGAGGGGTATGGGGGGCGCGGCCGAATGATGTGACTGACAACGCGCCCGCAGCCCCCGAGGGCTATAGGGTTGGGGGTGGGGGGCTACGCCAGAGCGCGTGGGGGCGAAGGGCGTCTCTAACCGCGTCCCGGGTCGCCGGAGCCGAGACGCTGGAGCCGCGGCCGGCCCCCTTTCCGAGTTTGAGCGGCAGGGAGGCAACCGGGTAGGAGAGGGCGGACGCTGGCGGTCTGAGCCGGCGCGGCCCGGCCCTTCCGGGGCTGCGCCGCTCCCCCGCCTCGGAGCCGGCAAAAATGTGCCTAGTCACGGGGCCGCTCTCGGGGGAACTGAGGTCTCCGGGCTGGGACCTGGAACCCCTCGTCTGCCGCTGCCCCTCTGCCCAAGACCTCCGAGGGCGCGATCCGCGGCGCTGTTACCCTGCTGAGGGTTCTCCTAGGCAGAGTGATCAATCAGTCCAGCCTTGCGATCGCCCTTAGGTCACTTGGCGAAAATGCCCAGCTCCCAGGGTGGGGGCAGGCGGAGGTCACCAAGCGCCCAGCGTATTCGGTTTCCCCGACGTACCGCGATCTAACCCTGCCCTGCGCGCTGCCTCGCCCGGAGGGAAAGGTTCGGACTCGTAGAACTCTGAGTCGGCCCCTAGCAATACGCCGGCAAGGGCGGGCGGGGCGGTGGACTCTGAAGTCCGACGCGGCTTCGCTCCCCCCACCTCCCCCCAGCTCCCCGCGGCTTCTCAATCCCGGAGCTGTGTCTCCCGGTGGCGCACGCCGCGAGCGTGGTCCCGGCGCCGTGACAGTGGCCGGTTGGCTGTCACGGCAGCCCTCAGTGGGCCCTTTCCTGCTTTGTAGCGTGCAAACCTTGCCGCGCCGAGGCCAAGGGACAAGTTGGAGCTGTTGATCTGTTGCGCAATTGTTATTTTCCCCAGGGCGGCTTTGTCTTTGGATTTAGCGTTTCGGAATTACAATTCCAAAATGTGTAAGGCAGGATATTCTGTTCTTTGCTGTCAAGGGTAAGAATTTCGAGTGTAGATTAGCATTTCTGTTGTTTTTAGGCTGTTACTAAATTTTGTGCTTTCATACATTGTTTCTCTTTTGCGTGCTTTATGTAGTTTTCCCTTTCTGTTTGAGAATTTGCCTCAATTGCTTTCCTAGTATGTTACTTCTTTTGAGAGGGCAGAGGGTGGGACAGCTGTGTCTCATAAAGCTTTGCTAACAAGTTCTGTAAATATCGCAAATGTGGAAACAAGTTTCTGTATATATTTTGTAGGGACTTTTTAAAGGAGATAATTTCCAATTTGTGTGTGTGAATGCGTTCTTTGGAAAAATATTTAGTTCAAGGAAATGTGTAACCTAATAGGAACGGTAAATATATTTAAGCTCTTAAACATCAAGCTTTAGACTAATCCTGAAGTAAGGTTTTGAGTTATTGACAATGTACTGATTGTGCCTTTTTTTCCCTTTGAAGCTGTTTGTCTTGAACTTTCCCCCAGTAATGAGTAAGATTGTATTCCTTCCTCCCCACGATATGAAGAAGTAAATTGTGCTTTCCGATTTAGCTGCTGTTCAATCCCTATAGCCATTTCTTTAATAATCTGTATGACCAAAGGATATATGATGCTAATAGACTTTAGTTTTCCTAGATTCAGGAATGTAGCCTAGAGTGTTATATTACTGAAGTTTTTTTTCTTTCTTAACTATATAATTTAACATTCTGTATACAAAGGTGGGTAAAACATCTTTACTGCTTTTTCTTTTAAATGTGTACTTTCCAATTATGTTTGTTAAGGTAACTCCCTTTCCACCCTTTGTAATCAGACCTCAGTTTGCATATGTGAAGACTATAAAAGAAAATGGAATAAAAGTTAGAGTTAATGTCGTGTCTGTAACTAAGATTCGTATTAAATCTTTGTAGTCCAGGAAGATTTGGACAGAGTCTTAAGTGGATTCTAACCTTTTGTCAAAGAAACACCAGGTGCGAGGTGGTACAGGGGTAAAAGTTCTCCCCCCTTTGTGCAGAGGAGGTGTTGATGAAGAGCAGTAGAGTTTTACATTCTGAATTTCCATTAGCTTCTGGAAGGAATCATCCATTACCCTTTTCAAAGCTGTCTTGGAGAAAGTATTTTTGCATATGAGGAATGAAGTTGATCTTGGACTAGATAAGGTAACTTTTAAAGAAAAATAGGGCATCCCTCTCATCTCCAGAAGGTTGAGCAAAGAACAACTTGACTTTTTAGATATTTGGAAAAAAACCTCTTGAGAGATTGTGAAAGATCGTAGGAGGATAAAAATGTAACTGAGTCTTCCTGCATTAAAAGTAGCTTGGGTCATTTTGGACTCTTTCTTGTCAACTTGGGTTTTTATAAACAGTGCTGGGAGGGGAAGCCCCAAAATCTAACTTTCTTTAGGATAACCGGGAAGAATTGAAAGCCAAATACATTATTTATTTTTATTTTTATTCAGGACGAATTATACTTACAGAGCTGCATGAGAAAAAGAAACCTTTGTGGGCTAGAAGCACTTTTTTTTCCCCTGGGAATTTCCTCTCTATTGGTGAAACACATTTAAAGGGGGGTTTGCGTAAATAATATTTCTTCTTTGATTTTTCCTTCATCTGGGGTTAACTTGTCAGTGCAAAATCTCGGATTCAGGAGGAGTTTGGCACTAAAATAATCGTAGATGAGTTATTGGACACTTGTGTGCCAGGCAGTATGATAATTGCTTCACATGTATAATTTCACAGTCACCCTGTAGGAAATACTGTCTCCAGTTTCTAGGTGAGGAAAGAGGCATAAAGCAGCCAGGGGCCTGGGTCCTGGTTAAAGTGACTTAACTATTGAGTGGCAGAGGTGGGATTCAAACCCTGGTAGAAGGACCCCACTTCCGAAGTGGACCAAGACTAGTTAACTTTAAACAGAAGGAAACTCTTACACTTGAAAAAATGGACAAATCAAGAAAAACTACAAGAAGGACAGGTAGGAATTTAAAAGATTAATCTTTGCAGCTTTTCCAGTTACCAAGAAATTGAATAACTGTTTGTGAGGGGTGAGGTCGACCTTGAATACAGTGAAAGTAAATACAACCAGTCATTGGACCTACCGCATGGGAAACTTTTAAAGAAGACTAAGAGGCCTACCGGGGTTTGATTTAGAGAGGCAGGACCATTTCTTAATTTAATAATAGTTTTTAAAATTTCTGATATTTCAGCAGTATCTGAGATTCTGCCTTACATTTTTCAGGGACCGTTTTTCACATCTCTTAGCTCCTGGTGGCTTTAATTTTATTTGCCTTGTCAGTTGGTACATTCTCCTGTTCCATTGTCTCTTTTTATTTGGAAATATTGGTTAAAAATAAGTTTGGTAATGAAGATGTTTGGTAGTGAGTATGGTGAAGAGTGGGACAGACAGGGTTAATCCTGGTTGAAGGAAAGTGGAGAGAATGGGGAGAATTTGAGTTGAACACAACTAGTGGAAACCTGTTGGTTCAAATTAAACACTCATCTCCTGTTTCGGCATTTCTGAATTGAAGCAGGCATAAGGGCTCAAACTGAAGCCTTCTTGGGGTTTTGTGACTAGTACATTTCAAAATTAAATACTTTATTTCTTAGTCCTTATCTTTAAACAGATTGTTCTCAGAATTATTATTGTCTTATTTGTCTGAATTAAGGATGCTGCAGGGTTTTTAGGATTCCGTGGATAATTTGCCTAAAAATTAATCTGACAACTCCCAGCACATTTAAAAGCCTGGCCCAGCCACTTCTGAAAGTTTGCTGGAATCTGTTGTTGCACAGCAGGGTTGTCGTTCTTTAGTTGCTAAGTTGTGTCCGACTTTGCGACCCCATGGACTGTAGCCCCGCGGGGTCCTCTCTCCATGGGATTTCCCAGGCAAGAATACTGAACTGGGTTGCCGTTTCCTTCTCCAGGGGATCTTCTTGAGTCAGGGATCGAACCCCTGTCTCTTGCATTGGCAGGTACATTCTTTACCACTGAGCCACCGGGGAAGCCCACATAGCAGGGTATAGGAGGATAAATGTACTAAAGGCAATATTCAACGAGCTTCCTTCACCAATGGCTATATGTTTAAGTTTACTGTAGAATGGAGAATAGAGTTTATGTTCTGATAATAAGATATCTGTGAGTTTTAAAAATGTAATTACCAGCTGCTTTTAAATATGCTCTAACAAACATTTATTAAAAGGGCTCTAAGATACAGACCAAGGCATCTTTCATTGATAATGGTATGTTTTCTGGAAATGAGAGCAAAAAATACATTCAAGTGTATAACATTCCCAAAAAGTATTAGAAAAATACAAGTGTTCTTATACTAACTTTCCTCCCCAAGACAAAGCAAGATTGCTAAACAAAATCGTATCTTGCCTAAAGTTGGGGTTTTCTCTGTGTCAGCCCCTGCCACAGTAAACACTTTTTAACTATCATTATGAAGAATTTTAGGAACATCGAGGATTGGAAGCACTTTTTAAAAACTGGAGTATAATTGCCTTACAGTGTTGTGTTAGTTTCTGCTGAACAGCAGTGCGAACCGGCTCTAAGTATACATACGTCCCCTCCCCCTGGGACCTCCCTCCCATCTCACCCCTAGGTCATCACAGAGCACCAGGCTGAGCGTCCTGGCATATGTCCTGGCATATAACACCTTCAGAGCCTTATACAATCTTTCTCTGCGTGTGAGCATCTAAGTTTATTTGGCCCAAACTGCAGTAGAAGTGAAGACAAAGCCAGGACATAAGAGATACTTAGAGTACCAAATCCATCCTTCAAAGACCTTATTGATTATGGAAAGTCACTATCATTCATCAGCAGCCTGTATTTTGCTTTTGCTGTTGTTATTGTCGTTTGGGTGTTTTGGAGCTCTGGATGGCTTGCAGGGATCTTCCCTGACCAGAGACTGAACCCAGGCCAGCAGCGAAAGCCCTGAATCCTAACCACTCAGGCCACCAGGGAATTCCCAACAGCCTGTATCCTGAAGGATTAAAAAAAATGCCCTGGCAGTGTTAATCAGTCATTCTTTTTCTCACAAACGTGGATAATTGAGACTCCCAGCCCTGTGAGATCGACAGCATACTGATGAGATCCAGCCTCTCCGTTGCTTTTCTTCAAATCAGAGAAGAAGAATTGGGTAAGAAAAGAAAACTGTCAGGTGATTTTGGCTTTGAAGCCTTCTTCCAAACTTAAGAGTTTATTTTCTGCATTAGGCAGTTCTCCTCAATCACTTTTTAAAATCTCCGATACCTGTCTTATACATGTATCTGTTCTTAACAGTTCGATTATAAGTTCCTTGAGAGCTGGGCAGAGAATTTACATTTGTCTCTTCTTTAAATAGATTTAGGAGATGTAAGCCGCATACAGCCCACCATTTAAAGTGGGCAGTGCGGTGACCGGGTGTATTCAGAGTGTCCCGCCATCAGCACAGTGAGTTTTAGAACATTCTCATCACTCCAGGGGGAAACCCCAGACCCGTCAGCAGCCACCCCCATTTCCCTTCAGCTCTCTTAGTTCCTAGTAACCACTCATTATACTCTTATCTCTATGGATTTGTCTCCTGGATATTTCATATAAATGGAATCATAGCCTGGGTGGTTCTGTGTGGCTGGCTTCTTTAACTTAACATGTTTACATAGTTTGACCATATTGTATCATATATCAGGACTTTGTACATTTTATTGCTGAATACTATTCCATTATATGGATACACTGCGTATTATTTGTCCCCTCCTCAGTTCATGGCCATTTGGGTTGTTTCTACTTGATAGATATTTTTGCTCCTGTTAGCAGTGGTTCTTAAAATGTGCTGTGTGTTAGAGTCGCCACCCATATTTCAAATACTGATGCCCAGGCCACATGACTCGTTAAATTAAAATCTCTGTGGGTGGGGCATCAGTATCTTTTTCAAACCTCTGAAGGAATTCCATCATGCAAGTAGATTGAGAACCAGTGTTCTGGAGGAGTTGGCACGGTGCTTGGTACCCGTGGAAGGTATGTCTGTAGGGATTTAGAAAATCTGGTTAGGATGTTGCTTAATTCATGAAAGGAAGTGTTTTTATGTTTGATCACTGACCTTCACAGCCTTGAGATTAATAACCTACATCTGAGAACTGCGTTTAAGGCACCTGGTGAATGTTTGAAATTCAGTAAATATAACTTGCGCTCTGTAATCCCTCATGGAGATTTGGGTGATAATTTTAGTAGAATTCCTCTGTTTGGTCAGGAGTGTGGTGACTGATAACCTGCAGTGTAGATTATTTGGGAGTCATGTAGAGAAGGCAGTGAGGACCAGTGCGAGGCTCTGGGGAGGATGGAGAGCCTGGAAGCTGGGGTGCGATACTGCCTCCCCCCACGAAGCTCCGAGCTCTGCATCCCTGGGCCTCCTTATCTTCCTCCAGTAAAAAACAAAACCTTCAATCTGGGACTCCCCTGGCAGTCCAGGGGCAAAGGCTCCAAGCTCCCAGTGCAGGGGGCCTGGGCTTAGTCCTCGGTCAGGGAGCTAGAGCTCACCTGCCACAACTAAGAACCTGCGTGGTACAGCTAGAAGATTCCTCTGTTTCAGAACTAAGACCCAGCGTGGCCCAATAAATATTTAAAAACAAAAACTTCAATCTACAAGGCCACTTTTAGCAACTCAGCTTTTTGATTCTCTGTATATGCTTTGTAAAGTCAACTTTATATTCTGACCCCAGTGGCTACCATTTGTACTTACCTGGATGGTTTCCGGTTTACACATTTGGAAACTAGGGCTAATTTCTGAATTGTTTGCGAGTTTGTGTGTGTGTGTGTGTGTTGTGCATCACACTCGAAGGTATGGTTCAGGACCTTCTGGAACTGTCTCAGCCCTGCCTTGTGGCAGCGTGGGAACAGGCCCAGCAGGGAGTGGGTGCTCCAAGCCGGCACCCATTTCTTTCAGACTTTAGGCTCCTCTTGTGTGCAGCCCAGATCCAGTCTTCCCCGGGCCATCACCCACTGGAGGGGTACATTTAGTCTTCCTTCGAGAGCTGTCTGCTTTTCTAACTCTAGTCATCAGTAGTTTGAAATTCTTTTAATATGTCCCTCTTATTATTGCTTTATGATTTAAAAAGCAGTACTATTCTTATTTTGTGCTGAATGATATACATATGTGTTTAAAGTATTGATACCTTAAAACAGAAGAATTTTGGCGTTAACACTTAGGCTATATGCAGTGCAGACTTGTATTTCAGTGAGTGATCCTTCCTATTAAATGCCCTTTCCCCCCTTTGCAGGACAGAGCCGATGTTCAGGGTGGGTAATGCCACTCCACCCCTCGTGTTTGTGTGGGAGGCATGGGCACTGTTGAGTGTGTATGGAGTGGCCTGCTGATAAACAGTATAGACATTTGCTTTACTTAAGATTTGACGGCCTTTTGTCTGCTTGGCTTCAGCACAGAATTGTAGTATCACCCCTGGAGGCAGAGCCCAGCCTATCCCCAGGGAATTCTGGATTGCAGAATTCCTGCAGAACTGCAGGGAGCAAGGGTAGATCCGGTTCTGTGGCCTCCTGTGAACAGAATAGGAAGAGGTGTGTCCCAGTGTCGGAGGGTCAGCTTAGGAACAGGTGCGTTTTGCTGCTTGGTTTTACAGTCCTAAAGCAAGGGAGTCTTGCTACTGTGGTTAGAGAGTACTGAAGAACCCTGAATGTTTTTGACCTAGCCCTCCCAAAATTATTTTAATCATTACAATCCTGGTAATGAAAACCACCAAAAATGAAAACTGTCATTTTTTTTTCTTGCACTAGGAAAAACTGTCGGTTTTTGAAGACGTCATTTTGTTCTTGGGGCTTATCAATGAGACATGATTAAAATGTCCATTGAGAAACCAGCTCCAGAGGACAAGAGCCGGGACAGTGAATTTCGTGCTAGCTGGGCTCCTCTCCCACCCCCAGCTTCTGTATTCTTCCTCCTTTGGCTCCCAAGCTGAGCCCAGGCCGAGAGTAAGAACCAAACTGTGGGATCAGGTTCTTTCTTTTCCTGCAGAGACAAAGGTTCACCGTGTGCTAGAAACTTCTTTACCAGGCTGCATGTTTGGGAGGATCCTTAGGGCAGTGGAGATCCCAGGTTACTTTTCACTTGGAAAAAAGGTTCTGGAAGTAAAGGGGAGAGGTTGGGAGGAAAATTGGTTTAAAAGATTCCTTGTAATGAACCCAGGAGGGATACGGCTCTTTGGTCTCTTCTGAAGCTCTTTGATTTGCTCTTCAGCGTGCACCTTGTGCTTGGGTCCCTCGTGAGAAAAGGGAAAAGCATTTGGGGTATTTACTTGTTCTGTGTTTACGCTCACTGTCTTTAGTTCTTTAAACAACCCTGTTGAGGTAGGTTTGTCGTTATTGAGAAAATTCTTTGGAGAGGCTAAGCAGCAGTCCAGAGCTTGGTTTAAGAACTAGAAAGCACAAATATTTCAAACAGAAGATTTTATATAAGAAATTAATTATATAGGTGAGCCAAGAAACCAGACAGCCAGCCTCAGGAAGCCACCTGCCAGTCCTGGGGCTGGAGGGGCAGAGAGAACAGGCGGAATTCAAGGAGCTGGGACCCTGGAGAGAGGGGCTATGCCTCCCATCCTCAGCTTCTCTCCTTCTCCCAGAGCCTTGGTGGATTGTAGCTGGGAAGGGAGCCTGGGGACGGAGCAGGGGCGGGATGGGGAAGGGATCTGGAGAGTGTTAGTCGGTCAGTCATGTCCAACTCTTTGTGACCCCATGGATCGTAGCCCAGCAGGCTCTTCTGTCCATGGAATTCTCCAGGCAAGAATACTGGAGTGGGTTGCCATTAGGCAAATGACCAAAGCAATCACATAGCTGGTAAGAATTGGAGCCAGGATGGGAACATTCTTTGCCATCAAAGTCCTTGGACTTCTCTCCAAATCATCTAGTGCTTTGCCTTTGGGGCACTTGTCATACCTGCTTAGGGGCAAGTGGCATGGGCATCCCATAGACCGCAGTGCCTTCTGTATTCTGACTTCCATAGCGCATTTGTGCTGTGTATTCCTTCTGGTGAGTGGAGCGCACCACGTGTGACCACAGAGTAACTAAAAAAAATGGAATTTTAGGAACTCCTCTCAAGAGCACACAGATGGAGGCTCCAGTCGGGAGTTCCCAGACTTGACAAGCATCCCACCGTTGCTGTTTCTGTGCCCCTCCCGCCATGAGGTGCCTCCAAGATGCCACAGTGGGATTGATTATATATACAAGTTTTTGGTGTTGCTGAAAGACTTGGGCCTCTGGGTCTTGAACTTGGGGGGAGGAGGTTCAGCAAAGAGGGAAAGTATCTAAGAACAGAGGGAACCTCGCATCTCTTCCTTTGCTCGGGATAAATGAAGCCTTTTCTCCCCAGAGAGGTGTGGGTGGATGTGGTCCCCTTTCCTCTGCCCTGTGGGACTCTGGGAAGCCTGCGGCCCACAGGGCGTGGCGCTTGCCCTGTGCTGGGGCTTCCAGAGTTCACTTGATAACCACATGTTGTGCCTTCAAGCCGCAGTGACGGTGTGGGTGCTGGCCAAGATGATAATGGAGACTGAGGGGACAGTCTTTGACCCTTCAAGTGACAATGCACTTGCAACGTTGTCAAGAGAACCCGCCTTTAGATGTTTGAAGACATTGGAATATAGGCAACTGGCAATTTCAGGAGGAAGAAAAGGAGAAAGAAAATGAACGTTTACTGACCAGCTGTTAGTACTGTACTAGGTCCTGGACACGGTCTCTCTTACCTGGTCTTGACGATAAATCTGTGTCAATGGCGGCTGTTAACCCCTTTTTTACAGACAAGGAAACCTATTCAAAGAGGTGAGGGAACTTGTCCAAGGCCATGCTACTCTGTCTGGCAGGACAGGGATTTAGCAAGTGTAATCACTGCCGTCCCTCCTTTCTTTCTTTCCTCCCGTGTCTCATGATTCTGGGTGTTTTGTTAGGTGCTAAAGCATGAGGGGCTGCTTAACAAAGATTCATTAGTTTTTTCTCAGGAAACCTCAGGATATTCCTTGTTCTTTGCAGGGAGGCCCACTGCCGCCTCAGATGGCAGGCTGTTCGCATCTCCTTTTCTGAGCTGGAAGGGGTTAGAGAGAATGCAGAAAGTGATGAAAGTTCTAGAAACCAGAGGGACCGAGTATATTTGATTTACTCAGTGTCTGTACCAGCTCCTTTAAAACAGAACAGTTTTATTTGAGCCATTGATGGTTACCACTGATATTTACCCTTTCTCCAGCCCATGGCTGCAGGGGACTGGTCCTAAAAGGTAAGCTAAACGTTTTTAAAAATTTCAAGGTGACATTAAAAGTCATATGCCATCTCTCTGGGTCTTGACTGTCTTTTCTGCCCAGTACTTTTTGAAGTAGTTTGGGAAGATAGTAAAGGAAGCTATAGAACAGCTGAAGAGGTTGAGCTATCGTGGTGATAGACTGATGGTTTAGAAACAAAGTCTAGAATAGGGAAGGAGGCAAGGTTGCCCACTTTCTTTTCCTTTTCCTGACCATCAGCTTGAGGGAAAACAGCTTAGTGTCCTCTAAGAAAATACACTTAATCTGCATTTATATTGAATTAATTGTTATATTATCCAAGTTACAAAATTCCTTAATGCATATTGGAGAATACTTTCGTATCTGTTCTCTCAAAATCAGTTTTATTGTTAACTTGAAGAAATGTGTTTTTCAGATTCTTGAGGCATAATATTTTTGTTTTTAATCAAGTACCCAAAGAATAATTTGACGTTGATTTTTCTGCAACTAGTAGCTGTGGTCATAGTGATGTTAAATATGAAACCTTTGTTAAGTAATTCTTTAACCCCAGACACCTTAGATACACAATGAAAATGCTGAATTCTAAGCCTAACTCTAACTTACTCATTCCACAAATATTTATTAGGTGGTAACACACCCTAGGGAACTTTCAGGGCATGAAGTTGTTGTAATCTTCCAAGATAATGTAGCAATATATTGTCCTCGTTGGAGGACATTTGCTTCTCAAACTGCCCCTCCTCCTCATTAATCAGTCCCTTTGTTCTTTGTACACCTGGATTTTAGGGCAGGGCATGTGTCAGTACTTAATGAGTATACATTAATCTCTCCTGATCCAGGTATGACCTCCTGTAGGGTAGGGATCATGTCACACTCATTTTTGTAACTGGTGGCTGGCACCATGCCCGGGGCTTATTTAATAGTAGTTGCTCAGCAAATGTGAGACCCATGTCTGTTACTGCCCTCTCGGAACTTGGTGTTTTTAATCTGTGGTAGATGAAAGGACAGAGGAGAAAATGGCGCTTCCAACTGAGATGCTCAGAGAGGACATCCTGGAGGAGGTAGCGGTATATCTAGTTTGTCTTTTGTTCTTTTTTTAAGCTGGTGAGATTTGTTTTGGTTCAAACTGCAGTTGGAAGCCGGAGGAAGCGTGCAGGCGTGAACCGGCCTGTGTCAGCGTGTTGGGTCAGTAGGGCTAAAAAGGCGAACGGGCCGAAGGGGGCCTTCGGCGCCCAAGTGTGGTGTTTCAAATGTATATGAGGCATCTGGAAATCACCGGAGGCTTTGGAAAGGGTAAGACACTTGAGCTGGATGTGGACAGGAAGTTTATTATGGCCTCTGCTGGGGCAGGTTAGGGGTGGAGAAATGCTGTTGCCTTGGCATCAGCCCAGTACTAAGGATCTGTAATTAATACTCCAGTTTGTGCCTCCTCTGTTAGCCTTTTAAGGAGAATTTTTTTAACCCCCCCATTTTAAAGGAGGGAGTAGAATTTTCTCTTAACATTAGCTCCATCATGAAACCATCTGTGCTCAAGTTTGCACACCCTGCAGTTCCTGGGTTTTAACAGAAACTCATTGCCAACATATCCATCACTGCCCTGAAGAAAGGAGAGGAAGGAGTCAGAAGGTGCCGGTCGCCTTTAGGATGGATTGTTTTCTTCCCTGGTAACACAGAGGGGAGTGTCTCTCTTCTTGCCCTTTCCCACGATCCACTTGCTCTCACCATCTTCATTCAGAGGGAAGAGCGTCATCCTTGCCTTCCAGCCCCAGGGATTAGCAGTATTCACCCAAGAATGAAAACATGGACAATATCCTGTCTTTTCTTTTCCATGGGCTTTGCTTCTGCGCCCCGCTGAGCTAAGAGAGGTGGGCATCTTGCAATGTTGGCGAAGGCAGCTGCAGTTTCTGGGGCTCTTCCACCACCAGCCAGGTGCTGTGTGCTTTCACATACTAATTTTGTCCTGTGGACTCCTTACCTCCGTACCCTGTGAGGTACGGAGCCTTATCCCTGATTTGTAGGGAGAGAACCAGGGTCCAGAGAGCTTGAGCGATAGTACAGTGGGATTGCCTCAGTTTCATCATCATTACATGTGGATGAACCTATGTACAGTGTAGAATTAAGTAAGATGAGAACTGGGCATGAGATCTGGCGCACAGGATACACATGGCAGCTCTGAGGATTGTTATCATAATTGTACACCTTCATCGGGGATGTTTGAGTGTATGGGATCTGAGATTTCCTTGGCCCAACTTGAAAAAAAAATCCCTCCCTGAATCCACGCCCCTTGTCATTCTTTGCTGTAGGTGTCTCATTCCCCTATGGCTTGTCCTGATCTCGCGTCAGGGCCTGATTGTTGGAGAGACAGAAGACCAGTCCGTGGCAAGGCCTTACGTGTGCCCTGGGACAGAGAGGGGCACATGCTGCCCTGTCTCCTCCGTGGGGCCCTCTAGCCTGTCCGTCGGATGTCCTGCTTATGTGGACTGATAAGCCATCTCTGTGAACTCCATCGCAGGTTGTAGAACTTCTTACCCTGGGGTTCTGAGCCTAGAAATGGAGCAGTGTCCACAGGCCAAGTTGTACAAACAGAAAGAGTTGGGGGGTAGGAGTGCATAAGTGGAAGGTTAAACCCAGCTGTGGGGCTTCCTGGCGGCTCAGTGGTAAAGAATCCCACTGTAATCCAGGAGGCTGGGCTTCAATCCCTGGATCAGGAAGATCCCCTGGAAGAGGGCGTGGCAACCCAGTCCAGTATTCTTGCCCGGAAAATCCCACTGACAGAGGAGCCTGGCAGGCTATAGACCAGAGGGTCACAAAGAGTTAGACACGACTTAGCAACAGAACAACAAACCCAGCTGTGAACTGAGCTGACCCCTGTGGCCTTGCCCTCTTCCCAGCCCCAACCCATCTTTTAGTCTTCAAAGATGAAAATACATCTTCATAGTAACTGCTGCCAAGTAACTCTTTAAAAAGGTGAAATGGTAAAGGGAAACACCTTCCCATGAGGGAGATAACACGGCTGAAAACTTTCACACCTACTGCCCTTCATTGTTGCTATGTGATGTGTAATCCTTTTTATGATACTTTTTATCATAAATAAAAGCTTGTTTGTGATATGTAAATAAGTTTGGAGCTCACCTTCTATTTTTCATATAGTGATTAGACCCAGAAGCCTCAAAATTACATGCTTCTTATGTTCATTTGGGCTTCCCTGATGGCTCAAGCGGGTAAAGAAACCGCCTGCCAAGCAGCAGATATGGGTTCGATCCCTGGGTCGGGAAGATCCCCTGGAGGAGAAAATGAAAACCCACTCCAGTATTCTTGCCTGGGAAATCGCATCCCATGGACAGGAGCCTGGTGGGCTACAGTCTAAAGGGTCTCAGTCTGACTCCGCTGAGCGGCTGAGCCCCGCCCATGCTCATTTGACCCGTGCAGCAGCAGTTGAATGTATTGGGAGCATTACTGCTTCACCCCTGACATGTCCCCTGTATTTTTAAGGGGCACTCACATACCTTTTCCCCACATGGAAAAGTTCTGTGAGGACAGGTGTTAGTCTGGGTTTTCTTACAGCCCAGAGCTCCCTGTACAGTTCGCCCCGGCACGACGGCTGTGTGCGGCCTCCTTGAAGAGGCCTTGTGTGTATGCTGAGTAAGGGCCTCCGTTCCGTGAGTGATCCTGTAGCAAAAACGGGGGGGTGGATCTCGCTGTGACGCGTTCTTAGAGGTGGGTCTTCAGTCAAGATCACTTAACCTCTCCATGCTTCAGTTTCCTTGCCCCAAAAGGAGATAATAATAATACCACCTTCCTTGCCAATTGGTTTGAGTGCAAGTGAGCTCATGGAGATGAGTGCTCGGAAAGTACCGAACAAGTAGAAAGTGCACGATAAATGCACTTACTGTTATTGGATTGTGTCACACTTGCCTTTGCCTAGCTTTAGAATACTGACACTGTGATCTTTCCTTCTCACATCCTAATGTGAAGGCTCACTAGGTAACCGATGTCCTTACGTGTTTATTTAGCAAGTTAACTGAAAAGATTTAAAGAAAGTTAAAGACTCCTGTACTGATTTTAAGAGAATGAAATGGGACATATATACTAATTATCATTTCCTTTTTAAGAGGCCCAAATTACTGCCTGGCCCTTGACAGCAACAGTGGGTTTTGTGCATGTTCAGATGTATACATTGGAAGCAGTTGAAATGGAATTTCCAAACGCAGGACTAATTCATGTCCTTGGCTGGAACAGATAGTGTTGCTGGCCAAAATCTTGGCTTTCTTTGTCCACCAAAGCCGATTAAAAAGTACGGAGAGAGAGTTTGGAGGAAATGGAAAGGCGGCTTTAATTCTCAGCCAGCAGAGAGGGGCACACAGTAGGTTCATGCCCCAAGAACTGCGCCCTCTCCGTGAGGAGTCCGGGGCCTTGTATAAGATGAGGCCTCGCGGTCAGGAGTCGGTGACGAGGAACAAAGGTGTATGACTTGTCAAATACAGTCAGGCTGGCGTCAGTAACCCAGTAATTGAGTCTGGCAGTTCAGTGGCTCTGCCTTCTTTCTGATAGGTAACTGCTAGGGGAAGGGTGTTCTAAGGGTAAACACCAGATGCAGGATGTATTTAGCATATAGAGTCAAAGGAAAATAGGTGCGGAAGTGTAGCTCCTGCAAAGTTAGGGGGAAGGAAAGCAAGCTTAGTTACAGACATGCAGAGTTAGGACCAGTTCAAACAAAACTAGAGATGAGCAGGCCTGCCCACTGGTCTCTTTATCTTCTTTGTTCTCTGGGAAAGGGAAATTAAAAAACTAACTCCTTTTTTTCCCCCTCTTTTTCACGGCAACAACAGTACTATTACCTAAACCCCTCATTTCTACCCATTCTTCTGGATGACCTTTGCAGTCATCTGGTAATCATGCGGCCTCTGGACCATAACGTTGCTCTTTAATCTCAAGGTGATCCGTGTAGTATTATGAGCTCTGTTAGTAACTCACAGATTTGCACTCTCAGATCGTTGAAGTAGCTTTTCGCAAACAGTGGTTAGCAATATAAATACTACCTAGCGTCCTTTGGAAGGGTTACTGTTCCCATTGTATTCTCAGGAAATAATCTGCAGTCCAGAGGAGTTTGGCTCATTAGAATTCGCCCGCTAAGAAATGTGGAGGGCCCACCCCGTAGGTGCCGGAGCCGAACTGCCACTTGCCGCTTGCCACTGGTCACTTTTGAGCACTTGAAATGGGACTTGTGTAACTGAGGGTGTGCATTTTTTAATTTTAATGAATTATGATTTAAAATTTAAAACAGAAGTAGGATAAGATATTTTTCTGTTGAATAAAACTATTTTGGTGGGACCACATTTCATGGGATCCTGTCATTTGATCTTTGTTATGTTCATTGAGTGCTTGGTCACTGCTCATTAGTAATTTACATTTTTTGATTACAAAGTAAAGTGATGTTTTGATATATTGGGTGAAATAAATAATATTGTTTAAATCAAATTAACTTTTTTCATTTTTTGTAAGGCTACTAAAATCGTATTGGGCTTCCCTGGTGACTCAGACAGTAAAGAATCCTCCTGCAGTTTAGGAAACCTGGGTTTGATCTTGGGTCGGGAAGATTCCCCTGGAGAAGGGAATGGTAACCCACTCCAGTATTCTTGCCTGGAGAATTTCATGGACAGAGGCGCCTAATGAGCTCTAGGCCACAGGGTCGCAGAGTCCGACGTGACTGAGTGACTAACACTTTCCCTTTTCTCTAAAATTATTTAAATCACACATATAGCTTGCATTAGATGTATACTGGAAAGTACTGCCTTAGAGCATCTACTACAAGTTCCTGAAATTAGCTTGTTCTAAAGTTCAAAAGTAGGTTCCAGGCTTACATTTTTGACTTTATGGAATCAGAGGTGTTTAGGTGAAGGAATCTTTGGACTCACCTAACCCAGCCCTGGCCTTCTGCAGGTGGAGAAACTGAGGTTCAAAGTTACTGTAGCATGGCATGCCCTGACCGTGGATGGATGTGGAACTTAATGTGCTTTAGAGCCTATTGCTTTGCATCCTGGGCTTCCTTGGCGTTGGAAACATGGTGGGCGTCAGGGCCGCAAAGAACTTCCACCAGTTCCAGATAGAAGGATTTTAAGAGCAATTATTTTAGGCAATGAGAGAATTTTTCTACTGTATCTCCTGTGGACAGGGTGATCGATTCCATGTTTGACATGTAAATTTTTGTTGGGCAGTATAATGATACATCCATGGGGAACAGTAGTAATAAGGTACAAATAATTCCCACACTTTGTGCAAGCACTTACTTTGGAAAACTCCATACATCTGGCTTTCATATTTTCATTTAAGGAGTTCTTTTCCCAAAACGAGAGACTTGAAACCAGACCCACAGCTTTTGTCCTTGAGAAAAAGACTGAGAGCTTGACTTCATGTGTTTATTATTTAGGTAGGTAGCCTGAGATCATTCGGTAAAAGTTTAGGCCCGTTTTATGGTATTGTTTGCTTATTGGTAAAACTGACTTAAGGAAGAAGCCACCAACAACTAAAATGCACAGCCTTAGAGCAAACCAGAACTTTTTGTCTATTTTGAGGAACCGAGGAGGAAAGGGAGGCATGAGTCACTAAATGGTGATTTAATTTATAGGTCTGTCCATCGGGTTTTGAGAGGGCTGCTTCCGCTATAGACGCAGTTGACAAGTCAGGTGACCTTTGGTATTTAACCCTTCTGAACCTATTTCTTCATCTCACTAATCTTCACACAGAGTAGTGTGAGGATTAATTGACACGGTCATGCAAGTGAAAGTGGTTTGTGCTCTGAAAGCATTACAAATGGAAGAGCTGCTGTCTTGAAGGGCTTCCTTTCTCCAAGAAGATGTAGAACTATTTCTGGGGTCACCCTTGGTCTTGGTGAGCCCGTGGACGAGTCAGTCAAGTTTGGAATGTGCATTTAGTGGACCCATGGCCTTGACCCTATGATTTGGGATTTCTCAGGCTTCCATGTTAATTTAAAGCACTTCTTGCTCTTGGTAGCAGAGATGCTCTGCCTGAAGTCAGGGTTAGAACTGGAAGCCCTTTAGTCTTATTGTGTTGAGTATGGGCATAGCTTTTAGATACCACCGAGGATTTAGAGATTAGGAGTAGGGAAAGGAAAGTTCTCTGCAGAAAAATGGAGGACAAACTTTGGTCAGATGACAAGGTTCTGTAGGCCAGGGTTCTATTTGGTTGCAGGATCAAATGCCACACAACAGTTGTGTACACTTCTGTTTTCAAAGTAATTCCTAGCATTTCAGAAATTTAAGGACTAGAAATTGCAATTGGAAAGTCTAGTTTGAAATCTAATTTCTGTGAATTGACCAGATGACCCTTCCTGGGTTCAGCTCAGTCAGATGAGACCTAGCGTCAGCTACCCATTTAGTATCTCTGGGCTTTGGGATACTCATTTATAAACTTGGTGTTTGGTCTGTGTTCTGCAAGATCACTGTCTTCTCTTCTTAGTTACTTGTGTGTTCAGTGTAATTTAATAGCCAACTTACATGTTTCTGAGACACTTCCCTAGACAGAATACCTTTTCCTGGCCTTCAAAGAGCTAGTAGATAAAGTCAGCATGCTTGGACTTGCTTTCTCTTTTATAGCTGATACTCCACTTAAAGTTGTTATAGAATATTGATGGTACTGCTTGTGCTGTGCACGGCGTCTTTGTATCTTATTTATTTTACACCACTCGTAGTTTGTACCTCTTACTCCTCTTCCCCTATCTTGCCCCTCCCTTCCAACCCTCTTTTCACTGGAAACCATTAGTTTGTTCCCTGTATCTGTGCTTTGTTATATTCAGTTGTATGTTTTATTTTTTTAGAGTTCATATAAAGATGAAAACAGAATTTGTCTTCCTCTACTTATTTCACCAAGCATAATACCTTGCAGGTCCATCCATGTTGTTGCAAATGGCAGGATTTTCTCGTTTTCGCTGAGTGGTATTCCATTGTGTATATTGACAGCATCTCTTCTGTGTCCGTTCATCTCATCGTGGACACATCAGTTGCTTCCATGTCTTGGCTGTTGTAAACAATGCTGTGGTGGACACTGGGGTGCATATCTTTCTTTTCAAATTATTTCAAATGGTTTTTGTTTCCTTCAGATGTATACCCAACTGTGGAATTGCTGGATCATATGGTAGTTCCATTTGTATTTGACTTGGTTTTTTCTTGGGAATTGACCTTGTCTGGTAGAAGGACTGAGGTTGCCAGTTTTGCTTGTTTCACCTGTCGGGACTCCCTAACCTCTACCTGTGTGTACTGTGGCCTTTATGTTTCTTGCCCCTGCAGATTGTTTTACCAGCTCCAAAGGCACCAACCAAGGTTCCCTTGGCTGGACATAGACTGGTGATTAAAGACATGTTTGCTGGACAACTATGTACAGTACATTCTCTTTAGTCTTAATTTTATGGTCTTAATTTAAAAATACTGAGAGGGCTGATTTTGAAATGAGTCTGAAATTAATATAGGAGACCTTATATCAATAATTACTATGTACTTATTGGGTGAGTACCATGTGCCAATGTGCTGCAAGGTGTGAAGGACACATGATTGGGGAAAATGGGCATTTCTCATTGTATAATAAATTAAAATGTATATACTCCTTGATCAGCAGTTCTGAGTATCTGTCTCATAGGTAATCCTCACACATTGTTGAAATGATTTATACACAAAGATAGCCATTGTAGCATCATTTGCCCAGCAAAAGATTAGAAATAATTTAAAAGCCCAGTGAGGGACTGATTAATTAGATTAAGTGTGGAATGTTATGATTATATCCTACTCGTGTGTGTGTCTGTGAAATGTGTCAGTCCCTCAGTCGTGTCCAACTCTTTGCAACCCATGGACTGTAGCCCACCAGGCTCCTCTATCTATGGAGTTCTCCAGGCAAGAATACTGAAGTGGGTAGCCATCCCCTTCACCAGGAGATCGTCCCAACCCAGGGATCGAACCTAGGTCTCCTTCATTGCGGGCAAATTCTTTACCACTAGCACCACCTGGGAAATATGTGCCTGTGGGTCTGTATTTAATAGAGTATCTTCCTAAGGACACAAAAAACTGATGCCAATGGTTGCCTTGGGAAAAGATAACTGGGAGATTACTTTTGTAGCTTTTAAATGTATCCTGTATACAGATGCCATCTATCAAAAAAGACATTGTCATGCCCTGAAGGAGTCTGCAGTTTAGTTGGGCCATTGTAACGAAGCCCAGATAAGATATACAGAGAAAGTACTGGGGGTGAGTATTGGCTTTATGGGAAGATTGGTTGAAATGCTAAGCTCTGCTTGTGCAGTTGACTAGATTTGCCTAGTTGTCAGGACTGGCGGGTCTGAGCATCAGTGGGCTGGCTTCCAGCCTTAGCATCCCACCGGCAGAGGGCACGGGGATGAAGCAGTTTGCAGCCTTTGTCCCGCGGTGGTGGGAAGTGCCCACAGGCTGGACATCAGATCTGGATTGGGGTTCTGGCTCTGCCACTTGCCCACTTGGGGCAGGGATGCTGGAGACCCAGAGCCTAATTGTACTCATCCATAGATGAAGATAAGCCACCTCCCTCATGCGGTGCCGTGACCACTCCTGCAAACCATGAAGTGTTTTGCAAACACTAGTGGAGATAGAAGCTTCAAGGAATCTGCTGACTGGCAAGCGGGGACCAGAGGTGCAAATTTAAAAATTAGAGAGAAGTGAAAATGTATGTTTTCCTCCCCTCTGCCAAATAACTGGGCAGGAGTCATAAAATTAGATGTTAAATTAGAAAAGTAGACCCACTAAATTAGAATAGTAGTTTTGGAATCCTTGACCTTTGATCTTGGGACAGTCATTTCACCCTTTAGACCACTTTCCCTGTTTGAAAATGAAAGGGGCTATGTGTGTCCTCTGGGCCCCTCCAGTCACCACGTCCCGTGACAGTGTGGCATTAGCAGTAATTCCCGTCTCATCTGCGATGAGTCATACTGACTGAAAAGTCCACATGCAAGGAGGAAGTCTCTTGAGAATTTTCCTTGTGCTGGAGAATCTGAGCTTCTGGGGAGAAACTGGGGGTGGGGGCGGGATTGCTGCCACGAAGAGGGGAGACCAGAAAGGCAGGGTGAATGGAGATGGGTTGTCTTCTCCACCTCCAAAACCTCCTTTGATTTCTAGTATTCATACAGACTAGACGTTTGGAGAACGCCAGCTTACCCCTCGCTTACGTGGGTGGGACGCCCATGTGCTGTGGCCGGTGAGCTTTGCGGCTCCTCTGTGAGGTCTCTGCAGCTTGGTCACGCTTCCTCTGTGCTGTCTTGGCCCCTACATGCTTCTCTCCTCAGGTCTCGAAACTGAGATCAGAGACTGTCCTCTGTTGACCTCTGTGTCCCCAGCACCTAGCATAGTTCCAGGTCCCTGAGAGGTGAGCTGTGTGTTTGTATTAGATGGGTTGCTGGATTAATGATCCATTTATGTACGCTAATCTTATTAATCTTCACTACCACTTTTATTATAACTATCACCATTCTGGTACAGTGACATTTTAGCCATTAGTAGCTTATTATTTTGAGAAATATTTCATACTGAATAAAGTTAACACTAAAAAATAATTAAACAGACCCCCCCCCCGCCCTTTGTCATGTTGTTTTAACAGGATGTACCAAAAAAAGCTAAGTATTTTAGATAGCCTCTGTACATTCCAATATATGCGTATCTAAGATTCATCACTGTCACTTCCACAGGCACGCAGGTCTTGAGCTGGCAGCAAGAAACAGGAGGCCTGAATTGCTGGCCCACTTCTTACCTTTTAAAGCTAACTGTAAGCAGTTAAACCTGAAAAGGAGCTTTAAGATTAAAATAAATAATTTGTTTACAAATGCAGAATCCAAAGAGGGTGAAGGATTATTAAGGGGGTTTAGAAGTGGCAGGAGCAGCTAAGAGTTCCAGGGGTTCGAGCATGCTGGGGCACTGCCCTCCCTCGTGGGGGCGGGGGGCAGGGGCAGGAGACTGAGCAAGCAGGGCTGTTTGACCCCAAGGTGGGTGATGACCTGGTTAGTTCACACTCGGTTAATGTCAGCGTGTGTTGAGTGAAGTTAGAGAGTTAGAGCCAGTGCTCCTGCAGGTTCTGTTGATAAGAAAGGGTGTGTGTGTTTTCCTATGGAATCATTCTAGTAGTGGTAACAGACCTATTCACAAAGTTACTTTTATGTGTAGAGTGCAGCATCCAGAGCTGAATACCTTCATGGCTTGTTCAAAAATGGAGGTGAAAAAAATGGGTCCTGAAATTTGCTTATCAAACAAAGCCACTCAACATAGTGACTTACCCTTGGATAAGCCATTTGAGGCCCAACAGCTACTGCTGCTGCTAAGTCACTTCAGCCATGTCCGACTCTGTGCGACCCCATAGACGGCAGCTCACGAGGCTCTCCCGTCCCTGGGATTCTCCAGGCAAGAACACTGGAGTGGGTTGCCATTTCCTTCTCTAATGCATGAAAGTGAAAAGTGAAAGTGAAGTCGCTCAGTCGTGTCCGACTCTTGGCGACCCCATGGACTGCAGCCCACCAGGCTCCTCTGCCAATGGGATTTTCCAGGCAAGAGTACTGGAGTGGGGTGCCATTGCCTTCTACGGAGGCCCAACAGCAGCGTCCTGCAAAAATACTACAAACGAGCAGAAATTAACTCTGCTGGCATCCAGGTTTGAAACTTCCCATAGAAAAATCAGATTCACTTTTGGAATGAGTAGCAGTGGGATCACCTGCTGTTTTGGAAAGTAACTGTCCTTTCTGGTTTCTTTTTGGCCAAACACATATATGCCTCTTAGGAAAATAAACAGTCCAAATTCTTACTCTGTTCACTTTCAGGCTTTGCTTTATCTTTGCATCATGCTTTGCAGTGTACAGACAAGTGTAATAGATGAAAGTTCCAGTAAACTGGCTGGATCATGTTTCTCAGATTGAGTCACTGCTGAGAAACGTGTGAGCAGGAAGCAGCACATGAAAATGTACACAGTAACAAGCTGGCCTGTGAGGAAATGGGACCATTTTCTAGCTGAAAGACACAAGGGTAGGAGGATGTGTCTGCAACCCAGGGAGTAGCAAATTTGTGATCTAGGATTTTAAGTCATTGAATAATTCATGTTTTGGTGTGTTTAAGATTTTTTTTTAATGCTGTTAAAAACTGCTAGTTATTGAAGACTGGGGAAATAATCCTTAGTAAGTTTAGAAGGAAAACTTGGATTGGGGGTAACTATTATTGCCTATTAGGGGTCTCTGCTGACATATAAACTGGTTGCAAGGCCAGTTATTTTTTTAAAATAGAGCTGTAGTTACACAGAAATTAACCCAGTGACATTTACACTTGACCTCAGTGTCTGTAAGGCCTCTTCCACCTGTAACATTCTATGATTCTGTATAAATGTGTTTTTTTTTTTGACCTTTGTTTTTAACCACCTACTTCACAATTATTGTAGCAATATGCTCAGAAATATGCAAGTCAGATCAGTAGAATCAGAAGTACCTGAATGTGGGCAGACTATAAATAACAACCAGTCATCTGCCTTCTCTAGAATTCTGAAAACTATTGACCTTGTCTTGTGTATCTTCTTGTAATGAAGCAGGAGAGAAGTAAATAGGAGATAAATATTATGAAATAGAATAGTCATCAGCGAGATGTATTTCACACACACACCTGCTTGGTGTCACTTTGCCTTAGTGGTAAGGAGCCCTGCTGCAGGCTAGAGCTTGTAAATCAAGGAGGTCGTTTATGTCATTTCATCAGTTCTTCAGGGTTTAAGCGTCCCCTCGCTTGCTTTTGTACCTTCCTATAAGCTGTTGATTTGACCTGTGTTCTTAAGGGACGGTAGGATGTGATTCATGTTCCACCCAGTTTTGCCCAAAAATATTTGTGCAGCTTCTATGGAAAAAAATATTAAACCGGATTTCGCTTTTAGGTTAATAATATAACTGTCTGGGCGTGATATAAAGACTGAAATGTCTGAAAGTAAAAGTATTACTGGATGTAATTTAGACTCTGAATGCTAGTTGTTAATATTTGGGTGGCGAGATCAATATCAGGAGAATAAACTTTAAAAGATTTACTGTTTTCTTAGTCGAAATATATGATTTTAAGAAGGAATCACCTGGGACATTGTCTTAACACTTATACCGTGCGACTGGAAGTGAGGATCAGTTTTTTATTGTTTACAGAATTATCCTTGCAATTTTTAAAAAACACTTTATTAGAGAAACTTATGTTTAGAAGGAAACCCCCCGTCACCTTCCCTTCATCCTCTGGACAAAACAGAGGATGGGAGAGGGAAGAGAGGGAAAGGCTTGGGGGTACTGGTTTCATTTATACAAGTGAATGTATGTGATAGAAACCATTTCATTTTAGATATTTTTCTAAAGCCTTAGCTTACTGAATTGCTTTAATTTAGGAGTTCATAATACCTTTGCTTTATCTTTTCTGATTTGGGGGGAATCATCTGAGCATGATAAAATGCTAGTTTATTCAGAGCACTAAAATTAGCTTGCAAAAGACATTATTCTGGGATTCTATATTCAAGGGCTTTCTTCTTTGTTTATCCTGAACAAAGATGTTTGTTTTAAAATGGTCCAAGTTAATAGTCCAATTTCAGATTTCCCATGAAACGAGTAACAGATTACCCAGATGGCACACGATGATATATATACATTTTCCAGTTATGACTATTTCCACTGGGCCAGATGGCGATTTAATGTGAACTGTCAAACATTTCTTAGTATTCATACATGGTCTTATTTTGTCGAAGCCAAGCTAGCAACATAACTCAGGGGTCACGAAAGAACAACAGCAACAATAATTCAGACACCAAGTGTGGCACATGAAGGCTCACACCCAGTACCGCACTGCCCTCAGGAACTCTTTGAAGTTTAAGGAGATGCCTGTTGAAAAGCCATACATTCCCCCTCCCTCCCCAGACCTTTCTTCTCTGCCCTGTTGCAGGGCAGCTGTGCTTCCTCAGTGCCTCAGGGTGAAGTGTGCAAGAGCAGTTTCATTCTTCCTTGGCCATTTTCCTTCCACCCTGTCCATTGGCATGCTCTTGTTTGTTACAGGAACCATGCCAACTATTTCCCCTTAGATAGTTTGAGAGCTCTGCAGAGAGATGGGTCCTTTGTGGAGTAAGCCACGTGCCCAGTCACAGGGCTCCTTCAAGACAGCTTACTACATACAGTCCTTGGGCTGTGGGGCTCCCTGCCAGTGAGGCGTGTGTGGACAAACTTCTGCTGTTCTTAAATATTTGAATATTTCGTACAACAAATGCCCACCGATTTTTTTCTTCTGAAACTCAGGTGAAAATCTGAGTAATACAATGTATGATATATCAAGGCTATGACAAGCAACCCTTTGTTGCTGCATTCTAAATTTGATCAGAACACTTGTTTTAGGAATTCATAGTGGTTAAAACTCAGCTTTTTTTTTCAAGCAGATGTTTTCTTTTAGAGAGCTCTCATGGCAAGAATAAACATACAAACTTAAAAAATACAGAGCAAAACCTCTGAGAACACTTTGAAACCTGTTTTGGTCTGTGGTAATCTCCATGAAGGCTGCCCAGCCTGCATTGAGCAATTTGATGTTGTCACTGGAAATGACATTTTGTGTTTTATGTTTCCTGTTTGTTGATAAAGGCTCTATTAAGGTGCCCTTGCCTAATTACGTTATGGGGAGTTTTAAAACACTGAATTGGTTTGGAGCTGTGCATTGAAGGGCAGTCATATCAGAAATTGAGTAGCAATTGAGAGGGTGTTACTTGGGTACATGAAAGTTTACATAAATGTGTGTGTTGTCTACATTTATTTACAACACCCATTGCACATGCCCAGCGGTCAGTTTCCGACCTTCTTTAAGAAGGAACTAAGTAGCTTCAAGACCGAGTGTTGTTTCAAGGCTTCCACTCCGATTAGGTCTGCAACTTCATTCTCCTCCTTTGGCCTGGTGTTTGGTGTCACTTATGGCAAGCAGAAGGACCCATCCCCGTTGGGAGGCATATCAGTACTTGCATATACTTTACTTTTATAGAGAAAGTTCCTCCATGTTTCATTTGATCCACCAAAATCTGTATTATAGGGGTAGGATGGAATAGTTATAATTTATAGCTTAACTATCTGAACCCACTCAAGACATCTCATCTGATGAGGAGAGCAGGGAAAGGGAAAGAAGAGTTGTATCAACTCTTGGTGTGATTACCACTGATAGTTTTAGAATAAATTAGAAATTTTCCTCCTGCCCATAGTTCTGGGTTCTAGGGATACTTTGGACTCATCATATTTGTGAGGTGTTTCCAAAATAAATTCTTCAGTGCTCTTTCTTTTGTGGGAAAGCCAAAACCGGGTACTGGTTTTTATCCTGGGATCTCCTATCAAGGAAGCCCGCAGGCCCAGGCAGGCTGAGGAGCATGAGGGAGGGGTGTGGTCCGTGGCCCCCGGGTGCAGAGGCAAGTGTTGGGGTTTCTCTGTTGTGAATCTTCTGAAGAGTTCAATGCGCTTTCCATGTTCTGTTTTTGAGAAGGGTAGGAAAACAGACCTCATTTGAAACTGTGTGAGTACGCAATTCTTTAATTTTTAGAACAAGCCTTTAGTAGGAGTGAACGTGCCAACCATCTCCTTACTTAGCACCTTGTTAGCTCCGGTTTGGAGAATGGCCCGGACAGGATACTCAGCTGTATTTAGATTTCCCCAAGACACGGCCCAGCCTAATTAGAATTTTAGTGTGGGTTTCTGTGTACCTCGGGCCTTTCTCTTTCACATGGCCTTTGTGTAGACATGTCCATTGAGGGCAAAACAATTTTTAAAATGTAAATTATTCTCATGTTTTAGTGGGGAGCCTCCTGAGAAAAGTCATGTATGACTGAATGCTCCACGATTTCTATTTTGTTGGTTGTGGCCAGGAACATAATCCAGGTGAAAAGAAAGAGTTAGTGGCTCAGTCGTGTCCAACTCTTTGCAACCCCGTGGACTGTAGCTCACCTGTCCATGGCATTCTGCAGGCAACACTGGGGTGGCTTGCCATTTCCTCCTGCAGAGGATCTTCCCGACTCAGAGATTGAACCCATGTCTCTTACATGTCCTCCATCAGCAGGTGGGTTCTTTACCACAAACACCACGTGGGAAGCCCCCAACCTCTGTTCTGGTACTTTCCAGTAGTATCTAAGCCTCAGTATACTTACCTGTAAAACAGGGATACATGTTTTCTTCATGTGGTTTTGAGACTTGGTTTGTATATATCTGAAGTACTTAAAACAATGCTTGGCACATATAGAAAGATCTTAATAGATGTTGCCTTAAAAAACAGGTATACCCTAGCCAGTTCTCAAGAGCTACAGATACTGCTTTAACTACAGCTGCTGCTGTGTGTGCTTTGTACTCTTAAGTTATACTGTTTAAAGCTAGGATAACGTATCTCATGGGTAGGATTTCATAGCTTTTAAGATTCGAACACCAACTTCCAATCAAGGCTAGAGGTGGCGCTACTCTCCAGCCAGCTGGGCTGCCTCTAGGTTGCGCATTCTGTGCTTGTACTCAGTTGGGTGAAATACCTGACTGCTCAGCTAAGGAACTACCACGCTGTTCCTGCCCTTTGGAGGCTGAAGATAATAGAGCTGTGAATGCACCAGGCAGCCCAGTGCTACTGGCCGTTGTCCGAACTGCAATACAAAGTTCGATGTTTGCACACTGAATCTACCGGCCTTCGGCCCCAATTCCCTTTCTCTGTCTTGATTTTTCCAACCTCCATCTCATTGTTTTAAATGTAAATGATCTGTTAAATAGAAATATTTAAATTTCCCATTCAGAATTTAACAAAAACTTAAATTTTAAATCAGAAAAAAAATTGTTTTTGACATTTATAGTTAGAAAATGTGGCCATGGACCTAAGCCTAGGCTTGTTATATAAATCAGAATAACCAATCCCTCATTATAAGATTGTCCCCTTATGTTAGAATGCATCACCTTCCATTGTTCCCTGGAGCCATGTTTTTTTGGCATGTGTTACAAAGAGGGGAAACAGTGGAAATAGTGTCAGACTTTATTTTTCTGGGCTCCAAAATCACTACAGATGGTGACTGCAGCCATGAAATTAAAAGACGCTTACTCCTTGGAAGGAAAGTTATGACCAACCTAGATAGCATATTGAAAAGCAGAGACATTACTTTGCCAACAAAGGTCCATCTAGTCAAGGCTATGGTTTTTCCTGTGGTCATGTATGGATGTGAGAGTTGGACTGTGAAGAAGACTGAGCGCCGAAGAATTGATGCTTTTGAACTGTGGTGTTGGAGAAGACTCTTGAGAGTCCCTTGGACTGCAAGGAGATCCAACCAGTCCATTCTGAAGGAGATCAGCCCTGGGATTTCTTTGGAAGGAAAGATGCTAAAGCTGAAACTCCAGTACTTTGGCCACCTCATGGAAAGAGTTGACTCACTGGAAAAGACTGATGCTGGGAGGGATTGGGGGCATGAGGAGAAGGGGACGACAGAGGATGAGATGGCTGGATGGCATCACTGACTCGCTGGACGTGAGTCTGAGTGAACGCCGGGAGTTGGTGATGGACAAGGAAGCCTGGCGTTCTGCAATTCATGGGGTTGCAAAGAGTCGGACACGACTGAGCGACCTGATCTGATCTGATTAAGAGGGTTATCTATCAGGAGTGAGCCTAGTGGGCACTACCCCTTTTGCAATTCTTCTGACAGCCTATTGCTTTAACACACATCACAAGATTAACAGTCCCTAGGACTTGACCTTACCAACGTGATCATACCTCAGGAGCTAAAACTCAGATCAAGAGTAAATTGTTTTTAGTAAGTAACCACGGAGACAAATGTAGCAAGAAATGCTAAGCAAAAGATAATCCACTGTAGGCAAAGACCAAAAGAAAAGTGGTTTCTCACAACTGCAAGATCGAAAGTTTAACTTGCAGTTTTTTTCCCCTCTGTAAACTGGCATTTGCTAAGCAAATTGAGGAGGAAATTCCACATATTCAGTCATGTTCTTCAGACTCCATTTGTCATGATAAACCACTGGCTCAGGGTGCTTGCTCTAATTTTTCTGTTCCATCAAACAAGTGTGGGGTTTCTTTTGATTCAAGAACATTAACATGCAACATCTGTTACTTTGCTTTTAGTGACCTCTACCATCACCCAATTCATTAATAATCCAAGTAGTAAATGGTAAGAATGGATAGCTATGTTTGAAGGTGATTTTTTTAAGAAAAATGAATACATGCAGACACTAGGTACAATTACTGTGCCCTTCCAGAACACTGGATTTATGTTCCCATTCAGATTTTATTTGTAATCTCCCTACCCCCTATTATCAGCAGTGGTCTAAATTATGTTACCTACTATTTTAAAACCATTTTAACCATGGTCTCTCTCCTTCCTTTTTTGTTTTAAACATAGGACATGGATTTGATTGACATACTTTGGAGGCAAGATATAGATCTCGGGGTAAGTCGAGAGGTATTTGACTTCAGTCAACGACAGAAGGAGCATGAGCTGGAAAAACAGAAAAAACTTGAAAAGGAAAGACAAGAACAACTCCAAAAGGAGCAAGAGAAAGCCTTTTTTGCTCAGTTACAACTAGATGAAGAGACCGGCGAATTCCTCCCCATTCAGCCAGCACAACACATACCATCAGAAACCAGTGGGTCTGCCAACTACTCCCAGGTACAGGGCGCACCCAGTTCTTGGGAAGGTGTGGGCCAGGACCCAAAGAACATGGACCCAGAGGTTAATCTGAGTTCGAGCTTTGTCTTTTACTTCAAGGCCTTATCAAAAGTCAACCTCCCAACCTCAGCCTCCTGATGAGTTCAATGCCTGACTGACCTCACCTCAGAGTGTAACAATTAGGACATATATATTACAGGGAAGAGCTCTTTATAAGCTATAAAAAACACTGTTATTGTATCAAGCAGCTGCAACAGCCCTGACAGTAGTAGAACTGTTGTAGTAGGATTACTCATGGTACTGGGACAAGTACTGCTTTAATATTGATTAATCAACACAACAATTATATGAATTACCATTATCCTATTTTACAGATGAGCAACTGCAGCTCAAAGAGGTTAAATAACCTGCCCAGAAACTGGGCAATAAATTGAAGGGGCCACGATTTGAAACCAGAGAGTCTGCTTTGATTCTGTGCTCTTTACTTAATTGACTTCTAGAGAGATATTTGATTAACTAGATTGTAAACATTTTATGAACACTGAACAATTTTTTTCTTCTTCTGTGTCTTTCCCTTTTGTGCAGGTAGCCCCCATTCCCAAAGCAGATGATTTGTACTTCGATGACTGCATGCAGCTTTTGGCAGAGACATTCCCGTTTGTAGATGACAATGAGGTATTAACATCTGGTTAACAGCAGATCTCCATAACTGTATCTAATATACCCTATATTGGTCCCGTTGGTGCAGTGGTCCCCAGCCTTTTTGGCACCAGGGACCAGTTTTGTGGAAGACAGTTTTTCCACGGACTGGTGAGGTGAGGACAGTTCCAAGATGATTTCAAGGGCATTACATTTATGTGCACTTATTTTCTCTTACTACATCAGTTCTACCTCAGATCATCAGGCATTAGGTCCCAAAGGTTGGGGACCCCTGCCTTGATGAATCTCTATTAAAAACATAAAACAGCATTTTAGGAGCAAAAATTTATCACGGAAACCTCAGCCTATAGGTAACAATTTGGAGGGAAAAAACCCAACCTTCCTCTGGCCATATAATGCAGAACCACAACAAATGTTTACTCCTGCATAGCCAGAAGCATGCATGCATCAGCAAAACCATGGAAGCAAATAACTCATTTGTTATAGGTACTTAGATTTCTTTGAGTAGAAAGCAAGCTAGGTAGTAAAACCAAGACTTGTTCAGTTAACAATTTTAATAATTTATTTTCTGAATCACTATACTAGGTGTTACATAGATACAAATTCAATTCTAAAGATTGTTCTTAAGCATTTTGAAATTTACCTTCAAATGCACAGGGTAAAGCAGTTAAGCTAAGGAATAAACTTGGAGTCAGTTGGGCAAGACAAAAAAGATTTGTTTGATCATATAGAACTAACAGTTATGACAAATAGGGAACTGCAGCCAATTCCAACTTCAGATGTTGTGATGGCCTTGGAGCGTACCCACCCACTGTTGGTGGCAGATTCATATACAAATGCCTTCTCAATTTTAGGTTTCTTCGGCTACGTTTCAATCACTTGTTCCTGATGTTCCCAGCCACATCGAGAGCCCCGTCTTCAGTGCTCCTCCTCAGGCCCAGTCACCTGAAACTCTGATAGTTCAGGTAGCCACTGCTGTTTTGGACGATATGCAGGCCATTGAGCAAGTTTGGGAGGAACTATTATCCATTCCAGAATTACAGGTAACGAAGATGTAGTATAATGAGTACCAAACATGCTATTTTATATTCAGTCCCTTTAAATTAGTCATCCCAGCTATTTATTATTTATATGCCACCTACTTATAGGAAGAATTGGAAGGTGCTTTTAAATTAGTCAGGATAGCCTGGGCACCATGCTTACTTCAGTGAACTTTTGTTAAATGGACTGGATGTCCTGAGGATAGATCAGGTTATATACGTTCTTATCTGGGAACTCTGAAAATGTTACATATGCTTACGCATTAACTATCCATTGGAAATGGGAATTATCTCTGAATTCTGGAGGAGCTTGGTGAGAAATCAGGGTGGGTGGGTGGGGAGAGAACCGTCAGATACGGATTATCAACTATTAAAAACAGCTCAACCTTGATTTACATAGTATGAACTTCTTTTCCACACAGTGTCTTAATATTCAAAATGACAAGCTGGCTGAGACTAGTACAGTTTCAAGTCCAGAAACCAAAGTGACAGAAATTGACAATTATCATTTCTATTCATCAATGCCCTCACTGGATAAAGAAGTAGGTAACTGCAGCCCACCTTTTCTCAACGCTTTTGAGGATTCCTTCAGCAGCATCCTCTCCACTGAAGACTCCAGCCAGTTGACAGTGAACTCATTAAATTCAAGTGCCACAGTAAATACAGATTTTGGTGATGAATTTTATTCTGCTTTTGTAGCAGAGCCCAGTACCAGCAACAGCATGCCCTCCTCTGCTACTTTAAGCCAGTCACTCTCTGAACTTCTAAACGGGCCCATTGATCTCTCTGATCTGTCACTTTGTAAAGCCTTCAATCAAAACCACCCTGAAAGCACAACAGCAGAATTCAATGATTCTGACTCTGGCATTTCACTGAACACAACAAGTCCAAGCATGGCATCACCAGACCACTCAGTGGAATCTTCTATCTATGGAGACACATTGCTTGGCTTCAGTGATTCTGAAATGGAAGAGATAGATAGTACCCCTGGAAACATCAAACAGAAGGGTCCCAAAACACAGTCAGCGTGGCCTTCTGGGGACCCAGTCCAACCTTTGTCATCATCACAGGGGAACAGCGCTGCAGCACGTGATTCCCAGTGTGAAAATGCACCAAAGAAAGAAGTGCCTGTAAGTCCTGGTCATCGAAAAACCCCATTCACTAAAGACAAACATTCAAACCGCTTGGAGGCTCACCTCACAAGAGATGAACTACGGGCAAAAGCTCTCCATATCCCATTCCCTGTAGAAAAGATCATTAACCTCCCAGTTGAGGACTTCAATGAAATGATGTCCAAGGAGCAATTCAACGAGGCTCAACTTGCATTAATTAGAGACATACGTAGGAGGGGTAAGAATAAAGTGGCTGCTCAGAATTGCAGAAAAAGAAAACTGGAAAATATAGTGGAACTGGAGCAAGATTTAGATCATTTAAAAGATGAAAAAGAAAAATTGCTCAAAGAAAGAGGAGAAAATGACAAAAGCCTCCATCTACTGAAAAAACAACTCAGCACCTTGTATCTTGAAGTCTTCAGCATGCTACGTGATGAAAATGGAAAGCCTTACTCTCCAAGTGAATACTCCTTGCAGCAAACAAGCGATGGCAATGTATTCCTTGTTCCCAAAAGTAAGAGGCCAGATATTAAGAAAAACTAGATTTTGACCTTTTCTGATCTAGTGATTTTGGGTTTTTTTGTACTGTTATACTAAAAAAGCTCCTACTGTGATGTGAAATGCAGAAATATACTTTATAAGTAATTCTATGCAAAATTATACTCAACTAATGTAGAAAATATAAAACTTTAAAAAGCATTAAAATAAGTTATCAGTATGCTGAATCAGTAGTTTCACTTTAACTTTGTAAACTTAAAATTTCTTAGAACACCATTTGGGCTAGTTTCTATATACTGTAAATACTACAAAAACTCCTTATTTATACTGTTCTTATCTCATTTGTTATGTTCATAGATTTATATGATACATCTGGCTAAAAAGCAAATTGTTGCAAAACTAACCACTATGTACTTTTTTTTATAAATACCGTATGAACAAAAAAAAAATGGCATTTTTTTATATTAAATTGTTTAGCTCTGGCAAAAGACAATTTAGTTGAAAAGCTGGTACTAATAAAGGACTATCAGGACTGTTCTAGTATTTCCTTGAAGTTCATTCACGACCTTACATGACAATATCTAGCATCACACTAAATTGGCGCTGGTGTATATCAGAAAGATTTTTCTATTCAAGTGTATTTCAACCAAGAAAAATGCTGTATATACCTCGACATGAAAAACTAGTTCTTTTATTCATATTTGAAGAACCATTCTATTAGCAACGAGTATTAGACACAGGAAGTTGTAGTCTGGGGGCCTGTTTGAGGAACTATATGGCTGAACGTGGAGTGGGAGAAAGGGGGTAGGTTGGTAAGATAGGACACAGCACAGATCCTTGTTAAGCCTTCATGAGCCTGGCTTTTGCCTACTAGAGAACTACTGGAGGGATTAAGCAGGAGTAACATCAGAGTTAAAGTCTCCTCTGCCTTGTATGTCTGTAATAGTCTCAAGAGCAAAGAAAGGTCGGAGCAGACCAATGGGGAGGCTCTGAAGTGCTCACATGGGACATGGTGTCTCCATCTGGGGTTACAGCAGTGAGAAGGCAGTGGATTCTGCACATTTCTAAGGTAGAGCTAAAAGGATTTTCCAACAGAATGGATGCAGGGTGAAGGAGACCCAAGTACTTGAACATCGGAAAGAACCGAGTTGCCTAGACACGGTTGAGACTGGCTAAGAGGTCTAGGTGGGAAAATCAGTTCACTGTGGGACACATTCTATGATTAAATACATAAATAGCAAGTACAAAATTAAAGCCCTTTAAAACTAGGAGAATCTGCAGGCCACCCACACAAACATTCACAGCACTCATCATTTCATCTAATCAAATGTCTGACTCATGTCATGTTTAAATTCAAGTGGGAAAATAGAAGTTATCTGAGGGTTAAGCATGTTTAGAGGTTATTCAGAGTCCTATCAATCTGTTGGGAGCAAGACAGGTCTACATGCCCTACAGCCCGGTTGCCTGGGCTGCTGCCATTTCCCAAGAATGACTTCCAGTGAGGCAAAGCACCCTGCTTACTTATCTGTAAATCAGGGATAAATATGCAGTGAATTACTCCAAAAAAACAAATATAGAGCCTAGCTAATAGCAAGCACTCTATAAATGATATTTTCTTTGGCCCTACATTAGCAAGAGAAAGGAACTGGTTGAATTACCTTATTAAGAATTTGACTCAGATGACGAAGGGAAAGTTCAGAGATGGAAAACGACTAAGGGTTAATCTAGGCATTCAAATGTAGACCCTGCTGGGGACTTCCCTGGCGGCCCAGATGGTAAAGAATCCACCTACAATGTGAGACACTCAGGGTTCAACCTCTGGGTCAGGAAGATCCCCTGGAGAAGGGACTGGCTACTCACTCCAGTACCCTTGCCTGGAAATACCTATAAACAGGAGCCTCATGGGGTGTAGTCCATGGGGTCACAAAAAAGTCGACACAACTTAGTGACTATGTGACCAAAAATTCCTTCCCACAATGGTATTGAGATAGATCCCATCTTGAATAAAGTACCCTTAAATAAAATATTGGCTGAGGGTGATGGCAACAATCTTATCAGCAGCCACCATCTGGAGCACCTGGAATTCACTTTAGCATATATTAACCCCCCACCCCCCCCCCACACACACACTGTCCCCCAACACAGGGGAGGAACACTCTACTAGAATGACAGCAGATAATTTCACTCCCATTCATTCTTTGAGTTAGTCCTATCTGGAAATACTTTAAGACAACCAATCACATCTCAGTACCTAAGAATTATTCTGAAGTACTATACATACTGCATTACACAAAACCAGAATTTTAAAATCTAACAAATTCTAAGTGACCCGTGACTAAAAGTAGATTTCATCTCGATCAAGATTTGAAATGTATTTATCACTAACTCCTCAAACTTTGTTATCCGATTGTTAAACCCTAAACTCAGCTCAAATTTTCAAAATGTGTACCAACGCCTTTCACATCAAGGTATAGCAAGCATTCTATTAGAAATAATTTCATGATAATCCATTTGTTGTATAGAACTCTTGCAAGATTTCTCCTGAAGCCTGTGGCGTGGCCCCTCTGCTGCTGCTGCTAAGTCGCATTCGACTCTGTGCAACCCCATGGACAGCAGCCCACCAGGCTCCCCCGTCCCTGGGATTCTCCAGGCAAGAACACTGGAGTGGGTTGCCATTTCCTTCTCCAATGCAGGAAAGTGAAAAGTCAAAGTGAAATCGCTCAGTCATATCCAACTCTTAGCAACCCCATGGACTGCAGCCTACCAGGCTCCCCATCCCTGGGATTCTCCAGGCGAGAACACTGGAGTGGGTTGCCATTTCCTTCTCCAATGCATGAAAAGTGAAAAGTCAAAGTTAAGTCGTTCAGTCGTATCTGACTCCTAGCGACCCCATGGACTGCAGCCTGCCAGGCTCTTCCGTCCATGGGATTTTCCAGGCAAGAGTACTGGAGTTGGGTGCCATCGCGTTCTCCGGGCGTGGCCCCTCAAAGTACCTTAAACTTACATACCCATTCTTTTAAGTCTCAGAACATACACAAAATATTCTCAAAGATATTACTAGGTCAATTCCAGCTTTTTAACACTCTTGAGAACTGGGGAAAATTTAGACAAGAACTTTGATTCTACATGGAGGGAAAAACCTCCCATTAGCATGAACTTTGTCCCCCTCTAAAAAAAATACTATCTTTAGGAACCATGAAACAGGTACAAGCTTTAGCTCTTTAAATCCTGTCAGATTTAACCTTCAGACTTACTAGATCACTAGACTACTGTTGCCAAGTTATCTCAAAATGCCACTTATCCACAACTTCAAGGTTAAACAGCACTAGGCTTATTTGATGCCTAGCGTACATACTGCTGAGTCAAACTAATTCTTAATAACCATTTTCAAAGTAAGATTTAATTCTACATAATTGATGCATATAAAAACATTCTAAGGGGACCGCTACCATCACCAAACTGCCAAAGGGAGCATGGCATATAAAGACTTGATCATGGTCACAAAACTATTTGAAAACTCCTGACTGTATATTTTCCAATACTTAATAAAGGGTGTTAAGACAACTGAGGTTAAATGCAAATAACCTGTCAAGAGTACTTTTGATGCAGTTAACTCGAAATTTTTAGCCGAATGGACTAATTCAACAATGTATTTTTTAAATGAAAATTACATGTATCCTACTTTTCAGATACAGCTAACATCCGATAGAATCTGTAATCCTTGTGATAAGCCCAAACTATTGTCTATATACATGGATGTGCTGAAATTTTACCATTTCTCCATAAGCTGTCCACATCCTTGTACATTAACATTATTCACATTACCAATAAACTTAAAACCAGTACAGATAAATCCGTTATTTCCCAAGCAGCTTTCAGTGTCGTGCCAGGCAAACAGATTAATGCACCCTTGCCCCTGACTGAAAAAGCAGTGAACAAAACTGGCATTTTACACCTACTACTTTACTCTTCCCCCAACCCTTGGGACTTCATACTCAGTCCGAAGTTCAATTAACCTAATGTATTACCTGGATCCCACTTTTAATTCTAGTACACGGGAGAGTCCAATTTGTCTTGACTCAACATTTTGCATTTTCATTCTGAGAAAATAGCTTACTTAACTACTCAAGCATTAAACTCAATTTATAACCTACAGCTTCACAGAATAGAAAGCCACTGCCATTATTCTAGGAAAGCAGGATTGAATAAAAGCAAAATGTATCAAAATCCTGTTAACAGCCAAAAATCCTCAAGACTGTGTCAATTCACAAAACATTTAACATGTTAATAGCTATCAATGCAAAGAGCCTAAAGTGTTATCTTTTCCCAACCCTTCAATGAAAAAAATGCTCAATTGCCTTTCTTGAAGTTGAGAAACCAAGTACTTTTGGCTTCCCTGGCAGTCCAGTGGTTAAGGATCTGCCTTGCAATGGGGGGAGGAGGGACATACAGGTTTGATCCCTGGTTAAGATCCCACATGCCAGAGAAACTAAGCCTCTGTGCCACAACTACTGAGCCCTTGAGAGCCTGTTTCTCAAGATTAGAAGCCCTCAGATCACTAGAGTAGCTAGCCCCACTTAGCGCAACTCAAGAACGCCCACTACAGAAGACTTGGCACAGCCAAAAATAAAAAACCCAAATACATGAGTACCTTATAACATTTGGAATCCCCTTTCCTCTGATTTGCTTATTCACGTAACTGCTTAACTAAAATTTTTCTCCAAGGAAAAGTCGATGCACTCCTCACCAATCACCTGAATTATCACTCAAAATCCTTAAGTGGCAGTAAAATTTCCCACACCTATCCCTCATGTGATGTTTACCACCTTTAACTGATAATGTGAAGGCTCATTCCAGGTTTCTAACATCCACCTATTCACCATTGAAATCACATGAACACTGTGAAGTGACAAAACCACACACACATTTCTAAAAATATTTTAATGAAAAAGTTCTTTCTGTAAACATTTCATTATACTACAAATAAAACATTTGAATCCATTACAGACCACCTCTTAAAGTCTTATAAATCAGAGTAAAACATTGATTGGAAAGAAATCTTGAATACTTGATATAGGCTAACAATCCTTACGTTCCCTGCACAGTAGCATGCTTACTCACTCCTGTGTGACAATTACTGGAATTCCGAGAGATACTGGCGTTAGAAATACTTCAAATTGTGACTTACATAATTAGAACTCTTAAAACAATTTTATTTCAACTGTTCAACAAATGGTCCTTTTTACCCAATTTTCTTTAGGACATGAGTGTAAATTGATTTTTTAAAAAAGAAATGTAGTGTGGGAGGCTATAACCTAGGAGTTTTGACGAAAGGTTTGCCTTGACCATCTCTTGTATAACTTTGTTTACCAGTGTTAAGAGCATCGTATTTTTCAGAAATGACAGTGGAACTACATTTAAATAAAATCACTTTATTTCATAAAATCGATGGACTGGAAAAGAACAATGTCTTGCCTTCAAAAAAGAAAATGTTTTATTATCTTAGGAAATTTGCGTCATTAAAAACCATGTTGTAAAAGAAAATTATTAAAAAGGCTATTTACCTTATTTAACACTTATTATATGTAGAAACTCAGCCCTGATTTAGTCAGAGACCCAACCAGCCATTCTCTGAAAATAAATCTGTGGCAAACTACTCTTGTTTATATATAAGAACTTGACTTATAATTTAGAAACTAGTTTTAACCATCTGTCCCCTTCCCCTAGTGTTATTTTAAAAAGTGAAGTAACACCAAATCTCAAATTTTAACGAGCCCTTTTGGGGCAGCAATAATAGCCCTTATGAACAATTAGCATCTGACTTTGTGTAGCAATGGAGTATTTTTTAACTATTCTTTGGGAAAGGTTGTCTTTTAGAAAGAAGCTTTAGTTCATGTACGGCCCCACTACTTCTGGTTAACAGGCCAACAACAAAACCAAAAGAGAACCAAAAGTTTATCCTATTAGTCCAAATTCCCTGAAGTCATATGCAAGAGAACTTACTTATGTATGAGGCCACTTGAATGAAGACCATTTTTAGATCTGTATGATCTGACAGTTTTGAAAGTTCATTCCAGATGTGTTTTTTTTCCCCTAGAATGAGGATTGGAAGTGTAACGCTTCTGTTACAAGTCATGCTTGTTACAAAAATTCTTTAAAAAAATCTGGTCACTCTTTTTTCAAAAACTGACTGTATCCTAAGGACACCAACAGTGAATTGTTTATATCTGACTCAAGATCAACACTCATGGTTTTTGCAGAGAAAATCTTAAAACTGTTTAAAATGTGCTGGATGTGATTCCTCAAGACAAAGCTTTCACCTTTACAAGTGTGCCTATGTATCTAATAGTTTTAAAATATGTACTGTAAATTTATGGGGAAACAAATGGTGTCATCAGGCTTTACTGTGAGCTACAAACCTTACCCAGCCAGAAACCTTCGTATTTAAGATGGTAGGAAAGACATTCCTCATTTAGGCAAGTAGGGTTCTCATTCAACCTGCAAATCAAAAAAATTACTCTTACCTTGCTTTACAAAAAATTACTCTTTAATTAGTGAAAAAATTCAAATTCAAACCTTACCTAATGCTTATTGCCCTTCCTCGCAGGTCTAAATGCTAGACCTAGTGACTGTGGCCAACTATCTCATTGGTGTTCCAAAAGGCGAAGAGCTCCTTCCTGCTAGACCTTCTTCGATATTTCAGTTGTAATAAGCAGATTTAACTAGCTTTTGGAAAGTTGCTCACTATCACCATAGTATTTTATGCCTTCACTTCTCTGTAGTTGAAGCTCTTGCTGCTGCCTTGTCATTCTTTATTTATGCTGACTTGTCCATACTCAAAATGCTGCTGAAGTCCTGTCTTAGTGAGTCTCGTTTGATCCACATCGTGCTTAAAAAGCACCTCTTAGGTCCTTTAAAGCTGGTTAAATCGCTCTCCTCATGGCTTAACTTTTCCACACTGTTCACAAGAGCTAAGCTAACAATACAACTTATAAACAGGTCACATACACAGATTTCACCTGCTTATAGGTTGCAAACATCAACTTAACTGACAGTATTTTCACTATTAAACTAGTTCCAGAACACAGAAAGTTTTGTTAACAGTACAATTAACCTCATATGTCATTAAAGGATACTGTCAAGGTTGTGTCAAAACAATTTCACAAACATAGAAACAGGAAATGTTAACCTCCCCCATTCCTTCAACCTTTATTATATGAATAAAAAAACCTTGAGACAATTTAGCTTAATTTTAATAAATGTTTCCCAAGCATTATTTTGACCAGGTACCCAGATTTAAGTTATGAACATTGACAGTGTCCATTTATATAACCACACTTTTAAGTTGTTAAAGACTTAACCATTTGCTGATAATTAGCCTATTTTCTACACTGCTTATTCACATATGTCCATTAACAAATGGAATGTTGTCTGTTACATTTATTGGTTTGTGAGTGTTTTCTGAAAAACTGCAGTGTCTGTGAAGACCAATTTCCATGCTGGCATGCATCCAAATATTAATGCACAGAGGCACAGAATTAGAGCAACGAGAGCATAGTCAAACACTAGCACGCCCCATCCCCCCTTTATTGCTTGTTTTGCTTAGTACTTCTTAAAACAAAAATAAGAAACTCGAATTCAACGTTCAACTGCCAAAGAAACAATAACAACAGGGCACATACTCAGGGCTTGAATGAAATTGTAAACACTAGCTGGCGCAGAACAGTAGACATTGATTTATATATATATATATATGTGTGACCTTGTTATCTAAAACTCTTCTCAACAAGGATCTTCCAAACAAATTGTAAACTCATACCAACATGATTTCGGTTCAAGCATACACATGAGTAACAGTGTGTTCTTTGGGATTTTAAGTGAGTACAAGCTGACTATTCAAATCTGAATTCAGGTCTTGGGGAAGTGAAAAGCTTTTTTGTACTAAGCAACTGTGCTGCAAGTCTACTGCAGTTAAGTATCTGAGATGATTTCCATCTAGACTATCCTTGGTTTTCACCCAGTAAAATGCAGAGGGTACAAACAGGAAAGCATGCCAGCCAGTTAAGGGTTCAACAATGCATGATTTTTATTCCCTTGCTCTGAGAGCTTGTATCAAAAAAATATATATTAAACCAAGGAAAATAACTGAAGATTTACGGGCCTCTTGTGCTTTAAAAAGGAAAAAAAGATAGCCACTAATTTGCTCAGATACAGCAGGCTTAGTGGTCTTGTATTTTCCACATTTTAAGAATGTTTCCTAAGGTAGGAGGAAAGGGGAAACATTCACTACCCCTTCCCAGAATTTAAACAGAGGGCAGTAGACATTCTTTACACCCAAATAAAACTATGGCAGCAGTTCACTTGTGACCAAGGCGAATGTAGAATGGAGATGTTCTAACACAGCTAGGACTCTCAGCAAAGCCAAGACACTAAAATCATGATTACATTTTGAAAGAAAATGCACAAAAACCAAATATAAATTTTGAGATTTTTCATTTGAAGGTAAATCTTAATGCTATTAAATTCACAAATATGCTAATTTAAATACCCAATTCTATTATCTAAAACACACATTGCAAACATACAAATATCTATTCTCTCCACATGTCAGAGCCATTCATTTCATGGTTTGGAAATGGGGAGAATAGATTCCCCTTAAACTGCAAGTCAGCAGGTGTTTCTTTACAGTTAACTTTAGCAAAATTCATACAAAATAGTAATTAACAATGATCTTCTTTACTTGTTAACTCACAAGGAAACACCTTCAAAACTGCATTTTGTTAAAGTTTCTGTACTAAAATGTAGAAAAACTGAACTACACAAATATTGAAAAGTTAAAAATTCCTTAATTTTTTATTCCTGGTACCACTACCACAATTTACAGGGCAATATACCTGATGTAATGAAAAGAAAAAGAAAAAGACAAAGCTACAACAGATAAAAGACCTCAGGAATGTACATCTAATTGACACTACATTGCATTAATCAATAGCTGCACTTTTTGCAAACTGTGGCTATGACAGTCCTGAACAAGAAGGGTTTCCTGTTTAAGCTGCAGTAACTTTTCTGACTATGGATCATCGTTCCTTCTGTGGCAGATTTTTACAGTTCCTCTAACGCATTTGGGACGACTGTCTCAAAGTAACCTGCAGCTTTCCTGACAACTCCTCGCTCTCTCTCCTGCTAAGAACTGTAGCCTGTTGAATAATACAGGATAAAAAAATTATTACACTCAGTGAACAATTCCACATATTCGTTTATCATCATTATAGAAACTTAAAAGATACCTACCCTTTTCTTCTGAGTTTTTAGAACCTTCTGCTACCATATCCACCACTTCCACCACCAGATCCATAACCACCTGGAAATACACATAAAAAGATTATAAAGAAATATACATACATTTTTAACTTCAATGACAATATAGGATTTTACTAGGAAAAAAAAAATTATTTACCACCATAGGGACTGCCCGAGCTTCTTCCACCAAAACTACCCCCTTTCATGGGTCCATAATTTGACTGCTGTTGTCCACTATAATTTCCAAAATCATTATAGTTTCCACCACCACCATAGTTACCTGAAATTACAAAGATTTTATTTGCGGCTGACCTACAGAAGTTATTTTCCTGTTTTTAATACATACATGCATTGCATTATCTTTCGACAATCACAGCACCATCCTGACACACACAATCCTTTGAGATTTCACAGAACTATCAAACTCTTTCCACCACAAAGATCTTAGACATACACAGCAGAGAAATAGAGTGAAAGTTGGCTAAAGAGACTAGACAGCTACCACAGTCTTCATATTAGATGCTACACTCTGGCAAATTCTCTTCAACACTCAACACCATAAAATCTGAGATTCACTGTAGCTGATACAGTGTAACTTCTAAGTCATTGATAAAAAGCATTTCAAATTGACTATTAGGAAAAACCTGTTGTTGATACAGCAATACAATTCAAAATTGAATACATTCATAATAAAGTTCTTTAAAGTATCATGGAGTATGGAGTAATGATGCAGACTAACTTAAGAGTCTGAAACACTGCTGACATATATTTTTAGTCACCTAAATCCTGATAACACCTATTCAACATGTCTGCATATTCAATTTATAGTTACCATCTATCCAGCTTAGAAGTGCCTAAAGTAAAAATCCGGGCAACAAACATTACTGTTAAATGTCCCATTTCAATATGGAGACCGTGTGAATACATTTTGCAAATTTACTAAATCGCAGCAATGTAAGAAAATGCAGTTAAACTTTCCACTATTTGAGTATATTCTATTGTAAAACGTGAAATTTGACCTGTTCTTAACATTTTTCTAAAATGCCTATAGTGCACTATAGAAACAATATTGAATACTTAAAACAAGTGAAAGTCTACCACCTCCAAAATTTCCTCCTTCATTGTAACCATCATATCCTCCACCACCGCCACCATATCCACCACCTTGGTTTCCATATCCTCCTGGTCCACCACCACCGTAACCTCCTCTACTACTATAACCAGGACCACCGCCATAGTTGCCACCTAGAAAAACAAATTGGGTTTTTAGACAAAAACAAATGTACAGTCAAGTTATAGAATGCCAGTTTACTGTGCTTTTAAGCCCCAGGAAAACAGGCCAATTAACATACTAAAACTTGGTGATACCTGGTTAATAGAGCAGCTACAATCTGGGCTATTAACCACTAACATGAAAGCGTAAATCTTTTGATATTAAAACACTGTTCCATTTTTTAAAAAAATCTAAGAAGAACAGTAAACAGTCTCCTCTGAGAAAAATAATTCCACCTCAGCTGTACAATAAATCTTATCCGCCAAAAAAACCAAGATAACATTAAATCTTAAGGGGAAAAAAGGTCTTGTCTTCTATAGTATTAATTTAGAAGCATACTTTATTTTATTTTATTTTAATTTATTTATTTTTTTAAATTTTATTTTATTTTTAGACTTTACATAACTGTATTAGTTTTGCCAAATATCAAAATGAATCCGCCACAGGTATACATGTGTTCCCCATCCTGAACCCTCCTCCCTCCCCATTCCATCCCTCTGGGTCGTCCCAGTGCACCAGCCCCAAGCATCCAGTATCGTGCATTGAACCTGGACTGGCAACTCATTTCATACATGATATTTTACATGTTTCAATGCCATTCTCCCGAAGAAGCATACTTTAATAGTCAAGTCACACAAAAATATAGAAAACATAGTCGAAAACCATTACAAAACTTACCATCCCCTCCAAATCCATTATATCCACCATCGCCTCCTCCATAGCTCCCTCTGCTGCCACCACCTCCACCACCATAGCCTCCTTAAAAAAAAGGTGTGAATTAAATGTATATTCAATTTACTAATAAATTTTAGGAAGACATGTTCTCAGAAGTAAGATAACGTCCTACCTCTTCCACCAAAGTTTCCACCACGGCCAAAGTTACCTCCACCACCTCCAAAGTTTCCTCCACGACCCATAAAGTTGCCAGATCCACCTCCACGACCTTGAACACAGGCAAGAAAGATCTTTAAGAAACTTACCATCATAACTTATGTCTATTTCGTATGCATATTTGACACTACTCACCTCTTTGTGATCCAGCAGATTGCATCTCTTGTTTAGAAAGGGCCTTTTTCACTTCACAATTATGCCCATTAATAGTGTGGTATTTCTGAACTAAAAATTTTTTTAATCAAACAAAGAAAAGTTATTTGATGTTTTTGGAAAAGCACGTTATCCTTTACTGCTAAACAACTTATTAAAACATCATCAAAATCGTAGTGACTTCTGAGTGGGGTTGAGTGGGATGTGAATCACATTTATTGATCCAGATGCTGGTTACACGTGTAGCCACTTCATGAAAAGTGAACCATACATTTTTCTATGCTATTTTATACACAATACAAACTTTTAAGCAATTTAGCAAGTTTAGAACAAAGCAAACAAACGATTTCTGCTTTCTCCTTCAAGCTCTTCCGTTCAAATGGCTACTTACCAACAATTTTATCAACTGTATCATGATCATCAAAAGTTACAAAAGCAAATCCTCTCTTTTTCCCACTCTGCCTGTCTTCCATAACTTCTATGGTTTCAATCTTGCCATACTTTTCAAAGTAGTCTCTCAAATTATATTCTTCTGTATCTTCTTTAATACCACCAACAAAAATTTTCTTCACTGTTAGATGGGCACCAGGCTTTACAGAATCCTACAAATAAAAAATATGTAAGTAAAAAAACCTCAAATTTTTACAATTTCACATCATACAACATGGTATTATTAAAATACCTCTCTAGAAACAGCTCTCTTTGGTTCCACTACACGCCCATCAACCTTGTGCGGTCGAGCACACATCGCTGCATCCACTTCTTCAACACAAGAGTAAGTCACAAAACCAAAGCCCCTGGAACGTTTTGTTTGGGGGTCTCTCATCACCTACAAAATAAAAATTTTAAAGCACTGAAACACACCTCCACGGGTCCTCTGCCCGCTTTTGAGAAACTTTACTATTTTAGTAACTCACCACACAATCTGTAAGTGTGCCCCATTTCTCAAAGTGTTCTCTTAAGCTGTCATCTGTAGTTTCAAAGCTCAGACCACCAATGAACAGCTTTCTCAACTGCTCTGGTTCCTTGGGATCATGACCCTGAGGAAAGAAACCGATACATTTTATTTTGTTTAGTAGTTAAATGCAAAGAAAAATCCACAAGACTTTTAATCCCCTACAAATAACAACAAATTTCTGTACCATTATCACTTTGTCCAGTTAAAACACTACAGTAGAATCATACATATCAATTGATTAAAGGAATCCAAACACCAAGAAAACCTATAACCAAACTCTGAAATGCCAACATCACTTCAAAACTAAACTGAAGCCCAAGAGAATTCCAGATTCAGAAGTCCCATAATTTTGAGCTAAAACAACAAATTCCTGAGGCTAGATTATTTTTGAAGTGGCTACTGAGAAACCACTTTCTAAGAAATTAGTGTTGTGAATTCAGTATTTTATCTATACCATTTCTCTTCCTAACTTCCCTCCTGACTCTACACCTCCCAAAGCATTTAATTTTAAACCACAAAATTGTGAAACACAACTTATGTTACGAGTGACAAACTTAAAGGGAAATTTACCACTTTCAAGCAAATAAAGATGTTGAAATAAATATTTCTCAATTAAAGAGGAAACCAGCATTCCCCCTCACCAAAAAACCTGTGGGGGAAAAAAGTCTACCACATGAAAATTTCCTTTTTGCACTCCTACCACATACCCAAAATATCAAAACCAATACTTTACTAGGTCACACAACACCTTTTGGACTTACATTAAGTACAGTATTCGATATAGTTTGACAAGGAGCCCAACAAAACAAAAATTTCAGATTTACAGAAAATCAACATATGGCCTGAATTGTTTTATACTTCAACTAGGTCTTTAATAAATTACACGAACAGCCACTTAATACACATATGCATTAAGATATCGTTCATCAAAAGTGCTTAAATACATTACATTCTAAGGTCTTCCTGTGTCTTCTAAAAGTAGAGACGCTAAGGCATTTAATATGAAGAGGTTGTCACATGCTAGGAAAAAATGTTAAACGATTAATAGCCTAAAGCATTAATTCACTTAATTTCATCTTTTCAATGCCCAGTTAAATGAATCTAATCGACGACAACGCAAAGCTGACATAAGAAAACAACTAGAACCCACATGGAATTTTCTCAAACAAATGAAAAATTCGACTCTGGTTGCAGGCCTGGAAAATAAATTTCCAAGGAACTACAACCAGAGCCTACCCATCAGAGAATAAAAAAAAAAAGATGAGAAAATTTTCAAATTCATATGTTAAAACCACACTCAAATTTCGAGATAGCGCGAAGTTACGTGTTAACACTAAGTACTTAAGCAAAAATGGCAGCTCAAAAAATACTTTAAAACAGTAAACTTCAGGAAAAAAAAATTCATGTTTTCAACCGAGTGCTGCAAAGTACAGAACAAGACATAAAATTCTCCATTGAGAGATTTCTAAGGCCTAGAAACGCGTCGGGAGAACATCACCGAGAGCACTAGGCCGCAAGCTTCGAGGCCATTTGCGGCATTCTCTGCTGGGCCGCCTCCTCCCTCTTCCTTCCAATCCCACGCTCTCTCCCGCGGTGGAGCCAGGCGGCGGCCATTGCGTGCCAATGCGCCATTTCGTAACGCGGCGGCGGATCAATGTCAGTGTGGCCGCCGCCCGCCTGCTCGCTCGCCCGGATGTGCCTGCTCGTCCCCTCCCCTCCCCCACCGCCTCCTCCCAACCGCTCTCGCCGAGGCGCGCCATGCCGCCCTCGGCCTCGCATCCGAGGCCGCGCGGCCAGCGGGCCAACTCCGCTCTCGAAGTCTCCCCAGCCACACCGCGCCTCCAAGGGACCATTCGTGCAGCCCAGGGAGCCGGCAAGGCTGGCAAGAAGCCCCGAGGAGGGCTCCGAGGCCCGCTCCCCTCCCCCTCCCAGCGCCCGTCTCCACGCAGAGCGCGGGACGGCCGACCCGGTCCACCCGGCCTCCCCGCTCCCACCGAGCCAGGCCCCCCATCTTGCCGGCCACTACCCAGCAACCCCCCGCTCTCCCCCTAATACCTCCTCCCCCCGGCGGCGGCGGCGACGGCCGGAGTCGGGCTGGGGGCGACCGGGCGGCGGTTTTACCTCCATTTTGAGACAGGACTCGCCTCTTCCAACTCGAGTTCAATATGGGACCGAGAGGAAGAGGCGGAGCCAGCCGTCACGTGACGCACTTTCCGCGCGCCGCCGGCCTGGTGGGGGGGGGCGAATTAGGAAGGGGCGTGGCCACCTGGGCGCGAAGAGGGACTATAAGAGTGGATTGGCGGGCAGAGGATGGAGGCGTGGCAGGCCCCGGGAGCGCGCTCGCCTCGCCAACTTCCAGTGCGGCACCGCCCTTGCCACTGTTCGCGCCTGGGCGGCTACGAGGGCGTCAGCTGGGGTTTGGCCAATGGCATGCGCCCACGTCGGGAGAACGCCTCGTGACCGCGCGTCACTGGAGAAAAAGGCCTGTTTCCCTTTCTTCTCGCGCCCCTTTCCCCTCCCCCACGTGGGCCTTTTAGGTCTCTATTACTGAATTCATTTCTTTCCCGTGCTTAACTAAAACCACGTTTTTCCCTCTTGTAATTTAGAGTTACAAGAAAGCCCTCCCCGCCTCTCGGCGTCTCCTCGCACGTTTCCAAGTGCCAAGGCCTGGTGTCCATGACTGCCACGCCCACTGTGCGGGCCCGCACTGAAAATCCCTGTCACACGAACACACGTGATTCACGGACATCTTGGAAAGGCTACAAAACGCGGTTGACACCGTGGAATTTCACCCTTAAATAGCAGAAGCAAGCCTGGTGGAGGGTGACTTCGCTGATGGTCTGGTAGTTAGGACTTTGTGCTTACACCGCAGGGGGCGGGGGACGGGGTCCATCCCTGGTTGGAGAACTAAGATTCCACCCACATGCCCAGCGATGAGACCGAAAGATTAAATAAATAAAGTGAAAATGAGGAGGAAAGCTTAAAAAAAAAAAAAAACTATTTTAAAAAAGAGTGTTAAAAAGAAGATGATATGTATGTGCCGTCTGTACCCCGCCAGGCTCCTCTGTCCATGGAATTCTCCTGGCAAGAATACTGGACTGGGTTGCCATTTCCTTTCCAGTTGGTCGAAGTCAGTTAATTAGGTACTCACTCATCTCAAGAAACTTGTTGGCATTATTTTCTTAAACTACTAGTTGCTGTGCAAAGAGCTGAGGCGCCAGATTTAAGTAATGATTTACAAGATTGCTAAAAGTAGGATTAGAAGATACACTCGGAGAATGATTTTTACCTAATTGTTTTCACTTGTGGACTATACAAACAAAATCAGAGAGTCGGTCTGATTCTTTCCTGGCCTACCAAATGACTAACTCATTTGCCCTCACTGAGCTCTAGTTTCAGTTTTGTGGGTGTTTTTTTTTTTTTTTTTTAATGAAAATGGGGATAAGATTTAGTGATCACCAACACCCATGACAGCTATAAATTAATAATCTGTGGACTCCTATTTAAGCAAAGGTGCTGATAAAATGACCAGGATTGACAGGTCTCCCTACCATACTAAGATATGCCATATATATTAATGTAGCAATGCATATGAACATCTCCTTTAGAAATGACCATGCCCTTCCTTAGAAAGATTAGAAATCTAATCAGTTATATTCTAAGTTGTTTTAAATGCAGTTTGTTAACCAATGGGGAATGACCAGCTTGGAGTTTGGGGGAAAATGGGGCACAAGTAATAACAATCTGTTGGTGTTTATGTAGCATTGCCCAAGTGGAACAGTGTATGATTTGGGAGACATGAACTAAATGTACTCTGTTCTGGGGCAGAAACCAGTCACTAGGCCTTAATGTAGCTTGGATGAAACAAACTTCCAAACCTCTGTGGGTTGCTCTGATTCTATTATCACAAGCAAATTATTACATATTCTGTTTATCAGGTACTCCTGGTAGCCAAAAGTAGTCCTTGAGATAATTGGAAAAGTTTTCTGTCCTTCTCTGATATTTGTGTCAGAAGTTTTCTCTATGTCTTTTATACTTTTTATAAAACTTGATTACACAAAAGCTCTGAGCAATCAAGCTTCGTCACTGGCCCCGGATTGAATTCTTCTCCTCTGGAGGCCAAGAATCCCAACCCCTTTTGTAGTTCAGCAGCAACCTTTCATATTGGGGGCTCATCTGGGATTCTTCAGGACAAGGTAAGGATGCATGGAGCTCTAGTTCTTTGTTCTCCTAGCAAACATGTTTTCTGCAGTACTTTACTAACTCTATAGTGTGCTTGTGTGAAATGAATGACTCGCCCTGTGCAAAGCGAGTGAGGAGCCCTGCTCTGTGGTTCTGCAGTGACCTCATACGGCTTATGGCAGAAACCCTGTCGGGGGTTTATACCAACCAATGGACTTCCCCGGTGGCTGAGATGGTAAAGCATCTGCCTACAGTGTGGGAGACCAGGATTCAATCCCTGGGTCAGGAAGAGCTCCTGGAGAAGGAAATGGCAACCTACTCCAGTACTCTGGCCTGGAAAATCCCATGAACGGAGGAACCTGGTAGGCTACAGTCCATGGGGTCGCAAAGAGTCAGACACTACTGAGTGACTTCACTTCACTTTCAGTTTATACCCTTAGTGTCTTGTTAATATATAAAAACTTTGTGAGTTTGAATACAAATAGTAAGATTATTCCATAAGACTATATATGAAATAGTCAAGAATAACTTGGTCAGTTCTGAGTATGCAGAAAAACTTGAAGTTAAAGACCTTAGGGAGATGGCATTCACACCTCAATACCTATAAGACATTGCAGGGGTTATCAAGAAGACTGACCCCTTTGCTTCACTTTGGCATATGTTTGCATGGTGTTTTCTAACCAATTTATTTCTAGTCAATAACTTGTTATTCTTTCTTTAAATTGTATTAAACTTTCGTATTAATTTGAGAAATGTTGGGTGATAAGTATTTCCATCCAAGAAAATGCTATCTATGTCAATCTGCTTATTCAGGTCTTTTGGCCTAGAGTAAACTGTGGATTTCTTCCAGTAGTTGTTCATCCAGATTCCGTGGTTTTTTAAGACATTAGCTATTTGTTACGCTTTTGTCTAAGTTTCCCCTCCAACTCCAGGGCCACGTGGTGTCTTGTACAAATATCCTTGTTGGAGTTCTTGACCCTGTTGCTGCTGCTGCTGCTGTCACTTCAGTCGTGTCTGACTCTGTGCGACCCCATAGACGGCAGCCCACCAGGCTCCCCCATCCCTGGGATTCTCCAGGCAAGAACACTGGAGTGGGTTGCCATTTCCTTCTCCAGTGCATGAAAGTGAAAAGTGAAAGGGAAGTCGCTCAGTCGTGTCTGACTCTAGCGACCCCATGGACTGCAGCCTTCTAGGCTCCTCCATCCATGGGATTTTCCAGGCAAGAGTACTGGAGTGGGGTGCCATTGACCCTGTTGGACAAACTCAAAACTTGGCTGCTTTCTGTCCTTGTAGCCCTGGTTGTCTTTGAAATGTCTTTGGGAGAGATAGGGTGTGTTTGGAGTAGGGATCAGGGGACAAGTGTCCTAGGGTTGGATGGGTTGGAAGACTGACTTTATAAATGATTTTTATCAAACTGCTCAATGTCTTTCATATCACAACACATAAAGAAAAATGCTAATTTTTTGTGTACAGCATTCGGTTACGTAAATGAAATTTAGAGGCATCTGAATGATGGTAAAAAAAAATTTATAACATTTTCTTTAAACTGAATAATGATAAAATAACAGTGTATTAGAGGATATATTAAACATTGAATTTGGGTAAAACTTTCAAATAAAAATTTTCCACATTTTTAAATAGCTGACTTGAATTTGTTTCTGTAAATATATTTTATATTATGTTTTATGGTTAAAATGGATTTATTAATTTACTGATCTAGACCTTTAGTGATAAACTCATATTCTGAATAGTAATTATAAGCGAGGGACTCTGATCACATAAAATACTTAAAATCATGTTACACAATTGTATAAAATGTACAATCGTAATTATATGTAAAGAAAAGCAACTCTTACAACTCTCGTTTTTCACTGACAAATATAATATTGCAATTTCATATGATAATACAAATGAATTTCAGCCCCAATAGTACATTTTTATATCTGAAACTCCAGTTTTCAGAATGTGCATGGGTTGTCAAGAGCTAGCCTGGGCACTATTTAAAGAGTGCACTGCTGCAAGGAGATATATGTTATATATGTTCAGATAGATATTAAAGACATTGCCTGGAGCTGAGCCTGTTAGAAACTATACTCTGCCAAGGCTCCTCTCTTATACCCTGACTGATTATCCCTGAGGCTGTGTGCTGTGCCCCATGAGTCTTCTGCATTGGCTCCAGGATCCCTGATTCATGAGGGGTGCTTGGCAGATAGATGCCAATGTGACAGGCATCTCCTTGGCCACATGCAAACAGCAGAACTGTAAATGTTGGTTGTTTCTTTGGCAAACACCTCAGACTGCTCTGCACAGGTGCCTGAGGAGACCCAAACAAGGCTGCCCATGGCCAGCTGTACTAGCCCACAGGGCTCCAGCAGCCCATGACCCGTCTCAACTGCCCCATTGTTCATTTCAGTTCAGTTCAGTCACTCAGTCGTGTCCAACTCTTTACGACCCCATGAATCACAGCACGCCAGGCCTCCCTGTCCATCACCAACTCACAGAGTTCACCCAGACTCATGTCCATCGAGTCAGTGATGCCATCCAGCCATCTTATCCTCTGTCGTCCCTTTCTCCTCCTGCCCCCAATCCCTCCCAGCATCAGAGTCTTTTCCAGTGAGTTAACTCTTCGCATGAGGTGGCCAAAGTACTGGAGTTTCAGCTTTAGCATCATTCCTTCCAAAGAAATCCCAGGGCTGATCTCCTTCAGAATGGACTGGTTGGATCTCCTTGCAGTCCAAGGGACTCTCAAGAGTCTTCTCCAACACCACAGTTCAAAAGCATCAGTTCTTCAGCACTCAGCCTTCTTCACAGTTCAACTCTCACATCCATTCATGACCACAGGAAAAACCATAGCCTTGATTAGACAAACCTTTGTTGGCAAAGTAATGTCTCTGCTTTTCAATATGCTATCTAGGTTGGTCATAACTTTCCTTCCAGGGAGTAAGTGTCTTTTAATTTCACGGCTGCAGTCACCATCTGCAGTGATTTTGGAGCCCTCAAAAATAAAGTCTGACACTGTTTCCACTGTTTCCCCATTTATTTCCCATGAAGTGATGGGACCGGATGCCATGATCTTCGTTTTCTGAATGTTGAGCTTTAAGCCAACTTTTTCACTTTCCACTTTCACTTTCATCAAGAGGCTTTTTAGTTCCTCTTCACTTTCTGCCATAAGGGTGGTGTCATCTGCATATCTGAGGTTATTGATATTTCTCCTGGCAATCTTGATTCCAGCTTGTGCTTCTTCCAGCCCAGCGTTTCTCATGATGTACTCTGCATAAAAGTGACACTCAACATAACTTAGTATATATATTCTTTTACATTTTCTTCTAGGCCTGTTTAAAGCTTTGAGCCATGTGCGTGCTCAGTTGTGTCGAACTGCTTGTGACCCCATAGACTGTAGCCCGTCAGGCTCCTCTGTCCAAGGAATTTTCCAGGCAAGAATATTGGACTTCTCCAGGGGATCTTCCTGACCCAAGCATCTCCTGCACTGACAGGTGGATTCTTTACCACCGAGTCACCAGGGAAGCCCTATGGCCATATATACACATTTACATATACCTAAAACTTTGATTAAGGGCCTTTTCTGGTGGTTCAGATTGTAAAGAATCTGCATGCAATGCAGGAGACCTAGGTTCGATCCCTGGGTTGGGAAAATCTCCTGAAGAAGGGAATGGCGACCCATTCCAGTATTCTTGCCTGGAGAATTCCATGTGTGCTACAGTCCATGGGGTCACAAAGAACTAGAGACAGCTGAGCAACTAACACTTTAACTTTCAAAGATTTGATTAGGCTTCCCAGGTGGCTCAGTGGTAAAGAATCCGCCTGCCAATGCAGGAGATGCAGGTTCTATCCCTGGGTCAGGAAGATCCCCTGAAGAAGGAAATGGGCTACCCACTCCAGTATTCTTACCTAGGAAATGCCCTGGACAGAGGAGCCTGGTAGGCTATGGATGCAAATGAGTTGGACATGACTTAGAGACTAAACAACAACATATATTGCCATATGGGCTTCCCAGGAGATGCTAGAGGTAAAGAACCAACCTGCCAATGCAGGAGACATAAGAGATGTGGGTCTGAGACCTGGGTTGGGAAGATCCTGTGGAGGAGGGCATGGCAACCCACTCCAGTATTCTTCGCTGGAGAATTCAATAGACAGGAGCCTTGTGGGCTGTGGCCCACAGGGTGGCGGAGAGTCAGACACAACTAAAGTGACTTAGCAAGCACACATATAGCCATATCTGTTTCATTTATAAAGAACATATAAAACTGTTCAGGTTGATCTGAAATTTCCTTTTTACCCCCTTCTTACTAAACCAGTCATTTATTGAACTCCTCTGTGCTAGGTACAGGAAATTCATCAGTCCCTCACATTACTGAACACTTACAAACGTACCTTGCACTGTTGGAAGCATCTTACATTCCTGAATGCATTTAATTGCTCTAGCAACCTTAGGTTTGTGCCCTATTATTGTCATTTTTTTAGGTGGGTATACTAGGACTTCGGCAGTTGAATAAATTGACCAGGGTCATATAGCCTCTACAACTAGGGAGCTGAGGTAGAATGTCATGTAATAGCTATATTTACATTTTATTGTTCTTGGAAGTAACAACATTTTGTTAAAAGATTTTCTGTCATCCATTTGTCACCTTCTCTACCTTTTTCATCATGTCTCCAGAGACTGGATGGCTCATGGTAAAAAATTCATTTATTTGTTGTTGAATAAGTAAGTGACTGAACAATGAATGAAATATTTTAGGTTCCCTGCAGTGCTCTGCAGAACCTACAGCATAATTTGTGGGCATAGTGCAAAATGAAAATGTAGAGCCTCTTGCTCAAAAATTATTAACAATTTTAAGATAGTGACATCTGAGCATTAAACCAAGTCAGGACCCCTCTGAACATAGCCTTGTATGACTCTGATGCTGGCCCTGATGCCTAGTGTAGTACTCTGTCTGAAGTAGGCTGTCAGTCTCTTTTGGATGATTTATTCATATTTCATTTTGTGATCTACCTCCACTTCCCCATCAGCCACTCTTCTTACGTGTTCATAATCTAATTTCTGCCCCAGGCTATGGAATTTCTTTCTCCAAAGTCACAAACGACTGTCTAGGTATGAAATTAATTTCCCTAGTATCAGTGTTCAGTTCAGTTGCTCAGTTGTGTCTGACTCTTTCTGACCCCATGGACTGCAGCACACCAGGCTTCTCTGTCCATCCCCAACTCCCGGAACTTGTTCAAACTCCTGTGCATAGAGTCAGTGATGCCATCCAACCATCTCATCCTCTGTCATCCCATTCTCCTCCTGCCTTCAATCTTTCCCAGCATCAGGGTCTTAGAAAAGATTTTTTTTTTCATTAGGAAATGAGTCAGTTTATTACATAATGTGGTCGAAGTATTGGATCTTCAGCTTCAGCATCAGTCCTTCCAATGAATATTCAGGACTGATTTCCTTTAGGAATGACTAGTTTGATCTTCTTGCAGTCCAAGGGACTCTAAAGAGTCTTCTCCAACACCACAATTCAAAAGCATCAATTCTTTGCTGCTCAGCCTTCTTTATGGTCCAACTCTCACAACCATATATGACTACTGGAAAAACCATAGCTTTGACTAGGTGGGCCTTTGTTGGCAAAGTAATGTCTCTGCTTTTTAATATGCTGTCTAGGTTGGTCACAGCTTTTCTTCCAGAGAGCAAGTATCTTTTAATTTCATGGCTACAGTCAACATTTTCAGTGATTTTGGAGCCCAAGAAAATAAAGTCTGTCTCGGTTTCCAGTGTTTTCCCATTTATTTGCCATGAAGTGAGCACAAGCGGCTGTGACGACCGGCACACTAAGCACGACTGAGAGGAGCTACCCCACGTCTGAGGTCGGGCAGAAGCCGGGAGGACCCCATGCCTGAAGGGCAGCGGCCAAGAGGAGCTACCCGCGTCCAAGGATCGTGGCTGCGTGGGCTCAGGAGGGTCTAGAGGAGCTATCCCACGTTGAAGGTCAGGAAGGGAGGTGGTGAGGAGATACCCCTCGTCCAAGGTAAGGAGCAGAGGCTGCGCTTTGCTGGAGTAGCTGTGAAGAGATACCCCACGCCCAAGGTAAGAGAAACCCAAGTAAGATGGTAGGTGTTGCAAGAGGGCATCAGTGGGCAGACACACTGAAACCATACTCACAGAAAACTAGTCAATCTAATCACACTAGGACCACAGCCTTGTCTAACTCAGTGAAACTAAGCCATGCCCATGGGGCAACCCAAGATGGGCAGGTCATGGTGGAGAGATCTGACAGAATATGGTCCACTGGAGAAGGGAATGCCAAACCACTTCAGTATTCTTGCCTTGAGAACCCCATGAACAGTACAAAAAGGCAAAATGATAGGATACTGAAAGAGGAACTCCCCAGGTCAGTAGGTGCCCAATATGCTACTGGAGATAAGTGGAGAAATAACTCCAGAAAGAATGAAGGGATGGGGCCAAAGCAAAAACAATGCCCAGCTGTGGATGTGACTGGTGATAGAAGCAAGGTCTGATGCTGTAAAGAGCAATATTGCATAGGAACCTGGAATGTCAGGTCCATGAATCAAGGCAAATTGGAAGTGGTCAAACAAGAGATGGCAAGAGTGAATGTCAACATTCTAGGAATCAGCGAGCTAAAATGGACTGGAATGGGTGAATTTAACTCAGATGACTATTATATCTACTACTGCAGGCAGGAATCCCTCAGAAGAAATGGAGTAGCCAACATGGTCAACAAAAGAGTCTGAAATGCAGTACTTGGATGCACTCTCAAAAATGACAGAATGATCTCTGTTCGTTTCCAAGGCAAACCATTCAATATCACAGTAATCCAAGTCTATGCCCCAACCAGTAACACTGAAGAAGCTGAAGTTGAACGGTTCTATGAAGACCTACAAGACCTTTTAGAACTAACACCCAAAAAAGATGTCCTTTTCATTATAGGGGACTGGAATGCAAAAGTAGGAAGTCGAGAAACTCCTGGAGTGACAGGCAAATTTGGCCTTGGAATACGGAATGAAGCAGGGCAAAGACTAATAGAGTTTTGCCAAGAAAATGCACTGATCATAACAAACACCCTCTTCCAACAACACAAGAGAAGACTCTACACATGGACATCACCAGATGGTCAACACCGAAATCAGATTGATTATATTCTTTGCAGCCAAAGATGGAGAAGCTCTATATAGTCAGCAAAAATAAGACCGGGAGCTGACTGTGGCTCAGATCATGAACTCCTTATTGCCAAATTCAGACCTAAATTGAAGAAAGTAGGGAAAACCACTAGACCATACAGGTATGACCTAAATCAAATCCCTTGTGATTCTACAGTGGAAGTGAGAAATAGGTTTAAGGGCCTAGATCTGATAGACAGAGTGCCTGATGAACTATGGAATGAGGTTTGTGACATTGTACAGGAGACAGGGATCAAGACCATCCCCATGGAAAAGAAATGCAAAAAAGCAAAATGGCTGTCTGGGGAGGCCTTACAAATAGCTGTGAAAAGAAGAGAAGCAAAAAGCAAAGGAGCAAAGGAAAGGTATAAGCATCTGAATGCAGAGTTCCAAAGAATAGCAAGAAGAGATAAGAAAGCCTTCCTCAGTGATCAATGCAAAGAAATAGAGGAAAACAACAGAATGGGAAAGACTAGAGATCTCTTCAAGAAAATTAGAGATACCAAGGGAACATTTTGTGCAAAGATGGGCTCAATAAAGGACAGAAATGGTATGGACCTAACAGAAGCAGAAGATATTAAGAAGAGGTGGCAAGAATACACAGAAGAACTGTACAAAAAAGATCTTCATGACCCAGATAATCATGATGGTGTGATTACTGACCTAGAGCCAGACATTCTGGAATGTGAAGTCAAGTGAGCCTTATAAAAGCATCACTATGAACAAAGCTAGTGGAAGTGATGGAATTCCAGTTGAGCTCTTTCAAATCCTGAAACATGATGCCATGAAAGTGCTGCACTCAATATGCCAGCAAATTTGGAAAACTCAGCCATGGCCACAGGACTGGAAAAGGTCAGTTTTCATTCCAATCCCAAAGAAAGGCAATGCCAAAGAATGCTCAAACTACCACACAATTGCATTCATCTCACACGCTAGTAAAGTAATGCTCAAAAATTCTCCAAGCCAGGCTTCAGCAATATGTGAACCGTGAACTTCCTGATGTTCAAGCTGGTTTTAGAAAAGGAAGAGGAACCAGAGATCAAATTGCCAACATCCGCTGGATCATGGAAAAAGCAAGAGAGTTCCAGAAAAACATCTATTTCTGGTTTACTGACTATGCCAAAGCCTTTGACTGTGTGGATCACAAGAAACTGTGGGAAATTCTGAAAGAGATAGGAATACCAGACCACCTGATCTGCCTCTTGAGAAATCTGTATGCAGGTCAGGAAGCAACAGTTAGAACTGGACATGGAACAACAGACTAGTTCCAAATAGGAAAAGGAGTACATCAAGGCTGTATATTGTCACCCTGCTCATTTAACTTCTATGCAGAGTACATCATGAGAAACGCTGGACTAGAAGAAACACAAGCTGGAATCAAGATTGCCAGGAGAAATATGAATAACCTCAGATATGCAGATGACACCACCCTTATGGCAGAAAGTGAAGAGGAACTAAAAAGCCTCTTGATGAAGGTGAAAGTGGAGAGTGAAAACGTTGGCTTAAAGCTCAACATTCAGAAAACGAAGATCATGGCATCGGGTCCCATCACTTCATGGGAAATAGATGGGGAAACAGTGGAAACAGTGTCAGACTTTATTTTTTGGGGCTCCAAAATCACTGCAGATGGTGACTGCAGCCATGATATTAAAAGACGCTTACTCCTTGGAAGGAAAGTTATGACCAACCTAGATAGCATATTGAAAAGCAGAGACATTACTTTGCCAACAAAGGTCCATCTAGTCAAGGCTATTGTTTTTCCAGTGGTCATATATGGATGTGATAGTTGGACTGTGAAGAAAGCTGAGTGCTGAAGAATTGATGCTTTTGAACTGTGGTGTTGGAGAAGACTCTTGAGAGTCCCTTGGACTGCAAGGAGATCCAACCAGTCCATCCTAAAGGAGATCAGTCCTGGGATTTCTTTGGAAGGAATGATGCTAAAGCTGAAACTCCAGTACTTTGGCCACCTCATGCGAAGAGTTTACTCATTGGAAAAGACTCTGATGCTGGGAGGGATTGGGGGCAAGAGGAGAAGGGGACGACAGAGGATGAGATGGCTGGATGGCATCACTGACTCAATGGGCGTGAGTCTGGGTGAACTCCGGGCATTGGTGATTTACAGGGAGGCCTGGCGTGCTGTGATTCATGGGGTCGCAAGAGTCAGACACGACTGAGCAACTGAACTGAACTGATGGGACCGGATGCCATGATCTTAGTTTTTTGAATGTTGAATTTTAAGCCAGCCTTTTTACTCTGCTCTTTCAATTTCATCAATAGGCTCTTTAGTTCCTTTTTGCTTTCTTCCTTAAGTGTGGTGTCATCTGCTTATCTGAGGTTATTGATATTTCTTCTGGCAATCTTGATTCTAGCTTGTCCTTCTTGAATCATACAATTGTACAGTGACTATGCTGTCTTTCAGACAAGTCCCAACTTGGAAATTTGAAAGGCTAAAATGATTTTTAAAAGTCTTTTATAAAAGACTTCCCTGTATTTCTCTTGTCACATCTTTTGGGATGGATATCTGTAATTTTGTCTGTGTAGCCTCTAATTTCCTTCTAGTAGTAGCATTCTGACTTTCTTATGGAACCACCTGCTTCTCATTCTTAGACTATATGGTTCAGGGGGAGCTGATTCCACTCTTGATCACAGGGGCAGCATTTGACTTATAACTAACCAATCAACATTGTGTCCTCTAGTTCAGTAATTGGTTTAAAATTGACAAGTGTCTTATTATTCATTGATTCATTTATTTACTCAACAAATATTTATTAAGCACCAGCCACATGCCTGGTAATGTTTTAGATAGCTAGGGCTACATCACTATGGGGGGGAAATGACAAAAGTTCTTTCCTTCATGGAACTTACCTTCAACTTGAGGGAGATAAATCAATAGGAAATATAGGATATTACAAAGTGTTAGATGATGTCATCGAGCAAAACAAAATAGGGAAGTTGGTAGGGAGTGATAGGAGAGGAAGGAGAAAATGTATTTAGATGGTCCAAGATGGCTAACTGAGAATGTTGATGTTTGAGCAAAGACTAGAAGGAGATGAGGGATTAAACACTGGATATTTGGGGGAACAGGGAATAAGGAATAAGGAAGAGAGTGCAGTAACCCTGAGGCAGATTCGCATCTGGAATATATGAGCAAGGAAGCCAGTTTGCTAGAGGCAGAGTGAGTGAAAGGTTAAGAGAATTGTAATAAGGTCAGAAGTAATAGGAGATGTGATCTTACAATTCTTTGCAAGAATTTTGGATTTCACTGTGACAGGAAAAACCCCTGGATAGTTTTGAGCCTTAAATTATTAGAGGATCATCCTGAACTCTTTGTCAGATAAATCACTTATCTCTGTTTCACTAAGGTCTGTTTCTGGGATTTAGTTTGTTCTTACATTTGGAACCAGAGAAGGCAATGGCACCCCACTCCAGTACTCTTGCCTGGAAAAATCCCATGGACGGAGGAGCCTGGTGGGCTGCAGTCCATGGGGTCGCTGAGAGTCGGACACGACTGAGTGACTTCACTTTCACTTTTCACTTTCATGCATTGGAGAAGGAAATGGCAACCCACTCCTGTGTTCTTGCCTGGAGAATCCCAGGGACGGGGGAACCTGGTGGGCTGCCATCTATGGGGTGGCACAGAGTCGGACACAACTGAAGTGACATAGCAATAGCAGTAGCAGTTCATTTGGAACATATTTCTCTGTTGCTTCATTTTCTGTGACTCTCTGTGTTGGTTTCTGTGTACTAGATAGAACAGTCACCTCTCCCACTCTTGAAGGAGTCATCTTGTTTAGGAAATGAATCTTATTGTTCAGCCTGCCTAGGTGATTATCCTTGGTGATAGTCCAGGTAGGCTACTTTGTTCTTAGTGGTTGGTGGTGGTTTAGTCATGTTAGTCATGTCCAACTTTTGAAATTCCATGGACTGTAGCCTGCCAGACTCCTCTATCCACGGGATTCTCCAGGTGAAAATACTGGAGTGGGTTGCCATTTCCTTCTCCAGAGGATCTTCCCAACCCAGGAATAGAACTTGGGTCTCCTGCATTGCAGGCAGATTCTTTACTGACTGAGCTGTGAGGGAAGTCCTTAGTGGTTGGGTGTGCCAAGACTTGTCAGTGTCCCAAAGGGGAGGGTCTCAGTCATCACCTAGATGCAGACTGATTGGACGGTGGACCAAAGGGCAGCAGCTCTTAAAGCTTATGTACATGAGCCTCTTTCAGGGAAAGTGTGGGGGAATGGGCATTTCTATTTATTCCTGCCCTGAGCCCTGGGAGGATAGTTGGTTAAGAACTGTTTGTTGCACTTTCCAGGATCACTCTAGTTGCTTGCTGAGAATGGATTTTAAGGGGTAAGAGTAGAAGTAGGGATAGTCTTAGAAGATTATTAGAGTAATTCAGTTTATTTTTGTATATTTATTTTTAAAATATTTATTTATTGGGCTGCACTGGATATTAGTTGTGGCACATGGAATCTTTTAGTTGCAGCACACGGAATCTTAGTTGCGACAGTCAGAATTTTCAGTTGCTACATTTGAACTCTTCGTTGAGGCTTTCGAACTCTTAGTTGGAGTATGTGGGATCTAGTTTTGACCAGGGCCCCTGCTTTGGGAGCATGATGTCTTAGCCAGTGGACTACAAGGGAAGTCCTGAGTAATTTGGTTTAGATATGATGGTATCTTATACTGGGGGATAGGTGAAAAGTTGAAGAGAAATTCAAGAAAATTAGAGATACTAAGGGAACATTTCATGCCAAGATGGGCTCAATAAAGGACAGAAATGATATGGACCTAACAGAAGCAGACGATATTAAGAAGAGGTGGCAAGAATACACAGAAGAACTGTACAAAAAAGATCTTCATGGCCCAGATAATCATGATGGTGTGATCACTCACCAGACATCCTGCACTGTGAAGTTAAGTGGGCCTTAGGAAGCATCGCTACGAACAAAGCTAGTGGAAGTGATGGATTTCCAGTTGAGCTCTTTCAAATCCTAAAAGATGACGCTGTGAAAGTGCTACACTCAATATGCCAGCAAATTTGGAAAACTCAGCAGTGGCCACAGGACTGGAATAGGTCAGTTTTCATTCCAATCCCAAAGAAGGGCAATGCCAAAGAATGCTCAAACTACCACACAATTGCATTCATCTCACACGCTAGTAAAGTAATGCTCAAAATTCTCCAAGCCAGGCTTCAGCAATATGTGAACCGTGAACTTCCTGATGTTCAAGCTGGTTTTAGAAAAGGAAGAGGAACCAGAGATCAAATTGCCAACATCCGCTGGATCATGGAAAAAGCAAGAGAGTTCCAGAAAAACATCTCTTTCTGCTTTCTTGACTATGCCAAAGCCTTTGACTGTGTGGATCACAAGAAACTGTGGGAAATTCTGAAAGAGATGGGAATACCAGACCACCTGACCTGCCTCTTGAGAAATCTGTATGCAGGTCAGGAAGCAACAGTTAGAACTGGACATGGAATAACAGACTGGTTCCAAATAGGAAAAGGAGTACGTCAAGGCTGTATATTGTCACCCTGCTTATTTAACTTCTATGCAGAGTACATCATGAGAAACGCTGGACTGGAAGAAGCACAAGCTGGAATCAAAAAGATTGCCGGGAGAAATATCAATAACCTCAGATATGCAGATGACACCACCCTTATGGCAGAAAGTGAAGAACTAAGAGGCTCTGGATGAAAGTGAAAGAGGAGAGTGAAAAAGTTGGCTTAAAGCTCAACATTCAGAAAACGAATATCATGGCATCTGGTCCCATCACTTCATGGCAAATAGATGTGGAAACAGTGACTGACTTTATTTTTTTTGGGCTCCCAAATCACTGCAGATGGTGATTGCAGCCATGAAATTAAAAGATGCTTACTCCTTGGAAGGAAAGTTATGACCAACCTAGATAGCATATTCAAAAGCAGAGACATTACTTTGTCAACAAAGTCCATCTAGTCAAGGCCATGGTTTTTCCAGTGGTCATGTATGGATGTGAGAATTGGACTATAACGAAAGCTGAGCACAGAAGAATTGATGCTTTTGAACTGTGGTGTTGGAGAAGACTCTTGAGAGTTCCTTAGACTGCAAGGAGATCCAACCAGTCCATCCTAAAGGAGATCAGTCCTGGGTGTTCATTGGAAGGACTGATGATGAAGCTGAAACTCCAATACTTTGGCCACCTGATGCAAAGAGGTGACTAGTTTGAAAAGACCCTGATGCTGGGAAAGATTGAGGGCAGGAGGAAAAGGGGACGACAGAGGATGAGATGGTTGGATGGCTTCACCAATTCAATGTTCATGAGTTTGGGTAAACTATGGGAGTTGGTGATGGACAGGGAGGCCTGGAGTGCTGCGGTTCAAGGTGTCACAAAGAGTTGGACACAACTGAGCAACTGAACTGAACTGATGAGAAATGGTTAAATTCCTGATATGTTTTGATGGTAGAGCCAACAAGATTTCCTGTCAGATTGAACATGCACGTAAGAGAAAGTAGTCAAGGGTGAGTTAATGAGTTAATACACTGAAAGATAGAAATAATGAGTCTAAAATCTGAATATTTAAACAGTTGGAGACTCTTTTTCAATGTGGCTGCTGAAATTAAGGGAGGAAGTCTGAAAGTCCGTAGTTTCTTTTTGCCTCATGTCACCATGAGGAAATTGCTAGCCCATGAATGCAGCCAAGTGTGGGGGAAGCAGAGCCAACAGATCACACCCACAAGACCAAGTCCTGATGACATTATTTACACTCCTTGATCCAGGTAGGCTCAAGCCAGGAGCTTGCCCAGAACATTTCAGTTATGAGAGCCCACGTTCTTTTTGTACTTAAACAGTTGGCTTGGGTTTCTGTTACTTGGGGCAGAAGAGCCCTGTCAACTACAAACTGGCACTTGCCCAGGGCATTTGTCTTCCTCCTCTGCAGAGATTGAACCCTGTGCTATTGCAGCTGTTGACCTTCAACATGCCCTGAGGAAGTTCAGGGTGGAGAATGGGGCACTCAGTGCCCCAGAGAAACTGATGGAACAGGTCTTTAGATGGGTAGATATTTTTAGGAACTGGTTCCATGATCCCAATCTTTGCATTGCTTCATATCTAGAAAAGCACTAAATCTCTTCACGATGACCTCAGCTCCTTGTGACTAGCAGAAAACCTCTTGTAAAGTAAGCACTTGATTGCATTGAATGCCCCCTTCACCAAAATCTTATATATTGACCTCCCCCCTCTACCTCTATGGAGCATTCTCTCAAAGCTCTCTGAGGTGCTGTCTCCTGGGCTGCAGTCCTCATTTTGCACCAAATAAAACTTAACTCGCAACTCTCACATTGTTCATCTTTTTAGTTGACAGCCCCAACTAATATACCCCAGGAATAGAGCGAGGATACATATCTTTCCAGTGAAAAGTGAAGCATGAAGACAATGAGGCTTTACTCCTCCTCAGAGGATAATGAACCTCACCCTCTGCCCCAGGTGCTAAAGTGCCTTGAGAAAGAAAGGGTGAGAGACCACCAGGGCCTACAGAAGCCTTTCTTAAGTCTACCTTTTCTTTTGAAGAGTTCTTTATTTTAGCCAAGACAAAGAACCTGAAACCTTGTGGGTAGAAGGACATAGGGTCATGTAGTTTTCGGAGCTGAAGGGAGAAAAGAGTAGCGGGACAATTCCCTTCCCAAGTCCGTCTGGTTATCTTAGAGATTCCCCAAGAAGTGTCTCAAATAAATCTGCCTTATATCTTCCTTACCATGGCACCTTGCCTAGCCTCTGCTGCCAGCCACCTCCATGAGAACGTCATCCACATAGCACTGCAGTCCTCTGAGGGGCCACCGCCAGCCCTGAGGGTGCACTCTGGGCTGTGGTTTGGTGGTGACAGGCTAGGAGAATGGCCCTCACCCCAACTCCATTATACCTGCACCAAGTTTCACAAAGACTTTCATGACCACAGCTAAAAACCTCAATATATAAAGCAAAGTACAAGCAATTTAGCAGGAAAAATAATATAAAGACAGACTCTGTTTAACAAAATCTTTAACTTTTAAATATTTTCTTAGTTATTTCCTCCCATTTAGTCTTCTAGATAAACATTAGAATCACTTTGTCTGCTTCCCAAAACAAATTCCCAAAAATGTGCTATAAAATTGTAAGTTTCAAGAAAATTAACCTCTTTGCAATAAGAAGCCTTTTCATCCAGAACATGGAACATGGATTATGTCGCAGTCGGGGACTTGAGCATGTTTATAGGAGGAGGCAGCAGAGCAGATAATTTGAAAATGTAAGAGAAAAGAAAATTGATGGGTAGAATGAGATCTTAGAGGTGGGAGCAGATGGGCTCTGGGACACAGAGGGAGGGCTTAGCCTAGACTACGGAGTCAGTTGTCCCACTCAAGGATGGATACAGTACGAAGTAAGACTGTAGGTAGAACTTCAGGACGTTGAAGTGTGGCCTCAGTTCTCTCCCTCACGAGTAAGAAGCAAGGTTATCTGCTGAGATAGTTAGGGTGGTGGAGTTGTTAGGGGAAGCATGCTGACAGAAACTGCCCACCCTGGCCAGGCACCGTAGCTACCATTCGCACAAGTTTTTTACGACAGGAGGTTCTGGTAAGGAACACAGAACTAATAAGCCAGCACCAACTGAAGAGTTCAGGAAAGAGTTCAGGAAAGGTCAAAAGTTGACACCACATGTCCAACCATCTCCCAGAATCCTTCTCACTGGCATCCATCTTGGCTGAGCAATGCATGCGCCACCAGGAAGGACTCTGAATCAGGATGATTGGCCAAAGACAACCCAGAAACTAATCCTATCACCATAAAACCTGAGACTGCGAGCCACGAGGCAGAGCAGTTCTCCTGGGTTCCCTTACCCTCTGCTCGCCGTCTGGATGCCCATTCCCAGTTTGTCAGCACATGTGTCTCCTTGGACAATTCATTTCTAAGTGTTAGATAAGAGCCCGCTTTGGGGCCCTGGGAGGGGTCTCCCTGCAACAGAGGGTAGTGAAATCTGTACAGATGTTGTGAAAGAACTTAGGACCTTCAGAAACCCAGTTTGAACTGGGGTGGCTTCAATCTCCTTAGCTGGATAATTTTTTCCAGTAGGTCTCAGTAGACTGTGACTAGGAACAAAGCAATCAGCCAGTCAATTTGGTTCAAGACTGAGGAGTGGAATAGGAGGCCTTGGGGAACAAGGGAGTTGAGAATATTGACTGAAGAGTGGTTGAGGTCAGAGGTAATGGAGACAAGATAAAAGAGGTGAAGACTGTGGCAGATTGGGAGAAAATTAAGCGATCAAATTAAAAAGAAGTGTGGAACTAACTGGTCAAGACAGCTAGAAGGATCAAAGGTTGTGATCAGGTGGGATATATATCAGAGGTGAAGGAGTCCTCTGTGATGACAAAGTCCATGGAAGTGGGCAGCTGAATTGGAGGGGAGATGCTGCCTTCTAGAGTGAGGGGGTTGGGGAAATGTGAAACTATAGTGTTAGGTTAGTTAGTTGGATAAGGACGTTGAATTTATCCCTGATGACAGCTGGGTTTAGAGTAGATAAGAAAACTGCCACATCTTCAATTAACCTAAGGAAGTGAGAAAACATCTTCTAGGCAAATGGAGGAACTAGGCAGATGGAGTGAGAGGAAGGAGATGGGAACCCCAGAAAGGAAATGGACTTAATTTTGATGGACAGGTTCCACAGCACAGTATTACTTTCATGCGACTGGGGGTGCCCCAGGTAACAGTTGGGATCTGGCTTTTCTCACTGTGATATCTTGGTAGCTATCACTGGCCAGCCCTCAGTTTTATCTTTATTTTTCCACCTTGCCAATACCATCACTACCCCCACCACCCTAATTCTGATTTATTTTAATTTTAACATCATGCAGCAATGTGGCTTCTATGTGGCTGAGAAAGGTCAGTGCACACACAGAATGAAAATAACACAAAGTATAAGACTAAAAAAAAAGAATTTGGTGGGAGTTGTCATCAGTATAGTAGGTCTTAGCTATCGTAAGAAAGTCATGAAAGAAATGAAATTAACTCCCAAATTGACTGACAGTGTTACCGAGTCCAAGCTTCTTGCTCTGCTCACTGCACGACAGGCCAATGAATCCGAGAGAGGAGGTGGTGAGGTAAGGAAAATGGCCTTATTCAGAAAGCCAGCTGACTGAAAAGATGGCAGGCTAACACCTCAAAATAACCATCTTATTGGGGCCTGGATGCCATGTCCTTTTATAGATCAGAGAGAAAGAAGCAACAAGGAACTGAAGTCAAAAGGAAGAACAGAGCAGGAGAGGCAGTGGGAAAGTAAAGTGAAAAGTTCTTCTGTCTTGCAAAACATCTGCAAGGGAATGGCCAGCTTTTGGAAACGGGTGTGTTACTGTCTTCTATTCACAGGTGGGCATGAGCTGAACAAAGGACTTAAGTTTACAGTCAAGCACTTTCACTTTTCACTTTCATGCATTGGAGAAGGAAATGGCAACCCACTCCAGTGTTCTTACCTGGAGAATCCCAGGGATGGGGGAGCCTAGTGGGCTGCCATCTATGGGATCGCACAGAGTCAGACACGACTGAAGCGACTTAGCAGCAGCAACAGCAGCAGAGGCGCAGGGTCACACAGGGCTGAGCGACTATCACTTTCACTTTCTTTCCTTTTCACTACAACAGACCTTTAATTTTTCTCAGGGCTACTTTTCCCTCAATCTTTTTATTATAGAAAAAAAAAAAAAACCCTAAAATACAGAGAAGTTGAAAGAATTTTACAGGATTCACCTTTATACCCAGCAACTAGGTTCCACAATTGGTAACCATTTGTCATTTATTATTTATGTATCTGTATGGAAATATATTGCAAATATCATGACACTTCTCCCTTAATTCACAAACAGGCAAAACATTCATATAGTAATTTCAGCCTCTCACTGCCAATACATTCTGAAAAGCTGTGGAGCTTTTGGTGAATCTTGGGCTCTGGTGTAAGGAAGAGAAGACCGCGTGGGTCAAGAAAAGCCTAGGCTGACTGACTTAAAGGACAATCACACTGGTCTACCTACACAGAGGCCACTTCCTCTCCTCTTCCCCAAATCTTTTCCACTTATTGGCTAAAATTCCGTTATAGAGTTTGCTTTGATTAATAAAATTCAAATGTACTTGAGAGAGAGTAAGCTCTTTAATAGGAGCATGACAAAAAAAGACATAATGCCAAATTGGGGGCAATTTATTTATTATTTTATTTTATTTTTTATTGAAGTATGGTTGATGACAATATTATATAAGTTACAGATGTGCAATATAGTGATTCACAATTTTTAAAGGTTATACTCCATTTAAGTATCAAAAGGATTCCCCATTGGCTCAGCAGTAAAAGAATCTGCCTGCAATTCAGGAGACTTGGGAGAAGCAGGTTCAATCCCTGGGTCAGGAAGATCCGCTGGAGGAGGGCATGGCAACCCACTCCAGTATTCTTGCTGGGAAAAGCCCATGGACTGAGGAGCCTGGTGGGCTTCAGTCTATAGGGTCACAAAGAGTCAGACATGACTGAGCTACTGAGCATCCTGCTACCTATCTCTGGCCCTGGCTACAGTCCTATCACTTATCACTTATGTCTTATCATTTGTCACTTACATGTGCTAAACATGTAAAAGGTAGAGCTGATTCAATTACCCTGAGTGGCAGTTATGAAATATCCTTCCTTGTAGATGCAAGGACGAATAATTTCATGTTGCTGTGAATATTGTAATGCTCAAGACACTGCTGATAGGATATTTAAATGACTCTCTCTGAATACTTAAAGAATAGAAAAGGCATTCAGGATTAGCAGTTGCTTTTCAATAGTTCCCAACCTCTTTACATTCTATTTGCTTAGGCCCACACTTAGATTTTAGAATGTGTTTACTTTATTTGTTGCTTTTAATTTCCTAATATTTCCCTTTCTTCTGGTTTATCTGGTCCTTCTACCATCATTGCCTTGGTTAATATCTTGGGATATAGTTGTCATTTGCTTACCATTGTAAAATGAAAAGATCTCCAGCCATATCAACAGACAAAATATATCACAGCCATGAGTGATTTCTGGCCTCCAAATGTGAATGAGGGCCCCCCAAACTGTGATCCAGTGGATGCTTCCACACACACCTCCCCCCCGCCCCGTCTGTGATTGCTGAGAAGCTGGGGAATGCACGAAGCCAGGTGAACAGGGAAACAGCATTGACTCCAGAGAGCTGCGGTGCATGTGAAAGGCATGAAGCCAGCGAGCCCGGAGCCTCGCATCTTCCCAAACACACAATGCTAAATTCCTTAACTTGACACCTGTTCTTTGCTGTTCAGACTGCCTGCTCCCCTTGTTGCAAACTTGTATATAGCCTGACTTCCTCTCCTGCCTCCTTGGAGCAGATTTTTCAGATGCTGTCTCCCGGACTCAGAGTCCTACACATTCACACCAAATAAAATAACTCTTACTTTCAGGTTGTGACTGTATTTTATAGTGGACACCATCATGAAACAAACTTTAGTTCTCCTAAATAAAGAGCTTTGGGTCTCCTGATTGAGATAAGTCTTTCCAGGAGACAAAAATATGAAGGAGATTAGATTCTTCTAATCCTACAACTATATAGAATTATATAAATCTTAGAGGAAAATACTTCATAAATTTACCAAGGGGGTGGGTTTGACAGGCTTAAATGTAATTCAGAGTTTCCCTCTCTCTCCTTTGCTGTATGGAGTAGCTGAAATGGTGCCTTTCTCAGCTCAGGTTCTCTTTCATCTCAGGGCTCTGCTCAAATAAAGTCCCTCTCTGTAAAAGGAATCTTGGTGTGAGTGACTAAGTCACTTCTCCTGCCTCCATGTTATTAAATATAAATGGAAGAAACCATGTATTAAGAAAAGTGCTTTTATTTGCAATTATTCAGCTAAGCAAACAAAACATGCTGGTTTCCACTGCAGCGTGTCTGAGACACATTCTTTAACCTCCAAAAGCATATATAAAAATCAGAAAACAAAAGAAGTGGTGTAGGAAGAGACAAATGAGGCTTTAGGCATGGGCATGACAGGAAATTATTAAAGAGATGGGAATACCAGACCACCTTACCTGCCTCCTGAGAAATCTGTATGCAGGTCAAGAGGCAACAGTTAGAACTCAACATGGAACAACAGACTGGTTCCAAATAGGAAAAGGAGTATGTCAAGGCTGTATATTGTCACCCTGCTTATTTAACTTATATGCACAGTATGTCATGTGAAATGCCAGGCTGGATGAAGCACAAGCTGGAATCAAGATTGCTGGGAGAAATAGCAGTAACCTCAGATAAGCAGATGACACCACCCTTATGGCAGAAAGTGAAGAAAAACTATAAAGAGCCTCTTGATGAAAGAGAGGAGAGTGAAAAAGTTAGCTTAAAACTCAACTTTCAGAAAACTTAGATCATGGCATCTAGTCCCATCACTTCATGGCAAATAGATGGGGAAACAGTGAAAGACTAATTTTGGGGGCTCCCAAATCACTGCAGATGGTGATTGCAGCCATGAAATTAAAAGACGCTTGCTCCTTAGAAGAAAAGCTATGACCAACCTAGACAACATAATACAAACAGAGACATTACTTTGCCAACAAAGGTCTGTCTAGTCAAAGCTAGGTTTTTTCCAGTGGTCATGTATGGATGTGAGAGTTGGACTATAAAGAAAGCTGAGCACTGAAGAATTGATGCTTTTGGACTGTGGTGTTGGAGAAGACTTTTGAGAGTCCCTTGGACAGCAAGGAAATCCAACTAGTTAATTCTAAAGGAAATCAATCCTAAATATTCATTGGAAGGACTGATGCTGAAGTCAAAATGCCAATATTTTGGCCACCTGATGGGAAAAACTGACTCATTTGTAAAGACCCTGATGCTGGGAAAGATTGAAGGTGGGAGGAGAAGGGGACGACAGAGGATGAGATGGTTGGATGGCATCACCAACTCAATGGACATGAGTTTGAGTAGGCTCTGTGCATTGGTGATGGACAGGGAGGCCTGGCGTGCTGCAGTCCATGGGGTCACAAAGAGTCAGACATGATTGAGCGACTGAACTGAACTGAACTGATGATGCTGTACTCCCTTAATGGACACTTTTATGGCATTTTTTTTATTTATTAGTTTATTTTTATTGTGGTAAAGTATATATAACACAAAATAGGGCATTTTAACTGTTTTCAAAACACAAGTCAGTGACATTACTTATGTTCACAATGTTGTGTACATCACTGCTCCATTTCCAAAAAGTTTCTATTACTGCAGGCAGAACTCTGTACCTACCAAACAATGACTCCCCCTTCCTTCTCCCCTCAGCCCTGGTAACCCCTAATCTATTTTTTGTCTGTGAATTTATCTGGTATTTTAAAAAGATGAACTTTGGTGACTATGTAGATTGGGAAATGGCTTAAGGAAGCACAAGAAGAATTAGCTCTTTTTCTTCAGGTAATTTAATGGGATATTTTAAAAACCCTTATTGTTACTTTCTCTTTTGCTTTTCTCAGGACATATGCTTTGCTCTGGAGAAGGCAATGGCAACCCACTCCAGTACTCTTGCCTGGGAAATCCCATGGACGGAGGAGCCTGGTAGGCTACAGTCCATGGGGTTGCGGAGAGTCGGACACGACTGAAGTGACTTAGCAGCAGCAGCAGCATTCTTTGTTCTACTTGGCAGAGGTGTTGATCTAGCTGGCAGAACTGAGAAGGTTTGAGATGGAAAGGACCCATAAAGAAAAAGCAACATGATACTTCTTAAAGCCTCTGAAAGCAAAAATAGTATTATGCTTGTCTGTAGATTTGCAAGCTGAAATTTTTATCTTAAGAGAGGATTTTTCCATATTTCTTTAATGTTCACCAAACCAGGAGGGACCAGCTCAAAGTTCTGGAGTATAGAGAGGATACTCTTCTGTTTGTATTAACAAATCCACAAGACCTGCTGCTCAGTACCAGAAAGAGGGGGAATAGTTAGGTTAAGGGTTGCCACAAGTTAACAAAAATACTTCAGATAATAGTAGACAAGGGAGAATTCTGTTCCTTTATCATATTCCCGGTGTCTTTTTAGTTCACAGGATTGTCAGTTCGAGTCTGGCACAACATTCCCTGAGACTTGAGACTTAGTCTGCTCTGTTTAGCTATTTCTATGCTTCACGTCAGAAAATAAATCTACATTGCAGCCAGCAGACAGGAAGAAAGGGGGGAAAGAAGGATACATCATTTTCCTTTCAGGATGCTTCCCATAAGTTTCACACACAATGTGTGTTCATATTCCATGGGCAAACCTTAGTCACATGGCCATAACTAACTGTGAGAGGGCCAGAAGATGGGAGCTCTGTCATTATGGAAAGAGGGACACTCAGGTATTGGGATAATTAGCACTTTCTACCACAGAAAGAGAGGTGTTTTGAAGAATTAGACTTTAAGATGGAGGGGAGTACTGAGTAGAAGGTCATGGCTGAGGGCTCTGGACAGCCCAAGGGCATTCCATGGTGGGTTACTGAATGTCAGGAGAAGGAAGGTTAGTTCTGAGTGTGTCAAGAGGCTGTAAATGGGTCTTGCTAGCTGAAAATGTAACAGAGGTATCCTTGATCTTATAATCTTGGCTAAGACTGGTCCTATCCTGTCTTTACCACGATATGTAAAATGGCTTCTTCCTTCAGAAAATGAGTCCCAGGAGGGAGCATGATGGATATCTCTTCATCATGCTGCCTGAAGAGCCTGGAGACAGGGATAAGGGGAGCAGGAAGGCCTTCAGCAGAACCTCTGATTCAGGACGTGAACCTGTGGCCTGCTGAGCGATCTGTCTCTTGGGAGCAGCAGCAGGTGAAGGTGTGTCCTTTGAGATGTGTTACTTCTGATGACTTCAGTTTCAGAGGAGACTGCTTTGCTCAGGCCTTCAATTTATGACACATGTGAGTCAGACTGTCCAGATTTGAACCTTAACACAACCCCTTACTATCTCTGTAACCTGGGATAGGTTACTTCATCACTCTTAACATGAAAAGAGAAAATAATAATATGCACCTGCCTCATACTCCATGATGACAGGATGTAAACAAGACCAGAAATAAATTTTGTGTTATAAAGTTCAATATGGTTGGTCCTACCAAATGGAGTTGTTTGCCTGTATCTTACAAAAAAAAAAAAAAAAAAAAAAACTTTTGGGATTCTATCTACTTTGTCCCTACAGCTTTGAGTAACATGTCTCTTATTATGTCCGATTTCTTACTAATAGTCTTGTTTTGTGTTTTTTTTCAAGGTTTTAAAATAAGGATTAAATTAATTAAAACATGATATAGAAAAAACTAAAAAAGTTAGTATATATTTATGACTCATAGGACAAAATGGAAAATGGCTGAAAAAAATGAAACTCTAAGGAGTCTGATTGGGAATAGAAAATAGGTGTTTACTGATTATTCATAGATGTTGATGTAGCATGATGTAGATGGTGATAACATATACAGTCCTTTCAAAAGTTAATTGATGAATAAATACACTTTCAGTTGTGTTATCAGTTCATACAAAGGAAACAATCTTAAAGCTATAGAAAATGATAGACAAATGGGATGAAAGCTGAGTCAATGAAGTATTTTTCAATTCAGTTCACTTCAGTCACTCAGTCGTGTCCGACTCTTTGCGACCCCATGAATCACAGCACGCCAGGCCTCCCTGTCCATCACCAACTCCCGGAGTTCACTCAGATCCACGTCCAGCGAGTCAGTGATGCCATCCAGCCATCTCATCCTCTGTCGTCCCCTTCTCCTCCTGCCCCCAATCCCTCCCAGCATCAGAGTCTTTTCCAGTGAGTCAACTCTTCACATGAGGTGGCCAAAGGACTGGAATTTCAGCTTTAGCATCATTCCTTCCAAAGAAATCCCAGGGCTGATCTCCTTCAGAATGGACTGGTTGGATCTCCTTGCAGTCCAAGGGACTCTCAAGAGTCTTCTCCAACACCACAGTTCAAAAGCATCAATTCTTCGGCACTCAGCCTTCTTCACAGTCCAACTCTCACATCCATACATGACCACAGGAAAAACCATAGCCTTGACTAGATGGACCTTTGTTGGCAAAGTAATGTCTCTGCTTTTGAATATGCTATCTAGGTTGGTCATAACTTTCCTTCCAAGGAGTAAGCATCTTTTAATTTCACGGCTGCAGTCACCATCTGCAGTGATTTTGGAGCCCAAAAAGTAAAGTCTGACACTGTTTCCACTGTTTCCCCATCTATTTCCCATGAAGTGATGCGACCAGATGCCATGATCTTCATTTTCTGAATGTTGAGCTTTAAGCCAACTTTTTCACTCTCCACTTTCACTTTCATCAAGAGGCTTTTGAGTTCCTCTTCACTTTCTGCCATAAGGATGGTGTCATCTGCATATCTGAGGTTATTGATATTTCTCCAGGCCATCTTGATTCCAGCTTGTGTTTCTTCCAGTCCAGCGTTTCTCATGATGTACTCTGCATAGAAGTTAAATAAACAGGGTGACAATATACAGCCTTGACGTACTCCTTTTCCTATTTGGAACCAGTCTGTTGTTCCATGTCCACTTCTAACTGTTGCTTCCTGACCTGCATACAGATTTCTCAAGAGGCAGGTCAGGTGCTCTGGTATTCCCATCTCTTTCAGAATTTTCCACAGTTTCCTGTGATCCACACAGTCAAAGGCTTTGGCATAGTCAATAAAGCAGAAATAGATGTTTTTCTGGAAATCTCTTGCTTTTTCCATGATCCAGCCGATGTTGGCAATTTGATCTCTGGTTCCTCTGCCTTTTCTAAAACCAGCTTGAACATCAGGAAGTATTTTTACAGTTGAGCAATATTAAATCTAAGTAATGTTATTCTGCTGTTTATATAACAAATCTATGCTTTTGGTTAGTCCATTGCAGCAATTGTGACAACCATAAAACTACAAGTAGATAACAAAGTGCATTTCAGATTCTTCTTGGGAGTAGATGTAAGAGAAAAAAGCAAGACCACTAAGAAGAAATCTGACACAGTAAAAGAGACAATGTAAAGAACTACTGGGACCAAGTAGAAGGAACCTTCCATTGTCTCTGTCTCTCTCGTTTGCTTTTTGCAAGATGCAGGCAGTCTCCATTGGGTAGGGCTAGGAGGAGCCTGGTAGGCTGCAGTCCATGGGATTACTGAGAGTCGGACACGACTGAGTGACTTCACTTTCATTTTTCACTTTCATGCATTGGAGAAGGAAATGGCAACTCACTCCAATGTTCTTGCCTGGAGAGTCCCAGGGACGGGGGAGCCTGCTGGGCTGCCGTCTATGAGGTCGCACAGATTCGGACACGACTGAAGCGACTTAGCAGCAGCAGCAGTAGCAGCAGCCATCTTGAACCTACAATGATACTACATCTTTGATCTTGTTTACATCCTGTAACTTATTCACAGAGTATGCTAAGTATATGCTGTGTGTTTACCTCAGGCTTATAAAACCAACTGTGAATTCTGTTCAGTCTAAATATTACCATGATCTTTTAAAGTTGTATTTAGAGTATTTTAAACACTATCTATTAGATATACTAATAAAGCCAAATCTGTTCAATGTTTATCTCAGATTTCTTCAATTTTTATTACTTTAATTATCTACATATTATAATTATGTTCCTATTGTACTTTTTCCGAACAGGTTAATTATGTTTTGGTAGGATGTCCCTTAAATCAGATAATATCATATGAATCATATGAAAAGAATAATTATAAATATTCTAACATATTGTGATTAAAATTTAAAGCAGTTTTTAATGAGTTCTGGAAATAAAATTTATTACTTCAGTAATATTATTTTAAGTTTGGATTTATATTAAGTATTAACCAATACTATTAGTTATAAGACAATTTAAAAAGCATAAAGTATTGTTTTAAAATAATAGAGCAATAAAAATATTTGGGAGTAAGGGAGGAGGGAAGGTTCAAATACACCTAAGCAGCCTAATTAAAAAAAATCATTTGGCATTAAATACCTCAAAATGTGCTAACATGTTCAGAACACTTCATTCCATGTATCTGAGGAAGAATTATCACAAATTTTGGTCCTCCAATTTGAATAATTGTGAAGTTTTCTCCTTTTGATTAAAAAATGACCTTGGTTTCTCAATCTTGAAATTACACATTCTTTAGTCTAGACCTTATAATAAGTAACAGAGACAAACTGGGCACATACTGGTATAAGAACTAAAGTTAGAATTGTATCAGGTAATTAATCTAACTCAAGTTTCTAAAATGTAAAAAACTGACTCTCCGACAATGAGTTTTGCCATTTACTGGCAGATAAAACAGTGTTCCATGGTATAGCTGATGGGGGTTAGTAATCACATCTCTCTGGTGGGTGCTCACTGCTCCACTGAATCAGACCCCCAGTCTCCCTGGGTCTCCAGTCTGCTTTCAGGAAGCACTTTGGGTTAATTAACACCAGGCTAGGTACTTATTCATTGTTCCCAGTAAACTTGCACCATAGAGCCTTGTAAACCAAGACCTTGGGTGGCCTATGAAGTCCTTTCCAGTCCTGCTGGACTGGTCCTGCTGGTCAGTCCTACTGACCTCCTGTCATAGATCAAGCCAGCCCTACAGAAAGTCACTGGGGTGTATTCCCAGTGATTTTAGCCTCAGCCTTACCCTTCTTGAGTTTTTTTGGCTTGTCTAATAATTAAATTGACACAAGACTGACTGATAGGAGGAAAAAATATTAATGTGTATGTATGGAGGTCTCATAGAAATAGGATCCCCAAAAAGTATAAAAACAGGCAGCTTTTAGACTTATTCAATAAAGAAGCAATAAATTTGTAAAGAATTGACAAGGCAAAGAGATGTGGGCTGAGTGTTTAATTAGTGAAGAATCCAAGTTTGCGCTTGGGGTAGTAAATTAGTAAAGAAGGTACAAGGTTTGTTTATACAGGCTTCTTGGCCTGAATTCCCTGTCTCTGGTGATAAGGATGTCTCTCTACCTCCAGATGCAGGGAGTGAACCTTTCACATGGGAGATTTATTATCTGTTTCAGAGGGTCAAGATGTCCTTCTGGTATTGGCTGTTGCTTAAGTAACTTTAATTCAAATAACCAGTATGGAGTTGTCCAGTGGTTAAGACTCTGTGCTCTCAATGCAGAGGGCCTAGGTTTGATCCCTGGTCAGGGAACTAGATCCCACACGCCACAGTTAAAGATCCCACATGCCACAATGAGGATCCTGCATGCCGAAAGTAAAAACCAAAATATATAAAATGCCAAAAATTAGTAACTCCAAAAATATAAAAACCCAGTATGCTACATTGGCATATTTTGGGGCAACCTGCTCTGAGCCTCAATCACCAGTCTCTGGTGTTTGACATAGCAACCTGAATGTTAATAATGTTATCGAAAGTCACTCAGTCGTGTCTGACTCTTTGTGAGCCATGGACTATATAGTCCATGGAATTCTCTAGGCCAGAATACTAGAGTAGATAGATTTTTCCCTTCTCCAGGGGACCTTCCCAACCCAGGGATCAAATCCAGGTCTCCTACATTACAGGCAGATTCTTTACCAGAAAATTTCTCTCTCGATATTTGATGATTTAAACAAATTTGCATTGGATTCACATGTAGCCAGGAGTGTATTACTTACTCTCTAGGGACCTCAGTTCTTTGGAGTTACTATAATTCACTTTGTAATAATGAAGTTCCATGTATATTCAAACTCACCCAAAAAGAACTGCCTGATTGGATTACAGAAAAGATTCTATACCTTAGGTATTTCAGTTAGTTCATTGTTGCTATGATATTTTTCTCCTCTATTATTTATGAAATTTTATTATAGCAGAAATTAGAATATTAGGTCTGGAAAAATATTAGATAAATTTCCAACTCCTATGTTAACTTATACCATATTTTGTTCTTCTGGTTATTGATAGAACATCCTACAGTGGTGACAAAAAAAGAACAGGAAAAATCAGGGACTACGTAAAATGAGGCACTTTTTGGAGAAGGAATGAAACTCAAGTGAGGCCTCATTTTATTGATTAAACGTTATTCATTTACACCATAATTATTAACCAAATATTTATACATGAAAGAGTTTTAATTTGTATTACTCAAATCATACTATTCACAGATCTGAAATAAGAAGATGGTTATGCTTATAGTTTCTATTGCAGCAAATAAAAGTTACTTTTAGGTGATTCTCTTACCTCCATAATTAGTTGAGCCTTGAATATACATAGATATTAAACATTTCATTGATTTTGAGTATCTTTATGTAGATAAATATGAAAAACTTGCTTAAGTCTTACTGTAATTTTTGAACATTCTTCATGGTCTTTGATAACAAGAAGCATATTTCTATAATATAATCCTTAATCCTGCAGTGCTCTGATGAACAAGACACCATCTCAGCTAAAAGGAATGTGTGTTCTGAAGTCCTCAAGCTAGGGTTCCATGTTAAATACTTCAGTTTTCTTCCTGTTTTAGTGATGGTACACCTTTGAGAACTGAAGAGAGTCTTTTAGCACAGTGATGGAAAGGACAGACACCAGGCTATTTTTAGTTGCCAAGAACATCATATTCTAGCCAACACATTTTTTTTACATGATAGTATGAGCCAAATCTGAGGGTGTTATTGAAGTATCCCTTAATGTGTGGAGAAAGATTGTTTTTAAAAAGTGTTCATGAAGTCAAATTCCTAAATAGTAAAAAAAAAATTAACAATAGATACCTAAAATTAAAAAAAAACTCTGCTCATTTCTTTGAGAACCTGTTAAATAATTAGAGTTAAGTAATTCTCAGATAAGAAAACCATCTCCCCAATTCCTGGCTCTCAGTCAATTTCAGCCTTAGACTCCATGCCATTTCCTGTACCATGAGCTTAAATTTCTAGGCAATAAAGATAACAAGGTAGGAACAGGTTGGTTTCTCATTTCTACCTATATTTAAAAGCTCAGAGGTGACTGGAAACTTATATAGCTTAAAAGCCGACAACCTAGATGGGTGGGATGGGGTGGGAGGTGAGAGGGAGGTTCAAGAGTAAGGGGATATGTGTATACCTAGGGCTGATTCATGTTGATAAATGGCATAAATCAACAGAACATTATAAAGCGATTATCCTCCAGTTAAAAATAAATTAAAAAAAGAAGAGCCTGCTGCTGCTGCTGCTGCTAAGTCACTTCAGTCGTGTCCGACTCTGCAACCCCATAGACGGCAGCCCACCAAGCCCTGCCATCCCTGGGATTCTCCAGGCAAGAACACTGGAGTGGGTTGCCATTTCCTCCTCCAATGCATGAAAGTGAAAAGTGAAAGTGAAGTCGCTCAGTCATGTCCGACTCTTAGCGACCCCATGTACTGCAGCCTACCAGGCTCCCCCATCCATGGTATTTTCCAGGCAAGAGTACTGGAGTGGGGTGCCATTGCCTTCTCCAAAGAAGAGCCTACTAGTTGCCAAAAGTCCTTGCATGCCTTATTTCAATTAATCCTTTTATTGGCCATAAGTAGGTTTATTATCTCCATTTTAGAGAGTAGATCTCTCTAGGTAGACCTACTAGAGAGTAGTTAGGTTGGAGAAGCTGAGTAATCTGCCTAAGATCATATGGCCAACAAGAGGAAGACAGGAAGAGAACAGTAGATCTGACTGGAAACAGTGTAGGCCGTGAAGCGTCTCGCTCTGTAGGCAGCTCACCCCAGTCTTTCTCCTTGGCCCTGCCACATGAACTGTACCGTAGTATTAGCTTAGGCAGCCCTGGACCTCTGTGCAGGAAGAAGGCAACTGCCATCCCGTGGAAGCTTTACGTTTTTGAAATAAAGGCCCTGACCAGCCCAGTATACTTCAAGCAAAATGTCATAAAACATTAAAGGTATAATAATATTGAATTCCTTCTTCTATTAGCAGATTTAGAGTGAAAATTCTCCATGTGGAGTTGGTTTAGCTCCTGCTGCAGGGTCATGTGGGCCACCTGGGTCACTAGGAGCCGCTTTCTCCTCCTCATAGAAGCCTTACTGGCTTTGTGTGTGTTGTGTGTGCTTTCAAAACTTTCTCCATTTGGTTCTCTCAATTAACAGGCAATTCATTTCTTAAGACTCAGAATCAGCTTTTGGTAAAGATATTTTTCCTCCAAAGTAGTGTGAAATTTAGATGCTAATTCTGTTTTACTCATCTAATTGGATGTGTGAGTTAAGGGGTATAAAATAAGCCACTAGCTACTTTCTCACAAGATACAATAAATCTCTCAAATTGAAAAGCAAAATCTCAAAAACTGTAGTCAAAATAGAGTACAATATTATATCATGCCAGAAGAATGAATTACTTCCAAGGGTTCCCCCTGAGAAATTAGGCTGGGAAATTGGCTAAATCCTCAAATTCTCTCTACTTCCTCATGTGCAAGAGAAACTAAACAGGTATTGTGCAATATACACTTTAAAGTGAAGCTATAATTATCACCAAGCCAACTTCTCAGCATGTAATTTCTTTTCATTTATTTATTTATAGTTGCACTGGATCATCGTTGCTGCATGTGGGCTTTCTCTAGTTGTAGTAAGTGGGGGCTACTCCTCATTTCTGTGCACAGGCTTTGCATTGTGGTGGCTTCTCTTGCTGCAGAGCACAGGTTTGAGGCAGTAGTAGGGCTTCAGTAGTTCAGCACTTGGGCTCAGTAATTGTGGCTCACAGGGCAGAGAGCACAGGCTCAGTATTTGTAGTACATGGGCTTCGTTGCTCTGTAGCATGTGGAATCTTCCTGGACCAGGGATTGAACCTATGTCCCCTGAGTTGGCAGGCAGATTCTTATCCACTGTACCACCAGGGAAGTCCTCACCATGTAATTTCTAACCATTCCTTACCACATAATTCTTCACACCATTCTGCTTTAATACTTCTTTGCTCAAAAGAATCTGCAGTATAAGACAGTGAAGGTCAATAATCAATTCCGTGGCTAGATTAAATGATAGGATAACAAAACAAAAATTGCTGCACAATACAGACTTTGATCTCTCCTCGGGAGTATGTGCAGTCATTCACCCCCAAATGCCAGTATGTCATCTGCAGTCAACCAGCAGCACTGACACTGCCCCTAGAAACTTATGGGAAGGCCTTCAGGCCTAAACAGATCAGGGCCTATTAACTGCCTTCAACTATTTACAGTAAGATTTGCAATTCTGTGATTTTTCTGGGAGCAACCCTCTTTCTGGGCCATGCTCTGGATAGATGTATTTATATATATCATATATTACATGGAAAACAGAGAAGCCAATTCGCACTGCTCACCCTTATATGGTGTAGCTGGCCAGAAGGTATGCCTGTTTATCTCAGACTATAATGTTATTTCTGCTTTATTGACTATGCCAAAGCCTTTGACTGTGTGGATCACAAGAAACTGTGGAAAATTCTGAAAGAGATGGGAATACCAGAGCACCTGACCTGCCTCTTGAGAAATCTGTATGCAGGTCAGGAAGCAACAGTTAGAAGTGGACATGGAACAACAGACTGGTTCCAAATAGGAAAAGGAGTACATCAAGGCTGTATATTGTCACCCTGCTTATTTAACATATACAGAGTACATCATGAGAAACGCTGGGCTGGAAGAAGCACAAGCTGGAATCAAGATTGGCCGGGAGAAATCTCAATAGCCTCAGATATGCAGATGACACCACCCTTATGGCAGAAAGTGAAGAGGAACTAAAAAGCCTCTTGAAAATTGGCTTAAAGCTCAACATTCAGAAAACAAAGATCATGGCATCGGGTCCCATCACTTCATGGGAAATAGATGGGGAAACAGTGGAAACAGTGTCAGACTTTATTTTCGGGGGCTCCCAAATCACTGCAGATGGTGATTGCAGCCGTGAAATTAAAAGATGCTTACTCCTTGGAAGAAAAGTTATGACCAACCTAGATAGCATATTCAAAAACAGAGACATTACTTTGCCAACAAAGGTCTGTCTAGTCAAGGCTATGGTTTTTCCTGTGGTCATGTATGGATGTGAGAGTTGGACTGTGAAGAAGGCTGAGTGCCGAAGAATTGATGCTTTTGAACTGTGGTGTTGGAGAAGACTCTTGAGAGTCCCTTGGACTGCAAGGAGATCCAGCCAGTCCATTCTAAAGGAGATCAGTCCTGGGTGTTCATTGGAAGGACTGATGCTAAAGCTGAAACTCCAATACTTTGGCCACCTCATGCAAAGAGTTGACTCATTGGAAAAGACTCTGATGCTGGGAGGGATTGGAGGCAGGAGGAGAAGGGGACGACAGAGGATAAGATGGCTGGATGGCATCACCAACTCGATGGACATGAGTCTGAGTGAACTCCAGGAGCTGGTGATGGACAGGGAGGCCTGGCGTGCTTCAATTCATGGGGTCGCAAAGAGTCGGACACAACTGAGTGAATGAACTGAACTGAACTGAATGTTATTCTGTTAAACTGAGCAAAGATCCTTTTGCTACACAAGCAAAATGATAGGTGGGGCATTTCATTTGATTACTGTAATTAACATATGTGCTTCTGAGAATGCAGGGAAAGACTTCTTAGAGAAAATGGAAGATGGTCTTCTTGTCCTCTGAACCTTATGATAGATTATGTCAGGGACATCTTAGGCACCTCCTCAGATTCCATCTGCCCCTGCAGAGCTCATTGCTTTGTCTTAGCCACGACCACAGTGACTGACTACTCACTGACTACTGCAGCAATCTGCTGCCCACGGCTGACCAGTCACTTGTCTATTATGCTGGCTCTTCCTGGCTGCTGCTAGGGTAATCATCTGGGGGTTTTGGCTCCTCTACCACTTTCCTACTTGGATGAAACACTAAAGAGTATGGTGTCTGGCTTCCCAAATAACTGCCAAAAAATCTGGATGGTGCAATGCAACAGGCTGGAGGTTAACTCACTCAGGATGAATTTTGATCAGTAGAAATAGGAGACTGTGGCAGGTCAATTGTTACCCTCCCTCCTTTTCATAACTGACTATCCCATGGCAAAATTTATCCACACAGCCTTCCTATGCATAACTTCCCATTTTTCTTGTCTTGCCTCTCTTTTTTCTCACTTTCACTGCCCTGGGTTTGTGTGTGTATGTGCTCAGTCACTTGGTCGTGTCCAACACTTTGTGACTCCATGGACTGTAGCCCACCAGGTTCCCCTGTTTATGGAATTTTCCAGGCAAGAATGCTGGAATGGGTTGCCATTTCCTCCTCCAGGGGATCTTCCCAACCCAGGGATAGAAGCTGTGTCTCCTCCCACCTCTCCTGCATTGACAGGCAGATTCTTTACTACTGAGCCACCTGGGAAGAACTCTTATCTGTCCTCTATCTTCATATATAGTTAGGTCAGGGAGATAATACACAAGTACTGACTTGTGTGGTGTAGATTAAAGTGCTGTGCCTTAGAGAAACAGGGAAATAATTAAAGGTTTCAAGTATCTAGGAAGGTTTCATGATAGAGATGAAACTCGAATAACATTTTGAAGAATGGATAATATCTGACTTGGTAGAGGGGAGACAGAGACCAGGAGGTGAGCATTTCAAGCATGCAGACTGCATATAGAACCTGCTATGCACTCACTATTCCTGTGTTCTTGGTAGCAGAATCCCTGGGGGGTTATGGGCTCCCTTAAACTCATCTCTGGAACCCAGGCTAATCTGTGATATACAAAGATTCATGATTTGACAATTTTCTTAATAACAACAAGAAGATACAAAATGACGTTGAATTTAAACTCCAAATCTGGGTCTTCAAACAGGTATAAATTCTGAAAAGGGCCAATTAAATTTTACTAATAAAAATAAACATTTTTGATGGAAAGATACTTTCTTGATAACCTTGATGCCAAAGAGTAAATAAATGAATACATATTAAACAGCATAGTCAGACTCATAGGATAGTTTACATAAAAGTGAAAACAGGTAGCAATTCACTTTAGAGTACTATTGAATCATATTCTGGGAATAAGTGAATTGAACTCTTTGACAAGACAGTCCAGTCTACTTGAACTAGACATTCAAGTATGTGTCCTATAAATTTTTGTTGATCTGGGAGTAAAATTCAAAATTCAATTCAATTGAATTGAGGACAGCTTATTAGTTGAGAACTCACAATTCAGCATAAAAAGCCCTACTTGAATTTAAATAATTGAATTCAGTATAATTATGATACTTAAAGACATTTTATGAAGGGAGGGAAAACAGAAAATTAAGAAAAATTCCTAAAGATTTTATGAAAACTTCTCCTTGTTAAGGAGACAGATTGTGTTCCTCGACTATCAGCTATCTCCTTTCTCTCTTTTCCTGAGTGTAACTAAAATTTCAAAAGTTCAGTGTATGAAGTATACGCTGATAAACTGAAATGATGAAGGAATTTGCTCCAAATATTGTAGGGAAAAGAAACTGGGTGAGGAGTAGACAGGAGGATCATGGGATAGCTGGTAGGTCATGAAGCTCCATTATTCTTTCTCTTTTGTATGTATTTGAAATTCTTATAGTGTAAAGTTCTTATAAAATCCAGTATATTTTTAGTAGATGACAAGTGATGAATCAGATCTAAATTTTCTTTGTCTTTTCCAAGGGGTTTATAAATATACATTCATTATTTTGTTTCATCTGAGTATATCCTATTATTAGGGGTGAGTAAGACCTGAGGAAGGATAGGTTTGGCAGGAGGAGTGATGGGACAGAGTTGTTTGGTGTAATGAAAATAAGCAACTTGGAAGACAGTTTACAGGAGTCAATAACTGACTTAAAGAGGTAGAAGTTGAAGTTTCTGCAATTGAGTAGATAACTGAAAAGTGTTGTATTTGTCATTCAGTCATGTCTGACTCGGAGAAGGCGATGGTACCCCACTCCAGTACTCTTGCCTGGAGAATCCCATGGACGGAGGAGCCTGGTAGGCTGCAGTCCATGGGGTCGCAAAGAGTCAGACACGACTGAGCGACTTCACTTTCACTTTTCACTTTTCACTTTCATGCATTGGAGAAGGAAATGGCAACCCACTGCAGTGTTCTTGCCTGGAGAATCCCAGGGACAGGGGAGCCTGGTGGGCTGCCGTCTCTGGGGTTGCACAGAGTCGGACACGACTGAAGCGACTTAGCAGCAGCGGAATGTCTGACTCTTTGCAACCCCGTAGATTGTAGCCCACCAGGCTTCTCTGTCCACAGAATTCTCCAGGCAAGGTTACCAGAGTGGCTTGCCATTCTCTTCTAAAGGGGATCTTCCTGACCCAGGAATCTAACCTGGGTCTCCCGCATTAGCAAGCAGATACTTTATGATAGCACCACTAATTCCTGAGAATGTAGAGATAAGATTGGGGTTAGGAGAGATCAAGAAAGATGTAAACAGCATGGTTTGGTTGGGTTGATTTTGAGGCCTCTAAAGGATATTCCACCCAAGGAACATGTTTCAAATATTTATCTCAAAATAAAATACCACAATCCTTTTTGATAGGAACCACACCTTAATATTTTCAGAGGTATCCTTCCTTTTAGTGGGTTTGTCTGCATAGCAGCCTTAGGAAGACTCAGGAACCTTTACTGAGAAAATGTTATGTTTTCAAGATTAAGAAGTTAGGCATTTAATTTACATTTAATCATAAAAACAAAAACTACCAAATCTTGATCCTCTTGGTATTAAGTAAAAAGACTGATTTACAACCATTTATTATCATTTCCTCCCAACTCAGTCAAATTGCTGTCTCCTTATTTTAGGTTGAGTAATTTGACCAAAGTCTAGGTACTAACCTTGGGCAAAGTCCAAGTTAAACCTGCATCTTTTTACTCCTTATCCCTTTTGCTTGATCTTAAAAAAAAATCTCCACAGCAGTTATAAAATAATAAAAACATATTCATGAAAGAACCAGTAGTATATTCCTGCAAATAGTGTTTTTCAGCTGAGCTCCATGTAACTGAGACCAGAACCATGCTCCCGCATTTTCCTATTGCACCTTCACCAAGTTCTTCCAGTAAGAGTATCCTCTCTGCTTATTTCCCTTCAGTTTATTCATTCATATCTTCTAGGCTAAACATATTTCATTAGAGTATTTAAGGGATAGTCTACCCACTCCAGTATTCTTGGGTTTCCCTGGTGGCTCAGCGGATAAAGAATCTGCCTGCAATGTGAGAGACCCTGGGTTTGATCCCTGGATTTGATCCCTGGGTTGGGAAGATCCCCTGGAGAATGGAATGGCTATCCACTCCAGTATTCTGGCCTGGAGAATTCCATGGACTAGATAGTCTATGGGTTCTCAAAGTGTAGGACACGACTGAGCGACTTTTAAGAGATCAAATTGCCAACATCCGCTGGATCATGGAAAAAGCAAGAGAGTTCCAGAAAAACATCTATTTCTGCTTTATTGACTATGCCAAAGCCTTTGATTGTGTGGATCACAATAAACTGTGGAAAATTCTGAAAGAGATGGGAATACCAGACCACCTGACCTGCCTCTTGAAAAATTTGTATGCAGGTCAGGAAGCAACAGTTAGAAGTGGACATGAAACAACAGACTGGTTCCAAATAGCAAAAGGAGTACATCAAGGATGTGTATTGTCACCCTGTTTATTTAACTTCTATGCAGAGTACATCATGAGAAACACTGGACTGGAAGAAACACAAGCTGGAATCAAGATTTCCGGGAGAAATATCAATAACCTCAGATATGCAGATGACACCACCCTTATGGCAGAAAGTGAAGAGGAACTAAAAAGCCTCTTGATGAAAGTGAAAGTGGAGAGTGAAAAAGTTGGCTTAAAGCTCAACATTCAGAAAACTAAGATCATGGCATCTGGTCCCATCACTTCATGGGAAATAGAAGGGGAAACAGTGGAAACAGTGTCAGACTTTATTTTTTTGGGCTCCAAAATCACTGCAGATGGTGATTGCAGCCATGAAATTAAAAGATGCTTACTCCTTGGAAAGAAAGTTATGACCAACCTAGATAGCATATTCAAAAGCAGAGACATTACTTTGCCAACAAAGGTCTGTCTAGTCAAGGCTATAGCTTTTCCTGTGGTCATGTATGGATGTGAGAGTTGGACTGTGAAGAAGGCTGGGCGCCGAAGAATTGATGCTTTTGAACTGTGGTGTTGGAGAAGACTCTTGAGGGTCCCTTGGACTGCAAGGAGATCCAGCCAGTCCATTCTGAAGAAGATCAGCCCTGGGATTTCTTTGGAAGTAATGATGCTAAACTGAAACTCCAGTCCTTTGGCCACCTCATGTGAAGAGTCGACTCATTGGAAAAGACTCTGATGCTGGGAGGGATTGGGGGCAGGAGGAGAAGGAGACGACAGAGGATGAGATGGCTGGATGGCATCACTGACTCGATGGGCATGAGTCTGGGTGAACTCCGGGAGTTGGTGATGGACAGGGAGGCCTGGCATGCTGCGATTCATGGGGTCGCAAAGAGTCAGACACTACTGAGCGACTGAACTGAACTGAACTGAACTGAGCAACTTTTACTTTCATATATGGTATTCAGTCCATCCCAGGACAAAATTCTAGTATTAACCAGACACCTTTTCAGCCTTTCTTACAGAAAAAGATTTGTGTGTGTGTGAATATTGGACTTGTTGCTGTTATTCATTGTTCAGTCACTAAGTCATGTCCAACTCTTTGCAATCCTATGGACTGCAGCATACCAGGTTTCCCTGTCCTTCACTATGTCCCAGAGTTTGGTCAAATTCATGTTCATTGAGTCAGTAATGCTATCTAAACATCTCATCCTTTGTTTCCCCTTTCTCCTCCTGCCCTCAATCTTTCCCAGTATTGGTGTCTTTTCCAATGAGTCAGCTCTTTGCATCAAGTAGCCAAAGTATTAGAACTTCAGCTTCAATATCAGTCTTTCCAATGAATATTCCGGGTTGATTTTTTTTAGGATTGACTGGTTTGATCTCCTTGCAATCCAAGGAGCTCTCCAGAGTCTTCTCTAGCATCACAATTTGAAAGCAACAATTCTTTGGCAGTCAACCTTCTTTATGGTCCAACTCTCACATCTGTACATGACTACTGGAAAAACCATAGCTTAGACTATATTGGACTTGTTATTATTAGGTAAAACATAAAAGGTGGACCTTTCAGATTAACTCCTCCCCTCCTTTTTTGTCTTTATCCAGTTTTCCATAGGCTACCTCACTCCTGACCAAATAGGATCACACCTAAAATATAGCTCTTTTTTCTGTCTTTTGCATTAATTTTGCTTTAGGTACTTCCCCTGAGACTGCTGGTTAAGGGTCTAATAAAACTTAAGGAGTATTAGACTCTTAGATTGTGACAATTCTGTTCTCAAACTTGCTGTGAGATCTTATCTTCTAATTGGCCAAATGAAAGAATATAATCAGAGACAGGTGGCTGGGAATCTGAATCAGGCTCCCAATTGACGTAGTTTCATGGGAAAGAGAGAGGGGAACATGACTCTTAAACTCATGTGCCCCAAAATAATCTTGGCCTAATTTGATGTCTTGGGCTCAGATCAATCATTAATAATGCTTCCCCTTCAGAGTTAGTTGGGGCAAAAACCAGAAAGGAAATTAGGAGAAAGGAGCAAAGACCTCAGCTTTCCTTTACCTGTAAAGAAACAGATTACAATAAGGTTTTGGTGAGAATGGAAGCTTATAGGTGAGACTGTCAGAAATAAAGTTGGAATGATAAGCCTGAATAGGACAATGTAAAGAGACTCTGCACAGAGGAGAAGCCCAAAGAACTGAATCTCTGGTAGAAAGGGGTGCTGAAACAGAGAAAATGGGGCCCCCAAAACAAGTGTTATCTATGATTTTATCTGGGGTAGTTTCTAAAACATTTATTATTTTTGGCTTAAATAATATATACTAATTTAAGACTTGCTTTACTCCATTGGTTTTTTAAAAGAATTTATTTATTATTATTATTATTTTTGCTGCGCTTGGTGTTTGTTAGACTTCCCAGGTGGTGCAATGGTAAAGAATCCGCCTGCCAAGCAAGAGATGTGGGTTCTATCCCTGAGTCAGGAAGATCCCCGGAGCATGAAGTGGCAACCCACTCCAGTGTTCTCGCCTGGAGAGTCCCATGGACAGAGAAACCTGGCGGGCTACAGTCCTTGGGGTCGCAAGAGTCAGACATGATTTAGCCACTAAACAGCAGCAGCAGGGGCCTCTCTCATGGTTTCTCTTGAAAGTCTTCAGCTCTTCACAAGCCCCTCTCCCCAAGCTCAATATACCTATCTTGATCCAGAGGACACATCTGCCTCCTTCCCCACAGTCCTTCCCTCACTCTCCCTGGGGCAGAGGGCACCGTCATTCCCAGTGGACTTTTGCTCAGAGTCTTAAATAAGTCCCTGTGGGTTTTATGCAAGGTATTTAAATATTGCCAGGAATGAGAACCGACTACCTAGCTGCCTGCCTCCACAAAAAACCAACCAACTAAAACACTAAAATTAGGGCAAAATGGGGCTCTTGGAAGGTAGAACTGACTTCCAGAGCTTCTGTACCTAGTAAGTGTCTAGTGCATAGTAGGGGCTCCTTAAACCTGTGTGGAATCCTGAGCAGGCTCAGCCTGTCAGCCAGGCTGCAGTCTGGGAAGGACAACCTTCTGGGCTCCTGTCTGTACTTCATTCTGGACTCTGTCCACCCTTTTTTTCTGTTGTTGTTCGGTCACTACGTTGTGTCCGATTCTTTGTGACCCCATGAACTGTGGCACAGCAGGCTTCCCTGCCCTTCACTATCTCCTGGAGTTTGCTCAAACTCATGTCCGTTGAGTCAGCGATGCCATCCAGCCATCTCATCCTCTGTTGTCCCCTTCTCCTCCTGCCTTCAGTCTTTCCCAGCATCAGTCTTTTCCAGTGAGTGGGTTCTTTGCATCAGGTGGCCAAAGTCTTGGAGCTTCAGCTTTAGCACCAGTCCCCCCAGTGAATATTTAAGGTTGATCTCCTTTAGGATTGACTGGTTTGATCTGCTTGCAGTCCAAGGGACTCTCAAGAGTCTTCTCTACACCACAAGCACCACAGTTTGAAAGCATCAATTCTTAAGTGCCCATTCTTCTTTATGGTCCACCTCTTCTTCTGTTGTTATCTTGATCTGCCCGAGGAAAAAGCTCTAAGTATTTCACTGCAGATTCCCAACATACATGAGGAAATATTTCTTGTCCTCTGATAAAAATGAAAAAAAAAAAAAAAAAAAAAAAAAGAAGGTGGCTAGAGAGAGCCATGAAAAGAAGAAGAAGAAGAAAAGAATGGTTATCTGCTAATAAGAAAGGAAACTCATGAAAGGAGAAAACATGGGTATTGCTAAGAAATGGCAACTGTGAGATTTCTTTTTTTTGGGGGGGCACGGGGCATGTGGGATCTTAAGTTCCCAACCAGGGATCAAATCTGAAATCCTTGCACTGGAAGGTCAGAGTAATCACTGGACTGGCCGGGAAGTCCCCAAAGAGGGATTCCTGATCAGTTCCCCCTTGATCCTTTATCCACAGGTGACTGTCACGCTCCCTGGCAGCATTCTCTATCAGAGCGTTTGTCAGTCAAGTGACTAGGCCTGACTGCTCTGACTTTCTGGGCTGTGTGAGACTGAAACACTAAAAGGAGAGTAATTTGCTTCTGGCCTTCTCTCTAGACTCCCCCAGATCAGAAGGCCTCTTCAGTCTAAGGCTGGGGGTGGTGGTGGTAAAGGATTGAACATGCTCTGGATTCTGTACAAATTCCTCCTTCAACCAGGCTGACTGGCTCCAAATTTATTGTAACTTTCCAAGTGAGATAGTGAAGGAGAGGGAGGGATGGGCGGGAGAGATGAAAGAGAATTTCAGAGAAAGAGATAAGGAAAAGGAGAAGGAGGGTAAGTGGATCTTAGATGTCTGTGTGCTTTGATTTTTATAATTTTCAGAGCAGATTTTTAAGAATTAACTTGTGTGCTCTCTTTAGAATTCCATATAACACCAAATCTGAGACAAAATGTATGTAAAATATACACTGGGAATGTCGTAGGATGAAGGTCAAAAGGTCATTTAAGTAGAGATGGGGAGTTGGCAGCTGGTGGTTACTAAATTCCTGTTGTGCATTTTCAAAGCTCCGTCATTGAATCACATGATAAGACTAGGAAAATAGGATTTCAAAGTATTGATAAGCAGCAATTTAGTAATCTTAGATAACCATCAAAATAGTTTCATCAAAAAATTTCCCTGTTACAAAGTTATCTTACTTTTAGTTTTCAGACTGGTACCCTTGGGGTATTGATGCGAAGGAGAATGAGAGCTGGGAGTGGTGCAGAGGTTCCCAAGGTGTAGAGGTGCTCACAGGAACAGATAAAGTGCATTTCTTCCCAAGTCTTCCTTCAGTGATGGCTGTGGTGAGCATTTGCCCTATAAAAAGCAGCAAATTTCCGAATCAGTTTTTCTTGAAGTGTTTCTTGTTAAATATTTACTAGCACACCCCTGTCACAGATCTGTTTATGTTATAAAAAGAGTGAATTATAGGAAATGTTTGTGTAAAACAGAGCTTTTGAAAAAGGTCTCATGGCCACAAAGAAGCTTGAAAACCAGGCCTCAGTTTTCTGAGTAACATACCTAGTGAATACTATAATTGGAAGACCTATGAATCATTTTACTATTTACTTGGGTATTTGTTTTAAGAGATGGCATTGATTTTCTTAGTCTCTAAAACTATAGCAGTTGAATTACATACCATTAGCTTTCTAATAAATCCACGTACAATGACAGTTTAAAGTACTTTACAATGTTTTAAGATACATCAAAGAAAAGAAAAACCCTTGGTTGTGGGCTTGGAGTTTAGTAAATTTAGGCTTTATTGGATTAGTCAGTTAAGTAATTACAGAACTGGATGTGTTCCAGAAAAATGCCATTCCTCTACACGTTATATGCCATGGAACAGTGTTAATATTTAAATTCTTGTTACATTTCTGATCCTTCAGATCAGATCAGATCAGTCGCTCAGTCGTGTCCGACTTTTTGCGACCCCATGAATCGCAGCACGCCAGGCCTCCCTGTCCATATTGGAATACCATGCTTATTTATCCCATGTTACTTTTGACTCCCTAACTTTTTTTCCATTTTCCTGCTTGCTAAAGTAGCTCCCTAAAATGGTACTTTGAGAACTAATATGGCCCATCATGTTATCACAAGTGTTGGTGATTTAAGTGTTAAATCACTCTCCCCAGGTCTCCACCCTCTCTCCTCTTGTGGCTCCTTTCTCAGGCTTTCTTAGGTCAAATGTCAGGTCATTTTTGGGGCTATTTTTACTTTGGTCTCTGGTCCCATGAGGCTAGCTGGCTCAAGGGATGAAAGAGGCCAAAACACAAGTTGGGCAGAAGAGGAGGGACAGAACTTCCTTTCGGTCTAAACCATGTTTTGGCCTGTTAACCAGAGAGCTCTGCACAGGGACTTTGAGCACATGGACCTTTGATTTTTCATTTCTCATTGCTTCTAAATATCTTTCCCAGGACCTGTGGGGAGAGTGGCTGGGCTGATGCAGGAGCTGGGTAATTTGGGTCTCCTGGTTAATGGTATGAATATCCATGGTCTCGGGTAATTTGGGTCTCCTGGTTAATGGCATGAATATCCATGGTCAGAAGAGCCTGGTGGGCTACAGTCTATGGAGTTGTAAAGAGCAACAGAGCGACTGAGCACACACACACAGACATCATTTTAATGGGAGCCTCCATGAGTGGCTGTCTGGTTTTCAACTGCAGTTACCTGCCCCTGCCTGTCCCTCAGCCAGGTTTGATGCAGGGCATCTAATGCTGAAGCTCCAATACTTTAGCCACCTGACGTAAAGAGCTGACTTATTGAAAAAGATCCTGATGCTGGGAAAGATTGAGGGCAGGAGGAGAAGGGGGCAATAGAGGATGAGATGGTTGGATGGTATTACTGATTCAATGGACATGAGTTTGAGGAAGCTCCAGAAGATAGTAAAGATAGGAAATCCTGACATGCTGCAGTCCATGCGGTTGCAGAGTCAGACACGACTTAACTACTAAACAACAACAACAACAAATCCAATGTTTACAAAGACACCCTTCAGTTCTGCTTTTTTGTTCTGGTACCAAAACCTACTAGAGCCTCTAACAGTGATGATTCCATTAGAGACATAGATTCTGACCATGTGTCTTAATATCCCAGGACTGAAAAGCAATTGTCATGCGAGTGTATGTTCCTCGGTTCTTTGTCTCGTCACAACAAAGATTTGGAGCAACGGACATAAAAGCCCTCGGCGCATCACAGCTCTTGGGTCTTAGACAAACCGTGTTACAGCTCTTAGGCAAATCAGTGTTACAGCTCCATTTTATTTAGAAGATAGCAGGAGAATCCAAGACTCGAAGAGAAGAGAGTGGAGGAGTGAGTGGGGAGGGAGAAAGAGAGAGAGAGCGCGCGCGAACGCATGCACGCGGGAGAGAGAGTCCTGGAGAAAGCGCTTTGGCTCCTCCTTTTATATGTTTTTTCATCCACCTGGGCCTGCCCTATGCAAACTGGGCTTAGCCAGGAGTGCTGTTTGTTTTGTTTGTTCTGCCTGAGGTCTTCACTCTGGTCCTCGGACCTTCCTCGTCTTTTAGCCACCGCCATTTTGGACTCCTTTTCCCTATTCTACCTACCTAACACAATCATAAGAATTATTTTGAGTGAAGGTGGTCAAAAGGTACAAACTTCTAGTTATAAAATAAGTAAGTCATGGAGATGAAATGTAATAGTGACTATAGTTAATAATACTGAACTGCATATTTGAAAATTGCTGAGAGTGTAGATCTGAAAAGTTCCTATCACGGGAAAACAAGTCTGAAACTATGTACAGTGATGAATGTTAACTAGATATTGCACTGATCATTTTCCAACATACACATAAATCAAATCATTGTATTTTATACCTGAAACTAATATAATGTTGTACGTTAATTATACCTCAAGAAAAATTTTTTGAAAGGGGAAAATAAATCAGTCCTTGTATCATACAAATAAGGCTCCCTTTCTTCCCTGAGAATGAATTCTTTCTTTGGGAGATTTTTCTGAATGTCACACAAATCCCTTCTCCTCCCCCTACTAATTTGCCAGACTTGTCTGGATGCGTTTGAATTTAAGTAGCAGACCCAGTCTGAGTCCATGGCCAGAGGCAAATCAGTCTGCAGCAAGGTCAGCTTGACAAACATGCCCAGGCATGCCTGAAACTCAGCAAATGCAATATTCACTATGTAAATAAAAGGAAGTAGGAAAAGAAGCAGAGGTCAAAGAAAGGCGAAGGAAAGCAGAGCATGACCCTGTGCCACTGTCTGCCTCAGGTTCCCTTTTGATTTGTATTTTGATGTTTCATTTGGAACAGAAATGGTGGTACACCCACTGGTCTGCCTTTCTTCTCTCTACCTTTTGAGCCATAAATACTTTGTGGGTCAGGCTCCCTCCTGGCCTAGGTGTGCGTGCCTGTGTGTGTACTTGGTCCCTCAGCCCTGTCTGATTCTTTGCGACCCTATAGACTGCAGCCCGCCAATCTTCTCCGTCCATGGAATTCTCCAGGCAACAATACCGGAGTGGGTTGCCAGGCCCTCCTCCAGGGGATCTTCCCCACCCAAGGAGCAAACTCTCGTCTCTTATGTCTCCTGCATTGGCAGGAGCACCAATAATGCAAGGAGTGGTGACCAAAAGTGAACGTAGATATGAGACTAAAATGACAACAACAGAAAACTTGTCACTTTGCTTTGAACTGAGTGCATTGTGAAAAGAACAAGGCTCTTTGTGCAGTGCGATATATATAGTTCTGCTGGGACCACTTTCACAGTGTCTCTTCAGTGCCATCTTGGGAGCTGGATCAGTGCACCATTAAAGATGGCAGCACCAACTCCTGCTGCCAGCTCCAGCTCAGACAGTGGGAAAACAACGCCCCCAAGCTAAAATTGATCACCTTTATTGATTTTTCTTTAGTTCTGCTCTTTGTAAGAAACAATGAATGTGTAGCCAAACTCACTATCCCTATATGTTGTACTTCTGGGACTGTTAGTGAGATATCTCAACAGATAATATAAATTTGATTTGTGTGTGTGTGTGTGTGTGTGTGTGTGTCTTTTTTAAAGTAGCCAAATAAGCAAGTGCATGGAAGTAATTAAAATAGTGTCATTTCAAATCTTGTTGAAGGTTATAATGAGGACTGTTATTTTAGAGTCTCTTAGAAACAGAGGGGGAGGGAAAAAACCCCTCTCCAACAAAAAACTAAATTCAGGTGGCCTCAGTCTCTCATTGGGCTTCCCAGGTAGCACAGTGGTAAAGAATCTGCCAATGCAGGAGACATGAGACACAGGTTCGATTCCTGGTTTGGGAAGATCCCCTGGAGTAGAAAATGGCAACCCACTCAAGTATTCTTGCCTGGGAAATCCCATGGACAGAGGAGCTGGTAGGCTAGCATGCATGGGATTGCCAAGTGGGACACGACTGAGAGACTGAGCACACACACAATCTCTCATCATCCATATTGATCTATATTCTAGTTATGTCTTCACTTTTATAAAAAATGGTGATAGAGGTGTGCAGAGCAATCCTATCATCGGCCTTCACTTACAAAAGGAGTTTCGAGAGGTGTAAGCAGAGCGGCAACACCCTGTGTCCTCTTGTGTAGTGAAACAGTCCATTTTGGGCTGAACCTCATCCAGCCTTTCCCCTTCCCTTGCAGCTCTTGGGTCAGCTGTGAGGCCAGGTTCTGTCCAGAGCAACCTCAGTGGAAGGAAGTCTGCTTCCAGGAGCTTCTGCTTCCTGCCTCTTGGAATCCTAGAAACTGAGTTCAGGGCCACACCCATATGAGCAGCAAGACAGAGGAGCTCGGGTCCCTAAAACTGTGGATTACTGCATCAGTTCTGGCCCTCACACCCAGATGTTTCTGAGAGAAAGAAATTTGGTTTGTGGCTTAATACCACACAGGCTTATTTCTTGATCGCATCACCTTGTCCAGTGCTGGTCAGCAGGAGGAACCTACTCATTGTGGTAACCAGAGACCCAGGCTGAAGCATTCCATCTCAATCAGTGCTTCCACCGTGGCTGAGACAGGCAAAGGGAGTGTATATAGTAAATTGTACACTTTTTCATGCAGCCATGAAATTAAAAGATGCTTACTCCTTGGAAGAAAAGTTATGACCAACCTAGATAGCATATTCAAAAGCAGAGACATTACTTTGCCAACAAAGGTCCATCTAGTCAAGGCTATGGTTTTTCCACTGGTCATGTATGGATGTGAGAGTTGGACTGTGAAGAAAGCTTAGCACTGAAGAATTGATGCTTTTGAACTGTGGTGTTGGAGAAGACTCTTGAGAGTCCCTTGGACTGCAAGGAGATCCAACCAGTCCATTCTGAAGGAGATTAGCCCTGGGTGTTCTTTGGAAGGAATGATGCTAAAGCTGAAACTCCAGTATTTTGGCCACCTCATGCGAAGAGTTGACTCATTGGAAAAGACTCTGATGCTGGGAGGGATTGGGGGCAGGAGGAGAAGGGGACAACAGAGGATGAGATGGCTGGATGGCATCACCTACTCGATGGACGTGAGTCTGATTGAACTCTGGGAGTTGGTGATGGACAGGGAGGCCTGGCGTGCTGCAATTCATGGGGTCGCAAAGAGTCGGACACGACTGAGCGACTGAACTGAACTGAACTGAAAGCTTTCATCGGAAAACAACACACACATCATTTTTTTGTCTAATGCAAGTCATGTTACCATACCTAATCTCAGAGGGTACGAAGTACCAGCCTATTGTGTGCCCCAAAGGGAGAAGAACCAGAGTATGTGAACTGTCCTAATGCCTACTGCAATTTCTATTTTGTTCAAGCCGTTATTATTTGGGGTTTTTAGTTACATTCAACTTTTCTGAATCCCAACTGATATGGGAATGATCACATCAATAAGAGATTGTTGCTGAAGATCCCTCTTGGACTCTGCAGGATTTGCAGGGTCATTTTCTCCCTGTGGTTTTCTGGGAGAAACACCTCCTCCTCCCATCTCATTTATAGTCATCCTTGAATTGTTAAGAAATGGCACCCCACTCCAGTACTCTTGCCTGGAAAATCCCATGGATGGAGGAGCCTGGTGGGCTGCAGTCCATGGGGTCACAAAGAGTCTGACACGACTGAGCGACTTCACTATCACTTTTCACTTTCCTGCATTGGAGAAGGAAATGGCAACCCACTGCAGTGTTGTTGCCTGGAGAATCCCAGGGACGGGGGAGCCTGGTGGGCTGCCGTCATGGGGACGCACAGAGTCGGACACGACTGAAGTGACTCAGCAACAGCAGCACACTGATGACAAATCTCTAAGAACCCCACTCCCACAGTTTACGTTGTCATCCCTAGATCCTTCTTGGTTAGAAAACATTTCCAATTTTTTTTGAAAATACAGCTCTATTCTTGCTCAATTCTGCCTTTTTCCTATATTCAAACCTAACTCCTGGAGTTCTACATCTTTCCCAGTTGCTCTATGTATGTTCTTCCCTCCCTCAACTTGGTAATCATTTTCACTTGACCCTCCTACACCTTCCAAATACATAGACAAATGGGCTGTTTATAGCTATTGTCTTTATTCTCTCCCTGCTCACCTTTTCTGACCCCCCCCATAATAAGGCTTCTGTTTGCTTCATTCCACTGAAACTGTTCTAAAAAGTCACTGATGGCTTTTTTGTCTAAAAAAAAGAAGTGTTTGTCTAAAACTCTGGAATTCCCTGGAAACATGCTTTCATATATTTTATACAGTGAGATAATAGTCATAGAGAAAAACAATCATTGGTTTAGTAAAACACAATAGAACCACATTAGCATTTGAGAGGTTTAGTAATGTGTTCTGTTCTGCTGTAAGTAAAATCATATGTCTATCTTATCTTTCCCTGTCCCAAAACACAGAAACCATTTGTAGCTGAAGGCTGACATGAAATACTTTTTTCTTTAGATCAGTCCTATTCTGCAACATATACATTAGTTCTGTAATTCAGAGTGTTTATTTACTATATGTAGCTGTCACCTAGAAACAGGCCTACTTCATTAAAAAAAAAATCAAGTTAGTTGTAGGGATAAAAATTCTATAGACTATTGACAGAGGAAGTCTTTTTTTTTTTTGGTTACTGGAGAGCTAGCCTGTACACAGAATGGACTACACATGCTCTTTTGCAGTCTCATTCTTTAGCAGGAAAGCAGAGCTGTACCAGTTTTGAATATGAAGGACAAAAACCAGCTCTAGAGATACCAAGCAATAGTCTAGGTATAGTTATGGGTTTAACACACTCATTTAATTTCATTGGAAAAAATAATGAAACCGGTGAAAAGTATTTATGGAACCGGAGGAGAGCATATTTTGCTGGTTTTACTTTATGTTTGAAGTTTTGGGTATAGCTCTACCCATAAATACTGAAATGCCTAGCATAAAGAACACAGCCTGGGGCATACCCCATAAAACTTACAGTGCAATTAAATGAGCAGTTTCCACTGGAAATAAAATTGGTATGTTGAGTGGAATATGAATTAAACTGTGCATCGAACTCAGGCCTGCACTGGGCTTTTGAGAGGAACCTTCTGGTTTCAGTAGCAACCGATGCAGTCCATCTATAGGTCAAGGCCAGTAAGTAACAAAAGATAACTGTAGTTAGCATGAAGGCCAGGGCATTTCAAATTATGGTTAATAAAGTTCCCTTGTCATTATGCCTCTTGGATGGGCCCAGCAACGTGATACTAGTGACAAAGGATTAAATCTGACCCTCCATTACACTGTAGACACACTGAGTTCTTCCACTGTGTTTGTTATACAGAATTAAAAGAAAATATTTATTTATTTATTTGGCTGTGCCAGGTTTTAGCTGTGGCATGTGGGATCTAGTTCCCTGACCAGGGATCAAATCCCAGCTCCCGGCATTGGGAAGGTGGAGTCTTCGCCACTGAACCAGAACAGAAGTCCCATGCCATACAGAATTTCTGACATGTCCCTCAAAGTTTATTTTCACCTTCTGAATGTTCCCTTCTGCATCAAAGTCAGCCAGGTGTCCTCTGAAAAACATTCATGAAGATTTCAACTGGAAAACAGAGACGTCATTAGCACAAATATCTGTTGGTGTTGGAGACCACATTCTGTCCTGTTTCATTTCTGGGACCTTAGTGGGAGACTAAAGGTCAATGATTCACTGGTATCTTAAGGGAAAACTCAGCTCAGGAAAGGATTTATGTCTGTGGCCCTGTGAGGTGCCATGTGTATATGTTTGATTTGGGGAAGGACTCGCTTAAAAGTACAGAGTGAGTGATTGATAGTTGCTCATTCATGTCCAACTCTTTGCCACCCCATGGACTGTAGCCTACCAGGCTTCTCTGTCCAGATAATTCTCCAGGCAAGAATACTGGGGTGGGTTGCCATTCCCTTCTTTAGGGAATCTTCCTGACCCAGGAATCTGAACCCAGGTCTCCTGCACTGTAGGCAGATTCTTTACCATCTGAGCTATCAGGGAAGCCCTGAATGAATATTATCTACGTGAAATGTTTACAAGTCAAACTATATATCTTTTTGAAATTGCATCATTTCACTGTAGTTTTGTCTGAATTCAACTTCTCTTGCCAAAATCAGTGGTGTCTGTCATTTTTCTAATTGCAAAAATGAATATATATATGAATATGAAACATTCCAAATGAAAAAAATATTTTCCAAGGCAGCGTATATTTTGAATTTTCCAAGTACTTATCCCACCCAGAGCTACATCTCAGCGTGTGTTATTTGCATATCTATAGTTTCTGTCCTGAACCAAACAAATATACTGTTTCCCGTACTTTTGTCCAGGGGCTGGTTTTCCTAAAATGAGCAATTGTGTGTGTTTAGATGGCTGATCAGTTCCTCCCCACAGATCTGCAGCCATGGAAGTGTCTGGAAGCACAGGATGAGGTAACTGAAAGCTGGTCTCTTGGAGCCAGGAAGTGGAAATTTGAAGCTAGTTACAAGAAAGGAAGATGCAGGAGTTAATTAGGAGCTAAAGCTGTAAAGTCCCTTTCTGTGTGTGACCCTGATGTATTAGACATTTCTCTTTTAGAATAAAGGCATAGTAAAAGAAAAAAAAAGCCACTTTATTTAGATTAACAGAGCATTATATAACCGGAAAATTTTACAGTTTTATGTATATAGTGAATAGTTTGTGAAGGAAAAGAAGACTTCCCCTCTGTTTATTGTTTGTATATGGGGGGAAATAAAGCAACCCACCAATTGTTTAATGAGGCATCTTTCTTTTTTGAAGACAATAGCTTGGAGGCATAAAATTGGGTTATTTTAATCGGAATCGCAGCTCCTATGCTACTGCTTTTCACAGTTAAAATCATTTCCTATTTTCCTGGGAAAGCTCTGGTCAGTTTGAAAACGTCTTTGTTAATTAGCAAGCTATGACGCACTGCATCTATATATCTTTAGAGCTCTGGCGCCAGCTAGTGGTAGAAGAGGGGAGACGCGTGGTTGGCTCCCAAATTGGAGAAGGCGGCTGTCATCTTGTTGTCTCACCTTAACCACCGTTCTTCCGCATTCCCTAGCCGCCCGCCCCGCCCCCCGCCCCCGCCGCCCGTCAGTATAACAGGGGATCATTGCAATGTGGCCAGAGAGGGGCAGACCAGACTACAGATGAAAGGAGAGGAAAGTGGTGAGCAGGGGCCCAGAGAGGAAAAGCTAGATTAATGCAATCGTTTTTCCAAAGGATTTGAGAAGCGATCATTTATTTGAAGTGCTCTTGCCAGGTTGATGCAGCAGCTCAGTCTTTTGACACTGGATGTTTAGCCTTTTGTTTTTCGTTTGTATGTATATATGAGTATATAATTAGAACTCGTAATAACTATGGAGTATCACCACAAACACAGAACTGAGGACAGACACGTTGTAAGTCTAAATTTGTGTTCATTTTTAAGTAGCAAATGTTTCTACTGTGAATAGGCTCTGCTACCTTCATACTGGTACAACTCAAAGATGAAAAACTCTCAAATGGTTAATAAAGCAGAAACCTCTTAAGGTGATATTTGTAGCTGGTACACTGTGAAGAAAATATAAAAATTCCAGGCAAAAGACACTTTATTTGGGTTGCATGAAGTAAATTTAGTCTTGATGCCCAGTCTCCTCTTCAATTGAAATAGGTTCTGATGATTTGCAAGAAAACTGAAAACATGCAGTATTTATTTTAAGAACAAAGAATCTTTGGCAGGCCATTTTTCTCATTTAATTAAGCCGTAACTGATCTTACTAGGGTTATGGAGGGTCTTTAAATGCTAATAAATAAAGTCTAAAGCTGAGACATTTCTTTCATTAAATAGTAGAAGCTGTTTATAACTCTATGATTGCTAAAATCAATTACTAGTACTAATATTCAATGTGAAATTTACTATGAAAACAAGTTGAAGCTTTGGAAGAACTTTCCTGTTTAGATGTCATTTGTATGTCTGTATCTGTATCAGTTATAGATAATAATCTGACCTGCAATTTTTTGTGATAATATTTTTGGAAGGCAGATACAATTTAGAGGAAGTTTCAGGCAGGAAGAATTGTCAGTCTTACCTGGGAGTTTAATTTGTGTTACCCTGCTTTTGGGGAGATATACTTAAAATCTTCTCTATGTGAGATAGATGGTAAAATAGCTGGTCATGGTTTTGCTCTGTGAAATTTACATAAGCTACTATATTAAGCTTATTTTACACTTTTGCTAAAAGCTGCATATTTCATATTAAAAATTCACCTAACCTTGTTAGTCAAGTTAAAGTGTAGATGTATTCTCTTTGATTTTAAGCATCTTGTAACTTTTAGTGAATAATAAGACCCTGGTTAAAAATCTTAAAATCTTGAGTTTATCTGGTCTCCTTTGTGTCTCTTTTATCTTTTTCTTGAGATGGAAGTTGAGTTTATATAATTGAATAAGAGTTTCAAATCAGTGGGCTTCCCTGGTGGCTCAGCTGGTAAAGAATCCGCCTGCAATGCGGGAGACCTGGGTTTGATCCCTGAGTTGGGAAGATTGCCTGGAGAAGGGAATAGCTACCCACTCCAGTATTCTGGCCTGGAGAATTCCATGCACTGCATAGCCCATGGGGTTGTAAAGAATTGGACACGACTGAGTGCCTTTCACTTCACATCAGTACCTGAAAAGGATTTGTAAAAGAAAATTAACATAAACAAGGCTCTTTTAATGATAGGTGGCTATCATTACCCCGGTGGCTCAGTGGTAAAAAATCTACCTGCAATTCAGGAGACACAGGAGACCCAGGTTCGGTCCCTAGGTTATAAAGGTCCTCTGCAGGAGGGCATGGCAACCCACTCCAGTATTCTTGCCTGGAGAATCTCATGCACTTGTGTACAGAGGAGTCTGGAGGGCTGCGTTCCATAGAGTTGCAAAGAGTTGGACACGACTGAGCAGCAGAGCAGCTTTCAATGACAGTAGATTAATTGAAACTGAAAAGAATGATAGAATTTAATTGTCATAAAATGTTGAGAGTTACAACAAGATAAAATAGTTTATGTGCTCTTAAAACGTCTTCATAGTATGTGAGTATGTATGTACTTATTTTAAATGCTGAGTTTGTGATTAGGTCTATCTTAAAAACTGTTAATGGTTGCCTTAAAATATTTTGATGCTTACTATAATCCTTATGTAACCTCCCATATGGTGCCAAGTAAAAGCTTTGAAATGTCATTCCATCATAATTTGAAATTTATTCATACAGATTTTAAGATTTAGCATTTGAATTTAATTTCTTACTACTTTTTGATATTATAAAAGTAGAAATTAACTCTATATTGCAAAATGAATGCATTTGAAGAAAGGAAGGAAAACATACCTGGGTGTACATATATATATATATATATATATTTTTTTTTTTTTTTTCCTCTTTAGAGATTTCTCTGATGACTCTGTAATCATATCAACAAATAGCCAGTTCACTCAATTTGGTTCCTCCTTTCATTTTGAAATAGTCTACAAAATTTTTACCAAAGTAATACATGCTGGATATCATTTTTAGTCATTGGTGTCCCTGAATGTGACAAAATGAAAACACATTTACAAGTAAGTGCACTCACACCTCATTTGGATATTCATATTTGAAAAGACTAGGTGTACTAAAATGCATATTTATGAATAGTTAAATGTTGGTTTGGCCTCCAGATTACATGGTTGCTGAACAGCACAAACTCCCCTCACAGAGCAACACTGGAGCGCTCTACAGACCTCCCTGTTAGGAGATTCTGGCACAGTAAGGGGGACACATCTGCCAGCAAAGTGCTATACAGATGGTTCTCCTCATTAGCCTACAGAACTCCAAGCAGCCATCACGGAGGAGGCTTGGGATCTCTCTTGGAAAAGATGATAAGCTAGCCTCCTGTTCAATGTCATTATGGTTTCCCCAAAATACTCTCCTTCGTATGCCCTGTTGGGCTTGAGCTGGTCTACGCGTCTCACTTGCAGAGATTTGAGATTGTGGCACTGTGGCCAATTCTCCAAAGGGCATTATACAATTTTCAGATTTGACAAAGCTCCACACAGCAAGTCAGATCTGGAATACTCCTTCATCTAAATGCAGTGGCAAGACAGTCTTGCTGCTCCCCAGAAGCTCATCAGAGTAGCTTTTGGAATTCCAGGCAATGCTCACCTTCATGTACCTGCTTACTTATTACACTCAATGCATCAACAGTCTCTTTTCTTCTCTTCCCCTCGACCCACTGACTTATTGACATAATGGCATTTTAATTTTGTTTTGTTTACTCTTTGTTTATGAATCAACCTTAAAATCAGGGCACCAAGCTCTGGCATCCGGAAATGTTAGTTAAGTTTAGCAGTAGAAACAGCAGGGGGAGCCCACAGTGTTTTATGCTCTGCAGTTTCTCTGGCTGGATTATTATTATAATAATTATTATAGTTGTTGTCTTACATTTATAACAGAGATGTTTACAGTCCATATGCATTTATAACATAGTTAGAATACAGACAATCTCCATGTGCTGGACTATTACAATTTTAAGTCCCAGAGGGTTCAATTTTATTCTTTAATTATATGGAATTATTAGGATACTGCTAGGAATAATTGATTGGAGTAGGCAATTGCACCTCACTCCAGTACTCTTGCCTGGAAAATCCCATGGACAGAGGAGCCTGGTGGGCTGCAGTCCATGGGGTCGCTAGGAGTCGGACACGACTGAGCGACTTCACTTTCACTTTTCACTTTCATGCATTGGAGAAGGAAATGGCAACCCACTCCAGTGTTCTTGCCTGGAGAATCCCAGGGATAGGGGAGCCTGCTGGGATGCCTTCTATGGGGTTGCACAGAGTCGGACACGACTGAAGCGACTTAGCAGCAGCAGCAGGAATAATTGATAGGCAAGAATTTGACAGTGAGAGTTTTATTTTCTCTCTGTAATCCAGGGAAAAATTTTTTAGAATTCTTTTATTTCTTGAAAAATGAAATCAGTTAAAATCTTTATGTAGTCTCCGTGGCTCTTCTCTGGCCTTTACAGCCTCCCCCCACCACCCAAAATAAAGCATAGAAGTTAAAATATACCATCCGACATATATTTGAGATTGTGATGGTGAGAACACACAATCAATGTGTGTTCTAATATGACTCAGATTTAATTTTCACTTCAGTTCAGTTCAGTTCAGGAAGTTAATAAAATGCAAAGCCCAGTGGCCTTTAATATTGTTTTCTTATGCTTGATGAGGTCCTTGGGTAAGTGGGTTTTCACTATATAAAATAATTCACAATATCTGAATGACTTTTTACTCTGTAAACAGCCATTGTAATGTCTCTGGGCATACATTTTATATATTGTAGCCCATTCTAGATTATTCTGCTCTATTGGAGGGGAAGGAACTCAAGACTAATGCTCTCATATTTGAATTGGTGATTTTGCCCATACTGTCAGAAAAATCACCTCTTAATGTGAGGCTATAATTATGCTAAGAAGTGTTTTCTAAATTTAAACAATGTCTATTGAATAATTTTTGAATTTCATAAGAAATAGCTTAAGCATCAACTTGACATTTTCAAGGGTATGGAATATTGGTACAACACATACAATCCCTTGTAAATGAAGAAAGAATTAATTTTTTTTTTTTTTTGGTAACACAGTAGAAGGCTTAACATTTTGTGATGGGAGTTCCCTAGCAGTCCAGTGGTTAGGACTTGCTTCTTTGGCTTGCCGGGGCCAGAGTTCAATCCCTGGTTGGGAACTAAGATCCTGCAAGATGCCCAGTGTGTGACCAACAACAACAACAAAAATCTATGACGGATTGACAATTCTGTGGATCGCATTTCTGGTTCCCCCTGCATTGAAATTAAAATATACAACCTCAGAGTGATAAGAAGACTTTAGGAAGGAGTAGTATTTGAGCAAAGCTTTGAAGTTGGAAGAACTTTATGGGGTTAGTGGTAGGGCTATAGTAGTGATGAGAGAGAAAAGTACTTCAGGCAGAAAGAAGAGCATAAACAAAGGGGCCCTGGTTAGACCAGGACATAGGAACTTTGGGTAACTAAGGGGAGTGGGAGGCTCTCTATCAAGTTGTAATGTCTAGCTAAGTAGTTAGGGTTTTATTCTGGAGGCAGAGGGAGCCAAGGAGGGTTTTAGAGAGAGACATAATAGGAATAATATTCCAGGAAGATTAATTTGATGACAGGGTACAGGATCCTTGAAGATTTAATCAAATTGATTTAGCATCAGCATTAGAAAGCAAAATAAAGAACGTAAAAGCCACTGTTCACATAATTTTAGAATATGATTTAAAGTGTTTTTATGTCATCTCCCTTGACTAATATAGTCAATGCTAAAGTCTAGGAGAACAAATTTGAGTAGAGCTGTGGAAGAGATTTTTTGTTCCTTCAATATTAATAATAAACATTGTGCATTTGGGGAGCCTATTTTATTGTCCCAAATGCTAACATATTATTTTGTTTTGTTCTTCCATCAACCTGGTAAGGTTAACAGATACTTATAAAAATAACAGGCTTATAAGCCCCTCCCTATACCTCCATGATTTCCTTTTGATTGCATATGTAACTATAGATTTATAGATTAGACTGAATCTTATAGCTATTTCAGTTTTTCTGTCAGGAGTTCAGAGTATTGTTCTATGGATATTTATTTTAAGTAAGCTTGGAGTTTCATTTTGTAGGCATCTTACACTTTTTGTAGGCGTCTTACAGTATTACGGTTGATTCAATTATATATCCTCAAAGGAAACACACTTTTTGGAGGAAAATAGATGTGTCATCCAGTTACATGTAAGTGTTTTCAGTACTGTCTTTCCTTTTTCTAAAAAAATGGTAATTTATAGACATACTACATTAATATCAATATTAACAGTATATTTTACTTTGTCCAGAAAGGTAAGGTACAATAAGAAGAAAGAAGCTAAAGGGAATCCTAATTACAGACAGAGAAGAGATGGACGGAGGGGCCTGGTGGGCTGCAGTCCATGGGGTCGCTAAGAGTCGGGCACGACTGAGCGACTTCACTTTCACTTTTCACTTTCATGCACTGGAGAAGGAAATGGCAACCCAGTCCAGTGTTCTTGCCTGGAGAATCCCAGGGACGGGGGAGCCTGGTGGGCTGCCGTCTATGGGGTCGCACAGAGTCGGACACGACTGAAACGACTTAGCAGCAGCAGCAGCAACAGATTTTAAGACTTAAAAGAACTGATATAAAACATAGTTTATATCAATAAATTAAAGGGCTGCATACTATACTTTTAAGGGCTTCCCAGGTGGCACCTAGTGGTCAAGAACCCGCCTACTAATGCAGGAGATATACGAGAAGCTGGTTTGATCCCTGGGTCAGGAAGATCCCCTGAAGGAGGGCTTGACAACCCACTCCAGTATTCTTGCCTAGAGAATCCTGTGGACAGAGGGGCCTGGGAGTGTACAGTCCATAGGGTTGCAAAGAGTCGGACACCACTGAAGTGACTTAGCATGCACATACTATACTTTTAAAAGTATCTGAGTATGTTTGAGGGTGAGGAGGAAAGCCCAATAAGACAATCATTTTCTTCGAGACCATTTGACAAAATGGGAATTTAGAATAACTAGCTGTGCTTACTATTCAAACTCTTTTAATGCGATACATATGTTTATCCGTTGAACCAATAGTACCACAATTCAGGTGACACATTATTTCTGGTTTATACAGCTGTAATTGTCATCTTTGACGTCTATGTCCATGTGTACTTCCATCTAACTTTATAAAATCATATAGGGCTCTTTGGACCCTGTATTTGGCATTATCACAATTTTCCCTTGGCTCAGACAAGGCAGGTTGATTATCATTAAAGTGTTATTTATTTCTATTTTATTAAGCCCTTTTTACATTCGTGTTACAGGTTAATTTATACTTTTATTTCATGCACTACTTGGCTTTACTGATTAATATGCCCCATGGCATTCAATAAAGTCAGGCTGTGGAGGAAATAAGAGTGGTATTAATTTCTAACATTGCTATAAATTTGCCTTAATAAAACTAGCTCAATATCATTACAGAAGTAATACAATGGATACTTTAAATTGTTAACAAAGATGCAACTAAACAATTTTCCTTCCTGAGTTTAACATAATCCTGCTGCCTTTCCCTTCAAGTGTTGAAAGGAAACCTGCCATATATTTTTTCCCTCTGTAAAAGGTAATCTAATCATTGGCATAATACTACAGTACACAGCTCTCCATTTGACTTATTCTAACGCCTCATTCAGACTTTTAGGTTACAAATGGTGCAAATTAACACAGGCCCACAGGACCCTGGGGTGAAAAAAACCTTTATTCTTGTAATAATTTTCATAAAGATTAAACTCTGTCTCCAGCGTTACTTATTTGTCCTTCTTTAGTGTATTAGTGCTCAATGCCAATAATGAACATTATTACTATGAAATCTGATAATATGGAGGGATAGTGAAAATCTGTGTGCTAGATTAATTTTTTGTCAGTTTACCCACCACTCCCACCCTAACAGCTCAATTAAATAAGGTTAGAATTAGGATTTATAGGAACTTATAAAGACAAGGACACACTGCCACCCACTGATTTTTGGATCACAAAATTTTGATGACAAAGAATGTACTCCATTATTAAGTAATCAAATTCATGTATTGCAAGAGAACACTTATTCTCTACCTGTTATTTATTAGATTGCAGCCAAACTGGCCAAAAAATTATTACAAATGGGAAATTTGCCCTTATCTCTCTTATGTAGAAATAATAAGTATACTTTGTTTACCCTGAAGTTCCCTCTTTTTTAGCTTTTCAATAATATCTTTTTATTCTAAGCATAAATCTAATTTGTGTATTTGAAAGAGAATTTTTTTTTAAGTAAAAAACAACTTTAAAAAACTCTTCTTTGCATAAAAATATCAGGAACTATGTTCATTCAACAGATATTTATGAATCAGCCTCTGTGCCAGGTACTGATCTCGTCCTGGGATGGAACTGGAAGATGGGCCTTTTGTCTCCTTACAGTGTAGGCTTACTCTTTCATTTGCGTTAATATAGTGGTGAAATTTCACACATTAGTAAGGAAGATGTTTGGGGACAGGAAAAATTCTTTTGGGGGGCTGTATTTGTTTTTTAAATGAATGAGGAATGCCTAGATTCCTTAAATCCCTGTCAATCACAACAAGCATCTTTGCCCATGAAACAGTTCAAAAAGCAGTGGAAGACTGAATCATCCTTACACCCACATTCTGCTCAGGGCTTATTTCTTGATTTTTACTAAATCAACTTAATGGAGTGATTTTTTTCCTCCTACTCAACTCAAATGAATCCAGGTCTAGTAGATAGGTGGGTTTGATGTTACCATGCTTTCTCTTACTCATCTTTTGGTTAAAATCACATTTTTAGGTAATTCACATTAAAAAAGATGTGCCTTTCATGTTGATATATTTATGCAACCTTCTGCTTTATGGAAAAATAAAAAGTACATCTTTGCTCTTTCTGTTACCTAGTCAACACAGATCCTCTTTGCTCATAAAAATGAGACTTTAAAAAGAAGCATTTCTGAATCACTGCTTAAATCAGTTGTTAGTAAAAAGTTATTTTCAAGGGAATAATCTACATCCTGGATCCTGAGGGTGCTGATTCAAAAGTGAAATAACAAGTCTGGAGACCTGGGAATGTCCCATCTTAGAAAGTTAGTTGAAGGAAGTAGAGAACCATTTGTTTCCAGAGACCAATTTATAACCTAAGCCTGGAAAATCAGGAACTTCCACTGGGTTCACGTCTTCAAGTAACCATTTACTCACAATCATGCTGACACTTTGAACTGACTCATTCCATGGAGACAGTAGCCACACTAGCTAGCCTCTGTTAGCTCCAGGAAATCCGTTTGTCAGCTACTTTGGAAATGAGAGTTGGGAATGTTTGATCGAAGTTCCTTAATTTTGATGTATCTAGCTGGATTTCTTGAAGTGGACAGACACAATCTTGTTTATTGTATTTCAGGATGGGTTTGACAATGCCTTTGATTGACCGGTAGCTGCTCAACACACAACGGACTAAGCACACACATACCCCCACACACATGAGCGCGCGTGTGCGCGCGCGCGCACACACACACTCTCAGTCAATAGGCTACACTAAAACTAAAGTTTTAATCAAATAGGGAGATTTTTTCTAGATAACAAAGGGAAAATCAGGCCTGATGGTAGAATGAGTGAGTTACGCAGTGAATTGAATCAGAATATAAGGTTATGTATTTTTAACTAATAGGTAATTAAAATGTATTGTTTATGACACCTCAGGACTTTGAATCCAGGTACAATACATTACTTGGAATCCTCCCAACTATCTAATCCAAAGTCATTGCAAATAAAATACAAATTAAATAATGCCTAAACTGCTTCCAACTTAAAATCTTGATCTATAAGTAAGTCTAAAAACTTTAACAAGTCTGTAAAAATGTGTCTTAGGGGCTTCCCTGATGGCTCAGTGGTAAAGAATCCGCCTGCCAGTGCAGGAACTGCTGCTGCTAAGTCGCTTCAGTCATGTCTGACTGTGTGACCCCATAGATGGCAGCCCACCAGGCTCCCCCGTCCCTGGGATTCTCCAGGCAAGAACGCTGGAGTGGGTTGCCATTTCCTTCTCCAATGCATGAAAGTGAAAAGTGAAAGTGAAGTCGCTCAGTCGTGCCCGACTCTTCACAACCCCATGGACTGCAGCCTACGAGGCTCCTCCGTCCATGGGATTTTCCAGGCAAGAGTACTGGAGTGGGGTGCCGGAGACACAGGTTCAATTCCTGGTCTGAAAGATCCCCTGGAGAAGGAAATGGTAACCCACTCTCCAGTATTCTTGCCTGGGAAATCCCATGGGCAGAGGAGCCTGACGGGCTACAGGCTTACCAGGCTAGGGTCACAAAGAGTCAGATATGTCTAAAGCAACTAAACAACAACAAACATTTCTTTAATAAGTCATTCTTTGCAGAGTTTTCTGGGGTATGATGCTTTCCAGAATGGATCACCTGCAAAAAGATGATAGTTTGGGAGATATTGGTATAAAAAATAGATATTTTCAATATAAAGCAAATAGAACTTGTTTGACTGGTGAGAACCAGAGAATATTGAGGAAACTTTTAAATTTCTGAAGATTTAGTCTGTTTAAATCTTGATCAGAACTAAGCAAAATATATGCAAATATGAGGTAAAGGGTACCAAGATATTTCCTCTCCAGCATTTATTGTTTAAACAACTACTTAAAGAGTTACTACCCTTTGAGGATTAGGATATTTTCTTTTTGAAGGGGAACATTGTACTCTATAGTAAGACTTGTACTGTCTTTTGTGCCATTATTAATACATTTCCTGTTTAAGGAAATGACTTTTTTTTTTAACATGATAGTTTAAACTTCAGAATAAATGCTATTGACTTTTAAAATGTCTTATCTTACCAATGTCATTCTGGGCATGAAGAATAAAGTGTGGAAAATGCTTGTCATAATAATCTTATTGTCAAGAGATTCTCCTTCTTGAATAATGTGGCTTATGTTTGGTGTTTTCTTTTTTTGAGGGCAATTAAGAGAGGGAAAGTAAGTTTTGTAGCTAAAAGAAACAGACCCTTTACTTTTAGAGCAATGATATTTAAAAACACAAAAATATTTATATTATAAATTAAAGATGAGCAATGTCTTCTAAAGACCTTTCCTCACATTTACAAAGACCGTACGGGTGTCCTCATATAGTTCTAATTAGTTCTATTTCCTTTCACTACTTTTTTTCTGCTCTTCTTGCACTCTTCAAAACCATAATATTAAATTTAATAAAATTTGAATTGCATTAGTAAGCACAGAAAATAGGAATATCAAAGGTTAATTTCTGCAGTGTCAGATTTTTCAAGTTATATACTGAAAGCATGGTTTACCAGTGAATGTCATGAATGATTAATGTGTATTTAGTAAAAGATGTGGATTCCACTGTCAAATGCTACTGTCAAACATTTACTGACTGGGATCTACTTATATTTTCAGTTAATGTATTCTAGTTCAGTTATTTTTCAGTTATAAAATAAGCAAGGTAGTTCAACAGTTAAAGTATATAATACAATTGTATGTTTTAGCTTTTATCTATATATATTATATATTTTAAAAATCTATTTCTCTCATTATTGAGGCCATAATCTTAAAAACAAGGTAAGCCTTAGTTTTGAAAAGTACAGAACATTATAATTAATGATAAATTATAGAGTGTCTTAATTGTGCATAATAATAATAGCTGATATTTATTGTATACTAATTTGTGCTAGGCAGTATGCTAAGTGCTTTAGGTATATTAGTTCATTTAGCCTCACAAGAAAGCCACCGGTTAGTTACTTTTACCTTCATTTAATAGGTGAGGAAACAAACTTGGGGTTGAGTGACTTATTCAAGCTCCCACAGCTGTTAGTGGTAGAGCTGGGCTTGAAACCCACGGTTGTCCAGTTAGATACACAGAGTATATTGAACAGAGAGAGAGGTTTAACTTACCTGCAAATTTTTTGATTAGTTAATATGATGTTAAAAATATAATAATTATGATAAGCCAAGAAATGTTAGAAGGCAGAGTTTGAGGGACAAGTGTATGACACATAACACTTTTCCCCTTCGGAAGGAGTGAGACAGAGTAGAAGAGATTGCAATGGTAGTCCTGTAGAACTGTGAAGGAACCTTCACTTATTTGCCCAATTCATTAGTTCACTTACATAGCTGTTTGTTGTTCCCTGTGTTGGGTGGTGGTGTGCAAAGGTGAGTAAGCAATAATGCCTACCTTTAAGGAGTTTACAGTCTTCTGAGGACATAGACCATCACACAAATGGTGCGGCGGTTTAAGAACTGTCAGGGATTATACAGATTACAAAGGAAGGTAAGTAATCTAGAAAGGGGTGGGTGGTTTGTGGGAAGGAAACTTGTCCTGAATTTTGAAGATGTTTGTGGGGCAGGCAAAATGGTGAAGTGTGAGGCAGGAGGGTAGGTCCTTCCAGGCAGAGAGAGCAGGTAATATAAAGACTGCCTGTGTGCTCAGTCGTGTCTGACTCTTTGCGACCCCATGGACTGTAAACCGCCTCTGTCCATGGAATTCTTCAGGCAAGAATACTGGAGTGGGTTGCTATTTCTTTCTCCAAAAGGTTCTTAACCCAACTCAGGGATTGAACCCAGGTCTGCCGCTTTGCAGGCAGATTCTTTACTGTCTGAGCCACCAGGGAAGCCTAATGTAAAAGGCAAGATAGTCCGAATGACTTTGGGTAGGTTAGCAGGGCAATGGATGAGCCTGAAGACAGACATACAGACCAGGTCCTCCAGGGCTTGGGATCCTGGAGGTCCATATGAAGGCCCTGGAGAAGAAGCATAGTAGGATTTATACGTTAGGACACCAGTCTGGCTAAAGCTTGGGGAAAGATCTGGGGAGGCGTCACACTAGAGAGGACAAGTTAGTAGGTGGTTGGAGGATGGGAGAGAAATGACTCCTGATGCTGGGCGTTGGGAAGAAGGTGATATCTCAGGGTATTGAAGAAACCAAGAGAAGAATTTCAAGGAGCAAGGAAAAGTCAACAGTGTCAAACAATGTAGAGAAAACTGTTCATTGGGTTAAGTAACTGGAAGGTAGGTCCCTGGTGATTTGCTAGAGCAGTCTTGGTGAGTGGTTCAGGAAGAAGCTAGTGGGGCTAAGTGACCACGGATGAGTGGGAAGTTCAATGAACTTTCTGAACTTTATCCTTTTCTACTCCCTGTGCTGATTTCTTCCTTTGCTTCCAATCCAGGGAAAGAAAAAAAAAAAAAAAACCTTCCTGGGCAATTATTGAAAACCAGTATATTGTGTAAGCCTTCCAATGACTTGCCCTATGGTGGAAGTATGGTCTTCATTTTGTAGGCAGAGAGTGGAGGATGTGAGAGGTTTGTTCATCAGCCCAAGGCCCACAGTTGGCAAGTAGGAAGGCTCCAGGCCAAGTTCGGGTCTCATTCCAGAGCTGACACTCTAGCCACTGCATTTGTCTAGAATTTAGCGTCTTTGTACTTGGCCTCGTCCCAAGTCTGCTTGCACTCATAGAGTTAATAAACTCATTCTCACAAAAGCACAAATGATGGATAAAGCCTAATATGTTCTTTTTTTTTAATGCATTTTTGGAATGATCATTGGATATGCTGATTTTATATTTTTATTGTATAATTTTAATGTTACATTTAATATGTTATGTTGTAGGAAATGTACAAACAGGAGAGGGAACAAAACATGACTGTATAATTTGATTAAGTATTGCCAAACCTCCAGAAATTTCTCAGTCTCCCTCCCTATCTCATTACCCACCTCCCAGAGACAACCCCTAGCTTGACTTTTGTGACATTATTTCCTGGTGTTTCTCCATAGTTTTCTCATCTAAGTTATGTATCCCTAAACAACATAGTTTAGTTTGAACTGTTTTGGCACTTTAGGTAAATGAAATTATGTGTGTTCTTCTGTATCTTGCTTCAGTTGCTCAAAATCATAAGATTCATCCATGTTGTGTGTGGCATTATTGCATTTATTTTCAATGCTGAATAATATTTCATTGTATGAATTTACCATGTTATTTGTCTATTTTATTGTTTAGGGATATGTGAGTTCTTTCTAGTTTTGAGCGATTAAGACCAATGTTGTCCTTTTTAAAATTAAATTGAAGGCGAGAAACTCTAAGAATGCTTTTAAACATTTAAAAATATTTTAGGAGGTTGGGAGCCCTTTCCAATCTTCTGGAACTGAAACCCCACAGGTGGTTCCTGTGAGGTTCCTGATCTGCTTACTCATGAGGCCAAGCTTGAGGACTATGAGGGGGCGTTTCTAAATTAAAATGTTTGAAGAGGTCAGGTGAACTGAAAAAACAAAGAAACAGTTGTTACCAGATCTCCCATTTCCCCTAGCTCTTCCACTTCATTGTTGCGATCTTAGCTAAAGGCAGTCAGCTTACATATTTTCCTACATCAGTCCTTTGATCAGCAAAGTAATTTCTTTTCCTTCCTCTGTACAGATCTTTTAATTATAGCAAGCTCGTTCTTTGAAGAACAAACATGGTAAAAAAAAAAAAAATGAACAACTTGAATAATTTTTAGTGACCATCTAAAATAACTGATTTTAGTTGACTATCTGGAATAACTGATTTTGCATAATTATTTAATTTTTGTAAAATGAATCATCGAAATATAATACAACTGGTAATAAGATCACAGTGTATTGTATACTTAATAACATAGACAAATAACAAAATAACAATATAGACAAAGTATGATAGTGATTCAGAGTACAGGCTCTGAGACAGACTGAGATCAGATTCTAGGTTTATTCCCTATGTCAGCTGGGTGAATTTCTCAACTTTTCAGACTCAGCTATCCTGAGCTGATAAGGACAGGATAAATAAGCTGATAAGAACAGGATAAAGAAGCTGATAAATAAGGACAGGAGCGGTATTTATTTCACAGGGCTGTTGTGAGCATCCAATAAGAAAATGTGTAAGTACTTAGCACAGTGTCTACTTAAGCAATGTTCAATAAATGTTAGATTCTGTTGATACATTTAACCCATCAAAAAGGGCAGAATAACCAGAAGATTTATGAGCAGATCTTGCCAGATAGTCATCTACTTATGTCATAGCAATTATTCAACACTGAATAGGCTCTTCTACTGTGCTAGAGGCTGTGGGTTACACAAAAGAACGGTTTGTGGAGATAAGCATTAGGAAATCAGAGACAAGTGGCAACCCTAAATAAAATACACTTGAAAACATGAAGTAGGAAGTGATTATGGATCAGTCAGGAGTACAACTTTCCAGGCCTTGTATTTTGAAGCTGATATTACACTGAGTAGTAGACGTAACTTTGCCAAAGAGAAAGCTGAAGTTCCTTCATCCAGAAAATATGTGAGTGCAAAGAACAGAGAAGGAGTAAGACTACTTTTCTGAGGTATTAGTAATATGTAATGTTGGGTGAAGAAGGGAAAAATACTTGGTGAAATATTTTATAAGCAGCAGCTTTAAGATTCAGGTATATATTTGTTGTTGTTTAGTCGCTAAGTCATGTCCCACTCTTTGTAACCCCATGGACTGTAGCCCACCAGGCTCCTCTGTCCATGGGATTTCCCAGGCAAGAATACTGGAGTGGGTTGCCATTCCCTTCTTCAGGGGATCTTCCCGACCCAGGGCTCCTGTATTGGCAGGCGGATTCTTTATCACTGACTCAGCAGGGAAGCCCTAGGTAGTAGGAAAAGTAAGGATTCAATTCCATTTTGGATCAGCTTAAACTATAAACAGAGTGTCCAACTCTTTGCGACTTCATAAACTGTAGCCTGCTAGGCTCCTTCGTCAATAGAATTCTCCAGGCAAGAATACTGGAGTGGGTAGCCATTTCCTTCTCCAGGGGATCTTCCTCACCTAGGGATCAAACCCAGGTCTCCTGCATTGCAGGCAGATTCTTTACCAACTGAGCCACCAAAGAAACCCCCACTTTCAAACTATAAACCCTTAAGGTAAAATTTGGCAGATTATAGGAAAATGGTAATATTTTCGGAAAATAAACTTCATATTTTCCTTTTCATAAGTGTATAAATAATGAAGTACTTTGCCCATTCCAAAGACTTAAGATTCATGTTGAAAAACTTGAGTTGTAAAGTTCCCAAGAGTGATTGAACATTTCTTCTTCTTTTCCTTTATCTTTTAGAAATGCCTCTTTTTCTACTGCTTCGATTTTAAGTTTGAAGAAAAATTTATTTTATAGTTTGCCTATAGGAATTGTTCACCAAATCTTATATAACCGCCACTCACTTGCTGACTCCCCCAGATCAATAGAATCCACTAGATGGCGCCCAGATCTACCGCTGCGTCTTGCCTCCTCTGGCTGCCGATCTGGGAACAGCTGTGGGTTGCCTAAAAATGGCTGGAGAGATCAATACCGTCCATGTGCAGCCTCTTCCTTCAGGTCTGCTCCAAAATGCTCTAAGCCTGGTGCTCCTTCAAACTGTTACTGCAATGGAATCACCAAATATGGGCAATGATGGTGTGGTTTTGGGTATGAGAAAGCCTGCAATTTTGCTCTATGAGACTTAGCCACAAGCAGGCAGGCAGGCAGGCATTAGCTGCAGTCCACAGCCTGTTCACAGGCAAATAGCATGCTGGCGGCTTCGAAGCTACATAGAAGCCTCTCCTTGAAGCCAAAGTATTGGATTAGGCAACGATAATTTTGTTTATAGGAAAGGGAAAAGGAGACAACAGGAAGAAGGTATCACAATGGGAGAGATTATTTTAATATTAGCTTTCATGAAGGCATAATCCTCTCATTTCTGTCAGGCAATTGAACATTCTGCTTGCTATTCAAAATCGAGGATATATTCTCATGTAGATTTCAGAGAGTGGGAAATGAGGTTATTTTGTTTTCCTTTGGAAATAGCACTGGGCAGTTTCATTTATTTCACGAATGAAATGCTAAAGGTTTTGTAAAATTATCTTATACTTTATTAATATTCTAAAAAGGGACAAATTTCTTCCTTCCAATTCAAGGTAGTGGATAATGACTTTGGCAGCACTTCCCTGCCTTTTTCAAGTTTATGGAAACCCATTTCTCATCATTAGGCTGAAGATGCAGATAAGAAAGGATGAGCCTTATCCTGGAACTTGTCACATCAGTGTTGCTTCTTAGGTGATTAAAAAGAAGCAGCGGGATCTTGGAGAAAACGTCTGACAAAAGGTAATGGAAACCCAGTAATGGATGAAAACTCGTGATAGATTAGGTATAACAGGCCAGGAAAACCCTCTCTGCTAAGTACAGGTGTGCCTTTTAGCTCAAGATCAAAAATAAGACTCTGTTCTTCTGAGGCTCTTAAAAAACTTGACCTAATCTGGCCCCACCAAACTAAGGTTTATTTGAAGCTCCCCGAAGTTGATTAGACCCAGGAGGAGGTGTTTTTCTGCAGTTTAGTTTAGGAATTCAGTGCCAGCCAAATGCTTAATGCAGCTGCTAGCGGGCAGGTTCAAAGGTACGGAGCTTCTTTAATTAAAAATCTGCAGGCTCATTTAAATTTTGGTCAAAATAGATTTTGTTATTTTTAAACTTCCTGTGGAATAAAACAGAATTATTTCCCTTTCTTGTACTTGCCCTTTCTTGTACTCTTATTCCTGATCTCTTCCTCTGCTGTCACAATAATAAGAGGGTTCAGTACAAAATCCCGATAATCTCCCGAGGGTTATCATTTTGGTTCAGGGGTATACAGCAGTTGAATACCATCATTTTTAGAAAAAAATAATTTTGGATGTGTGGAAATGGTGTAGTAGTCACATAACCTTTTCTTAAAAATGTTTTAGTTAATAATTTTTATAGGCTAGAAGTAGACAAGTGGGCATTAATATTCAATTCTGGAAAATATTTTGCCTAGTGTTCTGTTTATATATTGTTTTAAAGGGGGGAATTGATATGCAATTTAACCCAGAAGTATTTTTTCTAAAATAAAATGTTTATTTTTTCTAAAATAAAATGTTTATTTTTTCTAAAATAAAATGTTTATTTTTATTCATTAAAATATAGTATTTCAATATGCAACTAGGAAAAAATGATTTCTGGTACGTTACTTATTAAAAACCTGTAAGTGACAAAAAGAATGGCTGAAAAGCAGATTGTGGTTAACCATATAAATCTTTAGAAGTAATATACTTTTCACCTCTGGGTGCCACTGTTCAACTGCTTCTTGTTTTTTATGATTGTTTGAAAACCTGATGCTTCCTGTAGATGTATTCTTAAAAGAATCTGTTAAAGAGACATTTCCTCTATCTCTAGTTATCTGCTAAGTAACTTTTTGGCACATGGATGTAAATTCAGTATGGTTGTGATTTGCTGTTTTAATTACCAAATGATGACCAAATAACACTGAAGATTGTTTATACGGGCAATTGGCCAGGTTAAAAGCCTGATTTCATCTCCTGTGGAAATGAATCTTGTACTTACCTTTTTGGTAGTCATTTAAGTAGAAAAAGCCATTAAACATAAGGGAGTTTTGGTTTAAATTTCTGGCCATTTGTAGATGTGATTTGAATTCTGCACATATGTTTCAACAGAAATCAATTTTATAGAGGGAAATAATAGTCTTCGTGGGGGATTAACCTATTAAAATACAATTTTAAGAATCTAACATCATTAATGAATGGAGATACTTTTCACTTAATTTTTAAAACTTAACAGCTTCAGTAGTTACATTAAAAATCCTATAGAAATCTTTCTGTATTTTTTTTCAGGAATCTTAATTCTTAAATTTGATTATTTTAATAGCTAAAAATAATGGCCATATTTGTAATTTTACTAAATGTGTGAGTAATCTTTTCTTTTTGCAAAGTACGCAGTGAGTTAGTATTCTGTACCATGAAACAAATGCATGTTTGGTTGTTTTTTAAATCTCTGATTATTTATTTTAAACTTTGGGTTCATCTGAAATGCCAGAAGAAGGGGTTATAATGCCAAAGTTAATTTTGTTTTGTCACATACAAAGTAGTTAATCTAAAAATTATTGATTGATATTCTCCCTCTTTTAACTCTTTTAAGACTCAATATTTAAAGCAAAACTAATTTATCTAGGTGTTCTATCGCACAAAATTAATTCTACTGGGACTGGTCCAGGCCAAGCCTCATTATGGAACAGTTTCCCTTGCTGAACTAGCCTGATTCTTTCTGGGATACTTTTTCAAAATTGTTCACAACACAGAACTTAACCCTTGAGCTCCTGTAGAACTGACTTCAGTATTACACTTATTAGGCCCCTTGATGGTATCAGAGGTACATCAACATAAGAATATGTCTTACCCTGTTGGCACTGTCTGAGACTTTTAAATCTGGCAACTGTATTTGTGTATATTGGAGGGATTTTAGTTTTGTGATTCATGTACCAGAGCTGAAATATTCATTGTAAAAAACTTTTTCCCCCTGTCCACTCTGTTTCACCATACACATATTGTTGACCCTGACTTTTTTCATTTATACATAAGTGCCAAATTTACCTCTTTGCCCCGGTGGTCATATAGTTGTTTAGATCACCCAGCATGTTTGACCAACTTTCTTTGCTCAAATGTCTAACTGAAACAGTTGGTTGTTTTAGTGTTTTGTACATACATAGAGCCCAAGAATATTACTGTAAAACGTCAGTTTTTGCTGCAGCTACAAAAGTAGTTCAGCATCATATACACTTTCCTTTTGTGTATGTGTGCATGTGAGTGAGTGAGTGAAGTTGCTCAGTCGTGTCCCACCCTGCAGTCCCATGGACTGTAGCCTACCAGGCTCCTCCGTCCATGAAATTTTCCAGGCAAGAGTACTGGAGTGGGTTGCCATTTCCTTCTCCAATGTGTGCATATAGTTTTCTTTCAATATCTGTGCAAAATATTATTGGGGAATGGATATTTTAAATGCCAGTTTTTATGTTGACTTTTTGCCTGTTGTGTAGTAGCTCATGAGGATTTTTCACTGGAGAATCTCCTGCATTTTAAGGTTCTTTGCTCATTATGGGCATCTCAACACATTTTTCATTAGGTTTTCTTATTCAAAGGGGGCTTCATTTTCTATTAGAATGTTACTAGTATAGCACAATATATATTTTTTTGTGGCTGGTAAAAGTACTTATTTGGTGGTAGGGAGGAGGCACTGAGCCCAATCTCCCAGTGAGGTCTTTCACAGAGAATCATATGATACAAATTTGAGTGTGGGTAGGTGTCTTTATGATGGAAAAGCAATAATTTAGTCTATAGTTGGTTGCTTGATCTATATGCTAATAACACCTCTTCCCCACCCCCAAGAACTGACAGATTTTCATTAAATTAGTAAATTGACTTGTTGCCTCAGTCTCACATAGATGTATACCAAGAGCAGGCAATCCAGTTACATTGCGAGACCTAATTCATCAATTTAAACTCATTTTATCTGAAATGCAGTAACAATTGCTAAGTTTTCTTAGTGTAAAAATAGCCTAAATTAATTATTCTAGGCTGTCTTTAAACCACACTAAATAACAGGATTAATAATAAACCTTAAGGTAATTCAGTGGTGCTTAATAAGGAAATCCTATTGATTTACATAAAATTAAATTGTAAAAATTACCTATAGAAGTCCTATTGTTTAAAATAAAATAAGCAATTATCCTTCAATTAAAATAATAATAAAAAAATAAAGTAAACTTTTAAGAAAAGCTTTGTAAAAACATAGCTTGGCCAGTGAATTTAATTTCTCCATAATATAATAGATTCAATAAAGGTGGTTGCCTTGTGAAACTAAATTCTCCATCTATAATGTGATTTTGTTCTAAATCCATTATAAGAGGTATTTAAACTGCTTAGATTACCACTGCCATGTTTTATTAGCCTACATTCTCTAAGAAAGAATAAAGCTCTATACTTTGTAGACATTTAATAAACATTAATTTTGTAATTAGCAATTTAAAAATAATCTCCAAATAGATGCAGATCTGTTTGCATTTAAACCCTTTCTCAGTAAGTAAGAGGATCCAGGAAACTTAGGAAAGGTTTATGATTCTCCAAAAGAAAGTGTGCTTAGAGCTTGGAAGGGAACATTTTACAGTTTTTCCACCCCCCTGCATCTTCCTTCTGCCGACATCAATAATCCCAATCTACAGTGAAGGGAAGAGTTAAAAAAAAAAAAAGAACACTCCCCTCCCCACTTTTCAATTTATTTTTTATTTCAGTTGGAAAATCCCCATTGAATGAGTTTAAAAAATTAAATGTATCCTGGGAACATGCCGTTCAGGATTTTGGAATGGGAACTTCAAACGAAGTTGGTAAAGGAGTCAAATGCGTAAGTGGAAACTCTGAGGAAACTGGCAGTGAGAGACTGGAAATCAGGCAGTCATTTACGTTTACTCCACCAAGAGCGAGTACAAAGAAGGGAGCTGGCACGGCCCTGACTCAGAATTCTCCTCTCAGGAACTGAGGGAGAGAGATTCCCAGCATCTGTTTCCTCAACTATCACCCAGAGGATACTGGTGTAAATCACAGGGAATAAAAATAGCCTTAGAAGTCTAGTTCCAAACAAATGAGACACGGTGGATGTTTGATAGTGGGGTAGAGTCTCTTCTCCCCAAATTCCTCGTTAGTTAATAAGCAAATATATTTTTATTTTACATTAATGAGTTATATTGCTTAAGTTGTTCATCAAAATGTTGAGCAAAACCTTGGAATTTTTATTGATCTGAAGTATAACCTAAATGACATTTGATATTAAAATCTGAACCATGTAGTTATGTAGAGGTTAGTCTATCACCGGTAATCACAGATGTTAAAGCTTTGCCTCAGACACAAAAAATATGTGTTTCTGAAATTTAAAAAAATGCTGTGAGCTTCTTACCATAACGTCAATTGCTAGTAGACTGATAATATCACTCTGCATTTTGGTTGCAGGAAATTTTATGGCTAGACTCTTACAGTTTAACACAAGTTAAGATCCTTTAAGGCTATATTTCACACAAAAGGAAGTATTTCTTAGGTCTGGCTAGACTTGTAGTTTGATATTAACTTATAGCTTCAGGTTTTCAACAAAACAGCAGCTTTAATAGATGAGATTACCAAGTGGTGAAAAGTTCAAAGCATTTAATGGAATTGATCTACTAAATTAGCATTGACAATTTTTAGTGGCTATCTTAAATATACATTATTATCATGAAAGAATTAGTCCAATTAAGCCCTTACATTTGGAAGATGCCCAGTCTGACCTTGTTCTACTCAATGTGAAAAGTGAGTGGGTCTCTGGGTTTATTTAAATTTGGTGCTAAATCAGTAGGTTTGGGGTCCCTATCATTGCTTTTTGGAAAGAAAAAGCAACCCAAAGGCTTTTTATGGTGACAAATGGGTTATTAAAATGTTTATATATTGCAAATAAAAACTGGCAAAAGAATAGAAAAATATAACCTTCAATAAATAGGTTGGAAGAATCAACAAGAGTTGGATTGTTTTCTTACTGTTTCCCACTACAACCATATATTACTGTGTATACTAGCAACCCACCCCACCAGTATTCTTGCCTGGAGAGTCCATGGACAGAAGAGTCTGGCGGGCTATAGTCCATAGGGTGGCAAAGAGTCAGACACAACTGGGCGACTAACACTTTCACTTTCATTCTGAACACATTATTTTCATTTTGAAACTGAAATAATTGTATTTAATATCATTTTATTTAGAACATTCTGAATTAAGAAATAGCCAGCTAATTAAAAAAGAATTGAAATTTATGTAAATATACATAAAGGAATAATCATGGTATTTTCCAGGAATCTACATTTTATACATCCAGTGTATTTTATATTCTATTGATGTAGACCTCTATGGCACTTTAACCACAAATATCATGAAAATAAAATTGAGTTTTGCATTTTTAGCTTAATTGTGCAAAACTTCTGATGGTGGCTGATTACTCATATTTATCGTGAAGTTGTGGGGCCCAGGCTCTGGAATGGGCTTACTTTTGAAAGCCCAGGTCCTTAATTCACAGGGGCTCATGTGTAATCTCCATCACTGCAGCTGAGGAGTCAGCTCTTTTGTGAAAGCATTCAGCAAAATGTACTTTAGTTTTGTTATTGTTGCTGTTATCCAGGCTAGAATACTGGAGTGGGTTGCTATTCCCTTCTCCAGGGCATCTTCCCAATCCAGGGATTGAACCTGGGTCTCCCACAATCCAGGCAGAATTTTTACTGTCTGAGCCAGTAGGGAAGCCCCTGTTATCCATTATCCATTACAAGGTTTAATGGTTCATTTCTCGAATCTGACTCATTTGAAAAGACCCTGATGCTGGGAAAGATTGAAGGCAGGAGGAGAAAGGGACGACAGAGGATCAGGTGGTTGGATGGCATCACCAACTCGATGGACATGAGTTTGAGTAAACTCCGGGAGTTGGTGATCGTCAGGGAGGCCTGGCGTGCTGCAGTCCATGGGGTCGCAAAGAATCAGATACGACTGAGCGAATGAACTGAACTGAACTGAACTTCTCTAATCTGGGCTTTAGAGCCAGACATTTTGGCTTATTTCTAGTAGAAAAAGACATTTCCTTTATGTAAGATATCTTTAGAGTTTCAGCATTGTAACTAATATACCTCTAGCTCTCTCTTCCAGAAAAGGAATGATTTGGTTCTATAAACTGAATAATCCCATTCTCAACATCCTCCCCCCACCCAGCATTCCAAATTCTCTTCTGAATGGTCAGAAAATTATTCATATCCATCTTAAAATACAGAGCTCCAGGGAGGAGCTTAGTGTTTTAGAGGGGTACCCTAAGGAAGATGGGATGATGATCTCATTCATTCTTAAGGATACATTGATCGGCTCCTCTTGCCAGAATCTGGTTGGTACAGGGAATACAGCAAGAAAAAATGAACCTGAGGGAGAGAAAGATGTGCCAACAAATAATGGCAATTTATTTGCTACTGTATGTGCTACTGCTAATGTGAGTGTGTGCGACGTGCATTTGTATGTCATAGTCCTAATTCCATATCCGTTGTCAGAACAGGATTTTAAGTTGCCATAACAGTGTCCATTGGTAGTCTGATTTCAATCTAAATGCTTTATTTCCCACAACCTAGGTATACGTGGAGCACAGTTTTCATAAGGAGTTATATGCTGAAGTTTGCTTCTGGATATTTGGGCAGTTTCATCTTCACTTGTTATTTTACCTTCTGAACACCCTTTCCACGCGTCTGTTGTTCAGTCTGATGTTACAAAGCATCATTTGTGATCTCCTACATGTGAATGTTTTCGTTATTGCTCCCTAGCCATGCTGTAGTTAGCTAATGGACAGTTATCATATTTTCCCTAGTATGATCTTATAGGACAGATCAAAAGCCTTCCTAAAGTCAAGCTAGATTTCACCAATTTATTTCCTGTGACCTACAGTAAGACGACTGTATATTACCAGGTAAAGAAAAGTTCTCTGCCAAGTCATTTTGGTTATTCAGGGTTGGATAATTGCAAACACCCTCAAGAATTCTGGTTATTTGGGTCCTTTTTTCAGTCTGTAGGCGTCTACTCGGTTCTCTGATCATTACAACCAAACTAGAGACAATTATTTTGACATTTTCTGTGTTGACAGATGGGAAAAATCAGAGCAAGGGTATCTGAAAAGTGGACAAGGCGTCTTCATCCTGGTCACAATTTATGACGTGTCTGTATTGGTGCCTTCATAGTCCTGTAATAATCGTGACACGGTGCCAGCTTTTATTTGGTCACTATGGGGAAGTTTTCTGCATTTGTACCGAAATCAGACTGATTATATTCTTTGCAGCCAAAGATGGAGACGCTCTATACAGTCAGCAAAAACAAGACCGGGGGCTGACTGTGGCTCAGATCATGAGCTCCTTATTGCTAAATTCAGACTTAAATTGAAGAAAGTAGGGAAAACCACTAGACCATTCAGGTATGACCTAAATCAAATCCCTTATGACTATACAGTGGAAGTGAGATAGATTTAAGGGACTAGATCTGATAGACAGAGTGCCTGATGAACTATGGATGAAGGTTCGTGACATTGTACAGGAGAAATAAATCAAGACCATCCCCAAGAAAAAGAAATGCAAAAAAACAAAATGGCTGTCTGAGGAGGCCTTAAAAATAGCTGTGAAAAGATGGGAAATGAAAAGCAAAGGAGAAAAGGAAAGATATACCCATTTGAATGCAGAGTTCCAAAGAATAGCAAGGAGAGATAAGAAAGCCTTCCTCAGCAATCAATGCAAAGAAATAGAGGAAAACAATAGAATGGGAAAGACTCGAGATCTCTTCAAGAAAATTAGAGATACCAAGGGAACATTTCATGCAAAGATGGGCTCAATAAAGGACAGAAATGGTATGGACCTAACAGAAGCAGAAGATATTCAGAAGAGGTGGCAAGAATACACAGAAGAACTGTACAAAAAAGATCTTCACGACCCAGATAATCACGATGGTGCAATCACTCACCTAGACCCAGACATCCTGGAATGTGAAGTCAAGTGGGCCTTAGGAAGCATCACTACGAACAAAGCTAGTGGAGGTGATGGAATTCCATTTGAGCTATTTCAAATCCTGAAAGATGATGCTGTGAAAGTGCTGCACTCAATATGCCAGCAAATTTGGAAAACTCAGCAGTGGCCACAGGACTGGAATAGGTCAGTTTTCATTCCAATCCCAAAGAAAGGCAATGCCAAAGAATGCTCAAACTACCTCACAATTGCACTCATCTCGTTAGTAAAGTAATGCTCAAAATTCTCCAAGCCAGGCTTCAGCAATATGTGAACTGTGAACTTCCAGATGTTCAAGCTGGTTTTAGAAAAGGCAGAGGAACCAGAGATCAAATTGCCAACATGCGCTGGATCATGGAAAAAGCAAGAGAGTTCCAGAAAAACATCTACTGCTGGTTTATTGACTACACCAAAGCCTTTGACTGTGTGGATCACAATAAACTGTATAAAATTCTGAAAGAGATGGGAATATCAGACCACCTGACCTGCCTCTTGAGAAACCTGTATGCAAATCAGGAAGCAACAGTTAGAACTGGACATGGAACAACAGACTGGTTCCAAATAGGAAAAGGAATACATCAGGGCTGTATATTGTCACCCTGCTTATTTAACTTATATGCAGAGTACATCATGAGAAACACTGGGCTGGAAGAAGCACAGGCTGGCATCAAAATTGCTGGGAGAAATATCAACAACCTCATATATGCAGATGACACCACCCTTATGGCAGAAAGTGAAGAAGAATTAAAGAGCCTCTTGATGAAAATGAAAGAGGAGAGTGAAAAAGTTGGGTTAAAGCTCAACGTTCAGAAAACGAAGATCATGGCATCCGGTCCCATCACTTCATAGCAGATAGATGGGAAATGGTGGAAACAGTGGCTGACTTTATTTTGGGGGGCTACAAAATCACTGCAGATGGTGACTGCAGCCATGAAATTAAAAGACGCTTACTCCTTGGAAGGAAAGTTATGACCAACCTAGACAGCATATTGAAAAGCAGAGATGTTACTTTGCCAACAAACGTCCATCTAGTTAAGGCTATGGTTTTTACCAGTGGTCATGTGTGGATGTGAGAGCTGGCCTATAAAGAAAGCTGAGTGCAGAAGAATTGATGCTTTTGAACTGTGGTGTTGGAGAAGACTCTTGAGAGTCCCTTGGAGTGCAAGGAGATCCAACCAGTTCATCCTAAAGGAGATCACTCCTGGGTATTCATTGGAAGGACTGATACTGAAGCTGAAACTCCAGTACTTTGGCCACCACATGTGAAGAGCTGACTCATTGGAAAGGACCCTGATGCTGGGAAAGATTGAGGGCAGGAGGAGAAGGGGACGACAGAGGATGAGATGGTTGGATGGCATCATCAACTCGATGGACATGGGTTTGGGTGGACTTCGGGAGTTGGTGATGGACAGGGAGGCCTGGTGTGCTGCGATTCATGGAGTTGCAAAGAGTCAGACACAACTGAGCGACTGAACTGAACTGATGGGAAAATTTTCTGCATTTATTGGTTTGTAATACATCATTTAGGTTTATTGTGGTAAAAAAGGACACTAGATAACTAATAAACAGACCACCTGTAATTCTCCTATCTAAAGATTAGGGTTGTTAACATTTTGGTATATACTTTTCTGTTGTGTATGTGTAGGCCTGTGTGTATAAAATGTGTACATTAAACAAACATACTATTTTGGAGCCTCCTTTTTTCACTTAGAACTATATAGAGTTCACTATTATAAGGTAATGCACATCATATAACCATAGAAATTCAGCTTTTCAATATCACACCTCAATTGTTGGCTTTTAAAACATTTAAATAATACTTCCCTAATTCCCTGAGTAAAGAGAAACCTCGCCTTCATCATACCTTTCTTGTGGCATTATCTCTTTTTAAATTTAAGTAGAATCCTTATAGGAGAGGGAAATGGCAACCCACTCCAGTATTCTTGCCTAGAGAATCCCATGGATGGAGGAGCTGCATGTGCTGCTGTCCGTGGAGTCGCGCAGAGTTGGACACGACTGAAGTGACTTAGGACACATGCATGCATTGGAGGAGGAAATGGCAACCCAGTCTAGTATTCTTGCCTAGAGAATCCAAGGGACAGAGGAGCCTGGTGGGCTGCCGTCTATGGAGTCACACAGAGTCGGACACGACTGAAGCCACTTAGCAGCAGCAGCAGCAGCAGCAGCAGAATCTTTATAGCAACTGTGGCCTCTGAGAAAAGGATCTGATCATGATTTATTCTTATGTTCATTAACTTTTTGCTGCATATTAAATATTTATTGAATACATGAATAAGTGAATTTTAGCAATGGGAATTGAAATTCTGAAACTTTATGTTTTGATCTAGAGAGTTCTTCCTCTAATTTTAGTTGGCGATTCAGTTTACTCAGGGAGAGAAAGAAAATAAAGCAATTTCTCACTTAGCTAGTATGAAGTATGCTATAGAAGGCAAGGTACCACATGGCTGAAAACAATTTCTTAATATTACCTGTTTGGATGAAGCTCTTTCTATATACTACAATGCTTTATTACTTTTTTTTTTTTCCTAGCAAGTGAATCATGAGTGTAAATGTTTAGAAAATACAAAAGAAAAAAAAACCAATCAAGCTGTACTACTACTACTGAGAAATAAACCTATTATTATTTCAATGTATGCCCTTCCAGTCTTTGTTTTCTATGTATATAAAATTTGATTTTCACTTAATTTTTATTAAAATGGGATCTTAATTGTTTACTACTTATAACTTCTTTTTCTCACTAATATAAACATCTTTACATGACAAACGTATGCCTAATAACCAATATTGGTGGTTGTATAGTATTCCACTATGGTGAAATACCAGAATGTATTCACTCTATCACCCCCTAATTGGATATTTAAGTTGTTACATACTTTATACATTATACATTAGAAACAACATTGTAACAAATAACCTGGTTCATACACTTTGGGTACTTGTCAAGGAAAGATTTTAAAAATTCTCTTTTAAACTACCAAAGTTTAAGTAAGCTTATATATAGTCCTCTTTCCTATCATCTCAAAATAAAAATAAAATATAGCTTATTTAACTTTTATCAGTGTATGAGATAGACTGAGATTTAAAAAATTTCTTATTGAATCAGGGCAAATTACCCTCAATCTGTGGTAATAGAATTACTTCCTGTCTCAAGTTGATTCTTGAGCTCTTTTGTGGCATGCAAAGTAGCCTTCTTTCTCAATCATATGAGAATCTAAATGTTCATATTTCCTGGAAGAAGTTGATACCTAGCTAAATCTTTCTGTAATTTCATAAAACTATATGTTTGTGGGAGATTGGTTTCTGTGATCAACTATGTTCCCCAGCTTCCAAGTGAGCAGGGACAGCAGGAATCACTCTGCTCATTCGTTGGTGAGAATAACAACTCATGGGAACAGCAAAGTCGGCATAGCTGGCTTTGAAAATGAGGCCAGTATACAGCACTGCTTTCAGTTAGAAAACATGATGCAAGTTGCATCCATACTGTGAGTCTTTTGTTAGTATTCTTTTGTACTGGGGTAGAGCCCATTAACAAACAACGTTGTGACGGTTTCAGGTGAACGGTGAAGGGACGGTTTCAGGTGAACAGTGAAGGGACTCAGCCACACATATACATGATCCATTCTCCTTCAACCCCCCACCTCTGTCCAAGCTGCCACATAAAGTCTTTTGTTATTCGTGATAAAAGCACTTAACATTTGCTTCTGTTGTTGCTTTAACACTAAGCAGTGTTTATAGGTAAGCTCTCGTTTATACTAGATCAAAACATTTGCACGAAGAAGAATGGCATAGTAAGGTTACTGGGTGTGGAGTAGGAAGATGAGGAATTCTAGCCTTTTTTGTGTTGTCACACTGACTAAGTCATATAATCTTGGCCTTTACAACTTAATCAATATTACAAAAAACTAATATTTACCAAGTGTTTACTAAATTGTAGGTTCTTAGTGTTCCTCCCAAATCCCAAATGAATACTTATTTTATTTAATCCTCAGGAAACAAATGAGGTAAATACCATTATAACCCTATTTTACAGATGAGAATACCAAACTTCAAGAGGTGGTTGACTTAACTTAGTAGAAAAGAAGGTGATGGAGTCAGGATTTGAACCCTGACCATCAAATTCCAGAGTATGAACTCTTCATGACAACACTGGGTTGCCTGAGTGTTTTTTAAAATATAAAGGTAGAACCTTCTTAGTCCCTTCTCTCTGTAGCTCAAATGCAGCTCTAACTTCAAGTAAAATGCACTGGATTTCAGATGGTTTATATACATCCTCAAGTATCACCATAATCTGCCTTTTCAAATTTTTTAATCCAAATGCTTTACCTTCTGTGTTCCCAGCCTCTGTGTTTTGACAGTAGTCAGGTCGAGGTGAAGAAATCAGAAACTACAGGAGATGTCCACTTTAAATTGTTATAGTTAAATATCTTGAAAAAAGTTACACTTATTACTAGGTAAAAGCTTTGAAAATCAGCATTGCGGCATTTACCCATTTTGAGGGCATCTACCATGCTAGATTTTAAAAGAACTTTAGCCATTTGATTTGGCATAGAGGAAACACTGAAGCAACATTATACATTTTGGGAATGGGTAAGAAAAGAAACTGAGAAGGCAATGGCACCCCACTCCAGTACTCTTGCCTGGAAAATCCCATGGACGGAGGAGCCTGGTAGGCTGCAGTCCATGGGGTCGCTGAGGGTTGGACATGACTGAGTGACTTCACTTTGACTTTTCACTTTCATGCATTGGAGAAGGAAATGGCAACCTACTCCAGTGTTCTAGCCTGGAGAATCCCAGGGACGGGGGAGCCTGGTGGGCTGCCGTCTCTGGGGTCGCACAGAGTCGGACACAACTGAAGCGACTTAGCAGCAGCAGCAGCAAGAAAAGAAAAAGTTGCTGCTGTTTTTGTTTAAAATAAATCACTGTTAATTGGAGATGTGTGGGGTTTTACAGTTGGGAACTAGAGAATTATTATTTTTATTTTAAATAAATCAATGCTATTAACTGAGATCTGGTCCTATTCAAAAGCTGAGGGAAACAGGTGATTATTATTTAGTGTTGTCAAGTAACACCAAATAATATTAATTTTTATTAGTAAATTTTTCCCCAAATTACCTGCCAAGAGAAAGTGGCCCAGGTTGTGATGTCTTAAGTTAAAAGTTGGAAATCGACAGAATTTCATCATGGTTTTAGTTACTTAGTAAAATCACTGTGTTAGCAGAAATAAATCTACAAACACATCCTGAGTTTTCACACAGCGATTTGGAACGTTAAAGTGGGGTCCGGTTACCCAGGATTTATATTCTTTAGCAGTTGAGCTATCGTGTAGTTATTGGGGTTGTCTGTCCCAGAACACCACAAAAGAATGATCTGCAAAGCAGATGTCAGAGAGGAAAGAGGTAGGAGGTAAGATGGGAAGAAAAGAAGCATGGTTGACCAATTCAGTCTGAAGAAAAAGGTGAGAGACACCTGAGCCTTACACGGAAGAGGGGAGGTAAACTTGTCTCGTACCAAAAGGCGTTGTGGGCTCTTTGGGGCCCCACAGCGCAGACAAAGCCTCTGCTTTATAGATCTCATTGGGAAGATGCAGTAAGGGTATGGGATTCGAATTCATCTGCCTTGGAAGGAGGCTACATGAACCCTGTCTGTGACTGTGAACGGCTGGTCCCGGAGAGCCCGTGTGTAGGAAGATGAATTGTGCTGCCCAAGAAGAAGCACAGGACGGGCAGTGGTTGGCTGGGCTCTGATGCCAATGCTGTGGCTCACTGGCTGTGTTGTCTGAGCAAGTCTCTTACCTACTCTGTGCTCAGTTTCCTCTTAAATAAAACAAGGAATTTGATATTACTGGATCCTGGAACAATGATTTCTGTGGTCCTTCCCAAATCTGGAGTGTCTTGGTCTCACTCCAGGTAGCCTGGGTCCCCAGGACTGGGAGTTTTCCTTCCTCTGGGTGATTATAGCCATAGAGGTTAAGGGAAAAACTTTGTCCTGAGGCTTTTGCTTTATATCAATGTGATGCTCAACGGTGGGGGTAGGAGATGGGGGGGTAGCTGTTGACATTAATGCTGAGTTGTTTTTTTTTTTTAATTCATTTTGATATGTTGGTACATTTTATTCTTTCTTAAATTCTTAAACTGGTCTTGTGTTTGTACAACAGCACATATTCCTGTGAACCTATTTATATTTTGGAATTTTAGTAGAAAGAAATTTTATCAGTTAATATTTGGGTTGATAAGGCATTCTGATAAAAAGGAGTCACTTTTGTTCCCTGATATGATTCTAGAGTTATCAGGAAACAAAGTTATGCTAATATAGTCATCAAGAAACTATCCACAAGTAAAATTCTTAATATTTGGTTTCAAAAAGTGTGAATCTTACCTATTTACCTTATTCTTCTTATTCACCATTGGAATTAAAATATTTATTTATAAGCCTCAGAAAATAGTATTCTTTCTATAACAAAATGATAAATTATTTAAAACATTTAAATTTTATTTAAATTTGTTTAAACTATTAAAATCCAAACCGCAGTAGTGTAATATCTAACAATTCTATTGAAATGCTTTCTTATTTGAGAAATTTGGAAAACATTTCTCAAATAAGCAAGTGTGTGGAAAGCAAATATTTCTTTAGTACCTGTGTACAAATGGCTAATCATTTGTATTTTGCACTGGTGTGGATCCAAAAATTCTTTTATGGAAAATTCTGGCTCAGCCTGTAGATTCTCCTTGATTCAACTTTGCATTAGAGAACTGGACAGAATCTGGTTCACACTCCTCAATGTTCTCCAAAGATATCAGTTTTCACCATCAGCTCATTTGGTTATTGATGCCTACAAATTCACTTCAACCATCAAACAGGAATATTTGTGTTGCAGGTCACTACTTAGGAGTACCTATTGTTTAACTCTTGTCTACTCTTATCAGTTTAAAGTGGGGGTTGGCAAACATTTTCTATAAAGGGCAGATAGAAAATATTTTCACTATGCCGGTTATATGGTCTCTCTTGCAACTATTTAATTCTGCTGTTGTGTAGTACAGAAGCAATCATCAATAATATATAAGCAAATGGTTGTGCCAATGTTCCAATAAGGGTTTCCCCAATGGTTCAGACAGTAAAGAATCCACCTGCAATGCAGGAGATCTGTGTTCGATCCCTGGGTCGGGAAGATCCCCTGGAGGAGGAAAATGGCAACCCATTCCAGTATTCTTGCCTGGAAAATCCCATGGCCAGAGGAGCTTGGTGGGTTACAATCCATGGAGTGGCAGAGTTGAACACATTGAGTGATGAGACATGTAAGCAGGTATGTTCCAATAAAACCTTATTTATAGAGACTAAAATTTGAATTTCACAGAATTTTCATGTGTTGTAAAATATTATTCCTCTTTTGATTTTTTTAAGCCATTAAAATATGAAGTAGTCATTCTTAGCTCATGGGCCATGTGAAAACAGGTGGTGAAGTAGGCTTCACCTGCAGGCTGTAACTTGTTGAAATTTGATTTAGAAAATTGAAATTGTGAAGAAATGTTTGAAAGGCATGACTGATCGTTTGTGGTTGAAAGTGTTCTAAGTTCTAGGCAGTGAAATGTGAACAGAAATGATGTATTGTTACTTCTGGGCTTGGTCATAAAAAACTCTCATACATGATTCTCTATGCTCTGTACTGTGTGTTGAAGATGGCAGGGCCTCAAGATGGTTCTCAATTTGGATTGACATGATTTAGGAATAAACTTCTATTCTCAAAGTTTCCAAATACAGTGTAAAGCCATTGAGGTTGTCAAGGTTTCTGTATCAACATTTAGTGTTTTCTTAACTAATATGTTGTTAATTCTTCCAGATGTTTTTTGATTTTTTTACTAATTTGGACTCCCAGAGACTATGTGCTTAGATTGACTTCTTTTGGGTGCTTCTCTCCTCTTCATTTTCTCCTCACATTTAGCCGGATGACGATAGATTGGGTTACTTTTCATGTTCTAACTGATGCTAGTTTGGCAGCCATTAGCTTTCACTGAGAGCTGTGACAAGAAACCAGACGCGTGCCTTTTACCACAGAGATGTTGGTGAGGGAACATCCCCAATATGGAGTCCACCTGAGAAATTCCTTTGGAACCCAGGGCCAGGAAAAGCTTATCTTTCCCTGAGGAACTTGTATGTTTTCTGATCAACAAAGAGAATATCATTGAATGTGCCTGATTGTATTCCCTTTTCCCTTTTTCCTCTGGTTGCCAAGAAGCTCGGAGCCAAATTTTTGGCTCAACATTAATAGCTTTATGGGACCCTGTGGCCTACACATCTGCATTTTGAGTTTCCTCCTGGTCTTGACCTTCTATTCTGCTCTGTGTTTTCCTTGTTCCTGATTTTTTGGTTATTTATATTTTTCGATTTTATTGCTTGTTTTCTTATAAGCTTCCTCAGATCCTTTGTGGAACAAGGTGGTATAAATAAAAAAATGGCTTCAGCTTAATAATAGAATACACCAAAATGTTCCTTAATCACCAATTTAGTGGTCTGGAATTAGAACTACAAATTTATTTTTCAGGCTCCCTCCTTAGCCATTGTTTCTCATGGTTTGGTGAAGGGATGGTTTTGCAATTACAAAAGCTGAAGGCCTTTGCATTTCTCCATTCTACCTTAAAGGAAACGGAACTTTATTTTATTGAGTTATTATTTGCCATAGAAAATGTAGAAAGATGATAGATAATTTGACTGACAGATGATAGACTGGGAAAGGATATGTGCAATGTTTAAAAGCAATAAATAATTAATATAAAGAATTATAATTTATAGACTTACTGCAAATTAACATGAGAAAGTCAAGAAACGCAACAGAGAAATGGTGAAAAGATATGAATAGGTTATTTTTGCAAGGGTAAGCTGGAAAATATAAGAAGTATAATATGAACAGATGCTGAAACTTAACAGGAATCAGAGAACAGCCAATTTGAGTAGGTTATCACCTGGCAAAAATTAAAAGCTGGACAATAACAAGTATCAGCAGTGGGAACCCACATGTACTATTGATGGTAGTCTGGACAGTGTAACCGTTCTGGAGAGCAAGCTGTCAGTGTTTAGTTAAAGTCTGTAAATGTCTTATGATGCCTCCTAGGTATATATTCCAGATAAATTATTCATATGTCCAGTAGGGCATGCACACAAAAAAAAGTTCATCACAGTCTTATTTGTGGTAGCAGGATGTTTGAGGTCTCCTATGTGTCCATCACAGAGGAATAGAGTGAATAAAATGTGGTGGTTACATATTTTGTAATAGACGATGTAAGGGGCTTCCCAGATGGTGCTAGTGATAAAGAACCTCCCTGCCAATGCTGGAGACATAATGCTGGGTTTGATCCCTGAGTTGGGAAGATCCCCTGGAGGAGGGCATGGCAACCCACTCTGGTATTCTTGCCTGGAGAATCCCATGGACAGAGGAGCCTGGTGGTCTACAGTCCATAGGGTCGCACCGAGTGGGACCCGATTGATATGACTTAACACAGCACAGAAGATAATAAATATAGATTTACAGTAATATCCTATGATTTAAAAAATAGTATTCAGTGAAAACTGTAAGAGTGTAACATCTTTGCTGCTGCTGCTGCTGCTGCTAAATCACTTCAGTTGGGTCCGACTCTGTGCGACTCTGTAGACGCCAGCCTACCAGGCTCCTCCATCCTTGGGATTCTCCAGCCAAGAACGCTGGAGTGGGTTGCCATTTCCTTCTCCAATGCATGAAAGTGAAAAGTGAAAGTGAAGTCGCTCAGTCGTGTCTGACTCTTTGCGACCCCATGGACTGCAGCCCACCAGGCTCCTCCGTCCATGGGATTTTCCAGGCAAGAGTACTGGAGTGGGTTGCCATTGCTTTCTCCAGTAACATCTTTAGCATTGTACTATTTATATAAATTAAAAATAGCCACAAAGAGAATAACATAACATCATTTAAAGGGACTCAAGACAAGACAAATCAAGTTAATGTATCAAACCCATTGGAATGCATAAGTGGGGAAAGAGTAGGAGGGAAAATAGATAATCATCTACCCATGAACTCAACTAATTGTACTGCAGTTAAAAAGAGAAGTATGTGTCTTCCTGATAGGAAGTAGGCACTGCAGTGTTGCCTTTCTATATCCTAAGATACCCAAATCTTACATGAGAATTCAGAGGGCAGCAGCACAGTCTATGAGTGCGTTCAGACTCAACTTGATTCCCCATCCTGCTATTGAAGGGCATCCCCTGAATCTTCTGTTTAGGGAAGAAGGGTTTGTATTCTTTTTTTTTTCAGAACCTTGACCCTGAGAAAGTCATCTCTCAGGTCTGATCAGGATCAGGATCAAGGACTAGCCCTGGGTCCAAAACATCAGATGTGGGTGAACAACCAGAGAGGAACTGAGGTGCTGGGGCTGGGCCACTAGACAGTGCCTGAACCAAGGGTAGCTGCGGCTGGGGATGAAATGAAACAGAGAGAGGGGGTAAGCAGGGGAAGTTCCAGGCTAGAGTCTAAGCAGCTTGGTCACCATTTGCAGAGAGGGGTGTGACGGGCTGGAGCAGGCGGGGAGAACAGTGAAGGCGGGAAAGCCTGATGGGGCTTTCTGCAACCCCTTCCTCAAGTCACAGATGGGCTTCTTACCGACCCAGCTTCTTTTCCTAATGAGCCCAGTCACCATGAAGCCCTTGTCAGAATTTAATGATCTCTTTAAGCTGGTGGGACTCAATCTTATTAGAATTATCTGGGAAGCTTTAAGAAAAGGTAGAATGCCTGGGTTCTAAGACTTAAGACCAATAGAATGAGTCTCTAGGGGGTTAAGCTTGTTTGGGGTAGGTGGGGGTGGGCCCGGGCATATGTAATTTCTGTAAAAGTTCACCTGTGATTCTGATGCATAATGCCAGGTTAGAACTAGTTCTATAAAGCACTTTTACTCCAAGAAAATAGGATCATTCACATCTTTTGAGATTATTTGCAATTAGAGAATTTTGCAACTAGACAATGCTCTGGGGTAGTGTGTGTGAATCACCTGAGGGTCTTGTTACAAAGCAGATCTTAGCTGAGGTGGCTGAAAGTGGAGCCTAAGCTGCGGCGTTTCCCACAGGCACCCATGTGATGTGGGGGCTCCTGGTCCGAGGTGCACAGCAGAGCTTTAGATCTGACAGCTGTGGGATGAAGGGAGAGCTCACTCTGTGCCAGGCCCCGGGCTTAGTGCTTCACAGGCCTGTGAGAGAAGTGCTGTCTGTATTTCCATTTCACAGATGAGAAAACCAGGGCCTAAGTCAGTTGCCCAGGATCTGTAATGCTGGTAAGTAGCAGAGCCAGAATTTGAATCTAGGCTGACTGATTCCCGAGTAAGCTTAACCACAACATAATACAACTTCAGTGAGAGGATAGGGCATCAGGGACTTGTCTCGAAGCTATGTTTGTATAACAAGTACATTGTTTTTACAAGGTTGTGTATTTATTTGAGATGGTGCTGGAAGAGGGGGATAAAAATGGAGATTATAGACAGGCTAGAGAAGGTACGAACAAACCTGTAAATACATCTGTCTCTTCATTCTCCACTCAAACAGTTAGTAATTGTCTACTCTTAGATAACATGATACACAGTGGAGAAAAAGAACGAGTCAAATGAGCCATTCCTCCCAGGATTTCACTTTGTTATATCTGAGTACTAACGGGACAATGTATAGAGGTTCATTCAATAGATGTTTGTTCCAGTAAGCACAGGATGGAAGACATGTCAGGGAAAGATTCACATGGACACAAGCTACATGCACTGATACCGAACAATGGTGTCAGAGGGCAGAGATAACATTTCAAACGGTACTGAAAGGACAGCTCTGGGCAATGGGTGTGTAATGTGTTTGTGTAGGAGGAGATCCACGATACATCATCATGGAGTTTTACTGGAGACCCACTTTCAGAAAAAGCTCTAAAAGGAATTTCTAATGGTGTCTAACTGACAAACACATGGAAAAATCTGGTTTTGTATCTTTAAGTAATACTAACAGATGGCTATGCCAGCAGAGAAAAAGACTGTTGGTTATGGTTTGGTGTTAGTTGTGCTTGCAATAAGAAGAACCCCAAATTCCAGTGGCTAAAACAAGAAAGACTTATTTATTGCTCACTCTTCATGTTGCGTGTAGATTGATGTCAGTGGGTGGGGAATTCTGCTCCATGTAATCATCTCCTATTGAGATGGCGATTTCACTGTCTTGAGATGTGACTTGCCAGTACAATACTTTAGGGCTTATTAAAGCAAGGGAGGAGAAGCATGGAGTCAAGGACTGCCAAATACTGCTTTTGCCAGGAAGTTATGTACTTACTTCTGCCCTTGTTTCATTGGTCAGAAATAATTTCAGAACCATGTTAAGTTCAAGGGGTTGAGAGAGTAACCATCTTCTTGAAGTAGAGGACAGCTGAATCTTGGGGAATGTTACTAATGTTTGCTAAAGCCAGTCTCTTCAGCTCTACCTATGTGACTTGGAAGTAAAAGGGTTGTGCTTTTCATGCATAAAGAAAACATAACTTCATTACTCTTAGTCATTACTTTTAAAAACTTTTAATATATGTAAGATTGTTATCAATCAGCTTTTTATTTAAAGTAATAAAAGTTCAGTTCAGTCACTTAGTCGGGTCTGACTCCTGTGACCCCATGGACTGCAGCATGCCAGGCTTCCCTGTGCATCACCAACTTCTGGAGCTTGCTCAAATTCATTTCCACTGAGTCAGTGATAACCATCCAACCATCTCATCCTCTGTCATCCCCTTCTCCTCCTGACTTAAATCTTTCCCCGCATCAGGGTCTTTTCCAATAAGTCAGTTCTTCGCATCAGGTGGCCAAAGTATTGAAGTTTCAGGTTCAGCATCAGTCCTTCAAATGAATATTCAGGACTGATTTCCTTTAGGATTGACTGGTTTGATCTCCTTGCAGTCTGAGGAACTCTCAAGAGTCTTCTCCAACACCACAGTTCAAAAGCACTTCTTTTGACAGAAGTTCTTTGAAATCAGTTCTTTGGTGCTCAGCTTTCTTTATAGTCCAACTCTCCCATCCATACATGACTACTGGAAAACCATAACTGACTAAATGGACCTTTGTTGGCAAAGTGATGTCTCTGCTTTTTAATATGCTGTCTAGTTTGGTCATAGCTTTTCTTCCAAGGAGCAAGTGTCTTTTAATTTCATGGCTATAGTCACCATCTGCAGTGATTTTGGAGCCTAAGAAAATAAAGTCTGTCATGGTTTCCATTGTTTCCCCATCTATTTGCCGTGATTGTTGGGATGGGATGCCATGATCTTAGTGTTTTGAATGTTGGGTTTTAAGCCAGCTTTTTATCTCTCCTCTTTCACTTTCATCAAGAGGCTCTTTAGTTCCTGTTCGCTTTCTGCCATAAGGGTGGTGTCATCTGCATATCTGAGGTTATTGATATTTCTCCTGGCAATTGACTGGTTCCAAATTGGGAAAGAAGTACGTCAAGGCTGTATATTGTCACCCTGCTTATTTAACTTCTATACAGAGTGTATCATGCAAAATGCCACGCTGTATGAAGCACAAGCTGGAATCAAGATTGCTGGGAGAAAACTAGTAAAAAGATCTTCATTAATATTAAAACTATTGCTTTTAATAGTTTCACTTTAAAATTAAACTATCAAGCCTATTACTTGAGGCAGCATCAATATGAGTACCAAACACCAACCAGTATGATGACTGTATGACAGAAACAAAGAAAACTGAATAACTGTGCTGCTGCTGAGCATTAGGGATTATAAGAGCATCTTCTGCCTGGAAGCTGCCCCAGTGAGCTGGTTTACCGTGTGGCACAGCAATACAAATGCAGGCACAGCTCCACAGTTTGAAAACAAGATGTATTTGCCTTTTTTTTTTTTTTGATTGCCTTCAAAATCTCTCACATACTACTACCCCGTTTCTCCTCTGCGCTCAGGAAACATGGGAAAAATTTGAGGAGCAGAAAGGATAGAACCTATGGGGGAAGAAAAAGGTGGGTCTGTAGGACTGAAAATATGCTTAGAGAAACAGGAGACTGCCCTATTTCTTCTTCCTCCCCTGGGTTGACACTTCAAGTGGTACAGGGACCATTATTTCCTTCTTAGCTGTGTCCTCTGGAGACTAATACTGTGCAACAGACCTTTCTGTGTCTGCTGTTGATTATGGTGGCCACTAGGCACAGATGACTCTTGAGCACTTGGAATGTAGGTAGTGCAACTGAGGAATGAAATTTATAACTTTACTGCATATAATAAACAAATAGCCATGTGAATCTAGGTGATAGGGGAGAGGGAGGTTATTTTTACTTCTGCTTTCCTGGTGTAAGTTTATCTGCACATCATGACTATTTTCTCTTTCACACAGGGAGTTGTTGAGGATGCACTGGGCATGTTTGAGGGAGGGGTCAGCAGTGTGTGGACCTAAGCAGAGATGTGAGTCTGCGGCAATGGCCTCCTTCCTTAGCCTGTGCAGCCTAGGTTCTCATCATGAACAGTGGGGTCTAGAGGATCAAATGGTGCCCAGAGACTTTGCAGACATAAAATTGAGGACTGTTACATGGATCTTAGACCTGATCCCTTTTAAGGGAAGGCTAGGATTTTGTTTATGGGAAAAAAGGAAAGAGGCAAATCAATGGTGCGGTAACCTTTTAATGTAGCACTACATCTATTTCCTTGTAAATATATTTGGTTATAAAATCTTTATTGTGCTCGAAATTCTTAATTAAAAATGCAACAAACTTTAGTTTGCACATTTGTAGCCTTTCTTTCCTCAAATCATTCTTTTGTAAGACATGATTTTTTTGATGGTATTTGTTTAATGAAAGACATGAGCAGTTATTGGAAGGAAGCTAAAATATCATCAATATTGCTAATGTCATTCAGTGACTCCTGTGTTCTGGCAATGTGCTAATAATGAATGGCACTTCACAACACTCTTTATTTTTCAAAAAAATGACTGACTTCTTAGCTCTAAAATCCCCATGACTGCATGTCCTGGAAGCCAATATACTCTTCTACTTTTGTCTTCTGTTCATTTCAGAAAGTATTTACTTTTATTGCACCATAGTTTTGGTGCTCATAATAAACAATTTAATGAACCAAAGTGCTTCAGACTTCACATAGCCTGATTAGCCTCCCTTAGACCTTGAGTCAGGGAAGGCAATGGCACCCCACTCCAGTACTCTCGCTTGGAGAATTCCATGGATGGAGGAGCCTGGTGGGCTGCAGTCCATGGGGTTGCTAAGAGTTGGACACGACTGAGCAACTTCACTTTCACTTTTCACTTTCATGCATTGGAGAAGGAAATGGCAACCCACTCCAGTGTTCTTGCCTGGAGAATCCTAGAGATAGGGGAGCCTGGTGGGCTGCCATCTATGGGGTCGCACAGAGTCAGACACGACTGAAGTGACTTAGCAGTAGCAGCAGCAGCAGACCTTGAGTGGAGACTAATCAGAGTGCCTTGATGAGATGCTTGGATTTTATTCTTGGGACTTAACATGAAGGCGAGAGAAGAGAGGTAGGAAAGCAAGTGTGATTCCAAGATAATTTGATTAAAAAAAGATAGAAATTCTTACTTTCTGCCTTAAATAAACAACACAAAGGAAGTTCTTTTCAAATCATAATACCCAACGACATTGATTTTTTTTCCACCAGAGCATACGTATAAACAGGAAAAAAATCTTTTTAGTGGAAGTTAATTGTTGACACACCATATTTACACTCAAGTGCAAGACCATTTCTAGTTCCACCCCTCGAAACATCCCAGAGCGTATCTGGACATTGGCCCAGCATAAGATTCAGATATGCTAATTACTTCTCCAGATCATACTTGTGGTTCCAATGCCATGAGGAAAGTATTAAAGATTTAGTTTTTGAGTTTAGAATAACTGGGTAATTGGCATGATCCTGTGACAAGTTTCCCTTTTTCCTGAGGCCTTTTGACTGATGTCCTTTTTGTTATTGTTGGAGTGGCTCAAGCCCCATAGCGTTATGACGCAGAACTTGATCTTTGGTAGAAATGCCTTACACATTTATTCCCTCCAGGAAACCAAAGGGCAATAAAGCCACATTCCAGATTGACAACCTGGCCTTTTGCACCATGACCTAACCTGTTCCAGGTGAAAAATAATTTCATAATAAAATTTCTACTTAGATTCTTGCTGTGATTCTTCGTCCTAGCTGCACATTAAAATCACCTGGAGGACTTAAAAAGCCCACCATCTAAGCCCCACTTGAAGCTTGTTACAAAGACTAATTCTGCGGGTCCATAACATACATACTGATTTTAGACTCTCCACGGGAGGGCTTTGGGTACCTGTATTTTAAACAAGACTCCCAGATGATGAGGGAAATCTGGCCAGCTTGTTTTTAGGGCATTGATTTTGGGAAAGAGCATTTTGAGATGAATTTAGTGATTCTAAGGACATTTCTAATGCTGGTGTCTATTTTTTTGGCTTCTACTTTTTCAGGTATGAATGCTATCAAAGAGGAGATATTTAACAGAATAGAGGGTTTAACTTTTTTTTTTCAAGGTGGAAGACTATATTTGCAAAATACACATTGAATAAAGAATTATTATCTAAATTACACAAAGATCTCTTAAAATGTAACAACACAACAAAAACTAATTAAAAAATAGACCAAAGATCTTAACAAACACCTCCTCAAAGACATACAGATGGCAAAAAAGCATATGAAAATAAGCCCCATATCATATTTCATCAGAGAAATGAAAATTATTATTATTATTCTTTAACATCTTTAAACAACATTTTTAAAAGCCAAAATTAATACAAAGATAAATCCATGGTGAAGAAAAATATCAACACTTTAAATAAACCACAGGATCCCGCAGGGACAGATTTGGGTGAAGTACTGGGTCAGATCCTGCTTTTTTTTTTTTTTTTTTAATTTATTTATTTAAATTGGAGGCTAATTACTTCACAATATTGTAGTGGTTTTTGCCATACATTGACATGAATCAGCCATGGGTGTACATGTGTTCCCCATCCTGAATCCCCCTCCCATCTCCCACCCCATACCATCCCTCTGGGTCATCCCAGTGCACCAGCCCTGAGCACCCTGTCTCATGCATCGAACGTGGACTGGCGATCTGTTTCACATATGATAATATACATGTTTCAATGCTATTCTCTCAAATCATCCCACCTTTGCCTTCTCCCACAGAGTCCAAAAGACTGTCCTATACACCTGTGTCTCTTTTGCTGTCTCACATATAGAGTTATCGTTAACTTCGTTGTAAATTCCATATATATACATTAATATACTGAACTTCCAGATGTTCAAGCTGGTTTTAGAAAAGGCAGAGGAACCACAGATCAAATTGCCAACATCCACTGGATCATCGAAAAAGCAAGAGATCTCCAGAAAAACATCTATTTCTGCTTTATTGACTATGCCAAAGCCTTTGACTGTGTGGATCACAATAAACAGTGGAAAATTATGAAAGAGATGGGCATACGAGACCACCTGACCTGCCTCTTGAGAAACCTGTATGCAGGTCAAGAAGCAACAGTTAGAACTGGACATGGAACAACAGACTGGTTCCAAATAGGAAAAGGAGTATGTCAAGGCTGTATATTGTCACCCTGCTTATTTAACTTATATGCAGAGTACATCATGAGAAATGCTGGGCTGGAAGAAGCACAAGCTGGAATCAAGATTGCCGGGAGAAATATCAATAACCTCAGATATGCAGATGACACCATCCTTATGGCAGAAAGTGAAGAGGAACCAAAAAGCCTCTTGATGAAAGTGAAAGAGGAGAGTGAAAAAGTTGGCTTAAAGCTCAACATTCAGAAAACTAAGATCATGGCATCCGGTCCCATCACTTCATGGCAAATAGATGGGGAAACAGTGGAAACAGTGTCAGACTTTATTTTTTGGGGCTCCAAAATCACTGCAGATGGTGATTGCAGCCATGAAATTAAAAGACGCTTACTCCTTGGAAGGAAAGTTATGACCAACCTAGATAGCATATTGAAAAGCAGAGACATTACTTTGCCAACAAAGGTCAGCCTAGTCAAGGCTATTGTTTTTCCAGTGGTCATGTATGGATATGAGAGTTGGACTGTGAAGAAAGCTGAGCGCCGAAGAATTAATGCTTTTGAACTGTGGTGTTGGAGAAGACTCTAGCAAGTCCCCTGGACTACTAGGAGATCCAACCAGTCCATCCTAAGGGAGCTCAGTCCTGGGTGTTCATTGGAAGGACTGATGCTGAAGCTGAAACTCCAATACTTTGGCCACCTCATGCAAAGAGTTGACTCATTGGAAAAGACTCTGATGCTGGGAGGGATTGGGGGCAGGAGGAGAAGGGGACGACAGAGCATGAGATGGCTGGATGGCATCACTGATTTGATGGACATGAGTTTGGGTAAACTCCGGGAGTTGGTGATGGACAGGGAGGCCTGGCGTGCTGCAATTCATGGGGTTGCAAAGAGTCGGACATGACTGAGCAACTGAACTGAACTGAACTGATACTGTATTGGTGTTTTTATTTCTGACTTACTTCACTCTGTATAATAGGCTCCAGTTTCATCCACCTCACTAGAACTGATTCAAATGTATTCTTCTTAATGGCTGAGTAATATTCCATTGTGTATAGTACCACAGCTTTCTTATCCATTTGTTTGCTGATGGACATCTAGGTTGCTTCCATGTTCTAGCTATTATAAACAGTGCTGTGATCAACATTGGGGTACATGTGTCTCTTTCAATTCTGGCTTCCTTGGTGTGTATGCCCAGCAGTGGGATTGCTGGGTCATATGGCAGTTCCTGGAGAAGGCAATGGCAACCCACTCCAGTACTCTTGCCTGGAAAATCCCATGGACAGAGGAGCCTGATAGGCTGCAGTCCATGGGGTCGCGAGGAGTCCGGCACGACTGAGTGACTTCACTTTCAGTTTTCACTTTCATGCATTGGAGAAGGAAATGGCAACCCACTCCAGTGTTCTTGCCTGGAGAATCCCAGGGACAGAAGAGCCTAGTGGGCTGTTGTCTATGGGGTTGCACAGAGTCAGACACAACTGAAGCGACTTAGCAGCAGCAGCAGCAGCATGGCAGTTCTATTTTCAGTTTTTTAAGGAATCTCCACACTGTTCTCCATAGCGGCTGTACTAGTTTGCATTCCCACCAACAGTGTAAGAGGGTTCCCTTTTCTCCACACCCTCTCTAGCATTTATTGTTTGTAGATTTTTGGATCACAGCCATTCTCACCGGTGTGAGATGGTACCTTATTGTGGTTTTGATTTTCATTTCTCTGATAATGAGTGATGTTGAGCATCTTTTCATGTGTTTGTTAGCCATCTGTATGTCTTCTTTGGAGAAATGTCTGTTTAGTTCTTTGGCCCACTTTTTGTTTGGGTCGTTTATTTTTCTGGAATTGAGCTGCAGGAGTTGTTTGCATATATTTGAGATTAATTCTTTTTCAGTTGCTTCATTTGCTATTATTTTCTCCCATTCTGAAGGCTGTCTTTTCACCTTGCTTATAGTTTCCTTAGTTGTGCAAAAGGTTTTAAGTTTAATTAGGTCCCATTTGACCCACTCCAGTGTTCTTGTCTGGAGAATCCCAGGGATGGGGGAGCTTGGTGGGCTGCCATCTATGTGGTCACACAGAGTCAGACATGACCGGAGTGACTTAGCAGCAGCAGCAGCAGGTCCCATTTGTTTATTTTTGCTTTTATTTCCATTACTCTGGGAGGTGGGTCATAGAGGATCCTGCTGTGATTTATGTCGGAGAGTGTTTTGCCTATGTTTTCCTCTAGGAGTTTTATAGTTTCTGGTCTTATGTTTAGAAATTTAATCCATTTTGAGTTTATTTTTGTGTATGGTATTAGAAAGTGTTCTAGTTTCATTCTTTTACAAGTGGTTGACCAGTTTTTCCCAGCACCACTTGTTAAAGAGATTGTCTTTTCTCCATTGTATATTCTCGCCTCCTTTGTCAAAGATAAGGTGTCCATATGTGCGTGGATTTATCTCTGGGCTTTCTATTTTGTTCCATTGATCTATTCTGTCTTTGTGCCAGTACCATACTGTCTTGATGACTGTGGCTTTGTAGTATAGCCTGAAGTCAGGCAGGTTGATTCCTCCAGTTCCATTTTTCTTTCTCAAGATTGCTTTGGCTATTTGAGGTTTTTTGTATTTCCATACAAATTGTGAAATTATTTGTTCTAGTTCTGTGAAAAATACCATTGGTAGCTTGATAGGGATTGCATTGAATCTATAGATTGCTTTGGGTAGTATACACATTTTCACTATATTGATTCTTGCAATCCATGAACGTGGTATACTTCTCCATCTTTTTGTATCCTCTTTGGTTTCTTTCATCAGTGATTTATAGTTTTCTATATATAGGTATTTTGTTTCTTTAGGTAGATATATTCCTAAGTATTTTATTCTTATCTTTGCAATGGTGAATGGAATTGTTTCCTTAATTTCTCTTTCTGTTTTCTCATTGTTAGTGTATAGGAATGCAAGGGATTTCTGTGTGTTGATTTTTATATCCTGCAACTTTACTATATTCACTGATTGGTTCTAGTAATTTTCTGGTGGAGTCTTTAGGGTTTTCTATGTAGAGGATCATGTCATCTGCAAACAGTGAAACTTTTACTTCTTCTTTACCAATCTGGATTCCTTTTATTTCTTTTTCTTCTCTGATTGTGGATTCCAAAACTATGTTGAATAGTAGTGGTGAGACTGGGCACCCTTGTCTTGCTCCTGACTTTAGGGGAAATGCTTTCAATTTTTCACCATTGAGGATAATGTTTGCTGTGGGTTTGTCGTATATAGCTTTTATTATGTTGAGGTATGTTCCTTCTATTCTTGCTTTCTGGAGCGTTGTTTTTTTTTTTTAATCATAAATGGATGTTGAATTTTGTCAAGGCTTTGTCTGCATCTATTGAGATAATCATATGGTTTTTATCTTTCAATTTGTTAATGTGGTGTATTACATTGATTGATTTGTGGATATTAAAGAATCCTTGCATCCCTGGGATAAAGCCCACTTGGTCCTGATGTATGATCTTTTTAATATGCTGTTGGATTCTGATTGCTAGAATTTTGTTAAGGATTTTTGCATCTATGTTCATCAGTGATATTGGCCTGTAGTTTTCTTTTTTTGTGGCATCTTTGTCAGGTTTTGGTATTAGGGTGATGGTGGCCTCATAGAATGAGTTTGGAAGTTTACCTTCCTCTGCAATTTTCTGGAAGAGTTTGAGTAGGATAGGTGTTAGCTCTTCTCTAAATTTTTGGTAGAATTTAGCTGAGAAGCCATCTGGTCCTGGGCTTTTGTTTGCTGCAAGATTTCTGATTACAGTTTCAATTTCCATGCTTGTGATGGGTCTGTTAAGATTTTCTCTTTCTTCCTGGTTCAGTTTTGGAAAGTTGTACTTTTCTAAGAATTTCTCCATTTCTTCCAAGTTGTCCATTTTATTGGCATACAGTTGCTGATAGTAGTCTCTTATGATCCTTTGTATTTCTGTGTTCTAATCTTGTTGATTTCATTCTTCTCCCTTTGTTTCTTGATGAGTCTAGCTAATGGGTTGTCAGTTTCATTTATCTTCTCAAAGAACCAGCTTTTAGCTTTGTTGATTTTTGCTATGGTCTCTTTTGTTTCTTTTGCATTTATTTCTGCCCTAATTTTTTACATTTCTTTCCTTCTACTAACTCTGTGGTTCTTCATTTCTTCCTTTTCTAGTTGCTTTAGGTGTAGAGTTAGGTTATTTATTTGACTTTTTTCTTGTTTCTTGAGTAACATTTTTATCTCCAGTCAAACCAAATCTATGATCCTGGGGGGTGATTTTTATGTATTAAAAATAAATTTTGTATTTTCATATAATAGCTTTCAGCAGCACTAGATATTGTGCTACAGCTCAGAGCCCAGTGGAGTGGCCCTCACCCTCTGCTTGTTTTAAGAGGAGCTTAATAGTAATGGAGGATTGCCTTGGGTTCTTGTACTGTGGGCCCAATTAGTCCTTCCATCTGCAAATGCAGTGGCAAGGGAGTCATGATTTCACCCATTTCTTCCATTCAAGAGATATGGTCTGAATGTCTACAATATGCCAATCTCTGTGCTGGGTGCTCAGGATATCAAATAAAAGAAATCGATGTTCTTCTCCTCGAGGACATGGTAGACTAGAACAGGGCTTCTCAAGGTGTGCACTTGAACCAACAGCACCAGCATTCCTGGGAACTTATTGGAAATGCAAATTTTGTGCCCCACCCTAGACCTACTAAATCAGAAACTGTGAGTGGGGACCAGCATGCTGGTTGCAAAAGCCCTCTAGGTGATTCAGATAAAGTTTGATACCCACTGGTCTCTGGGAGGAGCATCAGTTTAGCAGACAACTGAGGCCACTATGACAGGGGCAGCCAAGACGGGGAGGGGTGGAGGCAGAGGTGGAGGCACAAGGGACGCCTCTAGGAAAGGGCGACGTTTGCACTCTCTCAGGATAGTTGGCGCAGAGAGTGGGAGGGGTGCCCCTGAAGAGCTCAGCAGTGACCACACCAAGGCATTGGTATTTTCCTCTGAATGCAACGTGGGACCGTTCTGACCCTTTACTTACATCATCTGCACTTGGTATCATCTTCTGGCCAAACTTTCAGCTGAGTGGTGCTGAGTTTGAGCTCCAGGCTTCATGTATTCCCTCAGAATTTGAAAGTTAGAAACATATGGGCATAAAATTCCTCTTGCATTAAAAAAAAATCTCACGTGGTAGGCAGTCCATGTTTGGTGAATAAACAAATGAAAGCATGGAGAGAGCTGGGACTGGTGAAGGTCAGGAAAATATATGACGGCAGCATAGCAGATTTCTGAACTAAGAGAAAATCCCATGATAGCAAAAAGATCATGTAAGCCTTTAGTTGGAAAAGACTCTGATGCTGGGAGGGATTGGGGGCAGGAGGAGAAGGGGATGACAGAGGAGGAGATGGCTGGATGGCATCACTGACTCGATGGACGTGAGTCTGAGTGAACTCCGGGAGTTTGTGATGGACAGGGAGGCCTGGCGTGCTGCGATTCATGAGGTGGCAAAGAGTCAGACATGACTGAGCGGCTGAACTGAACTGAAGCCTTTAGTGGCGTCATCAAAGAAAATAAGTATCACTCCCATTCTTCAGAAAAGCCAGAGTTGAAAGACTTAGAATCACCAGGTGGGAGGGCAGTGGAGAGGGTAGTGAGGAGTGTCTGCTGCTCCACCTGTTGCTGCCCTAGTTTCCTGACTTTGCCCCTGTGTTTGCACAGTACAGTTACTGAGCACAAATGTGTTCCAGGTACTAGACTTGTAACATTTTCAGTATACTCGCCAATGCTAAAAAGGAGATGTTTTCACTCTGTTTCAAAAGGAACAAAGAATCACAGGATGCTAGAGTCTGAGGAAGAAAAGGATGTCCAGAGATCACTGGCATAAACATTGCTGTTCACCCAGTGTTCTTGCCTGGAGAATCCCAGGGATGGCGGAGCCTGGTGGGCTGCCGTCTATGGCGTTGCACAGAGTCGGACACGACTGAAGTGACTTAGCAGCAGCAGCAGGGTCAAACTAGGGTGTAGGGATAGTAACTGACTTCTTCAAAGTCAGCATGCTGGTGACTGAAACAGCTGGGATCCAAAACCGGGTCTGTGGAAAGGGAATTTGTCACAGTGCTCTCTGCAACCGAGGGAGACTGACTGTCCTGCCCCAGGAGATGGCTGTTAAATGTCTGGGACTCTGAGATGTTTTGTTCACTCTTCACTGACACCACAAGGCACTTTCCTTTCTGGGAAAATTCAATTTTCACAAAAGCCTGCCTCATTCTACTATACATATTATCTAAAGTCCTGTAAAAGACACAAATTGTTTGTTCTCAAGTATAATAAACATTTTAATTTAATTTTTTCCTGCATTGTATTTAACCCAATGATTTATTGAACTTGCTTTTACTTTCTCTGTCCAAACAGTAAATGATTGTTTTATATTTATAGCAACATAAGGAGCCATCTTCACAGATCTCACTAGCCAAATGTCTCATTTAATTGCCCCTAGTATTATTTGACTTTTCAATCTCTTCAAATGGTGTGTGGACTAAGTTCAAAGTGGGCTGACTTCTCATGACTAAAAATTTTATAAATTGAATTTAATTATTGGGTTTCAATCGCTGCATAACTGTTGAAAAAACAAAAAGTATATATATATACTTTTTGTATATAACCAAAATTCCATTTTACAGCATATTCTTGTACCTAACATGAATTAGGTACTATGTATTATAGGTTTTTGTCAAAACTGAAAGAGAAGGGTAATAAATCACATATTAAGAAAGCCTCACCCATTTAATTCTAGTTTTTCTTCTTATACTTGTAATAAATGATGAAAGAGATAGATTTTGGTTAAAAAATAAGACTTTCTATAGTTTTACTTCAAAGACTATTGGCAACATTATATTTCTGTGTTCCTGGTTGTAGGGGAATAGCAATTAGCCAAGGTGGTGATGGTGATGTCTCTTGCCACACAGCCTCTTGCTCGTGTCCCATGTTCTGTAAACAGCGACGTTGCATGGTCACCTAACAGCCGAGACCATTTGTAGCAACGTGCACGCACGTCATGGTGTATCGCTTGGCACATGCCCCCTTTGTTCATGTATACCTGTATAAGCAGCACCTGAAATAGCCCTAGCAGCGGTGTCAGCCGTTAGAGAACAAAGCATGTCTGCCTTGCTGCTGCATCAGCCAGAGGGAATAAAACATGTCTGCAGTTCCTACAGCTCCTCGTATTTTCTTTCCGCTTCTCAGCTCGTGCCTTGCCTACCCTGGGTTCAGCGATCAGTGAGACACTGGTTTATTTTTAAAACATGGCATGATACAAGCTAAACAATAATCATTTTCTATCTTTTTAATTGGATTGTAAGTTTTTTTCCTCCAGACAATTGTAAATATATTTATTTTTTCTGCAATCTACAAATCTACCACAGCAAATTGTGGAGAAAATATAAGAGACTCAGAAGAGGAGGAAATCAACAAAAAGACCACCTCTTTCAAATAGAGGGGAGTTGTTTCTTGTATGCGTGATGGAGTCTCCTGAGGACCAAGGAAAATTTGAGGTCTGCCCCGTTTCTAGTGGCTCTTGTCATGATGGATAAGCCACAGATTGACTCAGCACAGCTCAGGAGAAGAGTTTCCTTATCCTCCTTGCCTTCTCTTAAAATCAGCACTAGTAATTCAGATTAAAACCCACTATCTAGATATAAACAACAGTACTGATTAAATGGATTACTTTGCCAAGGGAGATGTAGCTGGAGTGCCCATTTTTCATTCAAATGTCCCAGCCAAGTAGAAGTAGCTTCCAGCTCTAAATATATTGAATCACCATTAACGTACTGGAAAAACAGGAACACAAACACACACTTTCTTATTAGATGAACATGGCAGGTTGTCTGATAATGCAAACAATTAAATGGAAGAATTTATTTGTAGCTCTCAAAGGGTCTTGACAAAATTTCTTCTGTCAGAGGAACACAAATCCTTTCCCTTAGAGCAGCCCAACTGGAATCTAGAGATTTGAATCCTTGGGAGTTTGGAGATGTGTGTTGATTTGTTTATAATGGATATTGGTTAGGGTGATCCATGAAAAGTAAATGTTCTAAGTCCTTGCAACCCAAAGAATGACCCAGGACCAGCAGCACCTAACATCACATGGGAGCTTGTTAAAACTGCAGAATCTTGAGTTCTCCACTGGTGGCTCAGCTGGTAAAGAATCCACCTGCAATGTGGGAGGCCTGGGTTTGATCCCTGGGTTGGGAAGATCCAACTGGGCAAAAGCTACCCACTCCAGTATTCTTGCGTGGAGAATTCCAGGGACTGTATAGTCCTTGGGGTTGCAAAGAGTCAGAAACAACTGAGTGACTTTCATTCGCTCACTCCACCTACTGACCTAGGATCTGAATTTTAAAAGCTCCTAGATGATTTGTATGCACATTAAAGTTTGATCAGGAAGCTTTGATAAGCCTCTTATCCTTATGCATCAGAGGGCAGACAGACTGAAAACCACAACCGCAGAAAATTAATCAAACTGATCACATAGACCACATTCTTGTCTTACTCAATGAAACTATGAGTCATGCCATGTAGGGCCACCCAAGACAGATGGGTCATGGTGAAGAGTTCTGACAAAACGTGGTCTGCTGGAGAAGGGAATGGCAAACCACTTCAGTATTCTTGCCTTGAGAACCCCATGAACAGTATGGAAAGGCAAAGAGATATGACATTGAAAAATGAAATCCCCAGATCGATAGGTGCCCATTATTGTACTGGAGAAGAGTGGAGAAAAAACTCCAGAAAGAAAGAAGAGAGGGAGCCAAAGCAAAAACAACACCCAGTTGTGGATGTGACTGGTGATGGAAGTAAAGTCTGTTGCTGTAAAGAACAATATTGCATGGGAACATGGAATGTTAGGTCCATGAATCAAGGTAAATTGGAAGTGGTCAAACAGGAGATGGAAAGAGTGAACACTAAGGAGATGGAAAGAGTGAACATTGACATTTTAGGAATCAGTAAACTGAAATGGACTGGAATGGGCGAATTTAATTCAGATGACCATTATATCTACTACTGTGGGCAAGAACCCCTTAGAAGAAATGGAGTAGCCCTCGTAGTCAACAAAAGAGTACAAAATGCAGTACTTGAGTACAATCTCAAAAATGACAGAATGATCTCTGTTCATTTCCAAGGCAAACCATTTACTATCACAGTAATCCAAGTCTATGCCCCAACCAGTAATGCTGAAGAAGCTGAAGTTGAACAGTTCTATGAAGACCTCCAAAACCTTGTAGAACTAACACCCCCAAAAGATATCCATTTCATTATAGGGAACTGGAATTCAAAAGTAGGGAGTCAAGAGATACCTGGAGTAACAGGCAAGTCTGACTTTGGACTATAAAATGAAGCAGGGCAAAGGCTAACAGATTTTTGCTCAGAGAATGCACAGGTCATAGCAAACACGCTCTTCCAACAACACAAAAGAAGACTCTACACATGAACATCACCAGATGAAGTCAGGTTAATTATATCCTTTGCAGCAAAAGATGGAGAAGCTCTATACAGTTAGCAAAAACAAGACTGGGAGCAGGCTGTGGCTCAGATCATGAACTCCTTATTGCAAAGTTCAGACTTAAATTGAAGAAAGTAGGGGAAACCACTAGACCATTCAGGTATGACCTAAATCAAATCCCTTATGATTATACAGTAAAAGTGACAAACAGATTCAAGAGATTAGATCTAATAGACAGAGTGCTTGAAGAGCTATGGACAAGAGGTTTATGACATTGTATAGGAGGCAGTGATCAAGACCATCTGCAAGAAAAAGAAATGCAGAAAGGCAAAATGGTTGTCTGAGGAGGCATTACGAATAGCTGAGAAAAGAAGAGAAGCTTAAGGCAAAGGATAGATATACCCGTTTGAATGCACAATTCCAAAGAATAGCAAGAAGAGATAAGAAACACTTCCTTGGTGATCATTGCAAAGAAATAGAGGAAAACAATAGAATGGGAAAGACTAGAGATCTTGTCAAGAAAATTAGAGATACTAAGGGAACATTTCATGCAAAGATGGGCACAATAAAAGACAGAAATGGTATGGACCTAACAGAAGCAGAAGATATTCAGAAGAGGTGGCAAGAATACACAGAAGAACTGTACAAAAAAGATCTTCATGACCCAGATAACCACGATTGTATGATCACCCACCTACATCCAGACATCCTGGAATTCAAAGTCAAGTGGGCCTTAGGAAGCATCACTATGAACAAAGCTAGTGGAGGTGATGATATTCCAGTTGAACTATTTCAAATCCTAAAAGATGATGTTGTGAAAGTGCTGCACTCAATATGCCAGCAAATATGGAAAACTCAGTAGTGGCCACAGGACTGGAAAAGGTCAGTTTTCATTCCAATCCCAAAGAAAGGCAATGCCAAAGAATGCTCAAACTACCGCACAATTGCACTCATCTCACATGCTAGCAAAGTAATGCTGAAAATTCTCCAAGCCAGGCTTTAACAGTATGTGAACTGTGAACTTCCAGATGTTCAAGCTGGTTTTAGAAAAGGTAGAGGAACCAGAGATCAAATTGCTAACATTCACTGGATCATCAAAAAAGCAAGAGAGTTCCAGAAAAACATCTACTGCTGGTTTATTGACTACGCCAAAGCCTTTGACTGTGTGGACAATAAACTATGGACAATTTTTAAAGAGATGGGAATTCCAGACCACCTGACCTGCCTCCTGAGAAATCCATATGCAGGTCAAGAACCGGACATGGAACAATGGACTGGTTCCAAATCGGAAAAGGAGTACATCAAGGCTGTATACTGTAACCCTGTTTATTTAACTTATATGCAGAATACATCATGCAAAATGTCAAGCTGGATGAAGCACAAGCTGGAATCAAGACTGCTGGAAGAAATATCAATAGCCTCAGATATGCAGATGACACCACCCTTACGGCAGAAAGCAAAGAAGAACTAAAAAGCCTCTTGATGAAAGTGAAAGAGGAGAGTGAAAAAGTTGGCTTAAAATTCAATATTCAAAAAGCTAAGATCATGGCGTCCGGTCCCATCACTTCATGGCAAATAGATGAGGAAACAATGGAAACTGTGACAGACTTTATTTTTGGGGGCTCCCAAATCACTGCAGATGGGGACTGCAGCCATGAAATTAAAAGATATTTTCTCCTTGAAAGAAAAGTAAGGTCATTTGCTTATCTAGGGACTCTTTCCAACCCTGGGATTGAGCCTGGGTCTCCTGCACTGCAGGCAGATTCTTTACTGGCTGAACTACAAGGGAAGCCCATGACCAACATAGACAGCATATTAAAAAGCAGAGACATTACTTTGCCAACAAAACTCCATTTAGTCAAAGTTATGGTTTTTCCAGTAGTCATGTATGGATGTGAGAGTTGGATTAGAAAGAAAGTTGAGCACTGAAGAATTGATGCTTTTGAACTGTAGTGTTAGAGAAGACTCTAGAGAGACGCTTGGACTGCAGGGAGATCAAACCAGTCAATCCTAGAGGAAATCAGTCCTGAATAAAGACTGATGCTGAAGCTGAAACTCCGATACTTTGGCCATCTGATGCGAAGACCTGACTCATTGAAAAAGACCCTGATGCTGGGAAAGATTGAAGGCAGGAGGAGAAAGGGACGACAGAGGATGAGATGGTTGGATGGCATCACTGACTCCATGGACATAAGTTTGAGCAGGCTCTGGGAGTTGGTGATGACAGGGAAGCCTGGCATGCTACAATCCATGGAGTCGCAAAGGGTCAGATATGACTGAGTGACTGTATGGAACTAAAGTTTGATTAAAGTTGTTCTAGCAATGGTTCTCAAACTTTAACCCGAATCAGAATCTTCTGGAGGACTTACTAAAATGGAGGTTGCTGTGTTTCATCCCAAGAGATTCTGACTCAGTAATTTTGGGGTGTGGCCTGAGAATGTACGTTTCGCACATCTTCCCAGGTGATGCTGATGCTACTGGTCTAGAGACCACCCTGAGAACCCCTGCTCAAGGCAGTGCTGGCTGACAGAATTATGCTGTGAGTCACATGTGTGATTTAAAATAGTAGCCACATTTTAAAAGTGAAGTGAGAAATTATTTTTTATAACTTTTATTTCCCTAATATAGCCAAGATATTATTTCAACATCAGATTAACATAATTATTTCTGAAATACTTTGCTTTCTTTTTGGTAGTACATCTTTAAAATCCAGCGTGCATCTTGCAGATACAGCACATCTCAATTCAGATTAGCCATATTTTAGATATTCAGTTGCCGCACGTGCAGGCTAGGGTTACCTTATCAGACAGTGTATTAGGGTACTGGTTCTCAAAAGGTACGTCAAAGACATTATTTCTGAAACTTTTACTGATCTCTGAAGAAATGAGAATCATAAGCTATCTTTCATATTAGGTCTTTGAAAGTCACTCAGTCGTGTCTGACTGACTCTTTGTGATCCCATGGACTGCAGTCCATGGAATTCTCCAGGCCAGAGTACTGGAGTGGGTAGCCTTTCCCTTCTCTAGGGGATCTTCCTAACCCAGGGATTGAACCCAGGTCTCCGGCACTGTGGATGGATTCTTTACCAGCTGAGTCACAAGGGAAGCCCAAGCTAAGTTTATCCAATTTAAATTTATTCCGAGGTGACCTTTCTTCATTTTTGCTGCTGAAATGGTCTCTTACATGCTCTGATTTTCAAAGTGTGGTCCCTCAGACCTGCCACATCAGCCTAATATGGGAACTTGTTAGACGCAAATTCTTGAGCCCTAATTTAGACCTACTGAATCAGACACTGCAAGGGCCCAGCAATCTGTGGCTTAACAAGTGCTCTAGGTGATTCTGATGCATGCTAAATTTTGAGAACCATTGCTTTAATGAAATGATGGTGAATGGAGATAAAATGAGCAGTAGATTTTAAATATCTTTTTATAACCATAATTGGCAAAATAAGAAATGGTCAGCTTTATGTCAGTCCCTCAATTAAAAACATGTATTTTTTGTTGGTTTATGAAATCTGAAAGTCAGAAACCCAATGTACTGACGTTAGTTAAATAATATTTTCTGCTGCTATGGATAAAATACAGTTTAAAAAATAGGAAAAGACCAGGAAAATGAGTGTGTCATACAAATGTGTCATACAAATGAGTCCCAGAAAGTCAGTGCTTGGTCCTTATTAGTAACACCTTTATGCAATTACTGCTGGAAAGTGGATACACTTGCTAAACAACATTTACTGAGAAAATTCACATTTCCTATGCAAAATAGTGAAAATGAGTCAGAAAAATTCCATAAATCCCATAAACATTGATGATCTCAATCTCCAACTCTCTGGTGGTTAGTCAGTATTTGGCTTTTATTGCTACCAAAGTTGTTCTACAAAAATTATGATATCTGATCCTTAAAAAATAAGGAAATAACATCTTTACCAATTGTACATTTCCTTTTAGAAACATTACTAAATATAGCATGAAGTTAGCATATTAAATTTGGTTCCTGCCACCACCTGAGGGGTGGGTGAATGTTGAAATGAAGTAGAATAGGTGAAATATGAAATAAAACAAAGAATTAAGTGTAAGTGATCAGACAGGTGAAAGCAAAAGAAAATCTAACAACCCAAGGAAACATGTCTGTGTGCTCAGGGGCATTATTAGCTCAGGGACCCAGGACCACAGACTTGGGTTCAGTTACTGTCTCCATATGTGATTTAGCCATTCTTTTCTAAGCCTCATTTTTTTTGTCTTTATTTTTTTCATTTTTAAAATTTTCTAAAATATGAAAGTGTGGTAACACATTTACAGGAGACTTGGAAAATATAGAAAAAGTTACATATAGTTCCACTGCATATTACAATTTTTTTATGCATATAAATTAAGATTTTTTGTTGGAGTTTCAATGTCAAACTCTCAAAAATTAATAGAATGAATAGGCAGAAAAGTAGAAGGACATGCTGCTGCTGCTAAGTCTCTTCAGTCGTGTCCAACTCTGTGCGACCCCATAGACGGTAGCCCACCAGGCTCCCCCGTCCCTGGGATTCTCCAGGCAAGAACACTGGAGTGGGTTGCCGTGTCCTTATCCAATGCATGAAAGTGAAGAGTGAAAGTGAAGTCGCTCAGTCGTGTCCAACTCTTTGCGACCCCATGGACCGCAGCCTACCAGGCTCCTCCGTCCATGGGATTTTCCAGGCAAGAGTATTGGAGTGGGGTACCATTGCCTTCTCTGGCTGGAACTGGCTGCTGCTGCTGCTGCTAAGTCGCTTCAGTCATGTCCAACTCTGTGCGACCCCATAGACAGTAGCCCACCAGGCTCCTCTGTCCCTGGCATTCTCCAGGCAAGAACGCTGGAGTGAGTTGCCGTGTCCTTCAATGCATGAAAGTGAAGAGTGAAAGTGAAGTCGCTCAGTGGTGTCCGACTCTTAGCAACCCCATGGACTGCAGCCCACCAGGCTCCTCCGCCCATGGGATTTTCCAGGCAAGAGTACTGGAGTGGGTCGCCATTGCCTTCTCCAGTAGAAGGACATAGTAGACCCAAAAAGCACAACCAGTTCAACATAATTAAGATTTATACAATTTCGCACAACAGCAGGATATAAATTCTATTCAAGTTCCCATAGACGATAAACCAGAAGACACTGGAACATAGAACAAGGTTCAAAAATTTTATCATCTAAAGGTACTGAAATTATACAGAATCTGTTCTCTTATCACTGTGGAATTATGTTAGAGATCAATATCAAAAGATATTTGAAAATATATGTACTCATATATTTTCAAGAACAAAGTGACATTTACCAAGAGAGATCTTTGACTTAGCCATTTAAAGCCTTAACAAAGTTAAAAGACTGAAAAAAACACAGAGGGTGATTGCAGAGAAGAAAGCATTTAAATGAGAAATTAATATCAAAATGAAAAATTAATAGCAAGGATACTTAACAAGCCCATGCATTTGGAAATTAAATATCCACTTTTAAATGATGTGTGTATCTAAGAAGCCATAACAAGGAAAAGTAGAAAATATTTGTAAGAGAATAAAAATAAAAAGTGAATTTATCAGAATTTGTTGCATGCAGCTGAAGTTGCTCAATGCAACTAAATACAATGTGGAATCTTGAGTAAGTTATGAAAACAAATAATGGACACTAGCATAAAACCTTTTAAAATTTGAACAAAATCTGTAGTTAGTTAATAATACATATCACATGTTAATTTCCCTTTTTTTTAACATAACATTTCTTTATATTCTTAGAATTGGATTAGAAGTTTCAAGCCTCATTCAAATTTTTTAAAAAAAATCACGAAAATAATAAGCTTTCTAGACTTTAAGCAGTAATACTAGATGCCAGAATAAATGGAACTACATCAAAGTTTTGAGAGAATATAAATTAGAAATCTAGCATTCTATTCATATTTAGTCAAATAAGTAGAACCGAAATGTCATAACATTTTTAGCTAAGCAAAAATTCCTAAATTTTCTAAAAATACATATATTTTATTGTACTTACTATATATATGTGAAAGTCGCTCAATCGTGTCCAACCGTTTGCGACCCCATGGACCAGAGCAGAACGCTGGAGTGGATAGCCTTTCCCTTCTCTGGGGGATCTTCCCAACCCAGGGATTGAGCCCAGGTCTCCCAGAACCCAGGTTTCCCACATTGCAGGCAGATTTTTTACCAGCTGAGCCACAAGGGAAGCCCAAGAATACTGGAGTGGGTAGCCTATCCCTTCTCCAGCAGATCTTCCCGACCCAGGAATCAAACTGGGGTCTCCTGCATTGCAGGTGGATTCTTTACCAACTGAGCTGTGAGGGAAGCCCATATATATATCAATATGTATACAAAAGCTTTTCTACTATACATGATAAAGGCTCGAAAAAGAACAACAACAAAAAAGAGATGGAGACATTGGAAAACATAAACTAAATGCAATTGGAGCACTGACTATGAAATAGAAAAAGTCAAACAAAAAGTAAAAGATCATCATATGGTCCAGTTATTTTTAAACATGTCTGCTCATTAGAATCACATCAGGAGCTTTGGAGAAAAAAAAAAATACCTGGGCATTTGTGTTTTTCAAAACATTCCAAGATAATTCTAATGTGCATGTGAATTTTAAAAAGTGATTAGAGGTTTTACTATTAGATGGTAGTTTTAGTGATACAGAATTCTTTTCTATTGACCAATCATGATACAATGATTTTTAAAATGAAAAAATAGTTACATAATCACAATAGCAAAAGATACTTATCAGTCTTCACAATTAATAGCCAGACAAAAAAATAAAAGATAATTACAATTGCAAGCCATAATGGAAACACTGATTAACCTAACAATGTAAAGTAATTACATGCAATTTGGGGGGTTAAATAGAGTGATGTGGTAAGTTGAAGTGCATACATGCACATGTTTTCATCTACCCAGTCAGTCTATGTCTTTTGGTTGGGGCATTTAATCCATTTATATTTAAGGTGGTCGTGGTTTGGTCTGACTCTTGTGACTCCATGGACTGTAGCCTGCCAGGCTTCTCTGTCCATGGGATTCTCCAGGCAAGAACTGGAGTGGGTTGCCATTTCCTTCTCCAGGGGATCTTTCCAAGCCAGGGATTGAACCCGGGTCTCCTGCATTGTAGGTAGATTCTCTACCAACTGAGCTACGAGGGAAGCCCATATTTAAGGTAATTATCGATATGTATGATCCTATTGAAGGATTCTGAGCATTGCCTTGCTAGCATGTGAAATAAGCACAATTGTATGGTAGTTTGAACATGCTTTGGCATTGCCTTTCCAATTGCCTTTGGGATTAGAATGAAAACTGACCTTCTCAAGTCCTGTGGCCACTGCTGAGTTTCCTAAATTTATTGACATAATGAGTATAGAACTTTAACAGCATCATCTTTTAGGATTTGAAATAGCTCAGCTGGAATTCCATCACCTCCAGTTTCTTTGTTTACAAACAAAGAATGTTTCCTAAGGCCCACTTGACTTGACACTGCAGGATGTCTGGTTCTAGGTGAGTGACCACACCATTGTAGTTATTTGGGTCATTAAGACCTTTTTTGTACAGTTTGTTGGATTTAAGAACCTTTTTGTATAGTTAGTTGCCTTAGGAAAAGGCAGAGGAACCAGAGATCAAATTGCCAACATCCATTGGATCATAGAAAAAGCAAGGATATTCCAGAAAAACATCTGCTTCATTGACTGCACTAAAGCCTTTGACTATGTGGATCACAACAACTTTGGAAAATTCTTAAAGAGATGGGAGTATCAGATACATTACCTGCCTCCTGAGAAACCATATGCAGGTCAAGAAGCAACAGTTAGAACTGGACATGAAACAATAGACCAGTTCAAAATTGGGAAAGGAGTACGTCAAGACTGTATATTGTCCCCCTGCTTATTTAACTTTTATGCAGAGTACATCATGTGAAATGCAGGGCTGAATGAATCATAAGTTGGAGTCAAGATTGCCAAGACAAATATCAACAACCTCAGATATGCAGATGATACCACTCTGATAGAAAGTAAAGAGGAACTAAAGAGCCTCTTGATGTGGGTGAAATAGATGACTGAAAATGCTGGCTTAAAACTCAACATTCAAAAACCTTTAAGATCATGGCATCTGGTCCCATCACTTCATGGCAAATAGATGGAGAAAAAGTAGAAACAGTGACAGATTTTATTTTCTTGGGATCCAAAATCACTGTGGATGGTGACTGCAGCCATGAAATTAAAAGATGCTTGCTCTTTGGAAGAAAAGCTATGACAAACCTTGATAGCATATTAAAAAGTAGAGACATTATCTTGTCAACAAAGGTCTGTATATTCAAGCTATGGTTTTTCCAGTAGTCGAGAAGGCTGAGCACCAAAGAATTGATACTTTCAAATTGTGGTGCTTGTGGTTCTGGAGAAGACTCTTGAGTCCCTTCAACAGCAAGGAGATCAAACCAATCAATCCTAAAGGAAATCAACCCTGAATATTCATTGGAAGGACTGATGCTGAAGTTCCAATATTTTGACAAACTGATACAAAGAGCCAACTCGTTGGAAAAGACTGTGATGTTGGGAAAGAATGAGGGCATGAGGAAAAGGGGAAACTGAGGATGAGGTGGTTAGATGGCATAAGTTTTGAGCAAACTCCAGGAGTTAGTTAGTGAGGAACAGGGAAGCATGGTGTGCTGAAGTCCACAGGGTTGCAAAGAGTTGGACACGACTTAGTGACTGAACAACAGCAGCAACAACAATGATTCTGTTACCATTTTCTTAAGTGTTTTGGGTTTATTATTTGTAGATCTCTTCCTTCTCCTGTGTTTCCTGCATAGAGAAGTTCCTTTAGCATTTGTTGTGAAGCTGGTTTGGTGGTGCTGAATTCTCTTGCTTGTCTGTAAAGCTTTTGATTTCTCCATCAAATCTGAGTGGGAGTCTTGCTGGGTAGACTATTCCTCGTTGTAGGTTCTTCCCTTTCATCACTTTAAATATATCATGCCATCCCCCTCTAGCCTGTAGAGTTTCTGTTGAGAAATCAGCTGATAACCTTATGGGAGTTCCCTTGTATGTTATTTGTCGTTTTTCTCTCTATGACTCAATCTTTTTCTAAGTGTATATGAATTGCAATGGCAGAATATGTCAAGACTGTCGATTAGTGAACCAATGATCTTAAAATGTTTTAGGTTTCTGAGGGAAATGGGCTAAAGAATTCCAAAGCATTATTATTTCCCCTTTAGAAGAAGTTCCTGTTAGGCCTAATCCAGAGGAAATTCAGGGATATAAAGAGAAAAATTACTAGCTCTATTGTTCTGTGTGAATAGGGTACTTACCTCTACTAAAAGCTAAAATTAGAAATCTTCTCCTTTGCAGTTTGAAGGTCTTATAAGCCTCTGGATTTGGTGGGTGAGTCTTTCGTCTTAATATCTAAAGCTGATGCCAAGTGGATCATTATTTATGTGGAGACTATGAAATGGTGCTGTCCAGCATGGCATGGAGCCCATGTGGCTCCTGAGTGCTTGAAATGCACCTAGTCTAGATGGACATGTGCTGTAAGTGGTAAATGCTTCCCAGGTGATGCTAGTGGTAAGGAACCCACCTGCCAATAAAGGAGATGTAAGAGACGTGTGTTTGATCCCTGGATTGGGAAGATCCCCTGGAGAAGGGAATGGCAACCCACTTTGGTATTCTTGCCTGGAGAGTCCCATGGACAAAGGAGCCTTGGGGGGCTGCAGTCCATAGGGTTGCAAAGAGTTGGGCACAACTGAAGCAACTTAACATGCATAATATGAAAAAAGAATATAAAACATCTTATTTTAAAAAGTACTGATCAGATGTTGAAATGAGGCTACTAGAAAGTTTGTTGTTGTTGTTTAGTTGCTAAGTCGTGTCTGACTCTTTTGTGACCTCATGGACCAGTCCCCCAGGTGCTTCTGTCAATGGGATTTCCCAGGTTTAAAATTACACATTTGGCTTCTGCTATATTTCTATTAGACAACTCAGCTGTAGAGTAATATTCTTGAATACTATGAATGCTGTTAAGAATAAAAGGGATGCGATGTAATTTTTACCATGCTTTCAGTGACTATAAAAATCTTCACTACTTAACTGAACCCTATTGCTAAATAAACAAGGATTGTGCATAAAAATACATCTTTCAGTTTTATCATAGAGTTAAACCTGAAGTTCTGTGACTCCCTTTTACAACTGAAAAAGATGAAACCAGAATACTTATTTTTGTAATTTGGGAAAAATTGTTTTTGTCTCAAAATTCATATAATCAAGGTTTATGTCAAATGTTTTCAATCTTATTTTTATTATAAAATATAGCAGGCATGCAAAAAAGTTTGACAATATATGTGTACAAGTTAAAGGAGAATAAAATGGATTTCTCTATTTTTAGCACCCAGGCTGAGAAAAAGAACACTATCATATCACAGAAATCCCTGATGTGCTCTTCTCTTTCTCTGAAAGTAGCCAAAGTTCTGAATTTTGTTAATCCTTTCCTTACTTTTCTTTATGGTCATCATTGCCTATTAACATGTTCCCTAAACATCGTATTATTTAATTTGGACCCATTTAAAAACTATATATATATAAATAAAAGTATGCCATACATGTTCTTCAGTGATTTCTTTTAACATTTTATTTTTGAGATCCATTCATGTTTGCTTGTAGCTATACTAAATTAATTTTTATTGCTATATGGTATTTGATTATGAAAATATACCACAACCTATTGATCTAGTCTGTTGAATGCAGTGAGATTGTTTTCCAGTTTTCACTGCAATAAACAATGCTGTCATACACATATCTCCTGGTGTCCATATACAAAATTTCTCTAGGGTATTTAGTAATACTTTGGAGTGGGAACATTAGATCACAGAGTATATGCAGGCTTAATTTTATTAGGTAATGCCAAGCTATTTTTCAAAAGTGTTGTACTAATTTACATTCTCACTAGCAGAGTATGAGCATTCTCCTTGGTCTTCAATCTTATAAACAGTTGATTGTATTGCACTTCTTGTCTTCTGGCATCTTTGGAATGGTCTTTCCTATGTTTCGGAGAAGGCAATGGCACCCCACTTCCATACTCTTGCCTGGAAAATCCCGTGGACAGTGGAGCCTGGTAGGCTGCAGTCCATGGGATCGCTGAGAGTCGGACATGACTGAGCTACTTCACTTTCACTTTTCACTTTCATGCATTGGAGAAGGAAATGGCAATCCACTCCAGTGTTCTTGCCTGGAGAATCCCAGGGACGGGGGAGCCTGGTGGGCTACCGTCTATGGGGTCGCACAGAGTCGGACACGACTGAAGCGACTTAGCGGTAGCAATTCCTATATTTAATTTCCCTGCTTTGCCATGAGGTTGAACATCTTGTTCTGTGTTTCTGGGCTATTTGTGCTTCATTTTTCTATTTGGTTGTTTGTCATTCTTGCTGATCGATAGAAGTTTAAAAGTACATTTTGCATTCTGCTATGTAATATGTTAAAACTATCTTCTCTTCTCACCTATTATAACACTTTTTGATCAACAGAGGACATTAGTTTTGATATAGTCAACATTTTCCATTGTAATTTGAACTTTTAATATCTAGTTTAACAACGCTTTTCCTACTTTGAGACCATAAAGATGCTCTTTTATATTGTTTTCCGAAAGTTTTATTGTCTTGCCTTTCATATTTAAGTCAATAATTTATAATTTGTTTACTGTGTGAGGTAGGAGTCTAATTTTTTCATATTGAAAACAAATTGTTCTATCGCTACTTATCGAAAAAATATCTGTCATTTACTACTGATCTGCAGTTGCCCCTCCGTCATATGTTAATATGCATCATATGTGTGGGTTTGTTTCTGAACTCTATATTATTCTACTGGTCTAGGGTTCTACACCCCGTCCCTTCTTAAGAATTATCACATTGTATAGCTCTTCATTAATTAAAGTCTTTTTTAATATCTGTCAGTAAAGTTATACAGGGCTTCCCTGGTGGCTCAGATGGTCAAGAGTCTGTCTGCAATGCAGGAGATCTGGGTTTGATCCCTGGGTCAGGAAGATCCCCTGCAGAAGGGAATAGCTACCCACTCCAGTATTCTTGCCTGGAAAATTCCAAGGACGTTGGATCCTGGGGTCATAAAGAGTCAGACACAACTGAGTCACTAACACACACAAAGTTTTATGTAGGGGCTTCCCAGGTGGTGCCAGTGGTAAAGAACCTGCCTGCCAATCCTGCCTGCCAGTGCAAGAGACATAAGAGAGGTGGGTTCCATAACTTTGTGGGGAAGATCCCCTGGAGGAGGGCATGGCAACCCACTCTAGTATTCTTGCCTGAAGAATCCCATGGACAGGGGAGCCTGGTAGGCTACAGTCTATATATAAGTCACAGATTTGGACTCGACTTAGCATGTATGCAAAGTTATATACTTTTCTCCTTAAAGGTTTTAGGATGAGATGGTTGGAGGGCATCATTGACTCAATGAACTTGAATTTGAGCAAACTCAGGAAGATAGTGAAAGACAGGGAAGTCTGGCATGCAGCAGTTCATGGGATTGCAAAGAGTCAGACACAACTTAGTGACTGACTAAGTGACATCTTTTGTTAGATTTATTTCTAAGTGCATCATATTTTCATGCTATAAGAAATGACATCTTAAATGTTTTCTTTTTATTACTGGTACGTAGAAATATAATAGATTTTGCATAATTATCTTACAGTTAACATACTTAACAAAATCTTATTATAATAATTTATATTTATAAACAATCACATCATTTTTGAGTGATGAAAGGTTTGTTCTCTCTCTTAAAATTCTATATATTTTATCTTTCTTGCTTTATTGGGCTGATCTGGACCTCGAGTTTAATTTTTCATAAAGTAGGATATTAATGTTTACTGCATATCAGGTCACTGCCAAGTAATTTACATGTATTTTTTTTTTTACAGAGTTACTTGCTTGATGTCATTCAATAGCCACCAATCAAACATCCAGAGAGTGCTTTTAGATTTAGGGTAAGATAGTGGTATTTGGGGTCCTGTCACACCTGCTCTGCCTCCTCCTGTATTCAGTAGAATAGTTCTAAAGTATTAATAACAACAACTAATGCTTATTATGTATCAGACGCTCTTCTAATTGCTTTATATCTACTACACAATCCTAAAAACAACCCTATAAGATAGGTCCTGTTATTATCATCATCCCCATTATAAAAATGAGGAAACTGGAGTTTAGAGAGTTTAAGTAACTTGCCCAAGGTTATACAACTAATATGTGGAAAATCTGGGATTTGAAGTCTGCGTGATCTATTTCCATTTTCTTGACTACCATGCTATACTGCTTCTCAAAATGTGAACCCAAACTTTTGAGAATGTAAAGGGGATTATGCTTTGTACTGAAATCAGGGTTTCTTGCTAACAAGTAGCTCAAACATATTCATCAGAATGAGGGAGTGGTTACACACCTGAGGGGACAAGGAAAGAATTAGTGCCATGTTTCAAAATTGTTGATCTTAAGATGAATTGTGGAATGAAAAGGCTGTCTGTCATTACCAAGACTGATAATCCCTGAGAAAACTGTTGTGTGGGGGAACACATGTACAGAATGAAGAGATCAGCAGAGAGAAACAGCTCTCCTGAGACCCGCTGTCAATTCCTTGTGCTTGCTTTTAGACAGGTGAAAATTATAAGGTGAAACAGAGGAGAGTTACTAGAACTCTTGTGTATGTTACTAATCTTAGAAAGAGCATTTCTAAACTACTCTCTCGTTCCTTGTTTGTAAGACCCAGAAGATTACCAATGGTTAAATTATTTTGCAAACCATTTGTGACACCATTAAATTTAAGTGGTTCTGTTTGCCTGGTTTAATTACCCATTTACTCTGGGAGAGTGGGCAAATGGGAATTTTAGGGTCATAATTTATTTTGGTGAAAATTGATACCAAAGAAATATAATGATTTGTTCTAATTAAAAAATTATTTCTCTTAAAATAATAAACCCCAAACTTTAACCAAAGAGCCCTTCTCTGAAGGAAACTGAAAAGATATTCTTTTTGTTCCAAAGTTAGCACTTTCATTTAGCTTTTCAGTGGGTGTGATGAATATATATGGGGATCTCAACTTGAGCCTAGGCTGGAGTTGAAATATGTATGGAGACATTTGGTAGATGCATAGGACAATGTTGAAGAAGATTTGTAAAAGTCAAATCAGAAATAAAATCTAAAATTCTGTGACAGTCAAGATTTTGGAAACTGAATAGGCTGTAAGGCCAGTGTTAGTAGACGTTACACAGCAGGCATTGCCCCCAGCTCACTGCACGTCTGGAGCCTCTGGTGGCTGAAGAGTAGCAGTGTGATCTGGCAGACTGTAGGCTTGGTGACACGGCAGCAGTGCTTAGTAACACGGAAGTGCTCAGTAGGTGATGGAGAAGCCGTACATACGTGAGATTATTCATGAGAACACTTGAATTCCAGAAGCACCTGACTTCAGAGAGAACTTGGACTAAACGGAGCACTTGGGAATATTTTAGAGGGTGTTGAGGTCCTGCTGGATGGAGGTTGGGGAAACTCAGGGTGCATTCATATTTGTACAAGAAGACTTTCAGTACAATTAGAGGCTGCCAAATGTGTATATATAGAGAGATAACAAGATTTGGAGGTCCAGAAATGTCCATTTCTCCTGGGAAAGTTGGGAGCAGGGAGGAAGGCCACAGTCAATTCCACATGAAGCTGTGGGCAGGACTGGGCTAACTCTGGCTGCATCAGGCATTGTAAATTTTCATGTCATTACTCTTTGGCTTAACAACGGAAATAATAGGAAGAAATTGTATTGCAAAATGAAATTTACCTGCTGACTATTCTGACAGAAAATGGAAACTGCTAATTTAGGAGACTCCAGCTTCATTTTTATAAATCATTATAGTAACCTTATGGGTTTCCCAGGTGGCTCAGTGGTAGAGAATCTGCCTGTTAATGCAAGAGATGCAGGATAGGTGGGATCAATCCCTGGGTCGGGAAGATCCCCTGGAGTAGGAAATGGCAACCTGCTCCAGTATTCTTGCCTGAAAATGGACAGAGAATCCTGGAGGGCCACAGTCCATGGGGTCACAAAGAGTCAGACCCAACTGAGCACAGCACATAGTAACTTTATAGTCCGATTAGCATTTGTGAAGTAGCTATAGTGCTGAGATCTCTAGAATGATGATTTGAGAACTTGTGTAAGGAAAGGATTGACCTGGACTTCGTGTCCCTCAAAACTGTGACAGCAGTACTGTATATTTCCCTTTTTTGTAAGTTGTGCTTTGCTTGTTTTGAACTAAAAATTTTGAAATGTTCTTGTATTCATTACTGATAGTGCAACTGAAAGCCATCTTAGAAATTTGGGGGAGATGTGTAAGAGAGAATGTACTGTTTCACTTTTCTACCTTACACAGAGGCTTTGGGAAGAGCCCAAGAACATTACCTGCTTTGTTTCTTTAATGTCCAAAATGTCTATGATCCTCTTTATTCGGAAAGTTTATGAAATACGTCTACCTGATAAACTACGTTTTATCCAAGTTTCTATATCATGAATCAGAAGGCACTTCTGAGTCTTCTTCGGTTTTTCTGCTCCTGCACTTCAAAGTCTTAAGCATCCACTCTTGTATTTAAACAAACAAACAAACAAACCCAATTAAAAACACTTTTCCTCTTATTATCAAAGTGACACATACTTATTAACATAAAAATGAAATAAATTACCCATAATGCCATTTCCCAGAATAACTACTGCTATGGCCCTGGGATTTCTTTGGAAGGAATGATGCTAAAGCTGAAACTCCAGTACTTTGGCCACCTCATGCGAAGAGTTGACTCATTGGAAAAGACTCTGATGCTGGGAGGGATTGGGGGCAAGAGGAGAAGGGGACGGCAGAGGATGAGATGGCTGGATGGCATCACTGACTTGATGGACGTGAGTCTCAGTGAACTCCAGGAATTGGTGATGGACAGGGAGGCCTGGCGTGCTGCGATTCATGGGGTCGCAAAGAGTCAGACACGACTGAGTGACTGATCTGATCTGATCTGATCTGATGACTGTGATTTCTAGATGAGGGTAATTGTACAATTTTTCCTTTAGAACATTGGCTTTGCAAAGGGTCTATAAGCAGCCACTGGCTTTCCACAAGTTCAGTGTTACTACATCAGAAATGGATCTTACTTTTCATTGCTTATTTGCTCCTAAGACCTACTCAGAGATGTGGAGTCCAGTTATTATTGACTCACTTCCTTTCCTACGCTTAGGGAGATAAACCTGAACTAGTAGGAACTGAAAGATTCTTTCAGGGGCTTCCCTCATAACTCAGTTGGTAAAGAATCTGCCTGCAATGCAGGCCCAGTTTGATTCCCGGGTCAGGAAGATCCACTGGAGAAGGGATAGGCTACCTACTCCAGCATTCTTGGGCTTCCCTTGTGGTTCAGTTGGTAAAGAATCCACCTGTAATGTGGGAGACCTGGGTTCAATCCCTGGGTTGGGAAGATCTCCTGGAGAAGGGAAAGGCTACCCACTCCAGTATTCTGGGCTGGAGAATTCCATATATTCAGAGACATGGAGAAGGGAAAGGCTACCCACTTCAGTATTCTGGCCTGGAGAATTCCATATACTCAAAGACATGGAGTCCAATTATTATTGACTTACTTCCTTTCCTATGCTTAGGGAGATAAACCTGAATTAGTAAGAACGGAAATATTCTTTTAGCCAAGTAATGCTGATATGTGAAAGTTTTCTCTAACTTATTTTCTGAAAGCAGAGCATTATCAACTAAAACATGTTCATTATGACTAATGTTCTTTTCCTAAGGCAAGATAATCACAACACTATTCTACAGAAAATTCTCTATATAATTGGGGTCAACCTCATATACAGTTTTGTGCCAGTGTTCTCACTCAACACTGCATTACCAGCATTTTCCATGTCACTAAGTATTTTTCAAAATGTTATTTTTAATGGCTTCATGAAATTTATATAATTGGCAATACTATCATTTACTTAACTAACATTACTATAGTTATCTTAGTTATTTCCATGGTTTAGAAACATTTTTGTTTTTTTAACACGGTGGCAAAAATATTTGTATATAAGCCTTTGACCTTATTTAAGACTACTTTCTTGAGAATATGTACTTTCAGGATTCAGTAAGCTCTTAATTAGTCTCTGTAACTTCAGAGTCTATCTCTTGCCTATTGCTGCCAGATGAATTTTCTTAAACCATCAATTACACATTTATCTTATGCTCAACAGCCCCCAATGACTTCTTATTGCCTCGAGAGAAACCTCTGGATTCTTTAGCTTGGGGATTAAAGTATTTGGCAGTCTTTTTCATTCCAGGTTCTATAATCTGCATCCCTTAAGTAACTAGACTCTTTGAGGTGGCTTTGCTCCCACCCAACACCCTCCTTGAGGATTTTCACCAGTTATTTTTAACTGTCTCTTTCTTCCTCCTTTTCCAAAACCAAACATAAACTATAAACCCAAAACTCCAATTATGTATGTATTAATATTATATTCTTGTCACAGATAAAACATTTTAATTCGTTCTCAAACATCTCTACTCTTTCCCTAAGGGTGCTGCTCCTTTCCCACCCCTAGCTTTTCTGGATGCACCTGGATTCTGTGTATTTGTGCGTGTGTGTGTGTGTGTGTGTGTGTATGTGTATGTGTGTGGAAATGCATTGTAAAGGTCTGAAATGATACAGACCAAACTTTATGTATGAAAAAGGGCCATGGGATAGAACTAATAGAAAGGATTAAGGGAAACTCTCACTTTTTATTATATATACTTATGTTTTAAACTTTTTGCAAGTATTCATTTATTTTGAAACTAAAATGAATAAAATTATATATATTTGTTTAAAAACTTTTACAGGGTTGTAAAATATGATGGAGGTAGGGTTAATGAAATTGCTTTCTTAATTTTTTTCATTTAAAAGTGTTTAAAAATAACTTTTAATTTTGTATTGGGGTAAAGCTGATTAACAAAGTTGTGATAGTTTCAGGTGAACAGCGAAGGGACTCAGTCATACCTATACATTGCTTTCTTCATTTTTAAAGCTCAGTGGAGATGCTAATTGTGGTTCCATCGTGGCTTTGTTCTGATCATCTAGGAAGCATTCTGCATCCACTTGGCTAGTTCCACTCCTATCCATCTTTCTAAGCCCAGCTCAATATCTATAGTAGAGCCTGCCTCGATTACTGAAATTCACAGTTGTTTCTAGCAACTCAGTCATATGAAGTTGACTTCCTTGGTCCTGGGGACATATGATCACCTGAAATTGTTCAGAATAATTCTCTATGTATGTAACTCTCCTCTACCATTTTTTTGTACTACATATGTAGGGGGTATTTTTTCTTTTCTCTTTTTGTGTTTAGTGAGGGGCAGTGATTACAGGCACACTGCTCTGTGGTCTTGGGAATTTCACAAATCCTTTTGGAATGTTTTTCATCTAGAATATGTAGGGATTGAACTAGGCATATCTTTTTTTCCCCCCCCAGAGATTTTATTTGTTTACTTATTTAATTACTTTTGGTTGTGCTGAGTCTTCATTGCTGGGCTGGTTATTCTCTAGTTGCCATGCGCAGGCTTCTCGTTGCGGTGGCTTCTCTTATTGCAGAGCACGGGCTCTAGGGCCTGGGTTTCAGTAGCAGTTGCAGTTCCCGGGCTCTAGAGCACAGGCTCAAGAGTTGTGGTGCCCCACAGCATGTGGGATCTTCCTGGACTAGGTACTGAACCCGTGTCTCCTGCATCAGCAGGCGTATACTACTATTACTACATATACATGCTACTGAGCCACCAGGGAAGCTCTTGGCATATCTTCTAGGTAGTTCTGGTTCAAAATTTTTTGATTCTGTTAGATGATATGATTTTACCTGATTACTGGCTTAATTTGGAATGATTACTTTTTCTTAAAAAGGGATCAGTCTGAATCTTTTTATCTAGAGATACTAAATAGAAGAACTGAATATAAATAATTTGATGTAGTAGAAAGGGCATAGACTTTGAAATCAAAAGTATCTGAATTTGAATCCTAGTACCACCATTACTAAATTCTGTTATATTAGATGAGTTACTTGACATAATTAGTCTAGTCCTTGTATAAAAAAGCAAGGGTTGTAGTTTTTGTCTCCCTGGACTATCTATGTGGATGTACCCAAGACAATGCCTGATACATTGTATGTTCTCAGGCAATATTAATTTCCTTTCTTTCTTTATGGGCAACTTTGATTTGTGAAAGGTACACTTTAAGAGGCTGATGATGCTATTTTATATATTTATACAACAATAAAGGAAATTCAGAAAGAATCAAGTGACTGCTGTAAAACTGAGATGTGATAAGTATGAATATGCGCAGAGAGTTTGTATAATCCTTGCTGTAACTGCATGTTGGAATACAGAGCCCCATAGGCCTGTATCTTATTTCCTTTCTTATAGGACTTTAGGTAGTCACCAGTAACTGAAGGGTTATAAAATTCAAGTGCATCTTTGGTCCCGTATAATGATTTGGTTAACGTAGTCAGCAGTGAGGAGCCTTAAATCAAACACTGTAGTGCTTCTGGTCTTTCAGGGCAGACATCTATTAGACACAGGAGACGCAGAACGTAGGACCCACAAACTTCTTTTAAAATTGGATGAATAAAATAAGCTTTTATATATACATTCTGTACCAAAGCGATTGAAAAGTATAGTTTATTATTCAGTTCAATTCAGTTCAAGCGCTCAGTCGTGTCTGACTCTTTGTGCCCCCATAGACTGCAGCACACCAGGCTTCCCTGTCCATCACCAACTCCCAGAACTTGCTCAAACTCATGTCCATTGAGTCGGCGATGCCATCCAACCATCTCATCCTCTGTCGTCCCCTTCTCCTACTACCTTCAATCTTTTTCAGCATCTGGGTCTTTTCCAGTGAGTCAGTTCTTTGCATCCTGTGGCCAAAGTATTGGAGTTTCAGCTTCAGCATCAGTCCTTCCAATGAATATTCAGGACTGATTTCCTTTAGGATTGACTGGTTGGATCTGCTTGAAGTCCAAGGGACTCTCAAGAGTCTTCAACACCACAGTTCAAACGCATCAATTCTTCATCACTCAGCTTTCTTTATAGTCCAACTCTCACATCCATACATGACTACTGGAAAAACCATAGCTTTGAATAGACGGACCTTTGTTATTATTATTTTTAATGGAGGGGACCACAAAAGTCATAATGTAGCCCTGGATGCTTTAATGATGTTGTAGACTTTCTCCCAGGAAACACATCTCCTGAGCATGTCAGACCAAGTTGTGTTCATCTGTGCTTATTTCACTGTGTCCTGAGATGCACCAAGAAAGGAGGCTCATTGTGGTGGTCAGAGACCTATCCCCTGCATAGACCTTTCTGTTTTTATTCCTGGCTCCATGAGAAAGTATGAAATGAAGCAAACATGAAAATGAAATAAAAACATATTTATTACAAGCCTCAGAGCCTCCAGTCATAAGATTAGAATCTTGGGAGCAGAGACTTCCCTCTTATCCCCGACTTATGTAAATTTAATATATAAACTATATGAATATTGATGAATTTGTAAAGGAAGGTTTGGGGAAAAAACTTCAACAACAATCACACACACACACACACACACACACACACACATGCACAAATTGGTAATCTAATTTGGCTGAAAAAAGAGAAAATATGAACTGCTTGAAATAGGATATGCAGAGTAGAGCTGACTTTTCTGGGGTACAGAAAAGCAGATCCCGTGAGAATAAAGCTGTGTGGCATAATAACTCAGCATAGGGGGTCTCCTGTAAAGTAGGATATTTGGTAAGTAAATGTCAGTGACCTCAACTCTGCCTCTTAGAAGATCTTGTGACATTAAAGTTGGAGTAATATGGAGACTAGCTGCTGTAATTCTAAGTCAGCTGTTCTGAGAGCTTGGCTCTGAGCGTCTAAAAGGCAGCCTTAGGTGGAGGTGGCTATAAATGGTTGGAGAGGAAAGGTAGACATGCTTTTCTCCTGCCCTTGGGTTGTGAGGGTTTTTTTTTGTTGTTTTTTTTTTTTTTTTTAGCCATGCTGTGTGGTATGTGGGGATCTTAGTTCCTTGACCAAGGATTGAACCGATGCCCTCTGCATTGGGCAGTGAAGAGTCTTAACCACTGGATCACCAGGGAAGTCTTGGGTTTGTGAGCTTTACTTTTCAGTTTAGACTGATCATTTTAGGTTAACAATTCATGCTAACAACAACTGATGTGTCTGGAGCCCTTACTATGCTGGACACTGGCTAAGCACTTTGCATGGTTGACAGTTTACTCTTCACAGCCACCCTGTGGGGTAGGAACAATTATCAGTCCCATTTTACAGACAAAGAAACAGAGCTTAAGGAGGTAGGGTGAGGTCTCACAGCTAGCCAAGGGCTGTTACTGGACCCCGGAGCTTGCATTCTAATCTTTGCTATCCCCATAGTGGAACCCATCTTTACAGATCATAGAATCAAAATGTGAGAGTGTTAGGAAGCGTTACGGGTTGAATTGTGTCCCCTTCCAAATCTGAATGTTAAAGTCCTTACTCTGGTACCTAAGAATGTGGCTTTATTTGGAGAGAGGGTCTTTACAGAGGTAATCAAATTGAAATGAGATCATAAGGATGGACTCTAATTCAGCATGACTGTTATACTTACCACCAGGAAAAAAACTGGACAGAGAGCCATGCAGAGAGGCCAGACTTCGTGCAGAGACACAGGGAGAAGATGGCTGTCCGCAAGCCAGGGAGAGGCCTGAAACAGAGCCTTCTCTGATAGGCCTCAGAAGGGACAACCCTGCCAACATCTTGATTTTGTACTCCTAGTTTTTAGAAAATGATCCAACAGATTTCTGTTGTTTGAGCCACTCAGTCTGTGAGTGGTACTTTGTTATGGCAACCCTACCAAAGTAGGATGGAGAAAGCAATGGCACCCCACTCCAGTACTCTTGCCTGGAAAATCCTATGGATGGAGGAGCCTGGTAGGCTGCAGTCCACGGAGTCACTGAGGGTCAGACATGACTGAGCGACTTCACTTTCACTTTTCACTTTCATGCATTGGAGAAGGCAATGGCACCCCACTCCAGTGTTCTTGCCTGGAGAATCCCAGGGACAGGGGAGCCTGGTGGGCTGCCGTCTCTGGGGTCGCACAGAGTCAGACACGACTGAAGCGACTTAGCAGCAGCAGCAGCAGCAAAGTAGGACATCTTCTGTGTGGGTTCTAACAAGATAAGGTCTCCCATTACTACTTTGGATGGCCTGAACAGACTTTATTCTCCTTGTCAGTAGAGAATTACCACATAAGTAATAGATTTTATTTTTCAAGAATTTTTGGATGAACTGAAAATAAAGGTAACCCAAAGATTTGGGGTCAACAGTCTAGGCACTGTGACCTGCTAATTCATGGCAAGTCAGACTTGGTACAAAGCAGAATTAAGCTGTTTCTATGTCTTTCAAATAAATGACTTCTTTCACATCAGATATTATTAGCCAAAATGAATTTCCAACTCAATCTAGATATGTGGTGATGGTACTTATCTGTCCTTAAGGACATTTGGACACCCTTGAAGCAGAAAGAAATTAGACTTAGCTGAAGTGTTTTAATCACAATTAAAGACATGTCCAATAATAACTGGTTCAGATTAAATCAGACGCTGAGTTATTTTGGCTTAAATAATTCAGTGGAAAGTTTGGTAGGATAATAAAAAAAGCTTTTTTTTTTTTCCCCAGGCAGATGAATTTAAATGATTTCTTTGTAAGACAAAGTAATATAACCACAGTAGCAGTGCTGCTCATATTATTTGCATATAAATAATTTATTTGCATACTAATGAAGGGAGTAATCTATTATTCCTAAATTTCTCTCTCCTTTTCCCACAGCAGTGGACATGATACACCATTTTGTTAAGGAATTTAGAGACTCTCCTAACCACTTTCCGCTAGGTGGCCACCTAGAGAACTCACTTGATTTCTGAATATTTCCTTAGAAGCTTCTGTTTAATATTTATTTAATTCTGCTAGTCTTGAGGGGCTTGAACAATTTTCTCTAGAAGATCAACTGTCTTTTTCTTTGATTGATGTTTATTGTTTAGCAATACTAGGAATGAAATTCATAGGTAAAAACAATTCCTAAAAAATATCATTATATATGTCTTCTTCAAAGGAAACCAGTGATCAAAAGTTATTTTTTCTTAGTTATGATTTAAAAATATAGATAGGAGGTATTTAATTATATTTCTGATGATTATATTTGACTAGGAAATTTAAATATACTATAAAAGGAATTTCATTGTATATGATAAATGTATCAAGACACCTTTTTTGTGCCACCTCAGATTCTCTGGCATTTACATCTGTCTTGGCTGTGTGCACGCATGCTCAGTTGTTCAACTGTGTCCAACTTGTTGTGAGTCCATCAACAGTAGCCTGCCAGGCTCCTCTGTCCATGGGATTTTCCCAGCAAGAATACTGGAGCTGATGGCCATTTCCTATTCCAGGGAATCTTCCTGACCCAGGGATTGAACCTGAGTCTCCTGTGACTCCTGGATTGTCAGGCAGAGTCTTTATTACTGAGCCACCTGCGAAGCCCTTACATCTCTCTAGAGCTCTGAATTTCTTTTTCTATTTCAGTTGCTGGACAGCAGCTGACTTTATATAGTCACAGGATATAGTAGATGGGAGGAAGCTGATAGTTAATTTATCTTGCTTTTCCATTCCTTGGTGGGCTGTACAAAAAGAAAGCTTTCTGTATTACTTATCCTAAGACACTGTGTTTCTTTGTGAAATGACTCATTTTGTAAGACAAGATATTGTGTGTGCTTCCCAATCTTACCTGCCTCAGTTCTCTTTTCTATCATTCATATTGTCCTGGAATTATATCTCCCAGTGAAGCACAGAGTTTAAGACTTGCCCCAGGCTCAATTTTCAAGGGAACTTATTCCAGGATAATAGAAGTTCTATAAATGCTTAATGAGTTGAAATGAATAAAAAATAAAATCTAAACTAAATGGCGGAGAAGGCAATGGCACCCCACTCCAGTACTCTTGCCTGGAAAATCCCACGGACAGAGGAGCCTGGTGGGCTGCAGTCCATGGGGTTGCTAAGAGTCGGACATGACTGAACGACTTCACTTTCACTTTTCACTTTCATGCATTGGAGAAGGAAATGGCAACCCACTCCAGTGTTCTTGCCTGGAGAATCCCAGGGATGGGGGAGCCTGATGGGCTGCTGTCTCTGGGGTTGCACAGAGTCAGACACGACTGAAGTGACTTAGTAGCAGCAAACTAAATGGGGGCTTTTGTTTAATCATTCTTATCTTTCTGTACTTCAGAACTTTGTCTGTACCTCCTGACTCATTTGTTTTGTGGCTGCCTCTGGATTGGTGAGTGTGGTGCCTAGAAAGAAATAACCAACAAATCAAAGTCCATTTCAGGTGGTAAGTGGTTTACCAGATGCCTCAAAGAGAAGTAACATTTACAAAAGGCTGATTGAACAAGGAAAGAGTCTGGGTAAATGAGTCTGAGTAAGAAGAGAATAGTCCAGACTGTAGGCCTGAAGCCCAGTTTTTTTTGTTGTTGTTGTTTTTTTTTTTCAGAGACAGCTGACTTCTCCATAAGTCATGGTCATTTTCTCCAGGTACCTTCTCTGTTAGAAAAGCTCCTACATAAATTCTCATTTTTATTCTTCCTTAAGAAGAAAAGAGAATTATTTTTCTAATAGAAATCCAATTCCAAAGAATTTGTGATGTGTATATTAGACTTGAAAGACTGGAAATGTGAGGTTACTCTGTTAAAAGAACAAAAGGAAAGAAGGAAATTTTAATTTTTTTTTTTCTTTTTACCACTGTCTTGCCTTTACTAACTGGGATTGTTGAAGACTTTCAAAGAAACTAAAATAAAATTGTTTTAAGACATTCAAGATGCTAAAAAAAAAAATATACACAGTATGTGTCATGTATTTTAGTGTATGTTGTTTCTCGGGGCCAAGACCTTTGTGCTCTTGGGAAAAAATGCAGCCGTTATTATTACTTTTATTGCCATCACTGTTATTAATAATAAAGAAGATTGCTACAGAAATGAAAGTAAGGAGGCACTAGCAATGCTGACCTGTGTGAAATCTTTTGTAATTTAATGAAAAAAGACAAGAAAAGATAGCATTTTAGAGTATTACCTATTTTTTGGGTGTATATGAAATTGAGGCCAAGTAATTTTATTTGTAGGTAACTGTTTTCTAAGGACTGTGTGGTCAATCATATCCATAGTAAATGAGAAAAATTATAATTTGACTAATTTGGTGACTGAAAAGTATGAAAAGGAAAGCTTTGGTAGGGAACTTAAGAAAATCCTGAAACGTCTGCTTTTATCAAGATTCATGTAGGGGAGATTTATTATGAATCAACTGATCAGACTATGACTCATCTTCAGGGATGTTACTGGAACTGGCTGTTTGGATGTTACCATCACTGGAGGTAATGCTTGATCTTTTCACTGACCATAAAGATGTTTCAAAACAGTGACATAAGCTGCACTTGGCAGAGTCCACGGAGGCCACTGCAGCAACAAATGTATTTAAGTGTTTAGTCCTGCAAAGAGGTGATGTTCATCTTGCTTTTACTTCTGCTACAAGGGCAGAGATGAAGAAACATTCATTTTGGCTGCATAAAGTCATTGCAAATGAGGCAAGAGAGCAACAGAGCATAAAAAGTAGGCAGGCAGTTTTTATCAGCAGGGAAAATTAAAAGGAGTTGTGCTCCATGTCTGTGGAGGCAGAATAAGGAGGGTTTGCATGTGCATCCACCACTGTGTTTTCTAGACTGGCAGGAACCCTGGACTCGCACAACTGATCTGAGCTGAGACTGTGCTCTGGAGTTACATCAGTGTGTTGAGCTCCAAGAGCCGTATGTGGGACACAGAACAGACAATATTAACAGGCTTCAGGTTCAGGTAGAAGAGAAAGGGGGCTTCCTTGGTGGCTCAGTGGTAAAGAATCCGCCTGCAATGCAGGAGACACAGGAGATATAGGTTCGATCCCTGGGAGAAAGAAGAGGAAATAAAATATAAAGGCAGACGGTTCAGTCTAGACTCCTCTTGAGTGAAGAAATCCCTCTCATTGTGTCCTGGAAAAAAGTGTGATCAAGAGTATAGCCCAGTGGGGCCCTACTGTCGGCCTGTGGATTGGCTGTGATCAGAATCTCCCAGGGGCATTTAGAAATACACCTCCCAGAAGTTTAGGTATGAAGTAGGACTTGGGACTCTGTATTTTAATAATCTTCTTCAGGTGTTAAAATCAGGTGTTTGGGAGCTTTTGACTTGAACTCTTGTTGTTCAGTCGCTCAGTCATGTTTGACTCTTTGAGACTCCATAGATTGCAGCACACGAGACTTCCCTGTCCTTCACCATCTCCCTGAGTTTGCGCAGATTCATGTCCATTGAGTTGGTAATGCCGTCCAATCATCTCATCTTCTTTCATCCCCTTCTCCTCTGCCTTCAACCTTTCCCAGCATCAGGGTCTTTCCCAGGGAGTCCGCTCTTTACATCAGGTGGTCAAGGTATTGGACCTTCAGTTTCAGCATCTGTCCTTCCAATGAATATGCAGGGTTGGGTTCCTGGTTAGTTGACCGGGTTATAAATTGCTATTTTGTGTCAACAAAAATCTGCCTCTTTAAAACTTGCATCCATATTTTGATTCTCTCTGGGCCTTTCGAAGTAATTTAAAGCTCTCAGATCAAGTTGAAGAATTTGGCTTTGTGGTGGAACTAGTCATTGTAGTTTTATGACCTTATCCAGAAGCAAGGTAGTCTGGGAGCACAGAATGTGAATGATGAAGTGACCTTGATTTGAGGACTGGAATGATGGACAGTCAGTGAACTAAAGGATTTTAGGATGCTAGAGAGGGAACTGTCCATTGCTGGGTATTGATTGAGTCCTTCAGGGCAGGTGTGGACTGATGGAAAGAGAGCTGCCACCTGACCAAGAGGTCTGAGAGGGTGCTAGGCCCGTGGTTGCCCGGTCTCACACTGACTTTGCCGTGCCTGGGGGCAGGAGGTCCTCAGTTGGTATTCTGTTGACTGACTGATTATTTCAAAAGGCAAGTGGAGTGGATACATGAGGATGGAAGAGGAAAGTGAGGAGATTGTGTCAGAAAAGGAAAACTGACTAGCAGTCTCAGAGGCGAGCTATTCTCAGTTATAAGAGAATACAAGCTGTGGCTAAAGTGTGATAGAGTTGAGAATGAAAGTTGCTGAGAAATTTTCTGGTCATCATCATGGATGATTCTGTTACTGAGAATAATGGCTGAATATTGGAGAGAGAGAGAGCAACTGTGACTCAGATGCCAAGGTATTTGAGCAAAGTATTTGGAGGTGATATAGATGTGAAATAGAGACAGAAAAGAGGATGCAGAAAGCATGGCTCTGCCTTGTGGAGGAGTTTGGGCAAGTCTCACATCCATTCTGGACCTCTCTATTCTTTTGAGTTAGTAACATGAGACACAATAATCAAATATGTAAAAGCCACTTTGAAAAGATAGATAATCTCTAGGGGTGGTCCTAGTTTTGAGATCATGGGACAAAACTGAAAGGAAAGTATTAGTCATTCAGTTGTGTTCGACTCTATGGGACCCTCTGGACTGTAGCCCTTCAGGCTTCTCTGCCCATGGAATTCTTCTGGCAAGAATACTGGAGTGGATAGCCATTCCTTTCTCCAGGGGATCTTCCCAACCCAGGGATCAAACCTGGATCTCCTTTACAGATTCTTTACCATCTGAGCTACCAGGGAAGCCCCATTATTATACCATATCAATGTTATGAGATGTCATAAAATACATTACAGTAAAAGTACAGCTTCATTTGAAAGAAAAGCACCTAAAGCCACTACTCCAGCACAAGCAGGCAAATAACCAGTAACCTGTGACTTTTTATCTCTGAATTAACAGGTCAAGTTTGAGGAAGATGATTCTACTATTTCTTTTTCTTTAGCACATTTTGGCATCCTTTGGAAGACCCAGAAGTCCACGTGTTGGATATGAATCTAGAGCTGTGGTTGCTGCAAAGGTACCTTCCACAACTTGATTTTCTGTAATAATAATTACTCAGGTAAAAATGATACCACTAAATGGTCCTTTGATTCTGGAATTGCTTTTTTACAATTAGGTTTAACTCTGTAACTCTGAGTTGAGAAACTAGAAATTTTCCTGCAAGGTTTCTTTACATCTCTCTGGAATTGAATTCTGACTTTTGATATTCACAACTCCACCCAGTTTAGGGGGGAAATGCAATTACAGAGATTAGTCTAAGCATTTCTTACACTGGCTCTACTTTATAAGGTGTTGTGTCCATCATGGGACAATCTCAAAATCTCATGTCCTTCCAAAGTGATATTCAGATATGGCTTCTATTACTTGGTCTCTTGGCCATGGTTTTCCATACAGTGTGTGCATGCGTGCGAAGTCGCTTTAGTTATGTCTGACTCCATGACCCCAGGGACTAGCGTGCCAGGCTCCTCTGTCCATGAGATTCCCTAGGCAAGAATACTGGAGTGGGTTGCCATGCCCTCCTCCAGGGGATCTTCCCAACCCAGGGATTGACCCTGTGTCTCTTGCATTGCAGGTGGATTCTCTACCACTGAGCCACTGGGGAAGCCCATCTCATACAACATTTACCAGCTAGTCCTCTAAGAGGTTCCAAAGCTTGAATCATATATTTTTGGCAAAGGAAGGAGATATTCCCAGGTTCATAGTGTTCTTTCTTGAGAGAAACCAAAAATCCATATCTAAGAGTGTACTTGAGAGAAAGCACAAGTCCACTTCTAAGAGCCCAGTCCTGGGCAGAGGCATTTTTTAGGGCCTAACAATGCCATACATACTGGAGATTCTTTATTTAAATCCTTCCTGAATGATGTTGCTTCTAGGAAACTGGAGGCCAGAGTTGAAGAGAAGAAAAACCCTTTTGAGAAAGATGAGATCAATTTTCCAATGTTTGGATGGATTTGTCAGTTTATAACTAACTCATGACTAATGATAATCACCACACACGTCTATTATTCTCAGCAAAATAAGATACAGAATAGTTGGCTGCAAGTTATTCCAAACCCTTTTGCTAAAGAAATAACAAATATAGAAAGCTTTGGGAAATCCTGTACATAGCAGAAGAATCTATTTGGGAAGGAGACATCCCAAAACAGATCTGGGTGAAAAGGTTATCAAATTGTTCTCTGGGTGAAAAGGTTATCAAATTGTTCTCTGTGCTTTGAATTACAGAGATTGAAAGTGAAACAATGTTAATGGTAGCTTGCATAAAAGGAGACTAAACAATGGAAAAATAATTTTGGAAGACTGGAATGATAATCTTTTGTGCGACTTTGGCATTTTTCCTGGTCCTACATTGCTATGATATGACAGCCATTTCCTTGCTCTGTTTTGCTCTCAATTTTGCATAGTGAATATTAGGGGTTGAATTGTATCATCTCCCCCCAAAAAATGTCTGCTGAAGCTCTACCCTCCTCAGCACATCATCTTTGGAAATAGGGCCTTTTCAGGGTTGACTGAATTAAAACGAGGTTATTAGGGTCAGCCCTAATCTAATGGGACAAATATCTTTGTATAAAAAAATTTGGACACAGATATCTGTATCTATATCTAAATCTATCTATATACACATACACGTAGAGGGAGGATAATCTAGACACACAGGGGAAAAGGCAGCCATGTGAAGATGGAGACAGAGATTGGATTTATGCTGTCACAGGCCAAGCACTGGCCAAGCCTGGGGCTACCAGAAGCAAGGAGAGAGCCACGAATTTGCCCTCACAACTCTTAGAAGGAACCAGTTTTGCTGACACTTGGATTTTGGATTTCTAGCCTCCAGAACCATGAGACAATAAATCTCCTTTAAGCCACTCAGTTTATGGTACTTTGTTATGGCTGCCCTAGGAAATTAATACACAGAACTTATACCAAACCTGGGAACTCGCAATGTTTCATCCCATCCTTTGCTGCCTATTGGGAAGTAAAACCTCAGAGCCTTTAAAATACCCTTAACTCCATCCTCCACCCAGTTTTTTCTGCACAACTGTGGATGAATGGCAGGTAAATATAGTCCCTGTTGGAAGGATTTTCCCTCGTTCAGGAAGGTTGACCTGTATAAATGATGTGAATTGCATGTGAATTGCATATGAATTATGATGCAGATTACTTCACGTCAAGACATCAGGACCAGTAAAACCTTAGACCTTAAGCATCTCCCAGATGAAGGAATATTGATACATCTTAACTATGGTGATGGTGTTGTGATAATAACCAATTCAGAGTAGAATATTGCTTTTCTCCAAAGAAGATTCAAACAGGGAGTCAATAACATGAAGCTTCACACCATCTAGTGCAAGATGAAATACTAGCTCAGGCATTGACTAATCAAGATCGTCTTGCCCCTTGTGTTCTTGTGTTGGGAAATAACTTACTTCAGTACCTTTAAGATTGATTCACCTTCTATTTGCACTGATCACACTCATTGAACTGTGGCACGGAGCCAAGAACCATATTTTGAAGCTGAGCTGGTGATAGGCAGACTGTATCTTAGTCCTTGGAATAAATCCAGCCATCTTCAATATTGAAGTGTTTCTTTATGATGCTCTAGAGACATTTTCATCATGCTGTATTCTTCATGATATGCTGAGCCCAACCACAGCATTTGAATGCTTTTCTAAAATAGGTAGATTGTCTCAGTAAAAATTACTTGAAACGTTTTTGTGGATGAATGACATGTGGACATTTAAAAAATATAAATAAAATATACCCGTAAAAAGAGAAAATATAAATATTTCGACTGAAAGCATGTGTATGTATGTTCATACTCACACCTTTACCCATATTCTAAGTCCAGTTTATATATCTGTAGAAAGAGGAATTCATTTGCATGCTCACGAGCACTTTCTGTTGTCATAGGCCTTTGTCGGTTGGATACTGTTAACCCCCATTGCTACTACTGGTACTATAGTTGACACAGGAGATGAGGGTTTTATTCCTTGGTCAGGAGGATCCCCTAGAGAAGGAAATGGCAATCAACTCCAGTATCCTTGCCTGAAGAACCGAATGGACAGAGGAGCCTGGTGGCCTATATAGTCCATGGGTCGCAAAGACATGACTGAGCGACTGAGCACAGCACAGCACAGTACCTTTTAGTGGGTAGTTACTCAGTGCAGTAAAGTGATATTTGCTTTGTCTATATAGAACCTTTTAATCCCTTTTGACCAGAGAAGGCAACGGCACCCCACTCCAGTACTCTTGCCTGGAAAATCCTATGGATGGAGGAGCCTGGTGGGCTGCAGTCCATGGGGTCGCGAAGAGTTGGACACGACTGAGAGACTTCACTTTTCACTTTCATGCATTGGAGAAGGAAATGGCAACCCACTCCAGTGTTCTTGCCTGGAGAATCTCAGGGACGGGGAGCCTGGTGGGCTGCCATCTATGGGGTCGCACAGAGTTGGACACGACTGGAGCGACTTAGCAGCAGCGGCAGCAATCCCTTTTGACAGGACATATATATCTTTGTTTCCATTATACAGACTAGGAAACTAACGCTCAGTGATATGAAGGAGCTTGGACAAGATCACACAGTGGTGGAGCAGGGATTAGGAATCCAGAGCTTTTTGACCCCAAAGCTTGCATTCTTATCTACTTTGCAATTCAGTCTCACGAGTCCTGTTGGAAGCACAGAGCATCCTATTAGGACAGGTAAAGACCCTACTCTGAGAGCTCAGTTTGAAGTTGGAAGAGATCAGTGCATACCTGACATACGTACAAGGAAGTGCTGAGGGACAGAACAGAGCAAAAGTAGCAGCAGTGGAGAGAGAAGCCACTCCTGGCAGTGACAACCAGTATCAGCGCCTTTTAGTAGAAGTGATGAGGGTACAGTCCTTTAGTGTATCTCTCATGAACCACAGATGAAGATGGAGAATGTTATGTGCCGAGGGCCCTGATCCAGGAAATGACCATCTGACACAACACTGCCAGAGATAGGAACGTGCAGAGTGTGCACAGCAAGCTTGGGTGACACGAGATGAGGAAACGGGTGGTGTGGGAACAGAGACAGCTCTCTGGGTCACCATTAGTTAAGAAGAGGAATTATAATAGAAGAAACCCAAATGTAATTGTATTAAATCATGGCCACGAATCCTCTGAGGCTCTTCTCATGGAGAGTCGGGGTCTGTGTCTCCTCTCCTTGAATCTGGGCAGTCTGGTGACTGCTTCAGCCAAAAGAGTGATGCTGTGTCATTTCTGAGGCAAGGTCACAACAGACCCTGCAGCTCCTACCGTGTTACTCTTGAGCCCTGAGTCTCAAAGTAAAAAGTCTGGTTACCCTGAAGCCCGCCATATGGAAAGGAGGCATATAGGTGCTCCAGCTGATAGTCCCAGATAAGACCAGTGTTATAGCAACTTGCCTTTCTGTATAAGGTGTCAGACATGTGATTGAGGCCATGTGCCAACTGAGTTATCACCATCGATATCATGTGGCATAGATGAATGGCCCAGAAGAGCTCAGCCTGAATTCTTGATAGATAGAATCATGACATAGTAAAACTGTTGCTTTAAACTGTTGGGTTTCAGAATAACTCATGTAGCAATGGATAAGTGGAACCTCTAAGTATGGGATTCATAGTTCATTACCCATTTCTGCTCATCAACCTGGTGGAATAATTGCATGTGGAATTTTGGGGTGAGATGTCAAACAACAGGGGACTCCATCATGAGATGGCTTGAGAGGTCTCAGACTATGCATGGCAGTTTTATTGAATGACATTGGTTATATAGGACAGCAGTCTGCTTGGAAAAGGAATGGATCATGAAAGTGGAAACTCAAGCCCTGGGCTAGATCTCTGCGGTTTGGACTCTAGCTTTAGTTCTCCTACTGATACACTTGGGCAAGTCTTGCAAACTTGTTAATACTTGGTAATAATAGTGTCTCTATCTACCACCTAGGGGAGGATATGTGGCCTTAATAAAAATATGAGCTAGTATGTGTGAAAGCAGAAAGTAGGAAGCACTGCAAAAAGCGTTACTTTGTTGATCCAGAGAGCTTCTTTTAGCTGCTTTGACTTAACATTGTATTCCCTACTCCTTGCACCTAGAATAGGACAAAGCTTATAGTAGGTACTTAATAAATATTTGTTGAAATGGCTTAGGTTACACTATATAAGGGAGAAGATCAGTTAGAGGCTAGTGGAGGTTTTTAGAATGTTTGTAGTATAAAAGATGTTAGACATAATCCATTCTCATCTATCTTAATTTTCTAATGCATTCAGTTGTTGTTTAATCACTAAGTCGTGTCCAGTTCTTTGCGACCTGGTGTACTTGTAGCCCACAAGGCTCCTCTATCCATGGGATTTTCCAGGCAAGAATACTGGAGAGGGTTGCTATTTCCTTCTCCAAGGGATCTTCCTGACCCAGGGATCAAACCTGGAAGTCCTAGAAGAGCATATGTTTGAACCTGAGAGATATTACTAAAAAACCAGATGAAGCCTGTCATCCAGTGGTTGCAGTGGGTACAGTACTTACCAGTTCTGCCTTAAATACAGTCAGAAGAAGAGAGAAAGATAAGGAGAGGAGATAGAGACACGCGTCATTTCACTGATTAATGAATACAGCATTGTCCAAAGTTTATGGCCTGGAAAATCAGGCTGCTAGAAGCACTGAGTGTCCTCTACTGACAGAATGCCTTGGACCCTCTGAAGAGCTGCCGAGGGGGTTCACAGGCCAGTGCTGCCTTGTCCAGCTAAGGAGTCACCGTGAGCCTCTCTGGTGCCAGACCCTACTCTGGCTGCTCAGGAGCGTGCCCACCACTTGGGCTCATCCCTCTTGTGGGGAGTTTACAGTCTAGAGGGAGGGTGCTTCCTTCAAGCTGTGAAATTCATCTGTGAAAGGATGTTTCCGTTGCTGTCCTTTGCCTGCTTGGTAGTACTTTCTTCCTTCTATAGAGTTTGAGAAATCTGCTTATAAAATCAGAATGCTATTGGAAAGTTGATGAGAAGGGTAGAGCCCCTCCTTCCATTTTCTTCTTCCTTTTTGTCAGTTCCTCCTCTGTCAAGTAAGGATCAATAGTTGCTTTTACAGTGCTTGGAGTCATTTTAAAAAATCCAGAATGCTTATAATAGAACAATGCTTGCGATGGCAGCCAGGTAAAAATATCTTCCCCACAGTCTGCCTTTTCTTTTCAAAAGTACTGAAGAGTTCTATCTGTCCACAGTGTTCTGAAATTTGTGCAGCCCTCACAAGGATTAGGGATGTATAATATTTCTGTGGTTTGCCTCAGTTTCTTACCTCTCTGCAGAAGTGGGTGGTGGATGAAAAGAATTAATTAGTATTGAAAAATTTAAAGAGTGTCTAAAGATTAACTCCAAATAGCTCCCTTCCGATGATCCCTGAAATTTCGTCAGAAATTTATTTCCTGGAGGTGTTTGGTTTTTAGACTGCCTATTAAAATGCAAACATTCTTTAAGCCAGAAGGAGGCAGTGGAGTGTAGTGGAAATGGGAATAAGTGTTAAGCCATACAGACCTAAATTTAAATACTGAGTCTTCTACTTTGTTGCCTTGGGTGAGTTATTTAACTTCCTGAGCTTCAGTTTTTTGTTTTTTTTTTTTTCCTTCCTTGGGCAGTTGTCATAAGACATACAAATAATGTATGCAAAATGGTAGATGGTCAATGAAGTCAATGAATGGTGGTAAATATGCATGAACTCACATCAGCTTAAACTACCATTGGGTAGGTATTTAGGGAAGGAAGAGCAAACTACAAGAGTAAAGAAGGCCAAAAACGAAGGTGGACAGACCTTTAAAGGGCTTTGCTGTGGCTCAGGTGGTAAAGAATCTGCCTGCAATGTGGGTGACCTGGGTTCAATCCCTGGGTTGGGTAGATCCCCTGGAGAAGGGAAAGGCTACCCACTCCAGTATTCTGGCCTAGAGAATTCCATGGACTGTATAGTCCATGGGGTTGCAGAGTCAGACGTGACTGAGCAACTTCCACTTTACTTCAGACCTTCAAAATATTGCTTGAGTCATAATTTGTCTAGAGCAGGGAGTCCGTGAACTTGAATGGGAAAAACTTAAGTATTTTTGCTAAATTCTAACTGAAATTTAACACTTCCTTTTATTATGTATATATAAGCAACAAACTTCAATGATATCAGCAGTATCTCTGATACTGAATTTGTCACCAAATCATAGATTTTTAAATAACATATTATAGTGGTTGTGGATATTTCAAACTACTTTAAACATAAGATAAATATTTTTGTTGCTGACACTTGCTAATATATCAATACAAAAGCACAAATACTATTATTCCACAAAATTGTTTTCAAAAATGTTTTTACAACATTATTTCAAGATGATTGTCTCCTTTTGCAATCTTACTCATTTCCTTTGTGTATTCTGCAAAGGGGTCCATAGAATTCCACTTCCAAAAGAACTGAAATCAGGATCTGAAGAGAGATTTGCATTCCCAAGTTCATTGCAGCACTATTCACAATAGCCAAGATAGAGAAGCAACCTAAGTGTCCACTGATGGATGAATGGATAAAAAAATGAGGTTTATATACACAATGGAATATTATTCAGCCTTAAAAATGATAGAAATCCTGCCATTTACAATCATATGGCTATACCTGGAGGGCATTATGCTGAGTTAAATAAGCCGGACACAAAGGGATCTGATTTATCTGAGAAACCTGAAATAGTCAGATTCATAAAAGCAGAGAGTAGGATGGAGGTTACCAGGGCTGGTGGAGGGGAAACAGGAAGCTATTTTCCCACAGGCATAATTTTTCAGTTATGCAAGTTTATCAGTTCTAGCATCTATAGTCGTGTGTGTGTGCTTGGTTGCTAAGTCATGTCCAACTCTTTGTGGCCCTATGTACTGTAGCCCACCAGGCTCCTCTGTCCATGGGACTTTTTGTATTATACACTTAAAAGTTTGTTAAAAGGGTAGATCCACTGATGGATGAATGGATAAAGAAAATGAGGTTTATACACACAATGGAATATTATTCAGCCTTAAAAAAGACAGAAATCCTGTCATTTACAATCACATGGATATATCTGGAGGGCATTATGCGGAGTGAAACAAGCCAGACACAAAGGCATCTGTTACGTGCTGTTGCAATTAAAGAAAAATTGGTAGAGCCATTCCGGGGTGAAAAGGGGTTCCATAGGTATTACTGGATGGTTAAAGGGGGCCACAACAGAAGAAAATTAAATAAATTTTTTGTAAAGCAAAACCAGCTGACTAGTACAGCTGATCAGAGTCACTGAGGAGTTTATCTCTTTTGCTGATGATTTTTGGTAACAATAAGGGAGTCTCACCACTCTGGCCTTCTATAACCCAAGGAAAGGGAATGGCAGCTATTCTACACATCTCTATCTCCACTTTTGTCTCTCTCTCTCTCTCTCTTCATAAATATATATTTTTTTTTCTCATTTTTACATCCAGGAATGATCATTGTGGACAAATATGAGAATTGTATCAGTTAAATGCATTACAAAGAGAAAGTTATAAAGAAAGGTTGCTACTCTGTTTGACCTTGAATATCATATCTCTTTCTTATGAGTGGGGAGGAAATATTAAGTTAGTCCAGTAAGGGGACTGGGACAGACAAGTTTATTATTTTTACTGAAACAGTTGAGACATTCAGTCTGTTCATTCCAGGCCCCTCATCTGTAAGATGGTCAAGACATATGGGGAGTGCCTTGGGGACTTTCTACCAGGTTCCCATAGCGTCTCCCTTGACCTTCCTGGGTTTTTCAGGTGAATTTTATTTGGGGGTAGCTGAAAGGGATACTGAACACCAGTAACAAAGGCTCCTCTCAAATCCTGTGATTGATAAAGCAGTGGAGCAAGGCTAGGAGACTGAGGTATAGGGCTGGGTGCAGAGAGAGGGAGAGAGAAAAGCAAGAAATGTCACATGCAGTTTGACCTGGAAAGAACTCAGACTAGTGGAATTCCACCCTAGACTGGTGGCTGCAGTCTTTTTTGCTCATGTATTCTGCAAAATGAACATGAACTTGGGCAAACTCTGGGAGATGGTAAGGGACAGGGAGGCCTGGTGTACTGCAGTCCACAGTGTTGCAGAGTCGGATATGACTGGGCAGCTGAACAACAACTCTGTACAATAATTTTGAAAGCTCCTTTGTGAGTTGACATCTAAAAATTTTTTATCATAAATTGAAATAGTTGCAAAGAATATTTTAGCTGATGTACTGAATACTATATCTGTGATTAAAATGGTATTTTCATCAAAACTTTAGAGCTGCAGATTTAGCTTTATTAAATTTATGGAGACTGTCCATCACATAAATTAACTGGCAAAGCTAGTCCTTATTGTCAAACCATTCTGCCAAATTAGATTTCCTTTCTGTCAGAAAAAAAATCTTATTTCATTTTTTCTTCAAATAAATGTTGAAGGAAACCCTTTGGAGCCTTCTTGCTTTGAATTCTGACTATAAGAAATAAAGGAAGGAAAGAAAAGAGTGAGGGAAGAAGGAAGAGGCTTCATGAGTGTTTCTTTCAGTATGTTTCTTTCTGCAAATCTCCTACTTTTCTCTCAAAGGACTCTCCCTCAGGAAGAAGTCCTGGAGGTTTTCTCACCTCCGGACAATGCACCTGAGTAGGACTGTGGGGGTGGTGTTCATTTGCTAAGTTGTGTCCAACTCTGTGACCCCATGGACTGCAGCACACCAGGTTTCCCTGTCCTTCACTATCTCCTGGTGTTTGCACAAACTCATGTTCATTGAATTGGTGATACCACGCAACCATCTCATCCTCTGTTGCCTTCTTCTCCTTCTGCCTTCAATCTTACCCAGCATCATGATCTTTTCCAATGAACTGGCTCTTTGCATCAGGTGGCTGAAGTATTGGAACTCACCTTCAGCATCAGTCCTTCCAATGAATATTCAGAGTTGCTTTCCTTTAGGATTGGCTAGTTTGGTCTCCTTGCTCTCCAAGGGATTCTCAAGAATTTTATCCAACACCACAGTTTGAAAGCATCAGTTCTTCAGTGCTCAGCCTTCTTTATGGTCCAACTCTAACATCTGTACATAACTACTGGAGAAAAACCACAGCTTTGAGTAGATGAACCTTTGTCGGCAAAGTGATGTCTCTGCTTTTTAATATGCTGTCTAGCTTTACCATAGCTTTTCTTCTAAAGAGCAAATATCTTTTAATTTCATGGCTACAGTCACTACCCACAGTGATTTTGGTGGGTGAAGAGTGTGCTTTTCTTTTGCAAAGTAGGAAAAGGACTACTGGGAGAAAAAAAGAGTCCTTGAGACATGATTTTAGTAGATTAACATCAGGAAAAAGAACATGCGGAAGTTGAAGACTTGGAAGTTGATTTTCCAAAGCTCTCCCTTCCCTGGAAAGCCCTTAGAAAGTCTTCATGTATCAGGGCAAATGTCCTCAAACCCCAGTTTGAAGACCGCTGAGGTACTTCAACTCATTTATTGCAGTTTGCTCCAATTCATCTTGATAGTGGTGGAGACCAGAACAATCAATCTATTGGCCTTGAACTCTGCACCACTGATTCCACCACTGCTCCAGAATGGCCACAGACCATTGGAATCGAGGTAGGTGGGTTGAAGCACTGTCAGGAATTAACCAAGCATCCCAGGAATTAACCAAGTTGAAATTATTATTTTTCTTTGTAAATGCCACATGGCTAACCAGCCTCTTTTTGTTTCACAAAACATAAATGCCGTGGCTCTGTTCTTCGGTTTTCTTTGTGAGAAACACTGCCTTTGTTCTTGCTGCCCGCTGAGAAGGAGAGGAACACAACTTCTCATTTCTATGCAGTCCTTGCTACGGAGCAGCAGTGTGGAGCGAACGCCTCCTTTGCAACACAGGAGTCGTTTATGTTTGGCATGCTCAGAGGGAGAAAAGCTGAACAAACAGATAGATCTCTTCCTTCAAGTCGTGTTTCCACACCCCACTGGAGTGGGAAGGGGTGTCCCATCAGTACTGTGCTTGGACCAATTGCATTTTTCCCCCACAGGCGCGAATTTGCATGGAAATTGCTGCTCTGTGTTGGCAGGACTCTTCTAAACATTTCACCCAAAGAATTATACCCAACATGGGAGTTTGCCCTCTGGGCTGTATCTCTGTTGGACCAGGAAAGTGAAATTCCTCAATGAGAAAGGACTTGCCTCAAGCCTTCAGATTCAGGAATTAACAGCATAACACTCCAGCAGATTTTATCTATCTCCTGAGTTATTTGTGCAAACGTTGTAAATACTGGGGTGGTAGGGAATTGTAGGATAGGAGGTGGGTTAAGGATTTTAATCTTGTCTTAATTGGAGGAAGTCCAAGCTTGTCTTGATGGAGGAAGTGTTAAAGTATTTCCCCCAATTCTCTGATTTTGGCCGGCAAAAATTCTGACTTTGCTGCAGGTTGGAGGAGGAGCAAAGTAGGAGCTGGGTAGGAAAGAGAGTCAGGCAAAGCAGCGCAGCAACCGCAGGCCTCCACCTCAGGTGCCCGGCCCCGCCTCCCCGGGGCTCCGACCTACTTCATGGCTCCAGGTCTCTCCCTCTCCTCCCACCTAACCTTGCTGTTAGGAAGGTGCCCAACATTTGGTGTTTCCCTAATATGGATTGAAGTTTGCTCAGCTTTTCCTGGGGCACAGTCTCTTGCACCTTGGAGGTGGAATGAAAAGCTTGGCCTGAGATTTCAGCCACCGTGAACAGGTGGGGATGCTTTCAGTTTTCATTGTATTTGTTGGTGGATCTCTGTATAGACGTTATTGCCCACTCTCTCTAGACTCAATTTGGCCCCGTTTTGGATACCTGTCTTGTGAAATGACCAGAAATTGGGTCTAATCTAGGAAATAAGGGGTGAAAATGCCTGTGTTAACAAGAGTTGCTGAGGTGATGGATGAATATCTAGAAAATTCCTTTAGAGAAAGTCCAGCTGTGGTGGGCATGGCTCCTCACAGGCTGTTAGAGCCCCAGGACAAGGCGGGCTCCAGGCACCACTGTCAACGAGCTCCAAAGAGAGAGGTCTGAAGTGTTAGCAGTTTTATGTCTGTGGAGAGGAGGAGGGGCGTTTGGGAACTAGAGTGGTTTGAACAGGTGAAGCTGACAGCGGTCTTCACTGCAGGAACTTAAACAGAAAAGACAGCCTATGCATGAGGTGATACCAAATAGAAATAAAAGATAAATTCAAGTATAAACCTCTGAAATATTAATACATCTTACGTTCCCTCAGGGGACAGAGGAGTCTACTAGGTGGCTTTTAACGCAAGGTTTAAAAATTTTGCTCATTTTTATTTTTCATAAATTGTTTTATTTGATGATGGGTTTGGGTCGTTTTATATAATCATAATAATGGAATTCTGAAAAGTGTACAGCATCAGAGAAGGGAGTGAGGGTTTGGAATGAAGGAATTAGGATGCTGTGAGCAAAAGCAGAAGAGGAGAAGATAGAGGAAAAGCCAAGGGGGAGGGGTAGAGGCTCTGTGTGTGGGGAGGGTTTAAAGGAACAATCAGTTTAAAGGAACAATCTAGTGAAAGGAAAGAAGCAGCTAATCTTAGCCATCTGGCCTCAGGCAGGGCTTGCACACTAGCAGTCCATAGGTCACACTTGTGTGTCCATTGGCAAGGGCACAGGTGGTTTAAAAATACATTGAAATTGTCAATACCATTTAAAAATTAAGATACTTCACATTAAAGTGTAGGTTTAAGAATTCTCTTGGGAAACCAGAGGAGCCTGCATCACTGACCACAATCGTGCATGGCACTGACCAGGGCAGGCTGAGAGGTGGCTGGTTCCTTCTGCTCAGGAAGGAGGTCTACGGTTTGTAAGTGCTGTCTTGATTGTCACTCTCTTGGTCACCTCATTTATTTACATCATCTGCTCTGCCTCTGTGGCACTTAATTTGTGAGCTCCAGACTCAGCATGCCTTGGCGTGGGGAAGGGAGACTGCCCCTTGCCTGTCTTCCCGAGGGAATTGTTGACTTCTCTGTTCACAGCCCTCACGGTAAAGGACATTGCCCTTGGTTGCTTCTTCTTGCACTCATCACCACCTGCTCTCTTCCACGCACAGTTCTGCTCTACAGAGTCTCCAGAGGTGGAAGCTTAACTGAGGCAGGGCACAGACATGGGTTTTGCGGCCATACAGTAGAGAAACTCTGGAGACAGCAGCTAAGGTACTTGGTTGCCTGAATTGACAGTCATTATTTTAACTCCTCAAGTACCTTCTTTTCAACACCCCCTGCCACCTTCTTTATGTCTTCTCCATACTCATGTATGGTTGATCTCCTTTTTTTTTTTTACCCATTAGTGTAATTCAGGGAAAGCTAATAAAATGGTAATGGGTACAAAGAAATAAGCAAATGGTGTGTTCAGGTCAGTTCAGTTCAGTCGCTCAGTCGTGTCCGACTCTTTGCAACCCCATGAATCACATCGCGCCAGGCCTCTCTGTCCATCACCAACTCCTGGAGTTCACCCAAACTCATGTCGATCGAGTCGGTGATGCCAGCCAGCCATCTTATCCTCTGTCGTCCCCTTCTCCTCCTGCCCCCAATCCCTCCCAGCATCAGGGTCTTTTCCAATGAGTCAACTCTTCACATGAGGTGGCCAAAGTATTGGAGTTTCAGCCTCAGCATCAGTCTTTCCAATGAACACCCAGGACTGGTCTCCTTTAGGATGGACTGGTTGGACCTCCTTGCAGTCCAAGGGATTCTCAAGATTCTTCTCTAATACCACAGTTCAAAAGCATCAATTCTTTGGCGCTCAGCTTTCTTCACAGTCCAACTTCACATCCATACATGACCACTGGAAAAATCATAGCCTTGACTAGACGGACCTTTGTTGGCAAAGTATTATTTCTGCTTTTTAATAATGGTGTGTTGCTGCTGCTGCTGCTGCTAAGTCGCTTCAGTCATGTCCGACTCTGTGCGATCCCACAGACAGCAGCCCACCAGGCTCCCCTGTCCCTGGGATTCTCCAGGCAAGAACACTGGAGTGGGTTGCCATTTCCTTCTCCAATGCATAAAAGTGAAAAGTGAAAGTGAAGTCGCTCAGTCGTGTCCGACTCTTAGCAACCCCATGGACTGCAGCCCACCAGGCTCCTCCATCCATGGGATTTTCCAGGCAAGAGTACTGGAGTGGGGTGCCATTGTCTTCTCCGAATGGTGTGTTACATAACAGTAAATAATAGTAATGGAATGATGATTGATAATGTGAATGGTGTGGTCCGGATTGTTTGGAGAGGAAAGGCGCCCATGGGGCAGGAACGGTGTTCTATTGGGCAGTAAAGGGATTGAGTCGTAGACATTTAGGAAAAGTCTTTCAGGACAGAGGTCCTCCTATAATTGAGTTGGTCAAGGCCAGCTGCTAATGTCTGTGGATCTTAGAAGGTAAAGAATACACATCAGAGCAGAATGTCAGGAAAGCCAGGGAAATGTGTCCTCACGTCTGGGGTGGGCCTGTATGGATGGTGATCATAAGCTCTGACTGAATGTGCTTAAGATCAGAAATTGGAAACAGCGCTTTAGGGAAAGGAGTTTGCCAGCCTTAAACACAAATACTGGATTAATAATTTCTACAATAATTGAGTGTATTAATAAAGCTGTGAGAAAGAGTAATTGACCTATACCTTAAGCATTTCCAGAAATAGTATGAATATAAACATCTAAATTATATAGTATGCCAGGAAAATAATCCATCTAAGAAATGCTTCAAAGGATACACAGATGTGAGGGAGGTGAAAACTAAGGCCCACATATCTTGTTTATTCTCATATTCATGGTACTATGAATTCCATGTTTTGGCCTTGTTGTTATTTTAAATGAACATATCCCTAAATGTCTACATAATGAGGTGATTTAGCCCCCACTTCCAGCAGGGGCTCATAATGGCTTAGCAGGCATTGTGAGCACTCAGATTAGCCTGTCCAGAATACCTGAATTCAAATCCTGTGTTTGCAACCTCCTAGGTGTTAATCCTGTGGATATTACCCAAACATACTAAACTAATTTCTAAAATGAAGGTAACAATACATAATACATTGGGTGGCTGTATTAAGGGATAAATATATCCTTTACATACATATATAGGGATTAAAGTATAAATATGAAAATCACACAGTTTAATGTATGAGACCTAGTTAGTTTCAATAAATGGTGGCTTTTTATTATAAGGTGATTATTTGTATTGCTCTTCCTGAAAGGCCTTTTGAAAGTCTTAGATTCTCTGGGTCAAACTAATTATGAGCTTATCAAGCTGTGTAGCATCTGGATGAGATGAGACTCTGGGTAAAATACACAGAGATGTTGAAGGCTATGCCATTTTATTCTCTCTCAACATCTTTGTAAAGCATCCATAAAACCTGTGTTTACTGAAGAATCCCAGTGGGTAGAATTAGTGCGGGAAAGGATGAAATGGATAGTTAGCACCAGGTCTGAAATATCAGACAAAAAAGAAGAGAAAGAATCTTTACAGCCTCTGAGCGCGTGCTTGGTGGAGAAGGAAGGCAGGAGAGAGTGGAGGTGCCTGGACTTCATGCTGGTCCCTGCTGATTGTGCTAGGAGAGCGGTTGGCTTGAATACCTTACTGTGTTTTGACCTTGCGCTATAGCTCAGAAGCTCAATAAATATAATTAAGTCAGCAAGCAAATGCTGCAACATGGGAAGCTGTAAGGGAACCCTCTGGATTGGGAGCTTTAAAAGAAACTTTAAGATTGGGGAAAGGAGGTTCTGAGGGAGCTGCCCAGTGGCCTGGGAAGTAGCAGTGGCCTTGGTCTTGGTCAGCAGTGGCTGTTTGAGTGTTCTCCAGAATGAACAGTGACAAGGAAGGGTATGGGGGGAAACACAGTCCAGGCAGGAGACACCCGCTGGGGTCAGTGACCCCGCCACACGAGGGCAGCTCTAGCCCAGACCAAGGGGTTTGTGGCATCTGCGGGTCTAGGTTTGTGGTATCTGCGGGTGAAGGAGGCTTCCTGGGCTCCTTCACTTGGAACAGAACTTCCTTCTAACGGTAGCTGATTTTCTTCTAATAAAGCTTTTGTGTGTGTGATTCATGTGGTCAATGTGCTTGCAGGTGAGGGAGTGGGTGCAGACTTATTGGGCTGTCTAAATTTCCTCAGGTTTCTAAGTGGGGCTTAGACTGTGTTAATGCTGATCTGACCTGCTGGAAGGCATCCTGAGAACCAAGTATAGGTGTTAGAGTTGACATGGTTTTGAGATTTGTGGGGTGCCTAGAGCTGTGTCAGCCTGTCATCCCTGTCTTATTTCCGTGCCTCCACCTCCCTGCTCCAATAGGTAAATGCAGATAACCTCCACCTGGGTGTTCAGACCAGCACCAATACCTGAGTCAAACTGAAAAAAAGAGAGAGAGACAGAGAAAGAATATTAGGTATATTGTTAGGACTCTCCCTTCTACCTCCTCTTGTGGCTCAGACGGTAAAGTGTCTGCCTACAATGTGGGAGACCCAGGTTTGATCCCTGGGTCGGGAAGTTCCTCTGGAGAAGGAAATGGCAACCCACTCCAGTATTCTTGCCTGGAAAATCCCATGGACGGAGGAGTCCGGTAGGCTACAGTCCATGAGGTCGCAAAGAGTTGGACACGACTGAGCGACTTCACTTCACTTCACTTCTACCTCCTCACCTCTGTGTGTGCTTAGAAGAAAGTTGAACTCTGTGGATTCTGACCTGGGGGGTTCAAAGTGTGACCTCTGTCTCAGGGTCCTCGCTGTGCTCCACATCCTTAGTTTGCCCTGGCTCATTCACTCTGCACACTTGTCCATCCCACTCTTGCTCTGAGGGACTGTTTGTATGTCCTGCGTCAGCTGGGCTCCCCGCTGCCTCTCCACTGCCTCCCGCCAGTGAAGAGAAGAGCGAGACAGTGTGCAGTGTTTATTCCTGGGTCCCTCCCTGCCAGGACCTGTGTTGGCAGTGCCTGTTTGCTGGTTCTCTCCCCTGGCCCCAGCTGATCACTCTCTAGGTCAAAGTCCCTGAGACAGAATGCCCACAGGCTCCTTCCCCTTGCTCCTTCAGGTGCAGGAGTGGTAACTCTTCCAGCTCCATTATTCCGGTTTCAGAGCACTTCAGGTCCTTTGTTGGTTTTCTTTAACCCTTCCCCTCCATTGAAAACTGGAGAAGACAATGGCACCCCACTCCAGTACTCTTGCCTGGAAAATCCCATGGATGGAGGAGCCTGGTGGGCTGCAGTCCATGGGCTCACTAAGAGTCAGACACAACCAAGCGACTTCACTTTCACTTTTCACTTTCATGCATTGGAGAAGGAAACGGCAATCCACTCCAGTGTTCTTGCCTGGAGAATCCCAGGGACGGGGGAGCCTGGTGGGCTGCCGTCTATGGGGTCTCACAGAGTCGGACATGACTGAAGCAACTTAGCAGCAGCAGCCATTGAAAACCATGAAACTCTTTCTTTCTCTTTCACGAAGAGTTTCTTCGTGAAACTCTTTCTTTCTCTTTCATGTGGGCAGTTAATTGTTCTCTTCCAGGATCACGAGTGATCTGTCACTGAAGCCCTCGATGCCTGTGTGGCTCCCCTGGGCCCAAGCTTATCTCCTTTGCTCTTCTCAGTAGCTCCAAGGACAGGGTTTCTACTCTCAGTATCAGGAGCTTCCTGAATGCTCCTCCCTAAACCAAAGCATGCTTGACTGACACCTGTCTGGTCCCTTCCCCTCTGAATACTGGCTTCCTCTGCTGAACTATACAGACAACTCTCTTAGAGCCAAGACCACAGCCTTGGAGCCTAAATACTTAATTGCCTCCTGCTTCTCAGGTTGCTGTTTGCCCCTCAGGTCTTCTCAGATACCCTCGTAGCTTCAGTGCCCTCACCATGAGGGCTGAAGCCGCTGCCCTCCTTCCCTTGCTCTAGAGTTCTCCCAGCCAGCTTCTTCTAGTATGGCTCTTCCATCCTGCCTTGTCTTGCCAAGCCTGTGTTGTCCGTGGCACATCCTCTCCCTGTGTCAGCCACAGCTGTAGTGGAGAGCTGTCTGTCAGAGGCTTTCAGTTAAATAACTCAGGTGGAGTAGAAGCTTTGATGCTGCAAAAACTAACCTCTGATATTGCCCTTATATTTGAAGTGAAGATTTATGAAGTGGAGCTGAAGAGTTAAACTGTTTTTCTCAAAAATCTGAAGCATTTGCCAGGGAACACAAACATATCATGTTTTACCCACCCTGATTTGGTATTATACTATATGTTTCTGAAATATTTTCCTAAAATTGGTAGAACTGCATGAAAATGTGTAGTAAATATAAATGTGTCAATATGTATACATGGGAGTCTATTATAGTAGACTCTCTGTGTAAAATACATATTTTCTCTGTGTTATTGTGTACTTCAGTCACTGAAAACCAGCAGGGCAGCAGGTACTGTACCCTCAGCTGGTCCACCACCCTGTCCATGCAGTCAGCAAACAGCTCTCCACCTCTCTACTGTAAGTGGAGTGTATTCTGCAATACACATGTTTATTTTCTGCCATTTGATCTAAAGAATATGTCTAATTCCATAAAGTTACATAAAGCCACTAAGAGAGTTCTGGACTTGCTGCAAAGACACACAAGAAAAATAACAGTCTGGATGTTTATGATTGGAGAACATTCCAAGGAAGCGGTTGGGGAAAAAAGTCAAGTAGGGATGGTTGGGAGACCTTTGCCATCTTGAGGAACCTAAAAACTTCCCTGAGAGGATCATCGGGAAATGGTAGGCATGGTTTCTGGAAGAAACAGGGCAGGAGGTCTATGATGACTTGAAAGAGCTGAAGAGAGCCGTGGAGGGTCTGTCTGTGGATGATGACTTTGGTACTAAGGTGGGGATGTTAGTTATCATTCTGCAGAGACTGCTCAAAGCACTGAGTTCAGCCAGCATGCCCATTGCCAGCACTGTACTGACCTGTAGCTAAAGGGTTCCAGGAGTTATTTCTTTTCTGCTCTCTGTAACAGTTACTCTGAGAATGTTCTGATAAACGAAACAAAGGGAAAAAATAGAATTTCCACCTAGAGCTAGCTACGGCTATGCAAAAGAGCCAAATAACGCTAGCTATAGCTTTGCAAAGGAGGCCAAAATAAGCAGCTGTCATGCATTCATCAAATTCAGGACTCTCCCTAGTATTAAATCAATCCCATCAAAGCAGTTTTATTGCTGATGGATAAATGGATGGAAGTAGACATATAGCTTTAAAAGGGCTTGCTGTTTGGAGTAGGAGACAAGCTGTGAGGCCCACAGCTTGGCGCCGTTCTTTCAGAGCCCAGCAGTATTTACTGAGTAGCTTCCAATTTTGCTGCTCCTGGGCTTACTTTGTTGAGCTACGCTATTTTATGAATGTTCTATTTTCTAAGAACTTAAGATCAAACTCAGAACACTTCCATGATTCTGGTGGGTTGTAAAGAGCCATGGTCATTCCCTCAAAATCTTTAATGTGTAGGCCCGTGCAGCCCTTTGCTTAGTCTTTTGGTGACTTTAGTGAAAGGAACAGTATCTGGTCTAACTTTATTAGAATAAATTATCGTGTTGTTTCTCCAACTAGCAATTTGACTCTTTAAACATGGGTGACATATTGGAGTCTCTCATCTCACTTATTATTACTGAAATTTAAGTGGAGGTGAAATAAAAAAATAGGCTTCTTTTTACACATAAAGATGAGCAAGTGGTACGTTGTGTTTATTTCCTGGAAGTGATGATGACCTTACATTGATCTACTTATTTTCTTTCATCCAGTCATTATGCTTGTTTAGTTAGTGGCAGGGCTTTGTGAATTCCCCTGGGTCACATGAGAAGTGGCCTTTTTAGCCCAGTGAGTTGAGAACAGTGTCTCATCTAAGTCCAACAGCTACAAAGAGCCATGTTCTGGTCACCTGATAGCCTGCATCTCTAGGAGTATTTGTATTTTCTAGGGATTGGCAAACTGAGTAGAGGTGAGCAACGGGAAACCAGCTCTCACTCACCTTGTGGAATGACTTTTTCTTTAGTCCACTGCAAATTTATTAGCTTCAAAATGACATTCAATGTACATTTTCAAGAAATTTTATTGTGGGACAGTTTGGGTGAGTGAGCAGAGTTTTCTTGTATGTTCCTTCTTAACACAGCCTTCTTTCTTAGAAAGGAGCCAGCAATGATGAACCAGATAAAGTCAGTATGTTAACACTGGGCAATCCAGTTTGACCAAATGCAGGATGCTGAACACATTTCTGGCAGAAGCAAAAATGACTGACTCATAAATCAGCAAGGATTTTGTAAACATTTCATGTGCTACAAACTACTGTCTTTCTGGAAACGCTGCCATATTTATTCTCATTCTGCCTCTGTCTCTATCTCTGCCTCTCTCTTACACACACACATTTAAAGTTTTGAATAATTACTGGTGCTTTTTTATTTTATATTTTATTATTATGGGATCCTAACCCTTTTATTGACTGTGATAACTGCATTAATTCTAGCCATTCCAAATTTGAGCTACTTTATATGAATATTAGAACATTAATTATTTTTGAATTAGAACAATAAAAGGCAACAATCTTTATGCTGGGTGGAATTATGATAGAAAACTAATTGTCTCATTAACCTTACCTACAGAACCATTAGCATGGTCAAAAAATCCAGGACAGTATCACATTTTAGTACACAACATTTTTTTAAAGCAATTTACAGCTAACTAGGAAGAATTTTCATTTACACAAATTTCTTTTAAAAAATGTATAAGTACCAAGTAGCTAATTATTACAGTCATTCATGATTTTGTCTAGAAAGTATCTGGAAATTTAGCAAATTTGTTCCTGGAGTTTTCTGTGGTCCTAAGCAGGTCTTTTGACAAGGCGATGGCACCCCACTCCAGTACTCTTACCTGGAGAATCCCATGGACAGAGGAGCCTGGTGGGCTGCAGTCCATGGGGTCGCAAAGAGTCGGACATGACTGAGCAACTTCACTTTCACTTTTCACTTTCATGCATTGGAGAAGGAAATGGCAACCCACTCCAGTGTTCTTGCCTGGGAGAATCCCAGGGACGGCGGAGCCTGTTGGGCTGCCGTCTATGGGGTTGCACAGAGTCGGACACGACTGAAGTTACTTAGCAGCAGCAGCAGCAGCAGCAAGCAGGTCTTTTAGCTTTTACTTGCAATGTGAGGTATCATTTTTAGAATTGCAAATTTAAGATAATAAGAAGTGTTAAGAGATGAGCTTACCCAACCAATGCCTTTATTTTTATTTTTAATAATAATGTACCTAACACTCATATGAAATGACTTGTCCATAGTCTCATAGTTCATTGGAACATAGGGGCTCAGTGGGGCTTTCTCTGCACCAGCTTGGTCTGAGCTTTCACAAGAACAGGGGTTTCTTGGTGAAGGTAGGAGGTCCAGGTAGGGGCCATGAAGTTACTGGCTCAGCAGGTTTCATCAGCCTGCCGTGGTTCCGTCTTCCAGGCAGTCTTTTCTAGAGTCAGTGACAGTGGGGAGATTCGGCCATGTGTTGTTCAAGTGCTGTTCACTACCAGTTTCCTTGGTAGTCCTTCTCAACGCCTTAGCCATCTCAGAGAAACAGAAGCCACTTCTAGCTTATATTCTGTAAAAGAAGATGATTGCAAATAGGACATTCTGGGGAACTGACAATTTTGGTGAAGAGATCTGGTCGCAGTTGTGAGTCTTCTGTAACTAGATCTGCTTTTATATGTAGCCTTGGGCTAATCACATGGCCTCTGGGCCTTACCTGTAAGAAAAGAACACTCCTGTCCACCTCAGTGGTACAGTGGTAATGGAAGGGCAAGCCCACCTCCCCTGTTTCCTAGTGGTCTGCGACCGAGGGGAAGTTACTCAACCTCTCGGTGCCTCACTTTCATCATCTATAAATGAGGACAATAAAACAGTACCAACCTCATAGAGTTGTTGTGAAGAATGAATTACATGTCAAATACTTAGAGCAATGCCTTCGACATAGTAAGCATTCAATATAGGTTAGTTATTATTATTATTACTATATAATATTGCTTTGAAAGAAATAACTATATTAAGGTGAAGAATTATTTCTTAGTACCTAAATTGTACATGTAAAAAATAGGTTTAGACACTTTTCTCATAATATGGGAATCCATTGACACTTGGTAGAAAGGGCTTGTTCCAAATATTACTTCCCCTTCACTTCCTTTCCCCCTACATTTTTTAAATTGTAATTTTTCTTCTTCTCCTTATCTTCTATTTTTCTTCAATTCTCTGGAAAATGAAAAGTGATCTTGAAGGGGGAAGATTAAATTCTTTCAACTCCTCAGAAAATAGAGGCTATAAAACGGCAATATATTAATGTTAACAATAAAATAATATGTAGTCAAATCTGCAAGCAGTGAAAGCAAAATTAGCCCAGTTCTGTTTTTGGTGTGGCTGATGAAAGGCCCACAGGTTTTCAATGATTTGCAGGATGCAGAATGCAATTTGAGTTGTAAGGCATCCCTGTGGTTTAGTAAAATTGTTGGGAGTGGGTGGGAAGGGCTTTTTTAAATGTTTCTCTCCTGTGTTTGCAAGTTTGAAATGACACAGAAGGTTTATTAAGTAAACAGGTTAAAAGTATGTTCAACAGTGAATGGTATATTGGCTGAGATTAATACTAGGTACGCAGACTGTTTGGACAGCCGTTGTAAGAGTGGGTGTTGTAGAGGCTGACAATGGTAAGGATGGGTAACTGACACTACTGAGAAGTGACTGGGAGGCATTTGGATAGATTTCCTGCCACTTCCTGGTATGTGGCTTCTGTCTAACTTATACAACTGGTTCTTTGAAGGAGGACTCTGCAGGGTACTCTGCCAGCGCTCTGTAGATGAAGGATGGTCCTACATAGAGAAAAGGACTCCAAGACCACCAGACAGTGATTGGCCCCACTGTCACCTCCACTCCTATCTATCTGTCTATGTATCCATTCATTTGTCCATCCATGATCTCAGAATCAACTGAGATTCAGAGACTATTGTAGGAATTATTAAGAATACACACTAAGTAAGGGAACACAAAGTGTCTTAAGTCACATTAAGGACAAATTGTGACATGTGTTTGGATACAGTTAATCTCACTGGACTGTTTTATTCATAGTTTAGTAGAAAAATCACTCATTTGCAAGTTGAGGAAGTCCCCATTAAAGTTATGTGATTTTACTGATAAGAACAATCCCAGAAATTATACTGAGTTTGAGCAATATATACGTATTTAAATCTCTCAGGAACATGTTTCTGCAGAGAAGAGCAGCAGTGGCCTGCTGTATCATAATCTGTGCGTTAAAGAGCCCCGCAGTGCACATTTACGCAGCAGACCATGGCCTGACTTCAGTGGCAATGAGCTGTGGACTGAATGCTCATTGAGAGCTACCAGGCACCTCCCTTTACTTGGTAGTAATAGCTCCAGTGGAACCCTCACACAGTTAGGATCCTAATGTAACAAGCAGGACGGAGTGAATGCATTTCCGCCTTTACTTTGACAAAGTTGTTGGTTTTTCCTTTTAAAAAAGCTCATTTCCATTGGCATTAACTAAACACAAGAATTCTCAGAAATCTGAATTGAAAAGGAGAGTTCAAATCTATACTAACAACGCTGTCCAGAATTTAGTCATGTTATATCATATAAATGTCAAATATTGCTTTGGTCTGCACACATAATTAATATAAGCTTGTCATTAATAGTGTGATATATGATCCAGGAACCTTCAAGATAACAAAAAGCCAACTAATATTTATCTCTAATGTGCTATAATCTTTACTCACATCACAAAGCATTAACAAAGGGTATATCCTTTAATGCTATACTCCCAAGGGTTTACTTGAACTTTTTTTCTGGTTTAATTAGCTTATTCATTTTAATTAAAGTACAGTGCAACATTTACATGGTGTTTAATCTGAAAGTTAATCCTATTCTCTTAAAAGATTAAGTATAGCAATAAATATAAAATAATGGTGGTTGTATCTCATAGGATTGGTACTTAGGCTATGTGAACAAGTTGTGTTAGAAATAGCAGAAACATTGATTTTCTCTAATATTCTTTTGTTAAGACATTAATGCCATGAGACTAGCTTTCTGACCAATTAGGAGCTTCTGTAAAAACCAGATATCCACCCTGCCCCTCCCCTCCTTCATGGATTTGCACAGATTTTGGATTTGAGGTGGAACCCAAAGACCTGCTGCAGTGATCAGACAGGCTGCCTTCATGTGTTCATGGACCACCTCCTTCTAGAATTTTCCCCTCCCATACCCAGTTTATCTTGCCAGGGAGTCTGACTTTTTCCAAGAAGAATGCTTGTCTCCAGTATTCCTTTTCAGCCTAAGTCTTGCTTTTGCCTTTCCAAATTCACTGCGGGCAAACTTTACAGCAGAGACCCCATCCCTCAGCTCCTTGACCTCCACGTTGGTGGTGGCTTTCGCTTCCACTCTGACCTAGCTGCTCACTTCCGTGATCGCGTTCTAGGCTCATTTCCGGAGACTGCATTGCTCTGAAGACACTTATTCAAATGTGCCAGTCTTCAGCCCCCACCTCCTTTCCTCCCTGCTTCACTCAGCAGTACTCATGAAGACCTAGTCCGTCAGCCCTCCCTTGTCAGTCACATCCACGCGAGCAAATCTAACGACACTTTGAAGCCCACATACTACTTTGCTTCACAGCAGCATTTGTCAGAGCTGTCAAGTCCTACCATTCTGAAATACTTTTTTTTCTTGTGATCAGACACCATATTTAACCAGTTTTCTTCTACTATATTGGCCTTTCTATACAACTCTGTCTTAAGGAATTCTTCTCTTTCATTCAAACTCTTGGAGAAGGAAATGGCAACCCACTCCAGTATTCTTGCCTGGAGAATCCCATGAACAGAGGAGCCTATCAGGTTAGAGTCCATGCAGTCGCAAAGACTTGGACATGACTGAGTGACTGAGCACAGCACATTCAAACTCTACATAGACTGTTTCACAGTTTGGGCCTTCATTTACAATAGCATCAAACTAGAGCCAACCCCAAAGTCCTCAGTAGGTAAATGGAGAAACAAAATGTGCTATCTACACATGGAATACTAGTCATCAATAAAAAAGAATGAAATAATGCTACATGGATAAATCGCAAATGCGTTATGCTAGGTGAAGGAAGACTGACATAAAAAATACATATTTTGATTCTTACTTAAAAGTTTAGAAAATGCAAGCTAATCTATAGTGACAAAAAGTCAATCACCATTGCTTGATACTGGGGGCAGAGGAAGGATGGTCTGCAAAAGAGCCTGAGGAAAGCTTTTGGGGTGATGAAAAGTCCTATATCTTTATTGCATGGTAGTTTCATAGCTGTATACATCAGTCAAAACCCATGAAATTGAGCATGTTAAATAGGCGCAATTTTTTGTAAGTTAAAGGCTTCCCTGGTGGTTCAGATGATAAAGAATCTGCCTGCGATACAGGAAACCTATATTTGATCCCTGGGTCAGGAAGATCCCTTAGAGGAGGGCACAGCAACTTAGTTCAGTACTCTTGCCTGGAGGATTCCATGGATAGAGGAGCATGGGAGGCTATAGCCCATGGGGTCACAAAGAGTCGGGCACATCTGAGCGACTCTCACTCACTCACTCACTCACTCACTCACATACCTTAATAAGACTGGTTAAAATCTGTGTGCCGACAGTCCTTGCATTCATGTCTTTTAACAAGTGCTGTGCTTAGTCACTCAGTACATTGCTATCTCAAGGAGACCTCAAAATATACTGGCTTAAATAAAACAGGCATTTATTTCTGTTTCCCATTCTTGTCTCAAGATAGGTGGGCCAGTGCTGGCAGCGTGACTCTGCATCCTAACGCCAGGATTCCATTTCTGGGTTCCCGGAATGCTTCAGTTGCCATCATATCCCAGCCAGCGGGGGCAGGGAAAGGGTCCAAGGAGGGCCTGCACTTTTCTTCTTTAGAGAAAAAGTGTCAAATGGCCATTCTTCATAACGAGAGGGGTTGGGAAATACTGTCTTTATGTGATCATGTGGTCAACTAAAGCTTTATTTCTATGATAGAAATGAAGAACTGATGTTGAAGAGCAAGCTTCTGGCTTTTTGGGGGGTGTGTGGAGACTTGAGAAAGTACATTTTTGTAAGACTCCTATCTCTCTATGCAGTTTGATTACAAGTGGATTACAAAATCCATGGGTGTATGTGAAGTAAAGTGATTTATTGATGAAGATTTAGAATAATGGTTATAGAAGAGGTGCTTATGTATTTGTGTAGTGTCTAATCAGTGCCCAGGCATCTCTTCATGTTCTTTATTATTAATTGCATTGTTCCTGGCTAATTTTGTGTCTCCCATGCAAGCAAAAAGTAGCAATGTTGTTGTTACTCAAAATGACATGACTCTTCAGAACTTTTTGCATTGAAACAGTGTACCTAATTATAGGACCCTAACAGCATTTATTTCAATGATGGTTATGTTATTACTCATGGTATGGTGTCATCTACCTTGTACCCTCGGATACTGGCTTCCAATGACTCTCTGATTACACTGTGCTTCCTTGATGACTACAAATGCAAGTCTTATTCAGAGTCTGAAGGAAAGTGCAAACGATTATTTTCTTGTCGTTCTAAATTTCCTAATCCCAAATTTGTGGCATACATGTGGAACCACACCTCTTCCAACCATGTCTTATCCTGAACTCTTCAGATTGAAATCTCTGTCTTCATAGAATGTGATCTCTTACAATGTTGACTGCAGCTCTGCAGGGGGCAGGGCTGAGGGTTCTGTGGTCAGAGGAGCAGTTCGTTTGCACAAAGAGTGTCCGTCCTTCATCTTTCCTCCAGCACAGCTTAAGACTGACCTGAGAGAGCACGGAATTGCCACATCCACTAGGGCAAGAGAAGGCATTGATTGGAAAGGTCTGTTGCTCTCAGGAAGCAGTGGTCTTGAAAAGCTTCAAAGAGGATAGTCATTCCTGCCAGTGGGCTTGACAGGTCTTTCTTTTCCTCTTTGGTTCAGCCCAATCATGCAGGTTTTTCATTTACTTGTAAAAGTAACCACCATCCATCTTTTACCCTGCTATTCTTTTTTTCCAGCGGATAGCTATAGAGAGATGCAGTGTCCTCAAATTTCCTGAATCCCAGCTTTAAAGATAAGCACCAGGCCCCTTTAATGGTAAAAGTATGGGATAATGAGGGGAAGCTATAAGCGTTCAGAAAAAAATGGACTAACTTCTCATGGTCAGAATTCCAGGGCTAGATACTGTTCTTTTAGAGTGTGTTAACTGGAAGTCCCTTTGGACTCTTAGATTTAATTTCTAAATGTGGAGTTTCTTAAGTCATTCTAAACACAGAAGACCTCTTCAGCTTCTTCAGGAAGTCCCTTCTGGGCCTGGCCAACCAGCCTTGGCAGAATCACAGTCGTCATTTTATTTCTGTTGAACAACGTGCAGTCTGAGGCCTGCAGTACCAAGTCTCATCACTTTCTATTGGATGCTGGCCTCACCATCACAGCTTTGAGTATAAAAGAGTCTGTAGATGTCAGTTGTTTTTCTGTCACTCAGTCATGTCTGACTCTTTGTGACCCCATGGACTGCAGCACACCAGGCTTCCCTGTCCTTCACCATCTCCCAGAGCTTGCTCAAATTCATGTCCATTGAGTCGGTAATGCCATACAACCATCTCATCTTCTGCCATCCCCTTCTCCTCCTGCCTTCAATCTTTCCCAGCTTCAGAGTCTTTTCTAATGAGTTGGCTCTTCCTATCAGGTGGCCAAAGTATTAGAACTTCAGCTTCAGCATCAGTCCTTCCAATGAATATTCACGATTGATTTCCTTTAGGATTGACTGGTTTGATCTCCTTGCAGTCCCAAGAGACTCTTAAGAGTCTTCTCTAGCACAACAGTTTGAAAGCATCAGTCCTTCAGCGCTCAGCCTTCTTAATGGTCCAACTCTCATGTCTGTACATGATTACTGGAAAAACCATAGCTTTGACTATACAGACCTTTGTTGGCATAGTAATGTCTCTGCTTTTTAATATGTTGTCTAGGTTAGTCATAGCTTTTCTTCCAAGGAGCAAGCATCTTTTAATTTCATGGCTTCAGTCACCATCTGCAGGGATTTTTGGAACCCAAGAAAATAAAGTCTGTCACTGTTTGCATTGTCTTCCCATCTATTTGCCATGAAGTAATGGGGCTGTGAAAGTGCTGCACTCAATATGCCAGCAAATCTGGAAAACTCAGCAGTGGCCACAAGGACTGGTAAAGGTCAGTTTTCATTCCAATCCCAAAGAAAGGCAATGCCAAAGAATGCTCAAACTACCGCACAACTGCACTCATCTCACATGCTAGTAAAGTAATGCTCAAAATTCTCCAAGCCAGGCTTCAGCAATATGTGAACAGTGAACTTCCTGATGTTCAAGCTGGTTTAAAAAAGGTAGAGGAACCAGAGATCAAATCGCCAACATCTGCTGGATCATGGAAAAAGCAAGAGAATTCCAGAAAAACATCTATTTCTGCTTTATTGACTATGCCAAAGCCTTTGACTGTGTGGATCACAATAAACTGTGGAAAATTCTGAAAGAGATGGGAATACCAGACCACCTGACCTGCCTCTTGAGAAATTTGTATGCAGGTCAGGAAGCAACAGCCCAGCAACAACTGGACATGGAACAACAGACTGGTTCCAAATAGGAAAAGGAGTACATCAAGGCTGTATACTGTCACCCTGATTATTTAACTTATATGCAGAGTACATCATGAGAAACGCTGGATTAGAAGAAACACAAGCTAGAATCAAGATTGCCTGGAGAAATATCAATAACCTCAGATATGCAGATGACACCACCCTTATGGCAGAAAGTGAAGAGGAACTAAAAAGCCTCTTGATGAAGGTGAAAGTGGAGAGTGAAAAAGCTGGCTTAAAGCTCAACATTCAGAAAACGAAGATCATGGCATCTGGTCCCATCACTTCGTGGCAAATAGATGGGGAAACAGTGGAAACAGTGTCAGACTTTATTTTTTTGAGCTCCAAAATCACTGTAGATGGTGACTGCAGCTGTGAAATTAAAAGACGCTTACTCCTTGGAAGGAAAGTTATGACCAACCTAGATAGCATATTGAAAAGCAGAGACATTACTTTGCCAACAAAGGTCCGTCTAGTCAAGGCTATGGTTTTTCCTGTGGTCATGTATGGATGTGAGAGTTGGACTGTGAAGAAGGCTGAGCGCCAAAGAATTGATGCTTTTGAACTGTGGTGTTGGAGAAGACTCTTGAGAGTCCCTTGGAGTGCAAGGAGATCCAACCAGTCCATTCTGAAGGAGATCAGTCCTGGGATTTCTTTGGAAGGAATGATGCTAAAGCTGAAACTCCAGTACTCTGGCCACCTCATGCGAAGAGTTGACTCCTTGGAAAAGACTCTGATGCTGGGAGGGATTGGGGGCAGGAGGAGAAGGGGACGACAGAGGATGAGATGGCTGGATGGCATCACTGACTCGATGGATGTGAGTCTGGGTGAACTCCAGGAGTTGGTGATGGACAGGGAGGCCTGGCGTGCTGTGATTCATGGGGTCACAAAGAGTTGAACACGACTGAATGACTGAACTGAACTGAACTGAATGGGACTGGATGCCATGATCTTAGTTTTTTGAACGCTGAGTAGATGTCAGTGCAACAAGGCTAATGAAATCTGTCATCTGTTACATTTTGCAGTCATTATCCTGTGGTGCCTCAAATCGACATCATGGGAGAATGGTTGCTTTCTTCATTTTAAAGATAAGCAAAATGAGATGCAGAAAGATTAAATAACTTTCCAAAGTCTGTCTGACTCCAGATAACTCAGTGCTTATCTCAACTGTTCTCTCAAAGTGAAGGAATGAAACACAGTTCAGGCATCTCACCCTGATGCCACCAGAGAAACAGGTTTGAATAAGAAATTTTGACTAGCTAGTGCCAAATTTTTGTTTCATAGGCTTCTCGTTATTGGAGGTTGTGAGCTGCAAAAGGAAATACAGCTCCTTAGGAGATGAAGCTGGACACAGCCTGGCCATCTGCTCTCTTGGCAGGGGCTGACATCGGCTGCCTTTATGGATAAGGGGGACGGAGCAGGGCACGTCACCAGCCAACAGTGCTGCTGGCAGTGAGGTGGGGAGGCAGACGGACTCCTAGGCTGACTGACTGCTGTCAGCGTCTTAGAGTCCGTAGAGTAGACTTGATGAAAATTGTACATCTTGAAGGAAAGGGATGAGGTGGAGTCTTAACATTGACGCCCCAGTGGTATAGAAAGAGACCCTGTGTGGGCCAGTATCACTTGCGAGGTATTATCCTAGGTGCTGTGATTAGAGCAATTAACAAAGGAGTATGATGGGATAGGGGCTTCTCAGATGGTTCAGTGGTAAAGAATCCACCTGCCAATGCAGGAGACATGAGTTCGATCCCTGGGTCCGGAAGAGCCACTGGAGGAGGAATGGCAACCCACTCTAGTATTCTTGCCTGGAGAATCCCATGGATAGAGGAGGCTGATGGGCTACAGTCCATGGGGTCACGAAGAGCTGGCTACGACTGAGCACACACAAGAACATGATGGGTAGAAAGACATTACGTTTCTGTTTTTTTTTCAACTTTTTCTTTTGTAGTGGGGTAAAGCACAATGTTATGGTAGTTTCAGGTGAACAGTGAAGTCTCAGCCACACATATACATGTATCCATTCTTCCCCAAACACCCCTCCCACCAGGTTGCCACATTACACTGAGCAGAGTTCCATGTGCTATACAGTAGGTCCTTGTAGGTTATCCATTTTATATATAGCAGTGTGTACATATCCATCCCCAGAGAAGGCAATGGCACCCCACTCCAGCACTCTTGCCTGGAAAACCCCATGGATGGAGGAGCCTGTTAGGCTGCAGTCCATGGGGTCGCGAAGAGTCGGACACAACTGAGCGACTTCCCTTTCACTTTTCACTTTCATGCATTGGAGAAGGAAATGGCAACCCACTCCGGTGTTCTTGCCTGGAGAATCCCAGGGACAGGGGAGCCTGGTCGGCTGCCATCTATGGGGTCACACAGAGTTGGACACGACTGAAGTGACTTAGCAGCAGCAGCAGCACATATCCATCCCAAACTCCCAAACTATTCCTTCCCCCATCCTTCCCGCTGGCAACCATAAATTTGTGCTCTAAATTTCTGAGTCTGTTTCTGTTTTTTAAGTAAGTTCATTTATATCATTTGTTTTTAGATTCCACATATAAGAGATATCATAGGATATTTTTCCTTCTCTGACTTACTTCACCCAGTATAACAATCTCTAGGTCCATCCATGTTGTTGCAAATGGCATTCTTTTATTCTTTTTAGAGGCTGAGTAGTAGTCCATTGTATCTGTGTACCACATCTTCTTGATCTCTTTCTCTGTCAAAGGACATTTAGATTGCTTTCAGGTCTTGGCTGCTGTAAACAGTGTTGCAATGAACATTGGGCTGCATGTATTCTATTGGATCATGTTTTTCTCCAGATATATGCCCAGGAGTGGGATTTCAGGGTCATATGGTAGCTCTAATAGTTTTTTCAGGAACCTTCATACTGTTCTCCATAGTGGTTGTACCAGTTGGCATTCCCCCAACAGTGTAGGACTGGAAAAGGCCACAAGAATGGAAAAGATCAGTTTTCATTCCAATCCCAAAGAAAGGCAATGCCAAAGAATGCTCAAACTACCACACAATTGAACTCATCTCACACGCTAGTAAAGTAATGCTCAAAATTCTCCAAGCCAGGCTTCAGCAATACGTGAACCACCATGAAATTCCAGATGTTCAAGCTGGTTTTAGAAAAAGCAGAGGAACCAGAGATTAAATTGCCAACATCTGTTGGATTATTGAAAAAGTAAGAAAATTCCAGAAAAACATCTATTTCTGCTTTATTGACCATGCCAAAGCCTTTCACTGTGTGGGTCACCACAAACTGGAAAATTCTGAAAGACATGGGAATACCAGACCACTTGACCTGCCTCTTGAGAAACCTGTATGCAGGTCAGGAAGCAACAGTTAGAACTGGCCATGGAACGACAGACTGGTTCCAAATAGGAAAAGGAGTACGTCAAGGCTGTATATTGTCACCCTGCTTATTTAACTTATATGCAGAGTACATCATGAGAAACGCGGGGCTGGAAGAAGCACAAGCTGGAATCAAGATTGCTGGGAGAAATATCAATAACCTCAGATATGCAGATGACACCACCCTTGTAGCAGAAAGTGAAGAAGAACTAAAGAGCCTTTGATGAAAGTGAAAGTGGAGAGTGAAAAAGTTGGCTTAAAGCTCAACATTCAGAAAACTAAGATCATGGCATCTAGTTCCATCACTTCATGGCAAATAGATGGGGAAACGGTGGAAACAGTGGCAGACTTTATTTTGGGGGCTCCAAAATCACTGCAGCCATGAAATCAAAAGACGTTTACTCCTTGGAAGAAAAGTTATGACCAACCTAGACAGCAGCGAGTTTGAGTGAACTCTGGGAGATGGTGATGGACAGGGAGGCCTGGCATGCTGCGATTCATGGGGTCGCAAAGAGTCGGACACGACTGAGCGACTGAACTGAACTGAACTGAGGCAGCATATTAAAAAGCAGAGACATTACTTTGCCAACAAAGGTCCATCTAGTCAAAGCTATGGTTTTTCCAGTAGTCATGTATGGATGTGAGAGTTGGATCATAAAGAAGGCTGAGTGCTGAAGAATTGATGCTTTTGAACTGTGATGTTGGAGAAGACTCTTGAGAGTCTCTTGGACTGCAAGGAGATCCAGCCAGTCCATTCTAAAGGAAATCAGTCCTGAACATTCATTGGAGGGACTGATGCTGAAGCTGAAATTCCAATACTTTGGCCACCTGATGTGAAGAACTGACTCCCTTGAAAAGACCCTGATGCTGGAAGAGATTGAAAGCAGGAGGAGAAGGGTACGACAGAGGATGAGATGGTTGGATGGCATCACCGATTCAATGGATGTGAATTGGAGTTACTCCGGGAGTTGGTGATGGACAGGGAAGCCTGGTGTGCTACAGTCTATGGGGTGGCAAAGAGTTGGACAATACTGAGGGACTGAATTGAACTGAACAGTGTAGGAGGGTTCCCTTCTCTCTATACCCTCTCCAGCATTTACTGTTTGTGGAGTTTTTGATGATAACCAATTTACTGGTGTGAGGTGACATCTTATTGTAGTTTTGACTTGCATTTCTCTAATAATTAGAGATGTTGAACATCTTCATGTGCCTCTTGGTTATCTGTATGTCTTCTTTGGAGAAACATCTATTTAGGTCTTCCACCCATTTTTCAGCGTGGTTGTTTGTTTTGATGCTGTTAAGTGTCATGAGCTATTTATAAATTTTGCAGACTAATCTTTTGTCAGTCACATCATTTGCAAATATTTTCTCCTAATCTGTGTGTTGTCTTTTCATTTTGGTTATTGTTCTCTTTGCTCTGCAAAAGCATTTAAGTAGGTCCCATTTGTTTATTTTTGTTTTTATTTCCATTATTCTAGGAGATTGATTGAAAAATATATTTCTGCAATTTATGTCAGAGTATTCTGCCTATGTTTCCTCTAGGAGTTTTATAGTGTCTGGTCTCACATGTATGTCTTTAATCCATTTTGAACTTATTTTTTGTGTATAGTGTTAAAGAATGATCTAATTTCACTTTTTTACATGTAGCTGTACAGTTTTCCCAGCACCATTTATTGAAGAGACTATAAGAAAGATGGTAGGTTTTAATCAGTTCAATTCAGTTCAGTTCAGTTGCTCAGTCGTGTCTGACTCTTTGCGACCCCATGAATCGCAGCTCGCCAGGCCTCCCTGTCCATTACCAACTCCTGGAGTTCACCCAAACCCACATCCATCAAGTTGGTGATGCCATCCAGCCATCTCATCCTCTGTCGTCCCCTTCTCCTCTTGCCCCCAATCCCTCCCAGCATCAGAGTCTTTTCCAATGAGTCAACTCTTTGCATGAGGTGGCCAAAGTACTGGAGTTTCAGCTTTAGCATCATTCCTTCCAATGAACACCCAGGACTGATCTCCTTCAGAATGGACTGGTTGGATCTCCTTGCAGTCCAAGGGACTCTCAAGAGTCTTCTCCAACACCACAGTTCAAAAGCATCAATTCTTCGGCGCTCAGCCTTCTTCACAGTCCAACTCTCACATCCATACATGACCACAGGAAAAACCATAGCCTTGACTAGACAGACCTTTGTTGGCAAAGTAATGTCTCTGCTTTTTAATATGCTATCTAGATTGGTCATAACTTTCCTTCCAAGGAGTAAGCATCTTTTAATTTCATGGCTGCAATCACCATCTGCAGTGATTTTGGAGCACAGAAAAATAAAGTCTGACACTGTTTCCACTGTTTCCCCATCTATTTGCCATGAAGTGATGGGACTGGATGCCATGATCTTAGTTTTCTGAATGTTGAGCTTTAAGCCAACTTTTTCATTCTCCTCTTTCCACGTTCATCAAGAGGCTTTTGAGTTCCTCTTCACTTTCTGCCATAAGGGTGGTGTCATCTGCATATCTGAGGTTATTGATATTTCTCCTGGCAATCTTGACTCCAACTTGGTTTTAATGGGCATGTTTATTTAATTATACTTATGATCAACTCCATGATGAAAAAATAGAGTTATTTGCTTGCATGTAGTGGAAAGATCTGAGTCTGAGTGTGGAGTGGGTTTCAGGAAAGTTTCCCCTGAGAAAGTAGCATCTAGAATAAACCCTATGGGTTGTTTGTAACAGATGCTATAGAACACTCACTGAACACACACTTCCCTTCCCTGTCCTTCATTAGAGGCTCGCCCTCCTCTATTAATATTTTTATGTATCCATCTGCCTATGTCTACCTATGTGCTTCAGGGGAGGTAACCCCAGGATATTCGTCTTGATTTATCTGAGTCCATAATGGTGGTCCCAGTGCCTTGCCATTGATTGGTTTAGGCATGTGTTAGGGCATATATTTTGATTCCGGCTATTGAGACAAAAAAGAAGTCTGTTAGAAGGCTTTTGGGAATGGTTTCCTCACTCTTTACAAGGAAGAGGTGACCCTTTTCGCCTCCGAATGCTGTCATGTCGGACATTGAGTGGAGCTCGCTTGAGAACAAGTCCCACTCCCCAAAAGTAGAGCAGGAAGACAGAAAGCATCTGGGTTCCTGTTGGCTTCCTCAGCTGTATGGGTCAACATGGAGCACCTCTGGCTTAGGTGAGCCCACTGAGTCTGAGCTTCTGTTTCTTTGCACCCAAAAAGATAGCAGGAGTTATCCAGGTAATGAGTATGAGTGGGGAAGGCCTCTCAGACAGAGGAACAACTCATGCATAGCCCTGAGGGGGAAACAGAAAGTGGTTCTGTGTGGCCAGAGAGCAGTGAGTGAGGAGGCAGATAAAGCTGGAGAGTTGGTGGGGTTAGATCATGCCACTATTATCCTTGGACATTTGATAATAATTTATATTTGGGCTCCTTACAAACTTACCAAGCTTATAATTCTTTGTTTGTTTTGGATGATTCCAACCGAACACTAGATGATTTTTACTTTTATTTCTGTATAGTGGAGAATGGAAATAATTGTGTACCTTGTTGGTCTCCAGTATGAATAAAAGTCACCAGTGATAACTCACTTCTCTAACTTACTTGGCTTATGTAACAATAGCCTGAAATGGTTCCTACATTGTTGCTTCTGGGCTTGGTATCTACTGGGAATGCCTGAGGGTTACTCAGTCTTAGTGGTCCTTAGCACTTAAGTTTTTTTTTTTTATTTTAATTCTTTTTGGCCACTCTGGGTCTTCTTTGCCTTGCATGGGCTTTCTCTAGTTGTGGTGAGTGGGGGCTACTCTTCGTTGCAGGGCTTCTCACTGTGGTGGCTTCTCTTGTGGAGCACAGGCTCAGGGTGCGTGCTCTTCAGCAGTTGTAGCACAAGGGCTCAGCAGTTGCAGCTCACTGGTTCTAGAGCACAGGCTCAGCAGTTATGGCCCCCAGCTTTAGTTGTTCTGCAGCTTGTGAAATCTTCCTGGACCAAGGATGGAACCCATGTCTCCTGCATTGGGAGGGGGATTCTTACCCACCAAGATGCCAGGGGAGTCCAGCACTTAAGTATTTTGGGCAATGCATTAGAGGGTAGTTATGTTGGTTGAGTTTGTTATTATGAAGCTAGAGATCTTTGAGTTCTTTGGTCTAGAGATCTCAGGGAGAATGTGGAAGCTCCATAAAGTAAAGAGGGTGGAAGTGCAGTGGCCCTTGAAGAGGAATTCCTGTGTGGTTCTAGCAGGTGGGAGAGACCCAGAGGAGTTAATAGGTCCAAAACATAGCTCCTGGTGGTGTGATTTCCAACAAGCTAGAGTAACTTTGACATGGGACGTGTGTGCTCAGCTCAACCTTGCCCTTTGTCCTTGGCTCTTCTGCATATGTGGGGTCTTTGGTCATTTCTCACCAGACTCTGCTGGCTTTCTGTATCTTCTAGAAGGTCAGTTTTCTCTGGATGATAGACTCCAAGGTCTGGGCTCTGGATTCCCAATGCAGTATTGTATCCATGAGCTCAGGCTTTGGAAGCAGAAACTCTTTAGCAGCTGTGTGAACTTGAACATATTACGTAACTTCTCTAAGATATCATTAACTCATTTGTAAAATGCTTAGTACCCAACTCACAGAAGTGTCATGAAGATCAAATGAAGTGACCTATGGCAAGTGCTCAGCATAGTATGGATGATGGTCAACCTGTGACAGCCAGTATTTGCAATCATTATTGCTTGTCATCACTGCCATTGGTATTTGTGGGTTGGGTCCTGATCCTTGGAATGAGGTATGGAGGACCCTGACAGCTTTACCATTGTCATGGTTAATACAAAACAACTATTTATTGAGCTAGCTACCAGTCACTTTGCTAGGGCCTGGGGACTGAAGAAAGCAAAAACAAATAAAACAACCCCACAATTTTCTAAGTTCCGGAAGAAATAACTTGGCCTTACCATGAGTGTTCATCTCACAATATGGTCTAATCCAAGAATATCATTGTGATTGTTAGTGTGAATTTTAAAAACTGTAACTGTAAAACTCTTTCAAAGAAAAGTTTCCTTGCAAAAATATTTAATGTTTTGATTTGTGTTGTTTGATGGGTATCTTGAACCACCTAAATCTACAGATTTAATACACGTGCCTCATATTCAAAGAGGCTGATTGTCTGTCTTTGTTTTTGTTTTGTTTTTTTTTTCCCCTTGGTGTGTATAGTCCCTTCTGGGATATCTCTAGCATAAGCACAGCTCTGAGCAGACCTTTCTTTGCAAACTCTGTTCTTTGTTTTACTTCTGCCAGAATATTGAACGTTTGCCTGGTGAACATTCCCTGAAATCAAAATGACTTATTATCAGGCTTCCTTTGCTTTTGATCCTGCTGCAGGATGGTGTGTTTTCCTAATGATGCAGAATCTCTCGTTAAGTTCAGGAAACAGGATATAAGGATAAGTCAATTGACTCAATTTATGGACATAATAAAACGGTCCCTATTACCTTCAGCAGTCAAGGCAAGACAAGGTGAAACACAGTGTTGTAAAGTTATTATGACAAAATAGTTTAGTATTTACCTGACCAAATAAAGTGAAAATACTGCATTTATTTTTGAAGCGGCATTTCAGACATTATGACCTAAAATTAATAGTGGTAGATGATCATTTATTCTGTCGCACAGGGATATTGCAGAGTTCACTCAAAGCCAGGAATATCTGCTATTAAATCATGGCGAGCTAAAAAAAATTTTTTTTGAAGTATTTCCTCGTGTCTGCTCTATGTCTACTGTTGGCCCCACTGAGCCAGTGTTAACAGCTAAGACATTTCTTTTTCCATCTTGTAATATAATTAAAAACAAATTTAGAAGCAGAATAGATGTTTTGTATGTTAGAGCCCTGTTAGTTTTGGGGAAGGCATTGGCAATGCACACAGCTGTTTCTGACAATTATAAACTCAGGAAAGAAAAGGGGGAAAGAAACCAGATTGACCAAATATGGTTGTTTTTGTCTTCCAGTAGGAAGTAAGGCCTTGGGGTGGCCTTAGGAAAGATAAAGATAAATCAAATATTTTTAATCTGCTGTATTTTAGAAGAGATGGACATGAAGCTAAGGGAATACAGAAGGTTTCTTGTAGTTAAAGACATCTAAAGAGTACATACGGTATTAGTAGCTTATGGAAATACTTGAGGTTTAGGCTAAATTTCAGTTTATTTCTGGCTTTTGGTAATTTCCTACACTCTGGAATCTACAGTCTAAAGTGATTTTATGTTTCTGAATTAAAATGAGACTATGACTTCAGATAAGATAAGCAAGACTTTGAATGCATGGAGCAAACATGAAAAAGTCCTAAGCTGTGCTTTGAATATCAGATCATCTGTTTGTGTATGTTGTGAGTTGCAGAGTGACCAACAATACGATCCTTTGAGTACTTGCTAGTTATGGCCTGCGTAAGGGCTACCCCTGACAACTCTATTTACTATTGCATCTGGCCATGCTTCCTTCACCACTCCCTTCCCAATCCGTTTTATCCCACATGGCTTTTTCTTTTTTATAGCTCTTATCACCTCCTAACTAACATTCTACATAATTTACTTTTTATGTTTAATTTTAATTTTCTGCCTTCACCATCTCCCATGCAGGGCTGGGATCTTTGATTTGTTCACCAATGTTTGTCAAGCATCCAGAGCCGTGCCTAGCACATAGTAGGTGCTTAATAAATATTAGCTGAATGAATACGTCATATCCTTTTTTTTTGCTTAAAACGTGATGATAGGTTTCACTGGCCTTGTGATAAGTGTAACTTCTTTGTGTGGCTGACATGATCCAGATTCAGATAACCTATCCAACTATATTTCTTTTCATTTTTCTCCTGAATAGTTCCAGCTCTATCAAACCTTTCAGCCTCTTTTGTTTGGGTTTTTGGACATGTTGATTCTTTTGTCTGGGATTCTCTTTGCCCTTTCTTCTTCACTAATTCTGATTAGGTTTCTAGAACCCAGTTTAGATTCTCTTTTTTTTTTTCCAGTAAGCTTTGCCTGGCCTTCCAAGTCTGGGTTAGGAGCCTCTCCTATGTGTCCTAAAGTGCATCATAGCACATGTTATATTGGTAAGAACTGCCTTTTTGTCTCTTTCTCCTTTAGGCTATAAGCTCTATGTGAGCAAGAGCCAGGACTGCCTTGTTTATAGTTTTCTTTGTATCAAATACATGGGCTGGTGCCTTGTAGGATGTTCATTAAATATGCATCAAATCAGTGAATTATGAAAGGAAGGGTGTAAAACACAGAAATCAGCTAGGATCATCCTACCCAGTGCAGTCTGGGGAAGGCTGGCCAATGCCCCTGCCTACAGTGTTGGGACGATCTCTAGGTGTATTACTTTCTGCCGTGTTTTCCTTTTTACATCAAATTCTTATTGTCTCTTAACTTAGTATAGTGTAGTATAGGCAGGTGGCCTTGGGGTTCCACTATCTAAGCTCAAATACCACCCCTGCCATTTACTAGCTTGCTAACTTCTCTCTGCCTCAGTTTCCTTATTTGTAAAATGGGGATGATTTTGCAAAAGCACCTACCTCATGGTCCCTTATAACAATTTAATTCTTTTGTACATGTAAATTACAAAGAATTTAAGATATAGTGGGTTTCAAAATTTTAACTGTCCCAATCAACTAAATAAACACAGCTGTTCCATATATCAGAATTTTCATTGAAGACTTACAGCCAATACATGAAGATATCTCTGTTGGGAAAAGTCTTCTTGACTATCCACCATCAGGATTTCTCTCCAGTACACTTCCCAGCAGAAGGCTCTGGCCTTCAGCTCTCTCCTGGTCCCTCTCTCTTCCTGTCTTTTGCCTTGACCTTTGCGTAACCTGCACCTCTGTGCCCCTCTCCACAATGATGGATGGAAATACCCAAATCTTCCCTCTGTTTCTTTTGGAACACACTTAAGCTCTACTGCTCCAGGCTGACTTCCAAATTGGACTCCACATCCATCTTTATATATATGTATATATACATATACATACATACATACATATATATATATATATATATATATATCTTGTGCCAATGAATTAGCTATATCCAGTTTTAGTAGATACTCATCTTCAATTTAATAGGGCCATTTTCCTAGGAGGCAGCTGCAGTTTTATTTTATTTTTGAAAACTTTTTTATTTTGTGTTGGGGGATAACTGATTAACAACGCTACAATAGTTTCAGGTGAACAGTGAAGGGATTCAGCTATACATAGGAGGGAGGCAGCTGCAGTTTTAAATTGGAGGTCTCTTTTCTTCATTACAAGTAGAAAGAAAAAATAATGGTAAGTACCTTAATAGATATGTGTGTGTGTGATGAATAATCACATTCTTTGGGAAGCAGAAAACACTAGGGGCTAGTGAATCCTTTGTTTTTTCTTATTGTTTATTTTTATTTACTTTTTGGCCATGGGGCATATGGGATCTTAGTTTCCTTATCAGGGATCAAACCTGCACCCTCTGCCTTGGAAACGAGGAGTCCCAACCGCTGGGCTGCCAGAGAAGTCCCCTGAGCTTTTGCTCTTCAGACAGCACAGGTCGCTTTTGCATGAACAGCTCTGGTGGAGGCCTCTTACTCCAGAGAAGTAGCCTTTTGCTTTCCTCCTAGAGAAGTCCTTGCCTAAGTGCAGTGTTGGAAGCAGCCACATTAGAGAACTGAGCTGCTGCAACATTGTATACACCAGCAAATAAAAGTGTCAGCAGCCTGGGCCTTGAGAGGCTGGCAGGGCCTGGAGTTTAGTGCGACTAAGTCCACATCAGCATTTCTAGGGGGCTGGTTCATATCCAGCCCACACGAGCAGTGATTCAAAGTTATTTCCTACTGGTGGCTCTTCCTGACCCCTGGGAAAGGTGTTTGGAGGTCTCTAGCCACAGCCCACCAGGGAGGAGGCATACCTGCTCAGCCTGACCTGCCCTCTCTCTCCAAAATGGGCCCCATCCTAGGCAATGGATGGCATTTTGAATGGTTGGTGGAAGCTTTCCCACCACTGCCTGTACTGATAACAGAATTTTTGTATTACTTCTCAGGGGACCCGTAATCACGTGAAAAGAAATGTAAGAAGACTTGTTTTCTTTTCACCACTGGATGTATTTATTTACAAAGAGGGACTTTAAATGGCCAGAAGCACATACGCTTACTGGTAGTAAAACTCCACCCTGTGATTCACTGATTTCTCGGGCTGTGTACCTCCTGCAGCACTGGGGCTTTGTAATATCGCAGCGCTCAGACAGCCATTTCTGTCTTGTGCCAGTGGACAGATGAATCCTCCGTTTGGCGAGTGTGGCAAAAGCAACAGTGTTTTAGACCGTAGGGTACTTTTTACATTTTAATTTGGGGGAAAAATGCAGCTTTGGCTCTTGAAATTGTGTAAAAGAAAATGTTTATTTCTGTGTAGTAGATATTCAGTGGCCTGGCTCCCAAAGCTCATTCACCCGCAAAAGGTCCTGGTTGTGTGATCAGGGAGGTTTCACCAGCATGAGGCTTCAGGAGAGACAGAACTCAGACCCCCACGGTGCTGAGCACTGTCTGTAATGGGGGTGTTAATGGCTTGGAAATCACAGACAGCCATTTCAAATGATGTTTTCAAAGAGTTTTTAAGGCATGGGAAAATGCCTCAGATCATTAGTAAGTAAAGGAAAGGAGCAGGATGCAAAATAGTCACCAGTGAAGTTGCTCAGCCGTGTCCGACTCTTTGCGACCCCATGGACTGTAGCCTACCAGGCTCTTCCGTCCATGGAATTTTCCAGGCAAGAGTAGTAAAGTGGGTTGCCATTTCCTTCTCCAGGGGATCTTCCTGACCCAGGGATCGAACCCAGATCTCCTGCATTGCAGGCAGATGCTTTACCATCTGAGTCACCAGGGAAGCCTAAAATAGACACAGTATGAGCTAAACTCTGAAACAATAGGTTTCATATACCGTAAAGGGTTGTTGTTCAGTCGCTGAGTTGTGTCTGACTCTTCGAGACCCCATGGACTGCAGTACACCAGGCCTCCCTGTCCCTTACCATTTCCTGGAGTTTGCCCAAATTCACATCCATTGAATTGGTGATGCCATCCGGTAAACCAAAAATGCCCTCAGTGGGTGGCAAGTTTAGGAGGTTATTTTAGTCTTGTGTCTATTAATAATGTCCAGTGATTTCTAGGTTTCCTACAGTGAGTAAATATTACTTTAAAAATCTGCATAAAAAATGTTTATTTAAAAAATACAGTGGAATAATCTACTTCTATCAGTGCCAATTTAAAAAGGGTTTAAATTTTTGCAATGAGGCAAAACCTTTTATTATTCCCGTTTATCATTCTCTGTTGGGAGGTAAAATGGCCTCATACGTTAGCCAACTCTTGTGATTTGCTGTGTATATTTTCACTTAAGAAATAATGATGTTTCACATATGACCTAGATTAGAACATTTGTGACAGATGCCAAACTTCTGGGGGAAAATCAGAACCATTTGGTTTTAGCTTTGATGCTGAAGCTTTTCTCTTTTTATCTTAGAGCAGTGTGATAAAATTCTATAGGCAAAAATTACAAGGTGTATGTGTGCAGCACATGTATTTACATATAAAAATTTGCCAGTGTTATTACTGTTATAATAAAATCTTATTTAAAAATGTAATCGAGTAATTAAATATCCTAAGTTACTGACCTTTTATTTTTGACATTTGATTATTTTAGAGGAAAAAAGGCAAGTTTCTTTATCGAATAACTCCAATCTCCTTCCTCTTTCTCTTACACTAATATATAAGGGTTTAATGGACAGTTAATAAGGTATATCCTTAGGCCATACCTATTCATCCTAACTTCAAGTACCTTTCACACCTCCATTTAAGTTCTAAAATAGGAATTCTGGAAGAGCATTTTGGCAACAGATAGTTCCATGACATGTTGGTGACAAAAGGGTTCTGAGCTCAAAAATTTTTAAAAACACTATGCTACTATACCACCTCCCAACTCCATTCTCAATTTATATACTTACTTTAAATGCTCTGAAATATTCTACAGTGAAGAAATCCTTTAAACTCTGTTTAAACCTGTTTTTCCTAAACTTAGCCAACCAGGATATTCAGAAGTACTATTTTCCAAAGCAGTGCAGGAATCCGGACCATCAAAGAGACAGCAAATGATTTTCTTTTGCTGTACTGAAAAAAAAGGAAGAGAGTAGACAGATAAAATATATATAAAAATAGCTCAAAAAGGCTTTATGCTTAAGTCATAACCCTCTGCCCCAAGCCGTTTGATTAACTGTAGAATTCCTCTGATTCTTAAGTGACTGTAGCAACCATTGCTTTAATTCAGGTCACAGAAGCTCTAGAAGCCAGAGTATAGGGTCATCTCTGATAATTTCAATTTATTCCCTAACTTAAGGGTAATGCTTGCAGGAGCTGCAGAGCTCATCTGTAATATTTGCTGAAGAATGTTAGCACAAACACTCTGCTCTGGAAGCATTCTGTTTCTTGCAGCTTATTGTCTTTTTTTGTTTTATCTTAGGTCTCAAAGTGACCACATGAGCACAGAGGATCTCCTCTTAACACTGTTTGCTTATCACTTACGAGGGTAGGTCAGTGGATGTCCATTATAACAGGTACAAGCCTGGTCTATTTAAAGGACAGTTTTTAGACTCTGCTTAGCAACAAAACTTTGGAGACATTCTTTGAAAATGTCTATGAAGTCTTCTGGGTCAATTCTGTGATGCTTTTTAAGAACTGTGGGTATATTTGTTTGTGCAGTACCTAATGTACTGGAATCTTCCATTATTATCTCTTGATGCTTGTGAAATCAGTCCCTGCACTTACTGAAGTGTGGGCAAATCCATAAACAAAGAGAAGTGGTTGGGATGTCATAGCTATTTTTACAAAAGGTATCCATGACAAGGCTAATTGATTCAGGGGACTTTGTTTTCAATAAAGGAACAGCTATTAGTTTACTGTCTATCTTAATTATTCCATCCATCAACCATTTGTTGCCCTGGGCAACTGGCATCATCTTTGTTGCTTGCTAATTTTAGCTCATTTTACTCAGTGAGGCTTGTTTCTTTTGTTTCATTTCTGTGGATTTGGATGAGGAAAGAAGGACCTGACATTTCTATGGGTGAAATTATATGCTGTGCTCTGTTGAATTCACCAACAGAAGACATTTATCCTCCTCTTAAAAAAAAATAAGACTGCCATGTTTTGGGGTATATGTGTACAGATGAACCAGTAAATGAACATAAATTATATGAACCTGTCAATGAACATAATCTAACCTACTTGCAAATAAGCCAACATGAGTGAGGAAAAAGCATAATTACCCTTGTCAGAGGTTTGGTCAAGGTCTCAAAAGACTCCTGAAGTTCTGGCTCTAGGAATTAAAATATGCCTAGTATTTTTTTTTTTTTTTTTTTTTTTAGTTATGTTACTTTTACATTGTCCCTGGTTTTGTTTTGCTAACCCCCCAAGACCATTCCGTCTTTCTTCACATCTCCCCACGGCTTTCATGTGCCTGTATGTATCTTTGCCCTCTCTGCCTCTGCAGAGCACTGTCTTCCTGAGCCACTAGGAATATATGCAATTTGGACAGAGGGGCCTTTTAATTGGAGCCATAGGTGATACGAAGAGAAGCAAAAGACAGATGAGACACAATAAAATACTTCCAGAAAAAGAACAACTGCATGGGCCAAAACACTGGGAACATATTTTGAGATTTTGTCAAGAAGTACAACAATGATAAAATTGCATTTAGATTTTTACTTGTCTGAGAGGTAACCTCAACTTATTTGGAGACAGCTTTGCTTGTGGTGGGGAATAGATCGTAACTGCTCGGTACCTGCTCTTCTTTCTTCCTGTCTTCCATACTCAGCGTATGACTATGCTCTGTAGGTCTGATCATAAGTCTGTAGAGTTTTCTGGGATAATCAGATAAAACTTAAAACAGGCTAATATAACACATTTAACTAATATTTCTTCTCTCTCTTTTTAAAAAAGATTTATTTATTTGTGGCCGCACTGGGTCTTCGTTGCTGCTCGTGGGCTTTCTCTGGTTGCTGGGAGCCGGGGCTACTCAGCAGTTGTGATGCACAGGCTCACTGCGGTGGGTTCTCTTGTTGCAGAGCACTGGGCTCCAGGTGAGAGGCTTCGGTAGTTGCAGCACACAGGCTTAGTTGCTCTGAGGCATGTGGGATCTTCCCAGAACCTGGAATTGAACCCATGTCCCCTGCATTGCCAGGCAGATTCTTAACCACTAGACCACCAGGGAAGCCCCTAATATTTTTTCTCTTTTTTTGGCAGCATGGCAGTCAGCTAACAGTTCCCAGGTCACATAAATGACTCCTGTCTTTGTCAGATATTCTCTTTACTGCAAGGAAAAGAAATTCACTTAAGGAAGCTCAATTTGAAAAGTGCTGATTAAAAGGGCACAGGGCCAGTCACATGGAACCCAGTTATGGGAAATGTAGCCGGGCTTCCTGGAGACTAGAGCACCATTGTGGAGCTACTCTCAATCTCTCTGGTTTTCTCTTTGGGCTTGTATATTCTTACATTTATATTTTTTTTCTAGAAATATACTCTATTCTCCTCTGTGGCAGGTAAGCTTTCTTTGCAAGCTCTTTAAGTTGTGCCCTCTTGCCACTGTTCTACATGATCTCAATTTTTTATCTAACACCATCTGATGAACTCTCACTGACTTTTTAGATCTCTTAATTCAAACGGATTATCGTTGACCTCCCCTAACTGGACTATAAACTCTATGAAGGCAGGAGTCATAAATGTTTTGCTGATCAGTATATTCTCATTGCTAGAAAGGCTCATGATATGTAGCATGTATGCAATGGATTGGTGAGTAAATGTTAACTCCAATATCTGGATTTCCTGAGATTTTTTTCTGTTGTCTGATATGTTCTCATCTCTTCAGTTCAGTTCAGTTCAGTTGCTCAGTCGTGTCCGACTCTTTGCGACCCCATGAATTGTAGCATGCCAGGCCTCCCTGTCCATCACCAACTCCCGGAGTTCACTCATACTTACATCCATCGAGTCAGTGATGCCACCAGCCATCTCATCCTCTGTCGTCCCCTTCTCCTCTTGCCCCCAATCCCTCCCAGCATCAGAGTCTTTTCCAAGGAGTCAACTCTTCACATGAGGTGGCCAAAGTACTGGAGTTTCAGCTTCAGCATCATTCCCTCCAAAGAAATCCCAGGACTGATCTCCTTCAGAATGGACTGGTTGGATCTCCTTGCAGTCCAAGGGACTCTCAAGAATCTTTTCCAACACCACAGTTCAAAAGCATCAATTCTTCGGCACTCAGCCTTCTTCACAGTCCAACTCTCACATCCACACATGACCACAGGAAAAACCATAGCCTTGACTAGACAGACCTTTGTTGGCAAAGTAATGTCTCTGCTTTTGACTATGTTATCTAGGTTGGTCATAACTTTCCTTCCAAGGAGTAAGCGTCTTTTAATTTCATGGCTGCAGTCACCATCTGAGGTGATTTTGGAGCCCCCCAAAAAATAAAGTCTGACACTGTTTCCACCGTTTCCCCATCTATTTCCCATGAAGTGGTGGGACCGGATGCCATGATCTTTGTTTTCTGAATGTTGAGCTTTAAGCCAACTTTTTCACTCTCCACTTTCACTTTCATCAAGGGGCTTTTGAGTTCCTCTTCACTTTCTGCCATAAGGGTGGTGTTATCTGCATATCTGAGGTTATTGATATTTCTCCGGGCCATCTTGATTCCAGCTTGTGTTTCTTCCAGTCCAGCGTTTCTCATGATGTACTCTGCATATAAGTTAAATAAGCAAAATGGCTGTCTTATCTCTTGGTTTTGGTTACATGGTCTCATATTTAGTGCTGAACATTATATATGAAAGATTGAAGAGAGCGTTTAAAGTTCTAGATGATGTTGTCGTCCCCAGCGAGGATATATTTTTGCTTCTGATGCTTGGACAGGGCTATTAGGATAGAGGCTCATTACCTTAGTTCAATCTGAAATTGAGCTAATTTAAATTTGTGTTTCAGTCTTTACAGAGATTGTTTATTTCTGGTAAGGCCTTGTTTCTTAGGGTGTGGCCCTTCACACCTAAGGGCCTAAGGAAAGTTTGGGGCCTTTCCAGGACATTTATTCTTAGTGAACCCTGAACTCTAATTTTTTTTTGTCTCAAATAGCTGAAAACTGAAAGCAGAAAGCTCTTCTCAGCATTTTAGCCCCTTTGCCACTACTTAAAATGCCTCAAGAAGAAAAGCGTTGCCAAATGTCACTCACCTCTCCCTGTGCTTTCCTTTTCTTCTCTCCAAGATCTGGGCCCCCATATCTTGTGACGTCAGTAGTTATTTTGTTGTTGTTCGGTCTCTGAGTCGTATCCAACTCTCTGTGACTGCATGGACAGCAGCATGCCAGACTTCCCCGTCCTTCACTATTTCCTGGAGCTTGCTCAAGTTCATGTCCATTGATTTGGTGATGCCATCCAACCATCTCATCCTCTGTCTCCCCCTTCTCCCCCTGCCTTCAGTCTTTCCCAGCACCAGGGTCTTTTCCAGTGAGTTGGCTCCTTGCATCAAGTCACCAAATTTATTGGAACTTCAGCTTCAGCATTGGTCCTTCTAATGAATATTCAGGACTGATTTCCTTTAGCATTAACTGGTTTGATCTCCTTCCAGTCCAAGGATGCTCAAGAGTCTTTTCTAGCTCCACAGTTCAAAAGCATCAATTCTTTGGTGCTCAGCCTTCTTTATGGTCCAACTCTCATATCCGGACTTGACTACTGGAAAAACCATCACTTTGACTAGATGGACCTTTGTCAACAAAGTGATGTCTCTGGTTTTTAATATGCTGTCTAGATTATTTTAATGTTTTTGGTTTTGTATTTTAACTCACCTGGTTGCTCTTGGCAACAAGGTTGATTTGAGTTTAGTCTATTACAGCCAAAAGTGGGATCCAGCTGTTGAGTAAATGAATAATATATTCTAGAGAAAGAATCTGAAGGGCCTATCTTGGATTAGGTGGTTCTGCTCATTTCATAGCCCCGGCCAAAGGGGACAGGATACTGTAGTTCTTGAAGATATACTCTGCTGCAGGCAGGGCAGGCTAAACTCAGGACAAGTTGGATGTGGCAGGCATTGTCAAAGGTTTCTGCTTCATATATCTTCATGATTATCATGACTTTTATTAACGCCTTGCTTTGACACTTTATGATTTATACAACTCTGCAATGAGTGTTCTCCTCTTGTTTCAATCTTTCGGGGTCTGTGATTGGTGTTTATGTTAACATTTAGTCTAATACCCTGTTGTGTTTAATCACCTCATCCATAGCCTATACTTCTAAAATATTAATGTCCTAGATCTTATAATGGCCAGTTTTCCATTGTTCTCAACACTGTCTCTTTCCACCTGCTCCACCCACCCCTAAATTTCCTCAAGGGCAGGAAAGGCCAGTGTTTGGACATTATACCAACTGTCTCTGCCCTCTTCAGCTCTTTCCACTCCCCATATGTGGAGCTCCTGAACAGTTAATATCTGTTCCTGTGCCTCAAGTCAAGGATCCAGGGGGCTGGAGACTTTGAGGACAAAGCACGATGTCTGAGTAGCATGGTATGATGAAGGACAGAGGGCAAACTGAACTTCAGTATGAATTTCTATGAGGCACCATTGCATATTTCTCTTACTTGAAATATATTGTCTGTGATTCCCTGAACAAATGCTTGAAATGAAAATACCTAGGTGAACTTACACGTTGATGACAACACACTCATTCTTACATGGCTAGCAGTTTAGAAACTAGGAATACAAATGAGGAAGAGGTGCTTCAATGGGAAAAAAATGAACAAAGAAATGAATAAAGAAAAAAGGCTTTTTAATCTTATGTGATCAATTTTGATTCTGCTCATCTTTTCAGAGTCTGGATAAATTGAGGCTATACCTGACAATACTGTTTGTTTTAAATGGCTATCTAAACTTCCACTGAAACATAGCAAGAACGTGATCATTATCATAAGAGCTGACACCTACTGAGAAGTTAGTTTTCCACATGCATTGTCATTGAATTCTTAATACAACCCTATGAGGTAGGCATTGTCACCGTCGATTTATAGGTGATGGAACTGCAGTTAGGCAGGGTAATTTCCCCAAAGTTACAGAGAGCTTAGTAAGTGGCAATGCCAGTATTTGGAGTCTGATCTCGGATCCTGCACTTTGAAATGCTACACTATACTGCCTCTCTAGATACATACACTACATGTTAAAAAGTTTATTTTATGACTGCCCACACGGTAAGAAAAATACATGGGAAAAAATTGTTTTCTGTAGGAAAAGGGACTGTCAGCATTTCCTTATTTGGGTATTTACTAAACTGCTGTAATAAAGTGCAGTGACTCAGTCAAGATTGATGTCTATCTCTCTTTCATATAATAACCTAGAGGAAAGCAGGGGTCCAGCATCATCCAAGAACTGAGTTTCGCTTTCTCCTCTTGTTCTGCTACTCCCAAAGTTGTTGCCCATGTCGGCCTGGCTGAGTCTGGCGTTATGTCCACATTCCAGCCCACAGGAAGTGGGAATGAGAGAAAGAGTGCAAACTCAGATATCTTAAAATGCCATGAGTTGGGAGTTGCAGGAACTTAGTCACATGACCACAGGTAGCTGCAATGGAGGCAAAGACATGTAGTCTTTATTTAGACGGCTCTGTGTTTTGCTAAAGCTTTCAAGGGGATTCTATTTCTAAAAAAAGAGAAGGAACCAATGAATACTGGGGAACAGTTAACAGTCTGTTCAATTTCCAAATTAGTAATACGAGCAGTCATATATTTATGAGTTTGGAATTTTTAAAGTCATTTGGCATTGGTTATAAGTGATTCTTTTCATTTATAATGACATTATCCTGTCTTGTACATAATTAAGATAATCAGAATAATACTTTAACTCAAGGCAGATTCTATAGTCTAAATTGGGCTTCCCAGGTGGCTCAATGTTAAGGAACCTGCCTTCAATGCAGGAGCTGCAGGAGACGCAGATTTGATCTCTGGGCTGGGAACATCCCTTGAAGGAGGAAATGGCAACCCACTCCAGTATTCTTGCCTGGGAAATCCCATGGAGAGAGGAGCCTGGTGGGCTACAGTCCATGGGGTTGCAAAGAGTCACACGGCTGATAGGCAGCATGCACCTAGTCTATGCACATAGTCTAAATTAGATTAAAGAGATTATGTGTCATTGTTTTACAGCAAAAGAGATTATGAATACCATTAAGATAAGCTTCACTTTAAGGAACATTTATAGGTACACATTGTATAGGGCATCTGACTAGATATTTGGAATTAGCTTATAGGAATTAATTATGAACATGCCATTTCTTCTCTATTTGATTTGTAAGATAAGATTGATGAGTGTACATGCAGAACAAAAGGGGATTTAATAACTGTTCAGCCTCACACCAAGTAGGCAGTCTGCTTTAAAACAAACACAGCACATCAGCATACTCATGACTCTAAGCCTCTGGACTTGATTAGCATCCGTAGGCAAATTATGATTTCTTAAACCCCCAGGGGTGGGGAGTCACCTGAGCGCTCACAGCCTCAGGAAAATGATGACGTCTAGGCCTGCAATTTTTATTTTCAAAGAGGGTTTGGTTTGGAAATTTCTGTGCATGAATGTTGATGAAAATTCACAACGCTCCCAAATAGCATATTTAAAACAAAACATCTTTTTGGGTACAGTGAGCCTCCGAGTTCCTGCCATTTGCCATTATTTGGTTTGGCTTGGTCTCTGAAGGCAGGGCTTGTGTTTTTTGGTGATAGCACATTCTCTTTTTCCCACATAATTTCTGCAGTCCTGCTTGCTTAAAGCGATCATTAGTTTTAGTTCATGGACCAGGAAAGAGCTTCTCCAGGGATGGGCACTAAAATCATGGAACATGAAGCTGTAAGTATCTCACACAGCACAGTCCAGCAACCCATGGACAATGAGGGAACTGAGGTGCTGAATCACAGCTTCCTGCCTAGTACGAGACAGTTGGGTCTAGAACCTATGTCTCTAGACTCCTAATCCAGGGCTCTTTCCCAGCCTCGCTTGCATTTATTAATTGCAGTTTGAGAATTTAATCAAAGTTCTCCAAAGTCCTATCTTTTTGTTTAAAACTCATTTAGAGTCTAAAAATGCTTGAATTCTCTACTGAATTAGGAATTCCCTGGCATAAGTCTGTCCCAAGGGGCCAGAAGTGCTCACATTGACCAAGGGACATTGACCAAGGGCACCTATTTTTTTTCTTTTTGACTTGGACATTATTTGCAAGTGAATTACCTATATCCAGCCATTGTAATTGTGTGGATGTGTGTTTAGCAAATTCAGTCAGTTCAGTTCAGTTGCTCAGTTGTGTCCGACTCTTTGTGATCCCATGAACTGCAGCATGCCAGGCCTCCCTGTCCATCACCAACTGCCAGAGTCTACCCAAACACATGTTCATTGAGTTGGTGATGCCATCCAGCCATCTCCTCCTCTGTCATCCCCTTCTCTTCCTGCCCTCAATCTTTCCCAGCATCAGGGTATTTTCAAATGAGTCAGCTCTTCGCATCAGGTGGCCAAAGTATTGGAGTTTCAGCTTCAACATCAGTCCTTCCAATGAACACTCAGGACTGATCTCCTTCAGAATGGACTGGTTGGATCTCCTTGCACTCCAAGGGACTCTCAAGAGTCTTCTCCAACACCACAGTTCAAAAGCATCAATTCTTTGGTGCTCAGCTTTCTTTATAGCCCAACTCTCATATCCATACATGACTACTGGAAAAACCATAGCCTTGACTAGATGAAACTTTGTTGAAAAAGTAATGTCTCTGCTTCTTAATATGCTGTCTAGGTTGGTCATCACTTTCCTTCCAAGGAGTAAGCGTCTTTTAATTTCATGGCTGCAATCACCATATGCAGTGATCTTGGAGCCCAAAAAAATAAAGTCTGACACTGTTTCTACTGTTTCCCCATCTATTTCCCATGAAGTTATGGGGCCAGATGCCATGATCTTAGTTTTCTGAATGTTGAGCTTGAAGCCAACTTTTTCACTCTCCTCTTTCACTTTCATCAAGAGGATCTTTAATTCTTCTTTGCTGTCTGCCATAAGGGTGGTGTCACCTGCATATCTGAGGTTATTGATATTTCTCCCAGCAATCTTGATGCCAGCTTGTGCTTCATCCAGGCCAACATTTCTCATGATGTACTCTGCATATAAGTTAAATAAGCAGGGTGACAATATATAGCCCTGACGTACTCCTTTTCCTATTTGGAACCAGTCTGTTGTTACATGTCCAGTTCTAACTGTTGCTTCCTGACCTGCATACAGGTTTCTCAAGAGGCAGGTCAGGTGGTCTGGTATTCCCATCTCTTTCAGAATTTTCCACAGTTTATTGTGATCCACACAGTCAAAGGCTTTGGCATAGTCAATAATGCAGAAATAGATGTTTTTCTGGAACTCTCTTGCTTTTACGATGATCCAGCGGATGTTGGCAATTTGATCTCTGGTTCCTCTGCCTTTTCTAAAACCAGCTTAAACATCTGGAAGTTCACGGTTCATGTATTGCTGAAGCCTGGCTTGGAGAATTTTGAGCATTACTTTACTAGCGTGTATGATGAGTGCAATTGTGCGGTAGTTTGAGCATTCCTTGGCATTGCCTTTCTTTGGGATTGGAATGAAAACTGACCTTTTCCAGTCCTGTGGCCACTGCTGAGTTTTCCAAATTTCCTGACATATTGAGTGTAGCACTTTCACAGCATCATCTTTTAGGATTTGAAATAGCTCAACTGGAATTCCATCACCTTCACTAGCTTTGTTCGTAGTGATGCTTCCTAAGGCCCACTTGACTTCACATTCCAGGATGTCTGGCTCTAGGTCAGTGATCACACCATTGTGATTATCTGGGTCATGAAGATCTTCTTTGTACAGTTCTTCTTGCCACCTCTTCTTAACATCTTCTGCTTCTGTTAGGTCCCTACCATTTCTGTCCTTTATTGAGCCCATCTTTGCATGAAATATTCCCTTGATATCTCTAATTTTCTTGAAGAGATCTCGAGTCTTTCCTATTCTGTTGTTTTCCTCTATTTCTTTGCACTGATTGCTGAGGAAGGCTCTCTTATCTCTCCTTGCTATTCTTTGGAACTCTGCATTCAAATGGGTATATCTTTCCTTTTCTCCTTTGCTTTTCATTTCCCATCTTTTCACAGCTATTGTAAGGCCTTCTCAGACAGCCATTTTGCTCTTTTGCATTTCTTTTTCTTGGGGATGGTCTTGATTCCTGTTTCCTATACAATGTCACAAACTTCCATCCATAGTTCATCAGGCACTGTGTCTATCAGATCTAGTCCCTTAAATCTATTTCTCATTTCTACTGTATAGTCATAAGAGATTTGATTTAGGTCATACCTGAATTGCCTAGTGGTTTTCCCCAGGTTCTTCAATTTAAGTCTGGCAAATTAATTTAACTCTAAACATTTAAGTGACCTCAATTCTTATAACTGTTTTGGCACAATACATTTTGTTTTAATAAAACAGGAGCCTAGACAACTGAAAATCAAGAGGGCCTCATGGTCTTTGAGAGATGTTTGGGTAATGTCACATGTAGGTATACAGTTGAGGCTGAATAAATATTTGTTGAATTGTGTTTGAGTCCTGATCAGGGAATCCAATCTCTATGTAATTGCTTTGCTGTTGCTTTCAGTCTTGGTGAAAATCAGAAATGTACAATGGAAAGAGCACAGGCCCTGGTATGAAGACACAGAATGCTGAATGCTGACTCCACTTATGAGTTAGGACATGACTGAGTGACTGAGCTGAACTGAACTGAACCTTCAGCCAGTCATTTACGCTTCCAGAGCCTCAGTTTTTTCACCTGCGATATGGGGGTAAGAACACTTGCTTCACCAAAGGGTCGTGTAGCAGAGCTACATTTTCAAGAAAGATGATGTTTGTGAAAGTCTTTTGAAATGGGAGGCATGTTGGTTTTTGTTACTGTTGTGGTAGTTTTATTTTTATATTATTTCAGTTGTACTTGATTTCCAGCTCAGTGGCCCATGTTCTAGTAAGTTAGATTGTTTCAAGGTAGACTAGAAAATGTACCAAGCTTGACTATAGGAAAGTGTGTTTGAATACACTCATACAGTGATCTGAGAACCCAACAATGCATCATCAGATCCAGGATATCTTTGCCAATTGATGGGACCCCTTCTTTGGGTAAGACCTCCACTCTCCCACCCACCAACCTGCTGGGGAGGCCACTCAGTAGGTTCAGAATCCACTCTCCACCCCCAGGAACTAGGCAGTGATGAGTCATATATGACCTCCAGCATGTTCCTTCTTTGTTCTCTAGAATATCTGTTCTCTGCAAACCCCCTCCCCTTCTGAAGTCCGCATGGCTGTAGAAAGGTGGCAAGAGGCCAAACACTGTCCTTGAGCAGTCACAGGGACTTCTCTGTCCTCTGAGCATGCATGACATTGGCAGTCTGAAAGGAACCCTCATCTTTCTTGGTTGTCTTTGTCTTCTTTCTCTCTTTTTGATAATAAAATCACAAATGCAAAAATGTGGGAGCATTTGTTCCAGACATAAGCTCTTCCTTCCAATAGTTACCTTAGAGCTGTACCTTTGTCAAGGTTCTTACATTACTCTTGCTGATTAAGATGGGGAGAAATTCTTAGTAGAGCTTTAGCAAGAAAGATGCACATGTAAAAGTTCAGAGGTCATTAGGTCCCTGGAAGTTCACACAGTTGAGGGATTCATTGCATGAGGTGCTGAGGCAGGAGAGGGCAAGGGCCAAATAGGCTGGCCTTGCAGACCAATGAAAGGAGCTTGTGGGCAGTAGGAGCCACAGAAGTGTGTTAAGCTGGGGATCAGGCTGGCATTTGATCTCTCTTCTTCTTCTCTGAACCTTTGATTGGAGACCTGTAGAGCTCCTGGGTCTCTGCACATGGGAACCAGAGAAATGCTGTCTAAAGGCATATGTTCCAGAAGAATAGCTTAGTGGGTAGAAGGCCAAGAGATTTCCTTGAAAGGAAGAAGTAGTAAAGAGGTATTGGAGGCTTTATGGCAGAGGCAAGATTAAATACTTTGAAGTCAGAAGTCAGTCAGAGACCTCCGTTGTCAGGGTCCAGTGTGAGGGGCCGTGCCCAGAAGTCTTCCCAGAGCCTGTCCATAGTCACACACGCCTATACTCTGTGAGAAGAGGTTCAATTCCGATCAGCCATGACCAGATCCATCTCCAGCCTGTCTGTGCTTTTCTTAGCCTGGAAGATAATGAGCACAGCAATCCAGCTTTACATCAGAGCAAAGCTGGTTCTAAAATCAAAGGAACCCATACCAAGACTGTGTGGCTACCACAGGGAGTCAGTGTGTGATCCAGGCTTGCTCTGTATCATAGGTAACCATTCTTGGCCCCTCCAAACAAACACAGCTTTTTGGCATTGAAAATGGCTTTCTGGCTTACATGTGGGCATGTTGGTGATTCTGTAACAAACCTGAGTCAAAGAGATCCATCTTGAAAATCATCGTATGAACAAGCTCTGTGAGATTAGAGGTGCAAACTCCATAAACATGGAGTAATTCAAACTTATCTGTGATGAACTTATTTAATATAATTAGGATATTTTATTAAACAATATTGTGATCGAATGAAGGCCTTGATCAACAAATTGGAGAGGAAGTGGGAAGAGCCGGAGAACTTGGAATGACTTCAGAATTTTGCCTGCGTCTGGCCCTAATTTCTTTTATCCCGAGAACCAGTTGGGAAGATTTCCTTTTGGGAAAGTTAATTGAGGTGTGTGGGACCTTCTACCCCGCTGATTGATTTTATCCCAGAACACAGGGATGGATTTGTTATATGCAATTAGTTAAAAAAAACACCCGGAGTACACATTCTGCAGGGGCAGTTTGGGTTGGCTGACAGATTTGCAATGCTATCTCGAGAAACACTCTTCTTCCCTGTCATTGCCTTGGAAGAGTAGCAGTAGGACTCAAAGTGAGCGTGAGTCACAGGGAGAGAAGGAATTTGTCTCACAGCGTGTGTCCGCTGACAAGAGAGTGACCTGTCTTTTGGGCAGGTCAGCTAATGCTTCGGCATGGTAGGCAGGCATCCATGAGAGATGCAGAGAAGGGCATTCTGATACAGATCATACTGATCGAGGATAAACTTGTGGTTTGGTTGTGGTTTAGTCGCTAAGTCGTGTCTGACTCTTGTTGAGCCGTCAGGGAAGCCCTGGAGGATAAGCTTCGACAAGCTCTCAAGTTCCCTTTAATGAAAGGCTTGGCACTCTGGAGAGAGAGGAAGAGAGGCAGGGGAAAGAGCAGGGGGAGGGAGAAGAACAAGGGGTGGGGGCTGGGGGGGAACAATGACTTCCTTTCCTAACTGTAAATATGCCAACTTAGAAGCTTAGAGAGATTATTATTTCAACTCTTCAGTGAACCCTAATTTAATTTCCTTTTCATTTGTTCTCTTTTGTCCTTTTCTCAGTTTGCTGTTACCACTCCTCCTCCTTTTACTTTTCTTTCTCCTTTTTAAAAGAAGCTCGTAAACAGAAAAATTTTAGTACAGTTTAGTTATGCTATTGGAAAAAAATTGAGGTAATCTTCTCTGGGGATTTTAGAAACACTGACTCTGATAGAAACCATGAGAATGTGCTGTGGAACACAATTGTAAAATGTGCAGTCAGTTACACAGGTATTTTAAATCTGATGGTTCTGAAGGGTGATTTGATTAGGTAATTACCCTTGTAAAGGAGTAACTTAATCTGTGAGACACTCCCGCAGTAGAAAATTCATACTGCCCTGGTTTAAAATAATTTCTTCACAAATTGCACTTAAAAATAATTGGAAATTTTAAAAAAGCAAATCTAATTTTTCAATAAAAATCAACTTTAAAAATTCCTCCCTGGTGGTCTGGTATTATTAAATATTCTTCTGGATTTTTTTTTCTTATCTTGTTTTATTGGAAGGAGAAAAACAATTATCTGTAAACGTAATTTTTAATGCATGGTAATAAAAATAAATGGCATAGTTCTGCCGCAGTTCACCTAAATCTTCTTCCCTGGTGGTCTAGTGGTATTAAATAATCGGTACCACATGTATTCATCATTTGCTGACAGCAAAAGAAAAACTTCGGCATTTTATTGTCTAAAGAAATAGGCATGATGCTACTTAGGCTTCTGGGGAGACATTGCTGATGGTCTGTGAAGAAACCTTCATTTTCCTTGCTGGTGGGGCTGTGCTTTTTGTTAATTTACATGGCACTCTTTACAAGGTTGATTTGAGTTCCTCTTGCAGGTTGCCCTAAGAGTCTTTTGGCTTTTTTTTTTCCCCTGCATTAATTGGGGCAATGAAAATGTGTTATATATTGTTAACTCTGTGTTGGGTGGGAAACTATTGCAGTTGGGTAACACCAAAAAATGAGCACCGAAGAGTCCTCTTTGCAGTTGTGTTGAAGGTGAACTGTTGGCAATCTCAGGAGAACATCTCAGCTTTGGTTCCTAGTGCTTACTCCCTTCAATCAGATGAAGCTGAATTTGTTGCTGCACATTTTGAACTTGAAAATTGATTCATGCTTCGGCTATGTGTATTAAAACCATACCTTGTTTCCTCTTATGAAAAAAGATTTATAAAAGTTTAAGGAAGGCTAAGTCAGTGCTTTTGTTGCGGTATGTAATAAATACAGTGGTTATCTACTGTGACTGGAAAATACATTGGTTTTCTGGAGCACACAGATGTGATCTGTGTCAGGTTTTAGGAGTTACAATGAAAGGCAAAGTGATCTCATTTGCATACATATTTATTGCCAAAGCAATAAAGTCACTTCTTCCCGAGAAATACATGCCTTGTGTAATTGAAGTGATGGGTAAAAAAGTAGAGGCATGACGGTTATGAACGTTGATCTGTTCCGTGAGATGACGTTTGTCCCCTGGTGCACCAGTAGAGGCTGAAAGGAGGCCTCACACCAGTTGTTATTTCTGATACGGCGGCACCATGTTATAGCAATAAGCCCTCACACAGGGCTGAGTTCAAATCCTACTACCTTTCTCTATTAGCTGTGTCACACCAAGCGACTTAAACTGCCTGAGCCTCAATTTCCTCACTTATACAATATTGGAGGATAAGACCATATACCTTATGGATGCTAAAGACTGGGTGATCCTTCACACAATGGCTGGCACATACTAAGTGTTATTTGCTAGTTTAAAAAAATTATAATGGGAACTAAGATTTTTCAGTTTTTGGGGAATCTGTTGCTTTGAATTAAAAAAAAGTTCTTCTCCAGGATTACTCTTGGGTCATTCCATAAAAATGAGATTTTTTTTTTCATAGGGAGATCGTCACCTTGTAAATTCGTGAGCTTGTATGAATCAAAACATTTAATCAAGAAAGAGCAGCATTCCTTGAGCTCATTTTCCTTAGAAGTTCCTCAGACTGCCTTTAGATCCACCTTGTTTTGACTACCTTAAAGCCTGGAAAGAGCAAAATGTGGACGTTCGATGTTGCCTCAACTGTCCGGAGCTCACCATGCTCCAAAGAGTCCATAAATTAGAAATACTCCTTAGGTTGTTCTGAGATGCAGCTTTGATTTCACAATTTTGAAAAGGTGTGAGAACTGAAGGAATTCAAAGAAACCTGCAAAACGAATTTCACTTTTTCAGGATCTCAACACTTCCCCCTCCTTGAGCTGGACATGTGGGGGGTGGTGCGGCCCTCTTCCTGAGAAATCCAACTACATGAGCTGTAGACATTTGCCTCCTCAAAGAGTTTTCTCCCACGCCAGCAGTATAAAACAATTTTAACTCTGATAGAAATCTTTCATTTGTAATGGAAAACATATGTGCCGGGGTTGAGTGGAGTAGCGGCTGCCAAGCTGTGTGTGGCAGGAGTGAATCTCCACTGAGCTCCAAAGCATTCCTGATTTTATGGCAAGTCTCTCCATTGGAGTCCTTATTAATAGGTTTTATGTAGGTGGCTTTTTAGTGATCGACTGCAGAGCAAAAAGGTTTTTTTGTAAAATGTTTGAAAGGCAGTATGCAAGCCCTGGAGGGAACGGGTTTTAATTTTGTGGTGTTTTGATTTTAAATGGTATTTGATGGCATGTCTTTGCCTTTAAACTTCTCCAACTGATGCTAGCAGCATCCCTGGACTTGAGGGGGAAACTCCCTCACAATGTAGCAATTACTGATTTATGTCCCAGTGATAAGAATGTGTTTTATTGTGGTCATAATATTTGTTCAATTTAACTACTAGGTACTATAAAGTATCATAAAAGCTTCTCCTCTGATCAGATGTTATGAAACAAAAGATCATAAGCTGCTCCTGATCCATGCACTCTCTGCCTGTGCTATCTGTGGGCGTGCCACCACGAAGAGAGGACTGACTATGGTCTCAAGGGTGAATTTCTATGTCCTCCAACTCTTATTTTACAGTCAGTTCCCAATAGAGGTCGTTTAGTCACATCTGATGCTTTCTTGTCATCTGTTGGACTCTATTTCAAGACTATGATCTATCCCTTTGTAAAAAAGTTTGCACAATGAAGGAAACTATAAGCAAGGTGAAAAGACAGCCTTCAGAATGGGAGAAAATAATAGCAAATGAAGCAACTGAAAAAGAATTAATCTCAAATATATGCAAACAACTCCTGCAGCTCAATTCCAGAAAAATAAATGACCCAATCAAAAAATGGGCCAAAGAACTAAACAGACATTTCTCCAAAGAAGACATACAGATGGCTAACAAACACATGAAACGATGCTCAACATCACTCATATCAGAGAAATGCAAATCAAAACCACAATGAGGTACCATCTCACACCAGTCAGAAGGGCTGCTATCAAAAAGTCTACAAACAATGAATGCTGGAAAAGGTCCATCGGCAGATGAATGGATAAGAAAGCTGTGGTACATATACACAATGGAATATTACTAAGCTATTAAAAAGAACACATTTGAATCAGTTCTAATGAGGTGGATGAACCTGGAGCCTATTATACAGAGTGAAGTAAATCAGAAAGAAAAACACCAATACAGTATACTAATGCATATATATGGAGTTTAGAAAGATGGTAATGATGACCCTATATGCGAGATAGCAAAAGAGACACAGATATAAAGAACAGACTTTAGGACTCTGTGGGAGAAGTTGAGGGTGGGATGATTTGAGAGAATAGCATTGAAACATGTATATTACCATATGTGAAACAGATCACCAGTCCAAGTTCGATGCATGAAACAGGGCACTCAAAGCCAGTGCACTGGGACAACCCAGAGGGATGGGATGGGGGACACATGTACACCTGTGGCTGATTCATGTCAATGTATGGCAAAAATCACTACAATGTTGTAAAGTAATTAGCCTCCAATTAAAATAAATTAATTAATTAAAAAAAAGTTTAGAAAGACTCTTCATTTCTCATGGCTAGATCTCAACGTCTTGTCTGTCTTTCCTCAACTTGTCTTGTCTGTCTTGGGAAGGGGTAAATTCCATGGAGTTTTGCTGTCAACCGTTGAACCTGACTGGGGTTCATGTATATTCTATGACCACAGCTAAGGAAAAGGGAAAACCAAAGAGATGCTTTTTACCTTTTATTTTGATCTTTCGTTATTAGGTGCCATGGAGAATCTCAAGTAGGCAGGGCTATTACTTCGATGCTAGATGACCGCACAAGTTCTAGAGGAAGAACTTCTCATCTGTCTTCTCTACTGTCACTGCTGGAGTGATCTCCCTTGGTTCATAATCTCCAGCAGGTATCCATAGCCTTCTCTGTCAAGTCAATGCACATTTAGTGATCCAGCCTCTGTTTATGTCTTTAGGTTCATCTTTATGACCACCCTACTTCACCCTCACCATCTATTCTTCCCACTACTCTGCCTTCCAGTCATAGGGAACTACTTGAATTCTCCAACAGATTCACCATGTCATATTCTTCAAATCCAGGATCTTCTGAGAAGCCTTCCCACTGCCTCAGTGGGCTTGAGTAGCATCCAGTGCAGACCAACCAGAGCTGGACAGGTGAGGGAATATGTTAGATACTGTGGCAGAGCACCTTAAGAGGCTTCTATGTGCTGATTCCGTCCATTTCAATGAGAAATCAAACAATAAATGATTTGTAAGCTTATTTACCTCTCCTGATAGATGTTCAAGCTGGTTTTAGAAAAGGCAGAGGAACCAGAGACCAAATTGCCAACATCCGCTGGATCATCGAAAAAGCAAGAGAGTTCCAGAAAAACATCTATTTCTGCTTTATTGACTATGCCAAAGCCTTTGACTGTGTGGATCACAAGAAACTGTGGAAAATTCTGAAAGAGATGGGAATACCAGACCACCTGACCTGCCCCTTGAGAAATTTGTATGCAGGTCAGGAAGCAACTGTTAGAACTGGACATGTAACAACAGACTGGTTCCAAATAGGAAAAGGAGTACATCACGGCTGTATATTGTCACCCTGCTTATTTAACTGATATGCAGAGTACCTCATGAGAAATGCTGGACTGGAAGAAGCACAAGCTGGAATCAAGATTGCCGGGAGAAATATCAATAACCTCAGATATGCAGATGATACCACCCTTATGGCAGAAAGTGAAGAGGAACTCAAAAGCCTCTTGATGAAGGTGAAAGAGGAGAGTGAAAAAGTTGGCTTAAAACTCAACATTCAGAAAACGAAGATCATGGCATCTGGTCCCATCGCTTCATGGGAAATAGATGGGGAAACAGTGGAAACAGTGTCAGACTTTATTTTTTTGGGCTCCAAAATCACTGCAGATGGTGACCACAGCCATGAAATTAAAGACGCTTACTCCTTGGAAGAAAAGTTATGACCAACCTAGATAGCATATTCAAAAGCAGAGACATTACTTTGCCAACAAAGGTCCATCTAGTCAAGGCTATGGTTTTTCCAGTGGTCATGTACGGATGTGAGAGTTGGACTGTGAAGAAAGGTGAGCACTGAAGAATTGATGCTTTTGAACTGTGGTGTTGGAGAAGACTCTTGAGAGTCCCTTGGACTGCAAGGAGATCCAATCAGTCCATTCTGAAGGAGATCAGCCCTGGGTGTTCATTGGAAGGACTGATGTTGAAGCTGAAACTCCAATACTTTGGCCACCTCACGCGAAGAGTTGACTCATTGGAAAAGACTCTGATGCTGGGAGGGATTGGGGGCAGGAGGAGAAGGGGACGACAGAGGATGAGATGGCTGGTGGCATCACTGACTCGATGGATGTGAGTCTGAGTGAACTCCGGGAGATGGTGATGGACAGGGAGGCCTGGCGTGCTGCGATTCATGGGGTCGCAAAGAGTCGGACATGACTGAGAGACTGAACTGAACTGAACTGAACTGAACTGATAGAATGAAAAGAATCACACTTTCTATATATGCTGTATTCCCTCTTCCACCTTGGACTGGGCAGAGACTACTTTGTTTCTCAGCAAAATCTGCCTAGGAAATCCTAAGTTTGAAGGAGAAGGGTAGAAACTGTTTTGTTGTATAGTTACTGGGGATTCCTTTGTCCCTTTTCTCCTGCAAGATGTGCTGACTTGCATGCTGGGTAGTGGATCGCTCCTCCATTGTTCAGGCCTAGGTAAAGGGAGAAGCATAGATAGAGACAAGCATGAGACATGTTCAAAGGCAGACGTTCCTTCTGGGCAATGATTTGTATTTATCTTTTAAGACTATGTAGGTATTTGTGTTCACAAATGAAGAGTTTACAAAGCTGATTCCTCTCTATATTTCAAATGTAATTTTTGTTAAAGTGCTAACAATTCATTATGTTCTAAAAATTAATTATCAAACCTCTAAAAGGTTAATTTGTAATCATTAAGGCTAATGGTCATGGAAGGATCATGCAAGGGAGTAGGGAGATAGATTGAGGCAGGGTAGCACTCTGGTAAAGCAGTGGGCTCTGGATACCTGCTGTGTGGCCTGAAGCAAGTTACTTGACTTCTCTGTGGCTCAATTTTCTCATCTGTGGAAATGGGAAATAATAAACAAATCCACTCACTGAGTTGTTATCGGGAATATATGTGTTAATTCATGCAATGTGCTCACAACAGTGTCTGACATTTAGCTAATACTTACTGAGCACTTTCTATGATATTTTGGTCACTCATAATTGTTTTATTTTACAGCATCTGCTTGTCTTTAAATTCTTCTGAAGAAGTACCAACCATGTCTGTTTAGTTGGCTTTCTCCCCACTAGACTCTGAGTTCCTTTAGCCATCTTTGAATCCCTAGAACTTACTGTGTAGGAAACATCCTTAATTATTTCTTGACTGAATTAATGAGTAAATGGCACTGAGCTATTGCTTCTTCCTGCTTTCTCCTTCATCATGGAAGAATGAAAAAGGAGTGTGAGTTCTGCTGTGGTGTATGATTACTCTCTGGGGGTTGTCCAACCACAGCAATTAAGAATTCACAAAGATGATTAATCTTACATGGCTGTGCTAGTAAAATAACTTTGATAGGCTCATTGAACGGGAATTTCCCTGAAGGGTCATAGAAGCCATCGTCCTTCTTTTGGGCAGGTGGTTCTAATATAACGTAGGAATGTTAGCTGTGTACTATTTCTAATAAATCTCCAAGAGAGAGAATCTCTTGTCTTCATTGGTGCTAATATATAATAATTTAGTGGCCTATATCTTTTAGATTAGGAACATCAATGGGTAGTTTTAAAGGCATTAAAGATTTAGGTGAAGTACAATGAAAATGAATGTCAGACTTTGGAATGAATTCTCTTTCAAGTAGCTGTCTTTCCTACATCAGAGATTCTTTGAAAATAAAGCTGGATAAATATCAATCCTGAGTGGTTTAACTGGAATCCCAGGTAAGAAGTCTATTGATACAGCAATTGATGTATGTTCATCTGGTCTTTATTGCGCACCTTCTCTGTGCTAGGCACCATGCGCAGGGCTGGGCTATAGTATTGCATACCGTGCACATGGTCCCTGCCCCTTTGGAGCTTGTACTGTAATGGTACAGCTAGACTTCGAGCAAGCAATTAACAGGGCATCCAGTATTTTGCAGAAGATCTCAGGCAAGGGAATCTTTCTGGGGAAAGCTGCTATATAACACAGGGAACCCAGCCTGGTGCTCTGTGATGACATAGGAGCGTGGAATAGGGTGGGAGGGGGCTCAAGATGGAGGTTCAGTTCAGTTCAGTGGCTCAGTCGTGTTTGATTCTTTGTGACCCCATGAACCGCAGCCAGGCCACCCTATCCATCACCAACTGCCGGAGTCCACCCAAACTCATGTCCATTGAGTCGGTGATGCCATCCAACCATCTCATCCTCTGTCATCCCCTTCTCCTCCTACCTTCAATCTTTCCCAGCATCAGGGTCTTGTCAAATGAGTCAGCTCTTTGCATCAGGTAGCCAAAGTATTGGAGTTTCAGCTTCAACATCAGTCCTTCCAATGAACACCCAGGACTGATCTTTAGAATGGACTGGTTGGATCTCCTTGCACTCCAAGGGACACTCAAGAGTCTTCTCCAACACCACAATTCAAAAGCTTCAATTCTTCAGCGCTCAGCTTTCTTTATAGTTCAACTTTCACATCCATACATGACTACTGGAAAAACCATAGCCTTGACTAGACGGACCTTTTTTGGCAAAGTAATGTCTCTGCTTTTTAATATGCTGTCTAGGTTGGTCATAACGTTCCTTCCAAGGAGTAAGCGTCTTTTAATTTCATGGCTGCAATCACCATCTGCAGTGATTTTGGAGCCCCAAAAAATAAAGTCAGCCACTGTTTCCCCATCTATTTGCCATGAAGTGATGGGACTGGATGCCATGATCTTAGTTTTCTGAATATTGAACTTTAAGCCACTTTTTCCACTCTCCTCTTTCACTTTTACCAAGAGGCTCTTTAGTTCCTCTTCACTTTCTGCCATAAGGCTGGTGTCATCTGCATGTCTGAGGTTATTGATATTTCTCCCTGCAATCTTGATTCCAGCTTGTGCTTCTTCCAGCCCAGTGTTTCTCATGATGTACTCTGCATATAAGTTAAATAAGCAGGGTGACAATATACAGCCTTGTTGTACTCCTTTTCCTATTTGGAACCAGTCTGTTGTCCCATGTCCAGTTCTAACTGTTGCTTCCTGAACTGCATACAGGTTTCTCAAGAGGCAGGTCAGGTGGTCTGGTATTCCCATCTCTTTCAGAATTTTCCACAGTTTATTGTGATCCACACAGTCAAAGGCTTTGGCATAGTCAGTAAAGCAGAAATAGATATTTTTCTGGAACTCTCTTGCCTTTTCGATGATCCAGTGGATGTTGGCAATTTGGTCTCTGGTTCCTCTGCCTTTTCTAAAACCAGCTTGAACATCTGGAAGTTCGTGGTTCACATATTGCTGAAGCCTGGCTTGGAGAGTTTTGAGCATTACTTTACTAGCGTGTATGATGAGTGCAATTGTGCAGTAGTTTGAGCATTCTTTGGCATTGCCTTTCTTTGGGATTGGAATGAAAACTGACCTTTTCCAGTCCTGTGGCCACTGCTGAGTTTTCCAAATTAGCTGACATATTCAGTGCAGCACTTTCACAGCATCATCTTTTAGTATTTGAAATAGCTCAACTGGAATTCCATCACCTCCACTAGCTTTGTTTGTAGTGATGCTTCCTAAGGCCCACTTGACTTCACATTCCAGGATGTCTGGCTCTAGGTCAGTGATCACACCATCATGATTATCTGGGTTGTGAAGATCTTCTTTGTACAGTTCTTCTGGGTATTCTTGCCAACTCTTCTTAATATCTTCTGCTTCTGTTAGGTCCCTACCATTTCTGTCCTTTATTGAGCCCATCTTTGCATGAAATGTTCCCTTGGTATCTCTAATTTTCTTGAAGAGATCTCGAGTCTTTCCTATTCTGTTGTTTTCCTCTATTTCTTTGCATTGATTGCTGAGGAAGGCTTTCTTATCTCTCCTTGCTATTCTTTGGAACTCTGCATTCAGATGGGTATATCTTCCCTTTTCTTCTTTGCTTTTTGTTTCTCTTCTTTTCACAGCTATTTGTAAGGCTTCTTCAGATAGCTGTTTTACTTTTTTTGCATTTCTTTTTCTTGGGGATGGTCTTGATTCCTGTCTCCTGTACAATGTCATGAACCTCCATCCATAGTTCATCAGGCACTTTGTCTATCAGATCTAGTCCCTTAAATCTATTTCCCACTTCCACTGTATAGTCATAAGAGATTTGATTTAGGTCATACCTGAATGGCCTAATGGTTTTCCCCAGTTTCTTCAATTTATGTCTGAATTTAGCAATAAGGAGTTCATGATCTGAGCCACAGTTGGCTCCTGGTCTTGTTTTTGCTGACTGTATAGAGCTTCTCCATCTTTGATTCAAAGAATATAATCAATCTGATTTTGGTGTTGACCATCTGGTGATGTCCATGTGTAGAGTCTTCTCTTGTATTATTGGAAGAGGGTGTTTGCTATACCAGTGCATTTTCTTCACAGAACTCTATTAGCCTTTGCCCTGCTTCGTTCTGTACTCCAAGACCAAATGGAGGGGAAATATTTATATATATATATATAAAATTATGACTTATTCGAGCTGATATATGCCTGAGACTACCACAACATTATAAAACAACTATCCTCCAATAAAAAAATAATAATAGAAAATGGGAGAAGTTCACTAAGATAAGGATGGAGAAGTAGGCTGGGGTCAGATCATGCCAGGTCTTACAGGGCACATGTGGTGGCTTTGGATTGTATCCACTTAGCTAAGTGGAACCATTTCTCAGAAATCCCTTCCTTGTATAATTCTGGGTTAGTCAGCCCACAAGAGAGACTTTGTGGGAGAGGTGGAAGGCAGTTGTGAAGCACCAGCCATGGTTTTCAGGCACTGAAGGTTGGTGCAGGGCTTCATGTGATGTGGTGGATCATGCGTGCTGTCTTAAATCCACCTCATTGGTGTTGGGTAGAACCTGGATCTACTGCTCCTCAAGCTCCCGCCAGATCTCCTACTTCTGCGTCTTCATGTCCTGGGCCATGAGTAGACAGCTTCATGGCCAAAGTTGAAACTGGAAGTGGCGAGAGACAGACATGAGTTCCAAGGAATGTGTGCAGCCTCTAGGAGCTGGGAAAGGTAAGGAAACAGACCAGTCACCTATAACATTTCCATATGACATTTTGTGTTGTTTTCTCTTCTACTTCTTGAAATCTCTCCAAGATTATGTTAAACAGTCTAGTCTCTGTCCATTTCTAATTTTTAGGTATAGGGTCTGCTCCACAAAGGGAGGAGGTGGTCAGCATTGACTTTGCCTGATTGTTTTCCTCATCTTTGTCCTTACCTGGACCTCTTAATGGAAGACAAAAGGCAATGCTAAATAAACATCCTCAGGGGCATCTTTTTGGTTGGGTTTTCCTGGATTGTGATCACCAAAAGGTTCCTTATCTGCCTGTAGAGGAAAAATGATTGTTTTGGCCTCTACTGTTCAACCAACCCTTTATGTCTTAGAGGACATTGATAGTTCAAATGCATAATAGTGATTTTCCATTTCTTCTAATTTTGGATTTTGGCCCCTGGAAATGATGTTAATACCCATGACCAAATAGGAATTTATTAATATCAGTTTTCATAAGTCACCTACCAAGTATGCATGCAAACCAGTAACCTGGATGTTGGAGACTTGGTATTCCACCACTCATCCCTAGATCCATAATCTTCATTTTCTCTGCTTGCCTCACCTTCCTTCCTCTGGATAGTAAGTCAGACTGGTCTAAGTGTGCTGGTGCATTTACTCATTTATTTAACCAACATGTCTTTCTATTATATGACAGCCAGTGAACAGAGTATTGGGGATGCAAAACCCAGTGAGTTGGAGTTGTTATGTTACAACTTCTATTTTAGTAAAATTATAGACAAGTCATTAGGCAGTTTTAATCCAGAGTAGTAAGGGCTATGGGAACACATGTGATGTAAACCTAACTCAATCTTCAGGAACCTGGAAGGCTCGCAGAGGACTGACGGAGTAAGGGTGAGAAGGTGAAGGAAGAGGTTTGGAGGGGAGGGAAGGAGAACAATCACATTTGCTAAGGAGAGAGTATTCCTAGAGAATCACTTCAGTTCATTTGCTCAGTCATGTCTGAGTCTTTGTGACCCCATGAATTGCAGCACGCCAGGCCTCCCTGTCTATCACCATCTCCTGGAGTTCACTCAAACTCACGTCCATCGAGTCAGTGATGCCATCCAGCCATCTCATCCTCTGTCGTCCCCTTCTCCTCCTGCCTCCAATCCCTCCCAGCATCAGAGTCTTTTCCAATGAGTCAACTCTTTACATGAGGTGGCCAAAGTACTGGAGTTTCAGCTTTAGCATCATTCCTTCCAAAGAAATCCCAGGACTGATCTCCTTTAGGATGGACTGGTTGGATCTTCTTGCAGTCCAAGGGACTCTCAAGAGTCTTCTCCAACACCACAGTTCAAAAGCATCAATTCTTTGGCGCTCAGCTTTCTTCACAGTCCAACTCTCACATCCATACATGACCACAGGAAAAACCATAGCCTTGACTAGACGGACCTTTGTTGGCAAAGTAATGTCTCTGCTTTTCAATATGCTATCTAGGTTGGTCATAACTTTCCTTCCAAGAAGTAAGCATCCTTTAATTTCATAGTCAGAGAATATTCCAAGGGGACAGGAAAATAGGGAAGTCTTCAGCTTGTTCTTTCTTTGAGGTTTGTTGGGGATATGGTTTTTCCAATATTTTGAATCTAAATTTGTTTCTGGGTGTGTGTGTGTGTGTGTGTGTGTGTGTGTGCGTGTGTGTGTGTGTGTGTACCTATCTCCCTACCTCTTTTTACCTATTTCCTCCCGAATGGCCTCAGACCCAGAAAAAGATGAATTAAATAGGGTAAGATGTTGGGACTGGACCCAAATATGCTTTCATTCTTCTACAAGTGCCTGATTATAGTTTTAGGGAAACAATGATTAAAAACACAAGGGGGAATGTGTCTACATTTCAAGGCACCAACATATAGGGGCAAATGTACTAGAAAATGACAGATCAAAAAACATGGCTCCTGAGGGATGTATGCAGCTGTGATTGGCAAGAACAGAACAGGGATTTTTTTGTGTCAATGTAGGACAAAGCTGAAGTAACCTGGAATAGACAATTTTATGAAACTTCTCTGGAGTTTCCAAGGAAGGCTCAGGTGATTCGGATGCAGAACTCCACAGAGTCCATTTTTAAGAAACTATGCTCTAAAAGAATCTGCTTAAAATGAAATGTTTAATTTCCTTTTTTTTTTTTTTTTTTTTTCCCTGCGGCTCCATGGAATTGTTTTCCATTCATTTTTGGCTCTTCCTTAAGACATTCCCACATGATGACATAGAGAGAGCACATTTGCAAATCGCATTCAGGGTGGTGAGAGATAATGAAATTGAAGTGTCAGCAGTTTGCAAAAGGAAGCCTTTCCACCCCCCTCTCTCAAGCTCTGTTATTACCTTATTCAATTTGCACTTTATTTTGAAGTACATGTATAGAAATAAGCAAATTATTAATTCAAGCTTGTCTTCAATTTTGTGCTTGGCCTGCAAACCTCTAACATCTCTTCCAGTTCCCCAGGCAGACTGCTGAAGGCTTGGTGATAGGCTGAGGCTGGCATATTCATTATTCAATATGAGCTGTAAGCAATTTGATATTTCATGTGCGCATATGGCAGAGCTGAGAGCAAGGTGGGAAAAGTGTCATTCGGGGGAATGCGATCTAGGCTGCTACCATTTTCATGTTTAGCTGAAGGCTTAACGTTAGCTATGCTCGGAGGTTCCAAGGTTAAGGATAATTCCGTTGAGAATCCTGGTTCCAGCCAGGTGTTTGTGTCTCTGTGACACGTCGTCTTTCTCTGCACAGGAGAGCACTCCTTGAGCCAGGCCTTATGCTCAGCATCACAGGGTTTTGTGTGTTTCGTCTGGAGCGCTGAGAATAATGGGATCCTGAGCAGGAAAGAGCAGAGTCCCTGGAAAGCTGCTACACTTGGTAGAGGTGGGGAATGCTCATGGCCCCCAACTCCGGGGCTCTGGGAGCATTTCTAGATGGCATCCATGTCATCTGCCAGCACCTCTATCCCACTGGTGGGCACCCACAGTGTTTGAAAGAGTCCCGGACCTTATGCAGGTTATAGGAGAAATGTGCCTACCATCTTCCTTCCTCACATAGCTCAAAGAATCTTTTCTCTTGCTTTGTATTTGTAGGTTGCCACTAAGCTCTAGGATTATAGAACTTTAGAACAAAAAGGTCAGTTCATTTCTTTTAATGTCTCTGGTTTTACTATTCAGAAACTTGGGGCTAGAGAAGTTAGGTGATTTGTCCTGGGACATGCAGCGAGTTAGGTATAGTCCAAGGGCCAGAACGATTGAGTGATATTTTTACTGAGAGAGCGAATACCCTGGAACATATTGAGAGCTCAGTTCATATGTGCCAACATGAAGTCTTTTGTAAACTGTAATATTCTCCTCAAGTGTTTAGTCCAAAACATGTTCATTTTCAAAACCTTCACCTACAGACATCAGCAGATGCCTTCCTGGCTATCTGAGAGCTTGTGCCTGCAACTCGTGGAGTTCTGGAAGCTGAATCTGGTGCCTTCTCCTTCTCTCATCCCTCATGCTTTCATCGTGTTTTGTGGGTGGATGGCTTGGGTCTTCCATGGTTGCTCTGTTAACTGAATAATATCAGGGGTCACTTTGGGATGAGAGCAGTCCTTGTGTCTAGAATAAACAATGTGGTTTCTTTAAGCAACAGACCTGCGGTTGATGGTCCAGGTTGCTTCTCTGACTCATTTTGCTTACCAAAGACTGAAACGCCTACTTAACTGGCAAGTAAGGATACTCAGGGCATCAACAGCATGGCTAAATAGTACAGGAGACAGTGGTGTTTTAGCTGAACTGCTGGGGCAAGTTAACACAGCACTCTATTAGAGTACAGAGTGAAGTTAGAAACATGAAGACTTAAAAATTTACTTTCCTTGGAGCAACATTAAGGAGCTTTTGAATTCCCATTCTGTATTTGCTTTAGCTCTCAGTTTTCACCAGAGTGCATGCACACACACATGCAGACACACACACAACACTTGCTCACACAACATCTACACACATACATTCACACACACACACTTGCTCGCACAAACCTCTGCACATATACTCGCATTCACACACACACAGTTGAGTCCATTGTCAGACTCCAGATGTGACTATGAAGCAGTGGTTTTTCCAGTGTGGTCTGAGGAACCCTGTGGGTCTTGAGATTCTTTTAGGGATTCTGTGAAATCAGGCTATAATTCTTATAGCATTAAAATATTGCCTATCTTTCTGACTCTCATTTTTCCATAGTATACAGTGTTTTCCAGAACACACACAACAGGAGCAGGTATGAGAATCTGGCAATTTTCTCTTAAGCCAGACATTAAGCAGATTTGTAAAACAATGCTGTTATTCTTGGTAAATTTGGTTTTATTCTGTAAAATGTAGCAATTTTACATAAATATATGTTACCTATATAAATATGTAGTGGGTTTATTATTATTACTTTAAAATGAACCAGCAAACGTTTTACACATTTCTCAGTTTTAATTCAGAGAAGGCAATGGCACCCCACTCCAGTATTCTTGCCTGGAAAACCCCATGGATTGAGGAGCCTGGTGGGCTGCAGTCCATGGGGTTGCTGAGGGTCAGACACGACTGAGCAACTTCACTTTCACTTTTCACTTTCATGCATTGGAGAAGGAAATGGCAACCCACTCCAGTGTTCTTGCCTGGAGAATCCCAGGGACGGGGGAGCCTGGTGGGCTGCTGTCTATGGGGCTGCACAGAGTCGGACACGACTGAAGTGACTTAGCAGCAGCAGCAGCAGTTTTAATTTCTAGTATGGTAAATTTCAATAGTCATAACTCATATAAACAAAAGCTCTTTGGAGTCTTGCATAATTTTTAAAAGTGCAGAGGGGTCCTGAGGCCAAGCATTTAAAACTCACTTCTCAAAAGTGATGAGACTTTCTCTCTCTCAGACAGATGCTGTAGCATACGTCAAGTGAGGGTTTCTCCTTTCAAAACAGTCACTTTGAAATCCTATATTCCTAGTTCAGTGATGTCATTGCTCAGTCAATTTTTAAATCTCCCATTTCAGAGCTGTCTTATTGGCTAGTTTTTGATTTTATCTTCAAACTTCATTTTTGATCCATCATGCTTAATCTCCATCAATAAACTACATTGCTAATTAAACCAGGCTTCAGATGACTTTGGACTCTTTGCAATAGTAAAATCCGTCACTCAAGGTACCAAGATCTCGACCAATAATGTGTCAGAAGGATATGCCTGAGTTCAGAATACAGTTCCTCAAAAGGAGCTACAAAAATATTTTGATAATAGTAGTATCGTGGGAATTTTATAGCTTTCAAGGATTCTGCTTTGAGAGAGATACCTTCATTGAGAATGTTGAAGTCCTGCCGTGTTTGTTAAAACTTGATTTAATTATTTTATTGTTTCATCTCAGAGCTCAAAAATACAGGACATACACCTAAACAGAGCTTGTATTTTCAAGCCAAGTGCATATTTCTATGCCAAAATAAAATCTTATAAGCCATCATATACCTTTATAACTGTATCTTATTTTCAGTGCTCTGTGATAATCTTCAGACAGATAAGCACAAGTGAATGCCTTACCCCATTGATGTCTCATAGACCCTCCACTGGACAGGCAGTCTTCTGGCGCTACTTTTATTTTTTCTTGGCTGCACTGAGTGGCTTATGATCTTAGTTCCCTCAGACCAGAGACTTAACCTGAGCCACGGCTGTGAGAGCACTGAGGCCTAAGCTCTGGACTGCCAGGGAATTCCCCTGTTGGTGCTATTTTTAAAAGGATGCATTATGTTTTTCGTGTTCAGGGGAGCCTTCCTGGTGTTATATTTTAGAACAGTTTGTACATTTTCTAAGAAAGAAAAAGATGGAAGCACGCTTTGCAGATCTTTTAGAAAAGAGAAATCTCAGCCTTTCTTGTTAGTCATCTTTCACTCGACCGTGGAGCATCATTTGCACGTGAATCACCCAGGGGAGTTTTGGTGGTGTCCAGGGTAAGACTGAAGGGTTAAATGCGATCATTACTCTGAACAATGGGGGATAACCTATTGTGTCTTCTAGAGACAGACACAGGATATTGATCCAGTTCTGCTGTGCTGCACTTTGCTTTGCTTATCAGTGAATTTTAAACAGAAAACATCTTGAAGATGTGGGAGCAGAGGCATTTTCAGAAACCTCAGGGATAGGCAGGCTCTTGAGTTTACAGTGTAGGAGCCTGTACCTACATCACTGAATTATCTAATGGTAGAGTTGGTTTTTTTAAATAGGAAACTACATGGGTTGATAGATTATAAACTGGCTCATCCATTTACATGCTTCTCGTCACTTTCCCACTTTTCCCATTGCAATCTCTGGCACATGTGATTTACTTAGAGGTACTTGTATATAATGTGTTCAGTGAGTATCCCTGAAAACAAAGAGGAACAGCTTAACACTTCTTCCAATGTTTCTTTTCTTGAAAGTATTATGTACATTAGGACAATTATTTTGTGTGTTTATATATCATATATTTTGTACTCTTGTGTATATTATGTTTTATTACTTCATAGTGAGCACAGAAGCTCAGGTCAAGTACTATGTTTATAACCGAAGACTGATGTCAGAGTTGAGATTCAAACAGTCTTTTTGGCTCCAAAGCACAAACTCTTTGCAGTACATCAAACCAGTTTTCCCTTCTCCAATAAAAGAGTCAGTTGAGATGGAAGTTGTTTTTTTTCTCTTTTAAAGTGAACTAGTTTAAGCATTATTCTGACCTACTTGGATCCTTTACCGGAACCTGAGCTGCTGACCATGGACTCCAGTGTTACCAAAAGGCATATCCTATAGATTTTTTAGATTGAGCAAAAGAGGCAAATTGTGACATAAGGGCTTTGGCATGAAATAGATGGCATGTTCAAGATGGATGATTAAGGAGAGATTAATAAATGGACTATTTACAAACGTATGGGTGGGATTTGAGAAAATCAACAAAACATAATGTATAAACTGCTGGGTTAATCCAAGCACAGAGCTATTATACCTCTAGGTCTGATGGAGCAGGGGAATAAGTGGTTACTGGAACCCAGAGAGAGACAGAATGTGTATAGTAAGTAGAGGGTCACTTGACAAATACTAAGGCCTTCCGGTAAAGCATGCAGCCAGCCCAAAGCCACCATGCTGGGAGGCAGTTAATAAAATAAATATCTTTATCTCATTCTCTTCCTTCCCTGTACTGATACTCCCAATGGCTGGACACACCTGGATGCCTGAGAGCAAGAGAGCCCACTGATTCAGTTCACACAGGTTACCCAGAATAGTGAGAAGTGTAGCAAATGGGACCTGAAAAGGCAAACAGAAGCAAGAAGCCCCCAACTTTGCATAATGTCTAGCTATGGATGGTTCTATTCTTCATGAACACTGAGGGGAGTTATGTTAGTGTTAGTATTAAGGACATTCTGCACCTTCTCAGTGACCTTGTGGCTTATTCTGACTCTTTGTGACACAGACTACCATTGGGGCAGAATTATATGATATCACAGATCCAGGACTTTAGCAATAATAACAATGTTGTTTTGACCCTAAACTTGTGATAGGTGAAAGGCAATAACATCTTGGAAATTATGCTTTGAGGATGGGTGGGTAGAGAATCTATTGTTTTATTTATGATTATTAAGTACGTTTCATGGGCTGAGTCATACTGTACTCCAAAAAAGCTTGTTTCATCAACTTTCATAATTCATAGTTTTATACTCATATACAAGTGTAAACTGTAGTCAAGGGTGTGCTACTTCAAAAAAGAGAATCAAATACCACTCTAATGGCAGAAAGTGAAGAGGAACAAAAGGACCTCTTGATGGGGTTGAAGGAGGAGAGTGAAAAAGCTGGCTTAAAAAAAACTAAGATCATGGCACCTGGCCCCATCACTTCATGGCAAATAGAAGGAGAAAAGGTGGAAGTAGTGACAGATTCCCTCTTCCTGGGCTCCAAAATCACTGAGGATGGTGACTGCAGCCATGAAATTTGAAGATGACTGCTTTTTGTCAGGAAAGTTGTGACAAACCTAGACAGTGTGTTAAAAAGCGGAGACATCACTTTACCGACAAAGGTCCATATTGTCAAGGCTATGGTCTTTCTAGTAGTCACGGACGATTGTGAACCGTAAAAAAGGCTGAGCGCTGAAGAATTGATGCTTTCAAACTATGGTGCTGGAGAAGACTCCTGAGATTCCCTTGGTCAGCAAGGAGACCAAACGAGTCAATCTTAAAGGAAATCAACCCTGAATATTCATTGGAAGGACTGATGCTGAAGCTGAAGCTCCAATACTTTGGCCACTTGATTCGAAGAGCCGACTCGTTGGGAAAGACCCTGATGCTGGAAAAGATTGAAGGCAGGAGAAGAGCATGACAGAGGATGAGTTGACTGGATGGATCATCAGTGCAATGGACATGAACTTGGGCAAACTCTGGGAGATGGTGGGGGACAGGGAGGCCTGGCGTGCTGCAGTCCGTAGGGTCTTGGAGAATCAAAAACAACTGGGTGACTTAACAACAATAAGTGTAAACTCTGTTCAAGGGTGTGTTGCTTCAGAAAGAATCACATGGGTCCAGAAAAGTCTAGTTTTCAAGATAGGTAAATGAAGAGGTTATTCACAACAATAAATGTTGCTGGCTTCTCAAAGTGTTTGAGTATACGTTCCTTTAGAGTAGCAGAATCACAGCAATTTAATGTGAAACATGAATTGACTTATCAGAATGTAATTTTCAAGGCACATCTCTGAGTAAAAAAAGATAGATTGATACTAATAGGATGTGAAAGCATGAATATTATTTAGGATTAGCAATAACTTTGTAGACTTTGTAGTTGTAAGAGTCCTTGGAGTACATGGTGCACCTACTCAGCTAATGCCAGGAAGAAGGGTCTTCCATACCTGAAAAGTTCATCCAAGCCATGCTTGATGTATTTTTTCAACAAATAACAGTGGTCACGGTTCAGATAAACATAGTCTTAGTTTATCATAATAAAATGGCTCATTGCATTATAATTATCTATTATTGAGATAGAAATCAATCAGATTTGAGAGGCAAAAATCCTCATTTGTATCAAATAGTTTAATTGAAGGATGACAGAGTAGGGGACTGGTTGAACTGAGATGAAACTGATGAAAGAGACCTGAGAGGTGAGGGGCGTGACATCTCACTTTGGATAGGTAAGGACCTTGATGCCCAGTGTACAAATGCTGTGCCCCAAACTGGTAAGTATAATGCCCAAGGCCATGGAGTTGGTGCGTAGGAACTTGCACTCAGAGCACCCTCCACCAGGTCAGTGTTCCTTGGATGAACTTATAATGGGCAGGAAGGGTGAAGACAGAAGCTTCCCCTGGAGTGGGAGTATACTGCTACTTGGCATTACTATGAACCCTTTATTTCATAAGGGGAAAATGGAGCTGATTATTACTCAGCATTGGTCTAGTACTGAAACATGTTAGATTGGGTTTAGAGATGGCCAGGGATCATTTTCATTTCCAGGGGAAAAAAGGAAAGGCCTTTATGTATACCTATAAATCCTGCCATTCACAGTAGCCTAATGGAATGAAGTTAAAAGTAGCCAATTTCATTTTCTTACTGGATACAATTAGCTGATCAAATGCATCAATTTGGTAGATTCAGCTGATTGAATTGAAGTTAGCATTCTGTTTAGCAAAATTTTAATGTGGCTAATATAACTGATCCTTTTTTTCCATTTTGTACTTATTATTATGGCTCTTCTACATTTTCTGGTAATTAATCCCCTCAAGCTCCCATTCTAATTTGCCAAAGGCAGGCCCAGTTTTGGAGAAGGAGCTTAGGTAGCCGATCATGTGATAATTTCCTGCAGCCAGGCTATTGATGATCCCTGGCCTGGTTGCTTTAAAATTGCTGCAGTAGTTTGCCAGGCTGCCCTCTGGAGATTAGAGCCCTGGGAACAGACCAGCATTTTTAAGGATCTCCCCAGATAATTCTGAAACCCTGCTAGGTTTGGGGGCTAATGATCAAAGGTTATGTTTCCAAGGATTGAAAATTCCAGATATAATTTTCTCCCCATACTTTCTGAGTATTAGTCACTCAGTTGCGTCTGACTTTGTGCCACCATGGACTGTAGCCCACCAGGCTCCTCTGTTCATGGGATTTCCCAGGCAACAATATTGGAGTGGGTTGCCATTTCCTTCTCCAGGGGATCTTCCCGACCCAGGGATAGAACCCAGGTGTCCTGCATTGCAGATGGATTCTTTACCATCTGAGCCACCAGGGAAGCCCCAGCCTTTCAGAATCCTCTTAAAAACTGTAAATGTTCTGGCAAAGTTAATATGTAAGCCCTTTTATCCTGTAGGGGAGAGCTATGGGGCTGGTGGGTGGGGAAGTAGAGAGAAAGTGGGGTAGGAGGAGGAAGAAGATGGTGGCAGGGAGGCCTGAGGAGTGAGGACTCAGGAATTAAAAGGTCTGGGGAAAGAATCAAAAAGAAACTTGACCCATTTGACAAACATACTCAGGACCAGCTCTGGATAAGTGAACAAAACTTGTAACCTTTGCTCTCCTACTTCCTTTGAGATGAAGTGATAATAGTAAGTAGGGGAGAGGGGTTGTTAGCTTTCAAGAATTTTTACGGTGGTGTGATTTTTATCCTCCTCTCAACCTAAGAAACAATACAAAATTGAACAGTTAAGCGAACTAATCAGCAAGTCTGAATGCTGAACACAGTTTTGGGGAACTTTTATTAGAGTTTATTAGATGTGAAAATATTCTGATTTCACCATGAGAAGCCCACTTCTGTAATTTGATGGTGTAAAGTTGAATGTTCCAGTTAGTGAATATTTTTCTTAATATCGAAGAATGTAAATACACAATAACTGAGCATATTCTGCAGTCCTAAAGAAAATAGGGTTCTTCTGGCATGCCTGGCGGGAAAAGTGGAGTGCTGGTGAATTTATGGAGTTCCTTGGTGCCAGGCTCTGGGTCCTGGGTCCCAGGCTGCACTGTGGAGGTTGACCAGACACAGCGCTGCCCACTTCTGGTTGTGAGGCCAGAGCCAAATCAGCCAACAATGAGACTGAAAGACTACCATCATTAAAAAGAGCTCCTGATGCTTCTTGCTTAGGAATTGGAAAGAAAAGAGACCTCATTTTCTCATGTATTTGAACAGATTTTCGGTTATCTGAGATTTCTCCCTAAGCTTAAGGCATTCGCTTCTCCTTGAATTGTGCCTTGTCCGTTTTTCTTAAGGCCATGACACGTGAAACTGTGATTTACTTATCTCTGTAATTAGATGTAGTGATTAGAATCCCCTTTATTCTTACTCTGCAGTTTCACTTTATGGGGAATTATGAAAGAATAATAGGTAAAAAGTTCAGAATGGGGGAAAGAATAAACAGAATGCTGAATGGTAAAAGGAGACAGAATGCTGAATGGATAATAAAATATTTAGTGCTTTTCAATTAACTGTTCTCACGATTAGTACACTAGTATATTATATCATAAAAATCATGTCTATTAATTTTTTGCAGCCATTATCTTGACTGTGATTTACTCCCCTCAAATCATTAACAATGCCATTAAAAAGGAGGATGGAGATGAACATCCTGGAGAGAGTTCAGGGATGTAATAGGATTATTGTTCAGGGTCACAGAGAGATTGAAGACCAGTGAATGGAGGGCGGGGTTTTGAGAGTGTGATGCTGGGTGAAAGGAGAAAATAGAGTAAAGCACAGAGCCCCAGGGTTTGAGAGGCAGATCGGGCACTTGGTGCTGGAGTGTGGGGAGAGTGCTTTGGATGAGGCAATGCTGCCTTAATCTGTGGGAGATGTGGGTTATGGAAAGCCCAGTGACTAGGAAACAGTGGCTTTTCCTCACAGTAGAATTTCATACGCACAGGGAGAAGATAAATATGTGTGTGTGTAAAAGTCCCCAGGGTCCTATTGGAGGCAGTGAGCGCTCCTGTTCCAAGTTATGCTGGCGTCTTGAGGGCAGCATTTCCATCCAGCCAAAGAAAGGGTTGTGACTCTTCATAAATAGTTCTCTTCTTGGGAAAATGAGATAAGCTCTATCCCCAGAAAAATGTTCATCAAGTACACCAGCGAAATTTGAGCTCTGTAGAGTGGTCCTGTGGCTGTGCATTTTGAATTTACTTGTGGAAATCTCTTTCCTTTGTATTATTTACCTGAGTGTCTATCTTCAAGTACTCAGTTAATCAATATTTAATTAATCAATCTGTTATTGGTTCTGCCTCATTAGAGCTTTGAAAATATCTTTAGACTGTACTCAAACATGGGAATTATATTAATATTAAAAACAAAGCCTGGAAGATTTTTTAAAGTTTCTATTTTTTTCTCTTCTCATTGGTAACTGGGACAACCATAGGGCCTTAGTAAATACAGAATCTATCTTAATTCAGAGTTTGAAATTTGTAGTTTTCTATCTGGGCTGCTAAGAGTGTACATTGGAGGTGGGCCGATTAATTCCCTTTATATTTATATTGTGCAAGTCAGTGTAGAAGCCAGAGTGAAAATCCTCTGCTTTTTAAATTTTAAGGAGGTGTTTTCCAAGTGAAGTTTGGCTACAAGACCTAGCCTCATAAAACAAGTTAATCTGTACAATTTCATAATCAGGAAACTGGGACTAACAAATCAATGACAGCATTTTTAGCAGCTTAGAATACTTATGAGTTAATACCACTTTTAATCATAACATCTCTTTGCTCTAATACCAGCCATAGAGGTCAGCATTGCTGCTCATAGCCTGTTCTTGAAAGACTAGACTGAAACCTCAAGAGATTTTTACATAAAATTTTGATAACAATGTTTTAAAATCCAAAATTCCGGTGTTATGTTATTCTAGATTGGTCTTCCTGATTCCCATTATCAGGTTATATATGTATGTATTCTTTGTTGGATTGTGCTCAGTCGCTCAGACACGTCCCACTCTTTGTGACCGCATGGACCGAAGCCCGCCAGGCTCCTCTGTCCATGGGATTCCCCAGGCACGAATACTGGAGTGGGTTGCCATATATATATAAAATATAATTATATGTGATATATAAATATATATAATGTAACATTATGTATTTGTATATGAATAAATCAAAGCCTTCCCCGGTGGCTCAGTGGCAAAGAATCCACCTGTAATGTAGGCGACTCAGGTTCGATTGCTGGGTCGGAAAGATCCCCTGAAGAAGAAGATGGAAACACGCTCCAGTATTCTTGCCTGGAGAATCCCATGGACAGAGAAGAGCCTAGGTTACAGTCCATGTGGTTGCAAAGAGTCAGACAGGACTGAATGACTAAACAACAACAAAATATAGTATATAAACACATTATTTATAACATATTTAAACAATATATATAACATAATTAACATTGTGTATGTAATCATATATTAAAATAATATATAAAACAAATTTTAATATATAGTTGTATACATAAAATTACCCTGACAACCATATAAATGGATATATGGACAATAGTCCAAACACATTAATTCACTTTTATGATCACTTCTGAATGTCTCATGTGAACAAATCATGACCAACAGTGGTCTTTAGAATCTTTAGTCTTTAGAGTCTATAACGAATGGCTTTGCTGTGCAGCCCACAAGCCTTTCCTGAAGCCTTGGATGAAGACCCTTTTCCTAACAGGGCCTCTTGTGATCACAAACTGTTCCCCAAAGTTGGCAGCGGCTCCCTCTGCTCTCATTTTCTCAGTGGGCATACCAGACCAGTGGTTCTCAACCTTGGCTGTGGATCAGGGTTTTCAAACCAGAAATTCTTAAGCCCTACCCATGGAAATTCTGATCCAGCCCGTTGGGGGTTAGACTTCACAGTTAGTACTTTATAAAAGCTTCTCAAGTGGTAATTTCAGCTTCCAAGAACAGAGTTAAGACTTGTTGCTCTGGGTAGTTTGAAAGAAAGGTTAATACTGACTTACTTGCACACTCAACAGGTGACTTAAGATTTTTAAAGATTCACCAAGGAGTAGTGTCTCCCCTTAGAATATTAAATGCTCTGCTTTCAGCAGCCCTATTCATTTACAAATGAGGTGGATACACCTTCTGCCTAACTCTGGTGTCCTCCCCACCCCTTAAAAATAAACACTGGTGTCTCTTCCCTAAGGAACTGTCGCCTTCTTCTAGCCCAGAGGGGTGCAGAGCATCCCACTGCTCACTGGTTGAACTCTCACCGCCACTGCCAGAAGCATTCCAGGGGACTGAATCCTGGTTGTTAATCCTGTATCAGAGGAATGGGATGCTCAGCAGCTCCTAGGCATGTTGATGTTGTCTTCCCTATGGCTGAGAGAGGTCAAGTTCATGATCCATACTCTTACAAGTCATGGTCATATTTCTTTCAGTTATGTCTAACCTAGGACCAGTTGGTATACATTATCCTGAGACAGAGAATAACTCACTTGAATAATATACCAAAAGTTACTTGATATCTCTAGAGAAGGGTTTCTCAAAAGCAACACTATTAACATTTTAGATGGGATAATTTTGTTGTTGTGAGTGCTGTCTTCTGTATTGTAGGATGCTTAGCAATATCTGCATACTAGATGCCAGTAGCACCCTTCCGCCCAAGTCAGGACAATCACAAATGTCTCCAATCATTGCCACCCTGGGGGGGGAAATCACCCCAGTTGAGAACCACTGCTCTAAGGTAGAAGCTTGCAAATTAATCTTTATGAATCTTGCAGGGGTCAGTGTGAGCCAATGTTGCATTACATTCCCTTGTTACTGCCTTTAGAATGATGCACCTTTTGTCAGATTTACTGAAGTTCTGCCTAGATGTTGTCTCAGAAACGCACTCTGAGACGGAGATTAGCCCTAGGAAGGTTTGTTGAGGGATGTTGCTGGGACACCTGTAGGGAATGAGGGAAGAGGTTTGGGTAGAAGCAGACACTGAACCGATGGACAGTTATCCCAAATTGAGGTGAAGTAATCAGAATCGCTGGATAGCTGGCCTCAGCCGATCCCAGGTGGAGCCCTGCAGCTGGGATGACCTTTCAGAATTGTCCCAAATTGAGGCAAAGTAATCAGACCTTTGAACCCTCTCTAGCAGCCAGTCATTGAATTTGGGCTCCCCCTCCACCCTGCCCCCAGGGATGGTGGCAAGGGATAGAGGTTAACCTCAGTGAGGCAGCTGTCTTTAGTCAAGGGCAATTCCTGCAGAGGGACTTGGCTGTGATCTGGTCAGGGGTCAAAACCCCAGACATGAGAATGAATGAGTCTTCACCCTGAGAGGTGATCTGGGCAGGGCACCATAGGTTAAAAGAAAACAGTTTTAATTCATTTTACTGCTGCTTGGAGGCTGAGCATAAGATAACATAAGAAGTGTAGTCCCTGAGTACATGGACTGTGCTGGAGACCTGTTTTGGGTGAAACCTACCTAAGGCATCCGTGTAAGGGCTTTCTTAATGCAAAATATGCCCTTCTGGTTTCCTGTACTGAATGATCGAGTCTCTGTCTTGATCTGTCTCAGAGCCAGAAATTACATTATCTAAAGCACATTTTGAAAGGTATTGAAAGAACATAATCCCCACAGAAAGGAAGATAGTGCAAAGGGCCGACCTATGATGGATGATCCCTGACATTATTTAGGCAAAATGTCACCTGTCACCATTATGGGTCAAGAGTGTGTAATAAGAAGATTGCTTATCACATCAGACTGTGGGGAGCATTGCTGGGTAGGTGCCCACGGTCACAGAGGCCTTGGATATTGTATATTTATTGTTTAGAAGTGGCACGCCAACAACAGCTCAACACTGCTTCGGAGTGTGTAGCTGCATGCATGCTTAGAAAGTGATATTGTCAGGTGATGGGTTAAATTTTGTGCTGGCCATGCATCATTCAGTAATGCCAGGGAAGCTCTGCTGCTGCTTCTGCTAAGTCGCTTCAGTCGTGTCCGACTCTGTGCGACCCCGTAGACGGCAGCCCACCAGGCTCCTCTGTCCCTGGGATTCTCCAGGCAAGAACACTGGAGTGGGTTGCCATTTCCTTCTCCGATGCATGAAAGTGAAAAGTGAAAGTGAAGTCGCTCAGTCGTGTCTGACTCCTAGCGACCCCATGGACTTCAGCCCACCAGGCTCCTCCGTCCTTGGGATTTTCCAGGCAAGAGTACTGGAGTGGGGTGCCATTGCCTTCTCCGGCCAGGGAAGCTCAGAGGCTCACAATTAGCTCTTGAGATTAGTTTCAGGTACACCAGAGGGAAAAAGAAACAAGAGAACGGGAAAATGGTGAAGAGAATGAGAAAAAAAGGAGGGAGAAGAGATTAGGGGAGGCAATAATATAGATGACACTGGAGTGAGTGCCTAGTTCTAGGAAAAAGCACTAGGTTTCACTAGCATAAGTCTTATGTAGCAAGAATATTTTATATTGTTTCATTTGACATGTTTTTATTATGTTTGTTCCTTTCTTTCTCACTACCATACAAATACACACACCTCCTTTTTTTTCATGACAATAACAACAAACACCACAAAATATTCTATTCTTTTATTTTGCTGTTCCATTATACTGTTTCTAGTAGCGTTTTTTATTCTTCTGAAAGTGTTTAGTCACTCAGTGGTATCTGACTTTTTGTGACTCCATGGACTGTAGCCTGCCAGGCTCCTCTGTCCATGGAATTTTCCAGGTAAGAATACTGGAGTGGGTCGCCATTCCCTTCTCCAGGGGATCTTTCTGACCCAGGGATCAAACCTGGGTCTCCTGCATTGCAGGCAGATTCTTTACCATCTGAGCCACCAGGGAAGCCCCTTTTATTTATTTTATTTTATTTATCCAAACCACTTATTGCATGGCTTCTAATTTGTTATTTCAGTCAACCCTATGCTTAGTGGTGGTGACATAATTGCTAAGGCTCTTGGTCCAATAGTTTGGCCTCTTGATGTGAAGAGATGACTCATTAGAAAAGACCTTGATGCAGGGAAAGATTGAGGGCAAGAGGAGAAGAGGGTGGCAGAGGATGAGATGGTTGGATGGCATCACCCACTCAATGGACATGAATTTGAGCAAACTCCAGGAGACAGCGAAGGACAGGGAAGCCTGGCATGCTGCAGTCCATGGGGTCACAAAGAGTTGGACACGACCGAACTACAACAAGGAACTTTTTGGAGTGGCTATCTGATTGGACAGAGGGAGAGGAAATGGGGAAATTGTCTTGAAGCAGCGTTTGCGTAGCAGGGGCACTATTATATGTACTTTTTGGGTCACACGGGAGGAGGCTTATGGAAATTACAGAGGACTCCTCAGTCCCAAGCCAGCCTGGAAATGGCCATCCCTGTGATATGGGAAGAGCAAGTGATATCATTTTATAGACATTGGGAACTGAACCAAGCTTCTTATTACCAAGGCATCTTCAGGATACTCTTTGTCAGAAACCACCAGTCCCTTCCCAGCCACCTGAAAACACTTATCTGGAGCCTATTATATGGCATAACTAGTCCTGGTGATGGAATTACCATCTGCCATATTACTGTGCTGTTCTGCCCCTCCTAGGGACAGAGCCCTAGACCGATTGCCATCACCCTTCCCCTGAGAGGTTAGTGCTTTTGCGGGCAGCTTTCCTGGTATGTGACATGAATCTTTCAGCCTGGTGAGGAAGGGGAGAGGAGGGATTGGAGGTGGCAGCTATAGATGGGTAGTCTGTGGGGAGCAGAGTTTAACAATTTAGAACTCAGGCAGCCTGGCTCTTCTGTGGGCTTCGGTGAGTACTTTTCATTTTATCGAACAGCGCTCTACCTCCGTCTTCACAGCTTCCCACAGCCATCCTTCTGAGCAGTGTGGGAAGACAAAAACAGCTGTGCACGTTAGCGGCTTCAGCTGTTCCCACAGCAGCGCTATGCTGCAGTATCCCAGGAGTCATCAAATATTTAGGAGGAGGTTGCAGACCTTTGCATCATGGCCAGGCATGCCATGTGCTCTGATTCGGATTCCACTGGGTTCTTGTTCATGTTAGCAGAAATTTGTGAGAAAAAGGAAATGGCTCTTTTACCAAATTGTATGGTGCTATCAGATCAAGCGTGGCTTTATGCTCACTATACAATTACAGCCTTTTGGTTTCTTATCAGGGATGATAACTAAACAAGAACAATCCTGGAACAAGAGCCTATCTGTTCTTGTTATAGTCTATTCATTAAATATCGTAGCCTGGCTCTCTGGGGAGAGTCACACACTACAAGCCATGCTGGAGATGAGATTGTGTGTTTAGAGTCAGCCTTGGCTGATTCATGTGGAAAACTACAGACTGCCTGAATATTCCCTGGTGACTCTGGATGCTAGAGAATGCATCTGGGGATGCTGAGAAGCATGTGGTATTACAGACAAGTGTGGTCTAAATTTCTACTAAATATTTCCTTTCAGATGTGTGACTTTTTGTGGGGAGAGAAGTAGAGCCCTTGTAATCAAAGGCTAGAATACCCAGTCTGGGTAAAATTTGTTCTCAATTTAAAGTTGCTTTTTCTTTAACACAGCTAAAATACCATTCCTAATGCAACTAAAGTGGTTTTAGAGTTTTGTCTTTTCTGGATTTCCAGTCAGAAAGCCAATCTGCACTGTAGCTTAATATGATGTCATTGGTTCAGTGTCAGCCAGTGGGAAGATTAAGTGGATTTCCATCATGGCTTTCTTTGGTCCAGCCCTGGTCAACATTTCCTTAATCATTGGGATGAAGGAATAGGAATCTGCTTGTGAATTTTGCCAATAAAAACAGCTGGGTGGGATGGCTTGTGTCTTGGAGAGTCAGTCTTGAACTGTATTAAAAAAAAAAAGAAGAAGAAATAGGTGATTAAAAATTATAGTTTAGAGTTATATAATATTAGGGAGAACCATCAAACTGCACAGCACCAACCTTATTCTTAGGGCAGATATTACAGAAAATGACCCACAGATCCAACTGTAGCAAATGGAAAACTCAAGATGTGTGTCTTGGAATAACCAGGTCAGAGTCTGACTTTCCAGTGCTAGGTCTTTTGGCTGTTGCCAGGTTATGAAACATTTACTCTGCATTGGAGATAGTGAAAACGGATCCCTTTACAATTCTGATGGGGGTTATGTTGACTTTAAGAAATTCAGATTGCAAAGAGCACTGGTGTAATGGTTTCAGTGGAACAAAGGACCTAACTAGGTATATGGATTTAGAGTAGGAAAACTGTCAACACCCTCGATAGAATCAAAAGATGTGGATCCTTGTTTAGACTTCAACTGTAATTAGTTGAGTGACCTCGATCAAATCCTCCAGCATTTTGGGTCCTCCATTTCTTATCCTGGAAATAAGAGGTTGGGTTAGTATGGTGATTCTCAATCTGTGATCCTAAGTGTGTTTGTTAGTCACTCAGTCGTGTCTGACTCTTTGTGACCCCATGGACTGTAGCCCGCCAGGCTCCTCTGACCATGGAGTGGGTTGCTATGCCCTTTTCCAGGGGATCTTCCTGACCCAGGGATTGAACCTGGGTCTCCTTTATTGCAGGCAGATTCTGTACCATCTGAGCCACCAGGGAAGCCCCTGTGGTCCTTAAGGAGTAATTTAAGTCTATGAACTATTTTTAGTGCTTTAAAAGACTTAAAGCAATAGTGTATTTCCTATTAAGGAAGCCATGTAGACTTTACTTAACAAATGCAAATGGTAGATGAAAAATTTTAAAATAGGATTATACATAGGAAAAATAATAAAACTCTTCTTCCTGGTAATCAAATGATAGGAAGCATTTAAGTCTCAAAACTAAGGCTGATAAGGACCCTGATTGCCAGTAGAACTAAGAAGCCATGAACAGACTGTATCTGTACCACATAAAGAGGGACCTAGGGAAGCATTATCAGTGGGCAGGTGCACTTCGATTGCAAGATTAGAAAGAAGACAGGAGGTATAACTAATATTAGCTATGTGCCAGCCACTCTTCTAAATGCATTAATTTATCTAAAGCTTGAAACCACCTTGTAAGGTAGGTGCTGTCAACATCCCACCTTGAAGCTGAGGAATTGGAACAGCAAAGTTGACAGTTAATAAAATCATTATTAGCAACTATTACTAATGACCTGTTTCCCACTATGTGACCACTGATCCCACAGAAATGAGAGAAATCCATAAAGAGAGCAAAAACAGGGCTTCTCCTCTTCAACCCCATCTCAAGGATGTAATTAAGGGCTCTGAGACGGAGGACCTGTGTTCCAGGTGAGCCTCTGGCTCTAAATACCTGTGTGACCTTGGGCGAGTCATTCAACCTTTCTGAATCATAATCTTATCTGTAAAACAGGGTGATAGCCCTGCCCAGTTACACCACCGGTTACTGGGAAACATGGAATTATCTCCAATTGCTTTGGAAGATGATACAAACATAGGCGAATGGGGGATGACTTGCCTCAGTGGAGTTGCTCCCCAGTGATGTCAGTCATTCATTTAACAAACATTCATGATGTGCTCATTATGTGGGAGTAGAAGGAAATGAAGATCTCAGGGTAACCCTGATCTCCTAGGTTGAGATGAAAAAGCGGTCAGTGGTTCTACTGCTCTGTTCTCTGCTCAGATGTTCTTGCTGTTATAACTTCCTTAGGTGATAAAGTGTCCCCAGTTTGCTGTAACCTAGTCTCCTGCCTTTAGTTCAGGGTCTTCACTGGTAAGCATCTTCTTTTTCTTGCTTCTGCCCTATTACCTCCTGCTGGTGTGTGTTGTCATTGCCTCTTAGCTCCAGGGTCAGTTTGTATTCTGTGATGTATTCTACTCCGTTCTTGTATCCTGCCCCTCCCTTCCAGAAGATTAGATCAAATACTTCATTATCAGGACCAGTGAAGAAGTCTTGATGTCCTGTTTGGGAGGTAGGGCGGGCGTGGCCATTTGTACACGGAGCTTCCTGTCTGTGCATAACCACCAGACAGGCACAGAGACATGAGTTCATCTGACTAGTTGGATGCTGTTTCTGGTTGTGTGATAAAAGTGGGTTAGGATGAAAAGGCAAACGGTTTCTCATTCTTACACACTGAGAACATGGTCTCATTTCAAATGAAATGCCCTCAGCTTTCAGCTATGATAAATTATACTCATGATCGCTCAGGTCATAGGTAATATACTAATTAAGGCCATCTCAGCATTGGAAACTCTGTGTTTGAGCTTGAAATCAAGAAGGCTCCTGGCTTGAAATATAAAACCTCATTAAAGGCTCTTTTTCTACACTAGGCCACGAATAACTTGTACGTGGCACCAGACTGGCACATTCAGGCTCAACTGGAGAGAGGGCCAGAGATGCTGGGATATAAGGACAAGACGTATGCATTTTACCTGAGCAATAAAGGTTTAATTTTAAAAATATGTCAAAATAGAGACCAAAAAGATCCAGGAGTTCAGAACACAGGTGCCTTTAAAATGAATATGAATGTTAAAATAAACACCATTCGGTGGTTTGAAAAGAGTGTGCTCTATCTAGATGGGCTGAGAAAGAGCTAACACACAAAATGAGTATTTCTTGTATCTTAATCTTTGTGCTTATGATAGCACAGGTTGATTTTCTTTTAAATTGTATGTTATTGCAGATCTTAAGTACAGAGCATCTTCTTTCTTTGCCATTGCCTGTTATATTAATATCTATGGAACTTCGAGAAACATTCCATGTTCTCTACATCTTTCAATATTTATAGCATTAGGTATGTGTCCCCTTATGAACTTTTAAAAATTTCATAATTATTGCTATAGTTGCCATGTTTGTTAGGAGAAAATGCATCTTTATGGGAAGTGTAAGGGTTTGGGTCTATTGAGAGACCAAGTTTTGAGTCATGGCTTTGGCACTTGCTATATATGGGGTCTTGGGTGAGTTACTTGATCTTGCCAAGCCTCTGTCTCTTCTGATATAAAATGAGGAATAATATGCATCTCCAACACTTGGGAGAAATTAAATAATATAGTAGCTGTAAAAGTACCTGGAACTTGGACCAGTAGATATTATTTCTCATTACATCTGTTTTTCTTAGTTTCTTGAGCCAAGTATTATGTTTCGTATAATTCATCATAGGATATTTATTGAATACTCAAAAATACTATTGAATAAGATCATCTATTCTGTGTTTATACTTAAGACGTAAAAATATAAGTTTCTTGTGTTTTTGACTTACCTTTATTCTGGGACAGTTTATTATTCATCCTTGATAATTTTGTCTCATAGCTTATATTTCTCTTCCAATGCACAAAAGTAATATCTGGCAGGTCCTGGTATCACTGAGGATTTCTTTTTAAAATACAAGTTTATACAGAAGTATTTATTTTAACATTTAAAAGATGGAATCACATGTTCATTCTGACAGCTTTGCCAGACTGGGCCACCCGATAAGTTACATGTACACAGGGGCTTGGAAAGTTACTGCACAACTTTTCAATGGATTGAGTTGGTACAAAGCAGCCACCTTCCTGGCAGCCAGGCTGAGTCCATCGGATGCCTTACTCAAAACAGGCTGCGGGGCAGCTGCACTTGAACTTTGCCTCTGGATTGATTAAAGAACCAGGGAAGCTATTAGCACAATTCTCGTGGCTACTCCCACTGCAGAGTATTATGTCTGTGGGGGTCCAGTTATGAACTTCATTTAAATTTACACTGACTTCTTATTGATACTCAAGCCAACTCCAAGCCATGGAGAATGAACAATGCTGTATATACATCCTTCAGCAAAACTGTTCTTTATACCAATTATATTTTCGATGGGAAAACTGAGGTAAAAATGTCTACCCAACAAATGCCTAAGATTATACAATAAGTTCCTGTGAATGCCCTGTTCCATTTCCCCAGGCTTTCTTGTTCTCAACAACCATTGTCTCTTGCAAGTAACAGTCTCTTTAAATGATATATGGGCACTGGGAGATAAAAGGAACAGGATGTGAAAATATTCTGAAGAATTAAAAAAAAATATCTATTTATTTGGCTGTGCTGGATCCTATTTGCAGCCCATGGGATCTTTGATCTCCATTGTGGCATTCGGGATCTTTGTGCTGTGCTGTGCTTAGTCACTCAGCCATGGCCAACTGTCTGCGACTCCATGGACTGTGGCCAGCCAGGCTCCTCTGTCCATGGAATTCTCCAGGCAAGAATGCTGGAGTGGGTTGCCATGAATATTACTCAGCCATAAAAAGGAACAAATTTGAATCAGTTCTAGTGAGGTAGATGAACATGAGCCTGTAATGCAGAGTAAAGTCAAGTCAGAAAGAGAAAAATAAATAGTGTATGATAACACGTATATGACCAACCTAGATAGCGTATTCAAGGGCAGAGACATTACTTTGCCAACAAAGGTCCGTCTAGTCAAGGCTATGGTTTTTCCTGTGGTCATGTATGGATGTGAGAGTTGGACTGTGAAGAAGGCTGAGCACCAACGAATTGATGCTTTTGAACTGTGGTGTTGGAGAAGACTCTTGAGGGTCCCTTGGACTGCAAGGAGATCCAACCAGTCCATTATGAAGGAGATCAGCCCTGGGATTTCTTTGGAAGGAATGATGCTAAAGCTGAAACTCCAGTACTTTGGCCACCTCATGAGAAGAGTTGACTCATTGGAAAAGACTGTGATGCTGGGAGGGATTAGGGGCAGGAGGAGAAGGGGACGACAGAGGATGAGATGGCTGGATGGCATCACTGACTCGATGGACGTGAGTCTGAGTGAACTCCAGGAGTTGGTGAGGGACAGGGAGGCCTGGCGTGCCGCGATTCATGGGGCCGCAAAGAGTCAGACACGACTGAGTGACTGAACTGAACTGAACACATATATATGTAATCTAGAAAATTGATATTGATGAACCTATTTGCAGGGCAGGAACAGAGACACCAACTTAGAGAGCAGATTCGCAGCACCTTTCTTAGTGGAGGCGTGCCAACTGTTAGTTGTGGCTTGTGGGGTCTACTTCCCTGACCAGGGATTGCACCTGGGCCTTCTGGACTGGGAACTTGGAGTCTTAGCCACTGGACCACCAGAGAAGTTCCTCTGAAGAAATTTTAGGAAAGAATTAGGCAGGGCCAACAGGGAAAGCACTTGCATCAGGCTCTTGGAAGTTCTAAAGAAGAGATGGACACCAGTGATTCTCATGGATGCTAAGTGGGGGTGTTGGGCAGCTCCAGGAACCCTCTGGACAGTTATACAGTTGCTTTGGGTTCCTCTAACTCAGCCAGAGCTCAGAAGCACATCCTTCCCTCCTGGGGACCTGCTTTCCTCTGGATCACCTGTCATTTATCCTATCCCAGGAGTAGGCTCTGATTGAATAGGCTTGCCAATACGCAGCACACAGCTTTTCTGCAGGGCACACACTTGTTTGGCCTTTTTAGTGTCTGCCATACTCTTTGGCTTGGGAATGATCACTCCAGGAATACAAATAGAGAGTTGGGAGTCTGGCAGGTGGTTGGAACCAGGAGGAGGAAATAGTGTGAACAGAGGCACAGATTGCTGCATGGAGCATGTCTGGGGATCAGCAAACAGTTCGCCTTGGCTGGAGAAGTGTTTCTCAGTTATGGGGTCTGTGAACTTCTAAGGGGCCATGAAGATGTTATCAGGGCAGCTGAGTTCTCTTTATGTATTATTATAATTTTAATTTTTTTTAATAACAACCCTAAAATATGGAAGACACACACATTTGGGGCCATCATTGTGGCCATTTTCAATATAATATACACTGAGAAGATTATATCATATTTATGGTGTGGTGAGTTTAATTAGAACATCATGACTGGACTTGCCAAACTGGTGTTATTTGAATTTTATTTGTCTTGTAAGCTTAGTTGTATCTCATTCATAAATAATTTTTTGATGTGTGGTTGTTTAAGAGCCATGTGTATAAGAAGGTTTTTTGTTTTACCAAGTTTTTGTTATTACGATAATATTGTGAATGAAATGTTTAATTCAACACTTTGTATCTGAAAGAATACGTCTCCTTTAAAAGGGCTCCACATTTTACTCAAATCCAAGAAACAACTGGCTAGGGTGGAAGTTGGCAAACTTTTTCCATCAAGAACCAGCTAGTAAATATTTTAGGATTTGTGGATCAAGAGGATATTATGTTGGTGTTTATATATTAGAAGATAAAGCAAATTTTCATAATTTTTTAGTGATAATAATAATTGAGTACTTTTTTTGTAATATAGGCCTACTAAGGAGCAGAATGAAATTTCTTTTTCGGGGGAGGGTAACATTTCATTTAATTGGGGTTCAAAGTTAGTATTCCCTAGATTCTAAACATTCACCTGTAAAACTCATTCTTAGCTTTCAGATTATGTAGAAGTAGAGGATTTAATCTGTGGGTCAAGTCTGTTGACATCAGAGTGAAGTGTAAGGTATGTGTTGGGAGTGGAGCAATTTATCCAACCTCTCTACACCTGTGTTGTTTTCTGTATGCTCTTCTGTAAACTTGGGACATTAAAACATCAATGTCTTTGGGCTGTTGTCAAGATTAAGTGTGATAATTCATGACACATACTTCACTCATTATATCATCATCATTGTTAAATTTCAGAGAATATGTTATACTTTGGAATGTAGCATAGGTCACTGCAGGGTTTGAACAGGAAATAGCAGCCCTGGAGCTACACTTCAGGGAGTCATCTGGCAATAGCACCGAGGGATGGATTGGAGCAGCGGGTGACCAGGAGGACATGTGTCCAGTTAGGAGCTATTAAAGTAGCTTGCGATCTTCTCATGGCTTGTTGGTAATTTTATCCATATTAGCACTATTCACTCCAAGAAGTAGGGAAGACCCATTGTGGTAGGCAGGATAATGGCCCCAAAGCCATTCACACCCTAATCGACAGAACCTGTGAATCCATTACCTTACATGGTGAAAGAGACTTTGCAGATGAGACTAAGGTCAAGGACCATGAGATGAAGGGATTATCCTGACTTATTGGGCCCAGTCTAATCACATGGGTTCTTAAATGTGGAGAACATTTCCCCACTACAGAGAGCTAGAGAGATAGCAGTGTGAGAGAGACGCAGCCCACCATTGCTTGGCCATGAGCCAAGGGATGTAAGCAGCTTCTGGATGCTGGAAAAGGCAGAGGACTGGGTTCTCTTAGAGACTCCAGAAAGAAGTACAGTCCTGCCAACACCTTGATCTTAGCCCTGTGAGATTTGTGTTGAATTTCTGAACTACAGAACTGCAAGATTATAAATTTATGGTGTTTAAGCCACCAAGTTTGTAGCGATTTGTTTTAGCAATTACAGAAAACTGATACACCAATACAGTCTAGTTATACATGATAATAAGAAAGTGGGATAAGAGACTTCCAACTATGTCTAAATATTATATTCTATTCCAAGCATTTTCTTATTTTGAACTTTAGAAGATTGTTTATATTAATAGGCAGCTTTTCTTGACCCCACTGGATACTTGATAAGCCAATATTTAAAGAATAGTTGTTTGAAAGGCACCAAACTACTGGCATACATGGGGTCTTTGCTTGGAAATATGGAGAGGTTTACCTCAGGTTGGTTCAACAAATAATTCTTGAGTACTTTATTTCAGGGTGGCTTTCAAAAATGATTTTTTATGGGTCCCTGCTAACAAACTACTGATCCATACATGAAGATGAGTAGCCATATGAACGAGATATTTCAAGCTCTGAGTTCCTCAGGGTTCCTAGGAAATGGGAGTGGTACCACAGCAGTTGACATTCTTGGAGATGACCCTAGTTCCTGGTCTTGAAGGATAAGCAGGATGATCAGAGGAGATAAGAGCCAGAAGTACCCAGGGAATAATGGGATGAATGTGCAGAGTCCTCAGCAGTCCTGGAGAGCTCTGACACTCACCTGGACAGGCAGGGAGTCTCCCCCACTGCCCTGCAGCTGTTATGGTCCTGTGGAGTGGAGTGGAGGAGAGATGTAATGGCAGGTCTTATTCCCTGAGTATTGCATCATGCCTTGACACACTGCTCCGCCTATCCCAGATTCTTTTCCTCCCACATTGGTCTGTTCAATATTTGAAAAAATTTGGGGAAAAAAAATCCTGTATAGAATACTAACAAGTGTTTTCTTTTATTCTGTAGAGGAAAGGAATATTTAATTAGTCTATCATGGGTTTAATTAATAACAGGAATTTACCTCAGTACTGGGGATAATCATGGATAGAGTAAATGAAGTATATTTATGAATGTTTTGTAAATTGATTATTTCTGACTAACAGAGTGGGTCTAAGAGGATGGGAAGGTATGATGGCTCCTGGCATAGATGAGGAAATGAATGAGGACAGAGAGGTAAGGGTAGGTTACCCTGGATCAGGGATGATGCGGACCTCGATTAACTTTGGTGTTTTCTTCAAAGGATCATGTCCTGGAGACTCCTTTCCTGAGGTTGTGGACCCCAACTTTGAGCTGTGGAGAAATTGCCAAACATAATAACTCACTCACTATCACATCTCCTAGCTGAATCTGTACAGTAACTCATAAAGCGGCCTCCTAGCTGACACTAACGTGAGACACATACCTCATGAGATGACTTCCTGTACTTCCAGGTTCTTGAGCAAATCCTATGTTAGTGCCAACAAACCCCAACAAATTATCATCATCAGCAGCAGCAGCAATAATACCTGGCATTTCTCAAACAAAGTGCAGTTTACAAATACCTCCAAATGCATCACACCACTTTCTCTTGTCTGCTTTCTATGGCCAGGTAGATTATGTAAGAATGTTGTCAGGACACCTAGCCACTACCTGGTGTGGGTCAACCAGAACCATTGTTGAGTTATGTACACCTTAAATGAGACCTACCCCAGGGGTTTCCTTCCTGGAGCTCATCTCACACAGGATGCTTGTGAGAGGAAGTCTGCTGGTGTAAGGCTCAAAAAGAGCAAGGATTGAAATCAAGAAGTAAGGAAAAGAATTTAGCATGTATGCCTTGTGCTCCCAAGTTTCTCCAGGGATAAAGAGTGATGCAATTTGTAAGTAGGGATGAGACCACACATGCTAATCAGGATTTAAAGGAAACCCTGGGACAACTCTGAGGGCAAGGTGCTCTGGGATGTTAGCTGTTGCCTATAAGGAGAGAAGGTCATCATCTCCCCATGTGTCAGTAGCGACAAAGTGAAAGTCAGCGTGAACGTGAACAAGTCTCACCTGCTCTTTTTGACGTCTGTCTAGTGATCGGGGGGAATGCGGCTGCTAAGTACCTGTATTCTAGTGTGCACGAGGGCAGTTGTTCAGTCTCTCGGTCGTGTCTGACTCTGTAACCTCATGGACTGCAGCAACCAGGCTTCTCTGTCCTTCACTATCTCCCAGAGCTTGATCAGACTCATGTTCATTGAACTGAGATGCCATCCAACCATCTCATCCTCTGTCCCTTCCTTCTCCTCCTGCCCTCAATCTTTCCCAGCATCAGGGTTTTTTTCAGTGAGTTGGCTCTTTGCATCAGGTGGCCAAAATATTGGAGCTTCAGCATCAGTCCTTCCAGTGAATATTCAGGGTTGATTTCCTTTAGGGTTGACTAGTTTGAGGGCAATTACTTCATAAGAATTTCCAGTTGCTGTAAAAAATCCAAAGATAAAAGATGATAAGAAAGATGGACTGAATGAAGTAGTTAGCTAAATATCTGTGACTAACAGAAGCCACAGGATGATTGTCCTGAATTTTTACTGTGAAATACTTATCTGCAATATTTTAAGGACTTAATAGAATTTTATTTTAAAGCCATGACATTAGCACAGTTAAGCCAATCAATGCATTTTAATAGCCTTTTAAAGGTGCCTTTTTAATTGTGCTCTTTGGGAGGGAAAGGTACATAAAGACTGGAAAACATCTAAAAATGGCTTAGTCAGATCTTTCAAAAATATTTGCGAGTGCAAATTTCTGGCTTTGTTTGATTGCCATGCAAGCAGGGTTAAAGTGTGAGATCTAAAAGGCTTATTCCCCAGTGGAACAACAAAGGCTTAACTCTTGTGCAGATTCTTTCAGTCTGGCACCATAGCAAAGTATTTGGAATCTGCACCATTTTCCCTTCAGAGCAACAAGAGTGAGTGAGAGCTGTGGTTTCCCTTGAGGAGAACCAGGTCTACAAGGAAGCTTTCTTGCCTTCCTCGGGGCCCAGGAGGGCCAGAGAAGTTCGTGTTGCTCTTTCCAGCGGTCCTCTGATCTGACTGTTTGCCAGTGATAGCTTCAGTTTTTATAGTTGGAATATGCCCAACATCTGGATGAATACCAAAAAGTGCTATTAATGTTCCAACTCGCTTGTTGCCACAATGTCTGTGTGACTGGCAGAAGCGTCACAGCCCATCTCCCCTTCTTCATAACTTACTTTCATGTGATGCTTTGTTGTTTAAACAATGCTTTTGTATATATTCTATGGGGAGCCCCACAATAGCCATGTGATACAAGGAAGTATGATCAGTTTCTCTTTTATAATTGTAGAAACTGAAGCCTGGAAATATGGAGAAGTTTACCCAAGAGCAGCTCAACACATTCAGCCAACATTCACAAGTACTGTGGAGTGCTTTTTTTTTTATCCCAGGGAGTTTTCAAAATGATTATTTTTTAGCCTCTGTTAACAAACTAGCGAGCCACATGTCTACCATAGCTTCTCACTTGTTCTGTCTCCACTTGTCCAGTGCTGTTTCCATGAAATCAGGTTGCCTCTTGCAAGTCATGTGGAATTATCTGAAGAATTTACCTCTTTAAAATTTTCCAATCCAAGTATCTATTGGTTCAGAGTTGCATCATAAAGACAGAGTGTGGTAGAGATAACTTGGGGGATGAATTAACCAATAGAAAAGAACATTTGGTGTTGCTTTTGTTTTGATTAGTTTCTGAAAGAAGAGCATGTAATTTGGGGAATGCGTTTTTCCAATCATTTCACTGCGGTGTTTCATCGCAGTACAGTGAGCTGCCGTATGGATCTGCTCTTCTCTGCTCTTCTCAGTTCCAGCCAGAGGCCATCAGTGTACACACACAATAGAACAAACTGAATGAGGTGTAGAGAGGGCCTGGAGAAGGGGACGTGCCCAGGTACTGGGCCACCATGGCCATCTGTGGCCAGCCGGGGACTACACCAGCAGATTTTAATACCTTTATATTTGGCCCTATATTTGGCTAGTCCTATTAGCAAGTGATGTGCTTGATGGGTTGTTGTTTTCCTTCATTTCCTAGAGAAAATGTCTCTCTAAGCTTTTCTACATGAAGCAAAAAGGAATAGATTGTCCCCCTCTGTGTCTCAGTGAGGTTTGCCTAATGTCCTCCATGACAAGTGAATAGGAACCAGAAAGTAGGAGTAGCCATCAGGAATGGTATGGTATTGAAGGCAGGAGAGTGTCTATCCTAGCAGAAGAGCATGTTCTCATCTCAGAGAGCTGAATTAGCACGCAAGCTCTGCTGTGCAATCCTTAGACAACCTTTAAAGAGACTCTGTTTCCATATAGTAAAATTGATCTAATAATGCCTATTTTAATTGGCTGTTTTAAGGGTTGCATGAGATAATATACGCAAAGAGTTAAGTAGAGTGTGTGGTATACAGCAGGTACGTAATAATGGTCACAAGTTCTGCCCCTGTTATAGGCACTCTGACCGCCACTAGTTGCAATTAGAACAGAGAGCAGAAACCAGGTGCGGTCTGCCGCATGTCCCGTCCTCTTGGATCCTGTTCTTGAGGGTAGAAATGGCAAGACTTCTATCAACAAAACCACAGTTAGAAACCCATGCCTCCAGCATTTCCACTAAAGAGGTAGACACTCTAAGGATTTTACCAATAATATTTTAAAATTGGTTTTGCTTGGAGGCTACAACAGGCACTACAATTTGAGATTCCAAATATGTTCTCGGGTGCAATTCAAGTGTTCTACCACTGTGGTGACGACCTTAGTTTTTTGAACTCCAGTTAGCCTTGTGCTAAATGGAAGTAGACCTATGTCTCAATAGAATGGAAATGGTAGAAATGTTTGAATGATACAACCCAAATAATCAGTGGATGATTTCTTATCTGTTCCTTTCCCCCCTATCTCCATCATAAACACATCTCTCTTGTTCTCTTTGTAATAAATACTTTGGTTCAATGAAGACACAACCAAGGAGTCCATGCTTTCATTTGTCCAGTTATTCAAGGACTTTTTCTGAGCATCTATTATATGTCAAGCATTGACCTATTTAGGGGAATGCTTGGGTTCCCACAGGCATTGTAATGGAGAGCACATGAATCATGGATTCATATATGATCTGGCAGCATGAGAACTTTATAAGTGGAACCAGTGTACCAGTAAGCAAAGAGGCAAAGTCCATCTCTGTACAATGAGAAAGACTTAGTTTGGAATATTGCACCATGGCCTGGGAACCTCATTATTAGCAAGTTGGAAATGTACTGGATATTGTTCAGAGCAAAGCAACAAAGGTGATTAGCAGGCAGAATGACTGATTTATAAAGACTTACACAACAAAATATGTATTCTTGGATCCACGAAGACTTCAGAAGAAATGTGATCACTATCAACAACTCTCTGAAGGTTATGAATACCCCAGAGGCAACTTGGAGGTGTTTAGCTTGATATTTGAAGTGGTAACAAGGAATCAGAGGATGGCAAATTCAACCTGTGGATCAGAGAAGTATGGTGCTAGCATATCTACCTATGCCTATTGACAGAAAGTAGCCTCCAAGGGCAACACCCTTAACCTATTTTATGACCTATATATTTTTACGCAGTTGAATTGTGTGTAATTATTTGCTGTCTCCTTATGTCCAGGGATTTTATGTCTGTTTCCTATTTATACATACCTTCCCTGAAGATGTCAAGGATGAAATACTTTTTTTTTTTTTTTACCTTCCACTTCAAAGGCTTGAAGATAAAAGCAGTTGAATCATGGATGAATCGTTTTTTTAAACCAAAGTTTGCATGCTTAACCTTTGTTGAAGGTCATTGTTGTGATATAGGATTTTATTCCTATGAAAAGGCAGATGGGTGACTCTTTATAAAACTATCCATCAGTGACTTGAGCAACAGTTCTACATAATACATGCACACACACACACACACAATACAAATAAATTTTTCAAAGACTGTAAAATCAGTTTAGGGGTAGACTCCAATCCCATGCAATTGTATTTATTCTAGGCTCCTGAAAGGAGCTATTTTAGCTATAAGGTAAAAGTATAATTATCCAGTGGGACGGGGCCTAAAGTTTGGGCCACAGAAAACCCCAGAGGAACCGGATCCTGTGGACTAACTGGGCTGTTTCCTCTCAGCATTGCTCACTGTAAATGCAGGTAACTGTCTCCAGTGCAAGACTGCCATTGACTCTATCAAAATGCTTGTTGGCTTCATAAACCTGACTTCTGTTAATGATCTGACTGTTCCCAGGCAGTGATTCCATGTCTGAGTTGAGGCTAGTTTTGGGACGTGGGTTAAGGGCACAATCCAGGCTAAGACTGTACGTTTGGTCCATCCTTCTGGCTACAGTTATTTATTGGCTTAGGGGGAAGCATGTGACCTGAGCTGGGACTCAAAAGACATTTTCTGAGAACACTGCCATCGGATCTTCTCTTCCTGGTTGGTATGGCATGCAGATAAAAACTGGAACTGCTGGGGTAAATTTTGCTGTCATGATGTGGGCTAGCCTGAGAGTGAGGCCTGTGCGTGGACAAATGCAAAGCCAACCGAAAATCACAGGGAAGTGGGGCCAGAGGCCTCATGACAAAATCGTATTTGCATCAAGTGCTGCCATCTCGGTTGTTTTCAGTTATCAGAGATAATAAAGGCCCCTTATTCTTTAAGCAATCCTGAGCTGGACTTATTCCCCTATTACACGAAAAGCAAAAGTGAAAGTCTGTCAGTTGTGTCTGACTCTTTGTGACCCCATGGACTATGCAGTCCATGGAATTCTCCAGGCCAGAATACTGGAGTGGGTAGCCTTTCCCTTCTCCAGGCGATCTTCCCAACCCAGGGATTGAACCCAGGTCTCCTACACTGCAGGTGGATTCTTTACCAACTGAGTCACAAGGGAAGCCCAAGAATACTGGAGTAGGTAGCCTATCCCTTCTCCAGCTGATCTTCCTGACTCAGGAATTGAACCGGAGTCTCCTGCATTGCAGGCAGATTCTTTACCAACTGAGCTATCAGGGAAACCCTTATGACATGAAGAATTGCTATTTGCCTGAGTGCCAAGACTATCTGAGTTTCAGTCTCAGTTCTAGCTGTTCAAACTTGGTTATGTCACTTATGTTCCCTGTGCCTTAGTTTCCTTCTGTGTAAAATAAAGATGAAGATGCCCAGCTCTCAGAATCAACATGAAAGTTGATGAATGGAAAGTACTTTGTTAATTGTGAAATGCCAGGTGAAAGTGGGCCATTATTTTATTGAGGAGGGTTTCAGGGAGGAAGTAATATGTACACGAGGGCCAGGAGAAGAGGTTAAGTTTTTGTAGAGAGTTAGTGGGGAAGGCGGAGAAGGCAATGGCATCCCACTCCACTACTGTTGCCTGGAAAATCCCATGGACAGAGGAGCCCCGTAGGCTGCAGTCCATGGGGTCACTGAGGGTTGGACACAACTGAGCGACTTCACTTTCACTTTTCACTTTCATGCATTGGAGAAGGAAATGGCAACCCACTCCAGTGTTCTTGCCTGGAGAATCCCAGGGACGGCGGGGCCTGGTGGGCTGCCGTCTATGGGGTCGCACAGAGTTGGACACAACTGAAGCGACTTAGCAGCAGCAGCAGCAGCAGCAGCAGCAGTGGGGAAGGATGAACTGAACAGATCAACTTGGTCTAAAGCTCAGAAAGCAGCTGAGTATGAGTCATTTGTGTAAAAGGAAAGCAACTGCCTTAGTAGTTCCTGATGGGAAGCTTTGGGGAATAAGGTGCATGATAGTTCCTTTGTATTTTGGGTTTGTTCATTTTTCGTTTCATTTATCGAAGGAGAAATATACTCTCATAACTCCATTTAATGTTACTCCTCCTGCCTAAATACTTGTATTCTACTGAAGTTACTCAACACATGTAGAGCTACCCTCTCCAAGATGACTTTCTTTCCCTCTTTGAAACCTTTATTCTTATCTCAGATACTATATGTTCTAATTTTTAAATTAAAATTAAAAACATTTTTAATTAGAATATTTTTATTTCTTACTTTTGATTCTTTTCACCCATTTCTCCTACCGTCACTTCCCATCTCTGGCACCCACCCAACCTGTTCTTTCTAAGTATCTGTGATCTTTTTTTTTTTTTTTTGATTCCACATAAACAAGAGATCAGACAGTATTTGTCTTTCTCTGTCTGATTTACTTCACTGAGCCTAATGCCTTCAAGGTCTATCCATGTTGTCGAAATAGCAAAACTTCATTTCTTTTTTATGATTGAATAATAGTCCATTATGTATATGTGTACAGTTTCTTTATTCATCCATTTAACAGAGAAGGCGATGGCACCCCACTCCAGTACTCCTGCCTGGAAAATCCATGGATGGAGGAGCCTGGTAGGCTGCAGTCCATGGGGTCGCTAAGAGTCAGACACGACTGAGCGACTTCCCTTTCACTTTTCACTTTCATGCATTGGAGAAGGAAATGGCAACCCACTCCAGTGTTCTTGCCTGGAGGATCCCAGGGACGGGGAAGCCTAGTGGGCTGCCATCTATGGGGTCGCACAGAGTTGGACACGACTAAAGCGACTTAGCAGCAGCAGCAAGGACCCTAAACTTGTTTCCCTAGTTTGACTGTTATAAACATTGCTGCAGTGAACATGGGGCTACAGATATCTTTTAAGTGGAATTTCTGGATCATATGGTTTAAATCAAATTTCTGGATCATATGGCTTAATATTCTATTTTAACATTTTGAGGAACCTCCATATTGTTTTCCATAGTGGCCGCACCAATATACATGCCCACCAACAGTGCACAAAGGCTCACTTTTTCCACATCCTCAATAATACTTGTTATTTGTTGTCTTTTTGATTACAGAATTCTGAAAGGTGTGAGATGACATCTCATTGTGGTTTTGATTTGCATTTCCCTGATGGCTGATGATATTGAGCATCTTTTCATGTATCTGTTGGCCATATGTCTATCTTCTTTGGAAAAATGACTATTCAGATATCCTGCCCATTTTTAAATCAGATTGCTTTTATTGAGTGATATGCGTTCTCTGTATACTTTGGATATTAACTTCTTATTACATACATGATTTGCAAATATCTTTTCCCATTCAGTAGATCGTATCTTTATTTTGTTGGTTTCCTTTGCTGTGCAGAAGCTTTTTAGTTTGATGTAGTCTCACTTGTTTATTTTTGCTTTTATTACTTTTACTTTTGGCGTCAGATTAAAAAAAACCTTGCCAAGACCTATATCAAGGAGCTTGCCACCTATGTTTTCTTCTAGTAATTTTATTAAATTAAAGCCTTTAGTCCATTTTTTTTTAATATTTGGAATTTTTTCTTTTTTTTATTGAAGCATAGTTGCTATAGAGTACTATATATTGACATATGTATGATGTAGTGATTCATAATTTTAAAGGTTATACTCCATTTATAGTTATTATGAAATATTGGCTATATTCCCCATGTTGTATGATATATCCTTGTACCTTACTCTATGTCTAATAATTTGGACCTCTTAATCCCCTACTCTTTTATTGCTCCTTCCCCTTCACTTTTCCCACTGGTAACCACTAGTTTGTTCCCTGTATTTGTGAGTCTGCTTCCTTTATGTTATATTCACTAGTTTATTATATTTTTTAGATTCCACATGTGAGTAATGTCGTATGGTATTTCTTTTTCTCTGTCTGACTTCACTTAGCATAATCCCTTCCAAGTCCATCTGTGTTCCTGCAAATGGAAAAATTTCATTTTTTATGGCCGAGGAGTATTCCATTGTATACATATACCTTATCTTCTTTATCCATTCATCTGTTGATGGACACTTAGGTTGCGTCCATGGCAATTGTAAGTAATTCTACTATGAATATTGGGGTGTGTGTAACTTTTTGAATTAGTTTCTTTTTTTTTTTTTTAATGATATATACCCAGGAGTGGAATTGCTGGGTCATATGGTAGTTCTAGTCTTTTGAGAAATCTGCATACTGTTTTCCACAGTGGCCGCACCAATTTACATTTCTACCAACAGTGTACGAAGGTTTCCTTTTCTTCACATTCTCACCATCACATGTCATTTGTGTTGTTTTTGATGATAGCCATTCTGACAGGTGTCAGGTGACGCTTCACTGTGGTTTTGATTTGAACTTCCCTGATGATTAGTCATGCTGAGCAGCTTTTCATATGCCTGTTGGACATCTGCATTTCCTTTATGGAAAAATGTCTATTTAGTTTTCCTGCCCATTTTTAGATTGGGTTTTGTGTTCTTGATATTGAGTTGTATGAGCTGTTTATATATGTTGGATATTATCAGCCATATTATTTTCAAATATTTTCTCCCATTCAGTAGAGACAAACTTTTCCCTTGCTAAAGCTGATCTTCTTTGGGGGTATAATTAACTTTAACGCACAGACATACTCTCAAAGACTTTCTCTTTCCTCTCCTTTCCAGGACAGGATGCAGAAGATCTATAAAGAAAGGGGAAAATGAAAAAAAAATCATCCTATCATACATGGATTCCCAGTTCTCTAAGGGGAAAGAAAAATCAAACTCTTAATTTTTCTTAATTTGGATGAGAAAGGATATTGGGCAACAGACCTAATATTAATCACTAATTTTATTTCTCTCCCTCCTACCTTGTTTTAAATTTAATGATACTTTAGCTAAGTAATGGATAGAAACACATTTTAGTATTTTTAGTGATGCAATGGCTCAAATATTGCATTAAGCAAATATGAAATACCTGTTTATAACTACCTCTGCTAACATATCTTACACTAGGCTAGACCTTGTTAATTTTACCTGCTCGTTTTCACTAGGTGACCCAGGTGTTCAAATCAAATCATTTTTTACTTAAAATATCTATTGTGGGCAAATGGAACCATAAAAATCAAGAAGGTGCTCTTAGTCAAAAGATAGCTAAAAATAATTGAATTGATAAAGCTGCAGACTCTAGAGATTTGGCATATTCATTTAATCCAATTCTTAAAATTCCAACTAGAAATTTCAAAGGACCACAGAGTAAGAGATGGACAAATATGATTAAGTCACAGAATCACAGTATGTGTTCTTGGCCAAGATTCTTCCTTTTCAGCCCATACCTTGATGTGTTTCATGTTCTGGATATGCAATTAATAGATAGCTCCTGTGTGGCATTTGGAATAAATGCTTCTGTGTGTGGGAAACAGTCATCTCTATTACATCCTCTCTGTGGCACTTTGACTTGAGCATTCTTCCTGGAGGCCAGGGTTGCTCATATGGGCTCAGGGTTCTGTTTGGTCAAAGAGAGCCCAGTGTCAGGCTTTGGTCAGCAATAAACCACCATGTGATAAACAAGGATGATGAGATGATTCTATTCACTCCTTGGTCTGCCAAACCTGGGGCAAATCTCACCAGTGCAGGCTTCCTGGAAGGCTTTCAGTGTTTCCTGCTTCTGGCTGGAAACTCAGAGGATGCCAGTAGTGAAAAATAACAGGGTGGAGAAACATGCTCTTTTAATGTATACCGGTGAGGTTTAGGGAAAGAGATTTCATTTGTGGGTGGGTTTTAGTTTTAAATTGACCATTAATCTTGTTTTATGACTTTTAGAAAAAAAGATACATTTTCAATCATATTTCTATTCATGTGTGATTCATACCATAGTATTAATTTCCAAAGTGGAAGCTTTATTTTCAAGGGCATACTTTTTATCCTACTTGCCAAATGGTGCCAGTATGAGTTCTTAAACTCCAGGAAAAGATGCTTGTAAAAGCAGAAAACTAGGGAGAAGGCAATGGCACCCCACTCCAGTACTCTTGCCTGGAAAATTCCATGGACGGAGGTGCCTGGTAGGCTGCAGTTCATGGGGTCGCTAAGAGTCGGACACGACTGAGCGACTTCACTTTCACTTTTCACTTTCATGCATTGGAGGAGGAAATGGCAACCCACTCCAGTGTTCTTGCCTGGAGAATCCCAGGGACGGCGGGGCCTGGTGGGCTGCCGTCTATGGGGTTGCACAGAGTCGGACACGACTGAAGCGACTTAGCAACAGCAGCAGCAGACTCAGATGGAAAATAGAGTCTTTGAAAATCAACTGGAGTACAGAGAGACATGCTTATTTAGATATTATTTGTATTTCAGGAGAATCAAATGGGAAGTAGCAAAGGCCAACATGACCAAAGTGATATATACAAGTTCAAAATGCAGGGAAGTGAAAGTGTAAGTCACTCAGTTGTGTCCAACTCTTTGCAACCCCATGTACAGTCCATGGAATTCTCCAGGCCAGAATACTAGAATGGGTAGCCTTTTCCTTCTCCAGAGAATCTTCCCAACTCATTGATCGAATCCAGGTCTCCTGCACTGCAGGTGGATTCTTTACCAGCTGAGCTACAAGGGAAGCCCAAGAATACTGGAGTGAGTAGCCTATCCCTTCTCCAGTGGATCTTCCCGAAGCCGGGGTCTCCTGCATTGCAGGTGGATTCTTTACCAACTGAGCTATCAGAGAAGCCCTTCAAAATGCAGGAGTCTGCAGGAATTATGGCATAATAGGCGGGATTATGGGATTGTGGTGCTTTCATTCAGAGAAAAACCAATCAATCAACTTTTCAGGACTGATGTCTAAAAACATTTATATATGCACTTTTGAGCATACTGTGACTTAGAATCTGTATGAAGGTCTAAATCTGCCAGATGACCTATTCATCTATGAATCTTGAAATATTGTTTCATTTTTAATTTTCCTGTTCTTTTCAAATTTTTCTCTCCAATTTTATGACTGACCATACTTTGACCATCCTGTGGAATTCATGAGGCTATCTTCATGAGCTCCTCATTCTTTTCTTTTATTTTTCCAGTTTTATCAAGATAATAATTGACATATAACATTGCATAAGTTTAAGGTATACAATGTATTGATTTGATACACTTATTTTGAAATGATGACCACCATAGTGATAGCTAATACTTCCATCATATTACATAATGACCATTTCTTTTCTTTTCTGAGAACACTTAAGATCTACTTTCTTAGCAACTTTCAAGTATGTAATATAGTATTATTAACTATCAAAATGCCAATCATTGAATCTCCAGAACTTACTCATCTTGTAACTGTAAGTTTGTACCTTTGACCAACATCTCCCTATTTTCCCCACCACCCTGAACTTGGTAACCATTCCTATACTCTCTGTTTCTTTGAGACTGGCTTTTTTAGAGTCCACATGTAAGTGATATCATTCAGTATTTGTCTTTCTCTTTCTGATTTGTTTCATTTAGCATAATATCCTCAAGTTTTATTCATGTTGTCACAAATGGCAGAATGGAATCCTTGTTCTTAAATGAGTCTCTGAAAGTATCTGGTTTTCATAAACAGTATGAAAGATATGGCTTGAGAATTCAAATCTTAATGATACTACATATAATTCCACAGAAAGATCTTTCTATTCCAGAAATGAATGATCCCATTGAATATTAAGTTGTTTCCAATTGGTCAGTAATTCATAAGGGGAGAAGGTTTGGAGACCATAACTTTTATTATGGAAAGGTAAGGAAATCCAACTCTAGATGGAGGTATATGGGAAAGAATTATTGGTTTATGTTGAGCATTTCTAAATAGCATGCTGCTGCTACTGCTGCTAAGTCGCTTCAGTCGTGTCCAACTCTGTGCGACCCCATAGATGGCAGCCATTAAGGCTCCCCCATCCCTGGGATTCTCTAGGCAAGAATACTGGAGTGGGTTGCCATTTCCTTCTCCAATGTATGAAAGTGAAAAGTGAAAGTGAAGTCGCTCAGTCGTGTCTGACTCCTAGCGACCCCATGAACTGCAGCCTACCAGGCTCCTCCGTCCATGGGATTTTCCAGGCAAGAGTACTGGAGTGGGGTGCCGTTGCCTCTCCATCTAAATAGCATGCTGCTAAGTCGCTTCAGTCATGTCCGACTCTGTGCGACCCCATAGACGGCAGCTCACCAGGCTCCCCCGTCCCTGGGATTCTCCAGGCAAGGACACTGGAGAGGGTTGCCATTTCCTTCTCCAATGCATGAAAGTGAAAAGTGAAAGTGAAGTCACTCAGTCATGTCCGACTCTTAGCGACCCCATGGACTGCAGCCCACCAGGCTCCTCTGTCCATGGGATTTTTCAGGCAAGAGTACTGGAGTGGGGTGCCATTGCCTTCTCCCTAAATAGCATAACTAGAGACTAATAGGTCAAAGTTACTGGAAGGAGACTGTCCGGACATCACACAATTTCTAACAGTTGCAAGTATTGAAAAGGAATGGATCAAGAAACCAAAATTTAAAAAGACATTGTATTCCAATGTTCATTGAAGCACTGTTTACAATAGCTAGGACCTGGAAGCAACGTAGATATCCATTGACAGATGAATGGATCAAGAAGCTGTGCTATATATACACAATGGAATATTACTCAGCCATAAAAAGGAACACATTTGAATCAGTTCTAATGAGGTGGATGAACCTAGAGCCTATTATACAGAGTGAAGTAAGTCAGAAGGAGAAAAATAAATATGGTATACTAACACATATAAATGGAATCTAGAAAGGTGGTACTGATAAAATTATTTTCAGGACACCAGTGGAGACATGGAAATAGAGAACAGACTTTTGAACAGACTTATGGACATGGTGGGTTGGGGAAGGAAGAGTGGGACGTATGGAGAGAGTACCATGGAAACATACATTACATATGTAAAATAGATAGCCAATGAGAATTTGTTGTTATGACTCAGGGAATTCAAACCGGGGCTCTGTAACAACCTAGAGGGCTGGGATGGAGAGGGAGGTTCAAGAGGGAGGAGACATATGTATACCTTTGGTTGATTCATGTTGATATTTGGCAGAAACCAACACAATACTGTAAAGCAATTATCTTTCAATTAAAAATAAATAAATTTAAACAAATTTTTAAAAGGAATGGGTCACTATCTGGTAATGTGGCCAATGGGGTTTAGAAAGACTGTTCCCCAGTTAGGGCTCTTGTATGGAAGGGGAGTGCTGCTAAGTCACTTCAGTCGTGTCCGACTCTCTGCGACCCCATGGACGGAAGCCCACCAGGCTCTGCTGTCCCTAGGATTCTCCAGGCAAGAACACTGGAGTGGGTTGCCATTTCCTTCTCCAATGGAAGGGGAATGGATAATCATTAAAGAAATGGAGGAATGAGCTTTAGAATGGGTGGTAAGAAGTTGGACATATAGATATTTTATCATTGAAGCTGGGAAAGAAAATCTGGAAAAATGAGGCTGGTGCAAGGAGCACATGTGATAAAGACCAGTCACTAATTAGTCTGTGAGGCCTGAGTAGATAATGGATATATATCATTTTTCCCAAATCTTGCCTTATTGCCTAATGAGTATATCTGACTTTTCTAACTCTAGGAATCTGTGAACAGAACACATATTCCTGGTGCACTTGAAAAACCACCCAAGTCCACCAGGCCTCTATTTTGTTTCTCAGACCTCTTTTTGGATATCATCCTCTCAGTAAGGTTATTTGGAGCTATTCTGACCTTGTCTCATTATTGTAACTTTTCTAAGTGTCTTTAATGTAGGGGAGGGGGAAAACCAGATAATAATATCACCAAAAACTAAAATCACAACAGCTCAATTTATTATAGGAAGTATTTCTCACACACCAGGGAAGTCCTAAAAACAGCATCAGTGAAGAGCAATTACAGGAGGCTCACAGTTGTTGCAGAGCCAGTTCAACAATTCTTAGAGGGCTGGCTTCATGTAAACAGCTGTAGAATAGTAGTTAGATGATTTTCTTCATGTTCTTGCAGGGAGACTGTGTCTCATCTGATGTCGTTTGCACTAAAGGAGCACTGTTAATGACATCTATACCAAATATCAGGTCAATAAATTGCTTCCCTTCATTAATCTGAGTGTCAGTGTCTACACTAATGATATTTATACAAAAGAAGGTCTCCAAGAAAGATAATAAGGACCTGTTTATTGTGACATGTGATGGTGGCCCCATTAAAAACAAGCAAATACATAGGTGGTCTCTTGACTCTAGTGAATCAAAATCATTTCACTTATTCATTCTTTCACTCTGTATTTATTCTTTGAGTGACTTCTGTGAGCCCAGAACTGTACTAGGTCTTTACAAGCAATGAACAAAAACTTTCACGGAGCTTATGGTCAGCAGGGAAACAGAAATCATCACCCACATATATAATGGACTGTGAGGGCCATTAAAGAAAAAGACAGATTTCTTTGGAAGAACTTAACAAGGGAAACAAGTTTAGATGGCATTTGACCATTTTTTCCAGAAAGCTCTGAGCTTCAGGTTGGAAAAGCTTACAGTCTTGTATGGGTGATGGTGGGTCTCTTTGGGAGTCTTTGTTGTTTAGTCACTCTGTTGTGTCCAGCTCTTTTGCGACCCCATGGACTATAGCCCGCCAGGCTCCTCTGTCTGTGGGATTTTTCAGGCAAGAATACTGGAGTGGATTGCCATTTCCTTCTCCAGGGGGTCTTCCCAATCCAAGGATCAAACCCACAGCTCCTGCCACGTCTCTGGCATTGCAGAAGGATTCTTTGCTGCTGAGCCACTGGAGTCTAGGTAGGAATGGATGCTGTGCCTCCATAACCGTCAAATCTGTATATGATTCTCAAGAAAGTAGAAGTTTCCTTATCTCAACTATTAAATAATGGAGTTCTGGTGAGATGCTTATGGATGACAACGACCGTTTGTGTAATTAACAACAGGTTCACTGTGTGTCTCTAGGCAGTTGTGTAATATTTAGACTCGCCCTCGCCACTCTCAAGCTTTAGGTGGATTTAAAAAAACGCCTTGTCCCCGTGATGCCACACTGACTATCAGTGTACATTGCTTCATGGATAAGCTGGGGCTGCTTCTGGACAGAGTATTTTTTTCTCTGAATTCTGGTGTCTGTGAGGTGACCCAGCTGATTCAGGTGTTCTCAAGCTTTCTGGACTCAGCCTGACAATGGCATCAAAGACCCTGAGTCTGACTGGTTGTCAGGAGATGCAGATGTGAAGAGCACTCTGGCTTAGCACCGCCTACAGTTCTGCTAATTCAGGAGGAGCAAATGCATGTCCAAGAAAATGCCACTCCCTGGTGGAAACATACCAGCACCTGGAAAGCTCATAAAATAGCATAAGAATAGACCTTCCATTTGTCCCTTTATCCTACTGAGTCAGGGAGCAGATACCAGGATGTGTCATCATCTGGCTGAACTGTACTATCATTCCTGAAATGTACATTACTGAAATGCATGCTTCCTCCTCCTCACTGGTTACATTATTTGAAATCTTGTATGTCAGTCACTTTTAAATTCTATCTTCCCTGGTGGCTCAGAGGGTTAAGCGTCTGTCTACAATGTGGGAGACCAGGGTTCGATCCCTGGGTCAGGAAGATCCCCTGGAGAAGGAAATGGCAATCCACTCCAGTACTCTTGCCTGGAAAATCCCATGGACGGAGGAGCCTGATGGGCTACAGTACATGGGGTCGCAAAGAGTCGGACATGACTGAGAGACTTCACTTCTTTAAATTCTATCATCTATTTTTTTTCCTCTAGGATCTCACAACTGATCCTCAGCATGTAACTCCCAAACACAGGAATTTTCAAATTTATCCTCATTATGAGAGAAGATATTTTCCAGTTTCCAAAAGGAAAGAATTACTAGTTTTATAAATTGGGTTTCCCTTCTCCTACCTGCCCAGCTGTGTCTTAGAATATTATTCAGAATTTGACTGCCATGTGTTGGCTTCAAGGGTAGGAGGAAGCCAGCATCGTTTGGGGAAATCTATTAGGTTCTTTAAGTTCACAGGTGCTTAGTCACATAACATACAATGGTATACATGTGTCTCCCAACAAGGTTCCAGGGTTGAGAGTGACTGTTAACTTCATGAGGACAAGGGTTATAACCCCTTTTATAATAATGCTTTTTTATAATGCATTTACTCCACTCACTGGAAAATGCCTGTTACATAGTAAGGACTCAGTAAATGTTTATTGAGTAAAAAAAGATATTTTGTTGAATAAAAAAGGAAAATCAGGGCTTTCTAATTGGAACTGCTAAATTTAATATTTCTAATTTAGCCCTTGGTTTAGTTAGAAATGAAAGTGTTTGAAAGCCTCACAGAGCTGAGTAGGTAAATGGTTGCTTAAGAACTAAATATTTTGCATTGATTCATTGAAGGTAAGTGAAACAAGCAAAAGTCACCAAGTGACCTTAATACTTCAGTTACGTGCTCATCTGTGTTTTACTATCACACATGTCACCTGAAAAGTTATCTGCTCTGAATCTTCTACTTGGCATTCATGTTGGTGGTGGCGAAGACAAGGGACGTCGTCCTCAGTGCCAACAAGGTGTCATCAGCCCCCAGTATTTTATGAGCGTTTTAAAAGGGTGAGCATCCAGGAATGATATTCGTGCAGTTTGTCAGGGCGCTGTGCAAGAACTACTTTGAGGAGCTGCTTCTTGGACTGAAATCAAATTGCAATGGCTCCACACAGCCGATGGAGGTTTTAATATCAGTCCAGTCCCTCACCCGCAGAGAACACTATTAATAACCAGGTAAAAGCTTTTGTGTATAAGCCGATTCCACTTACAGTTATATCATGTCAGGTGAATGTCAGTGTTAGGTCTTGTTTTAGTCATAATGACAGCTAATATGATCCATACAGGACAATAGATGGGGTGGGAAGGATTACAGAGTTAAAAATCAATCAGGGCTTTCTCATGCATTTCTATGCTTTTGTGGCTGGTTAAATCATCAAAGTCTCAAGATTGATTTTTTTTTTTTTTGCTTTAGTAATCAATCCTTCACGATCTGTTACCTTTCTCTTCTCCCTTCTTCTCCCACCCTAATTTTTTTCTTAACATTTAGACAAGAGTTAAATTCTTTCTCTAGATAAATATAGAGAGGCATTCTTTGCCCCAGAAGGAATATTTATCACAGGAGAGATTTATCTAGTTTTGGAGGCAGAGCTAGAAAGTTGTGTATGCTACTGTACCAGACAGGCAAGATATGGAGGCTGATAAGCATGAAGTAGTTTGTTCTTTTCAGAAATAAGTCATTTATGCTTGGATGTTTGGTATTTTATTTTCATCAAAGCAAAGTCTCAGTTTATAATCTCCAAAGGAAATCCGGTGTTAACATTTATACAACGAGACATGTCAGCATGAAACACCTGCATCTTCAAGCACTAAATGGAGCGACAGATCATGTATCTTTGGCTTTGAGATATATATGATATATATGTGTGTGTGTGTGTGCACGCATATTCACCAAGGTTCTAAGACACAAGGATGAGAGTGCTAATTTGAAACAGAACAGCTTGGAGGGGAAGCCATATATCTGCTACTCCTCAGAATTTAGATCTTTGTGGTTAAAAAACACTAAAAATGTAGGTAATCATCTCAGAACAGGTTGACGGTAGTTTTGTTGAGGGGTGAAAAGGAGAGAGAGTGGGACTTAGAGACGGTCAAGGAGTAGGACAGGAGCCTGTGATGGGCCCGCCTGGGAAGCTGGGGGGGCCAGTGCGCCAGCACAGCTAGGGCCGTGGGGGTCGGCTGCTTGCACAGCAGAGGGTGGCCGGAGAGCTGACCCGGAGTAACCGCGCTCCATAGGTGTGGCAACATAGGAACCTGGAAGGGGATACTCATTCATTCACTAACCACAGTCTTACATTAAATAGACACTATACAAGTTATTGTAAACCAAGAACTTGGATGCAAGGAAATAAACTTCACAACTGATGGGTGCAAGACACTTGGTACTCTAAGCACGGAGGCAGGCAGGAAGCTTTAGGGTTCAAGGATGACACTCTGGAGAACAGGGTCACAAGAACAATCCAGGAGCTTTCTCCACAGTACTTCCCGACACATGCTGCACTTAACGCCTTCTGTTTGCCCCTCCAGAATTGCTAATTTTCTTTCACTCTGTATAGAACAATCACTGGACTTGCTGTCCCTCTGGCCAACAGTGAGTCCTGATAGGAGCTTGGAGAGAAGGATGGTGTCGGCATGTGTATTCCCATCAGTGGCCTTCTTAAGTGGTAACATAGTCTGGGACTGGCTATGCCCTCTGCCCAAAGGTCAGAGCTTCTCTTGAGACAGCCAACTTGGCACACTTTTTCTTTCTGGGTTAAAAGTCAGGCTACTGTCTATCTCTTATGGTTTCCTTATACTCGGTCCACACATTTGTAAATTGTTCATTTTAATCTTCCCTCAAATTATCTTGATTGTGACACTGCCTCCTGCTACCACCCAGCCTGATACATATCCCAGTTCCATCGCCCTCCCTCCAGCTCTTCTGCTACCACCTAGTCCTGTAAGGTTACTGCACTAGCCTCCTAATTCACTGCCTCATTTCACTTTTGTGTTCCTGTAGCCTACTCATGGGGTTCTATGGTGGTTCAGTGGTAAAGAATCCACCTGCAATGCAGGAGATGCCAATTCAATCCTTGGGTTGGGAAGATCCCCTGGAGAAGGAAATGGCAACCCACTCCAGTATTCTTGCCTGGGAAATTCCATGGACAGAGAAGACTGGTGGGCTACAGTCTATGGGGTCACAAAAAGTCAGACACAACCGAAACAACTGAGCAAAGCCTACTATTACGTAGCAACCAAAACAATCTTTTAAAAAATGTAAATAGGATCATAAAAATCTCCTGCTTAAAACCCTTAAATGACTGCCCAGCACTTTTGTAAAATACAAAGTTCTTACCCTGATTTGGGATACTCTTCATGGAAGAATCCCTTCTTTCTATTCTGGCCTCATCGATGACTACACTCTGCCTCAAAACTATGTTCCAACTACCCTGGCCTTCTCTGATCACCAAAATACTCCAATGATTTTCCTCTCTGAACATTACATTGGCTGCTCTTACCAGCCAAATCTCAGAAATGTCATGCATGACCTACCAAGATAATATGGCCAAGCAGTCATTTTTCCATGACATTATCTCTACTTACTACATAGCTTCCTGCCTAACTGCTTCTTTCTATCTATCTATTCATCTACCCATCCTCCCATTAGAATCTAAGCTCTACTGGAACAGGGAACTTGTCTTGTTCTGTACTGTATCTCTACCACACCATACAGTATCTGACATATAGTTGGCACTCATAAGCTTATTGAATGAATGGATAAGTTCCGTTCAGTCACTCAGTTGTGTCCGACTCTTTGTGACCCCATGAACCACAGCACACCAGGCCTCCCTGTCCATCACCAACTCCCAGAGTCCACCCAAACCCATGTCCATTGAGTTGGTGATGCCATCCAACCATCTCATTGTCTGTCATCCCCTTCTCCTCCTACCCTCAATCTTTCCCAGCATCAGGGTCTTTTCCAATGAGTTAGCTCTTCGCATGAGGTGGCCAAAGTACTGGAGTTTCAGCTTCAACATCAGTCCTTCCATTGAACAACCAAGACTGATCTCCTTTAGGATGGGCTCGTTGGATCTTCTTGCAGTCCAAGAGACTCTCAAGAGGCTTCTTCAACACCACAGTTCAAAAGCATCAATTCTTTGGTGCTCAGCCTTATTCACAGTCCAACTCTCACATCCATACATGACCACTGGAAAAACCATCAGTTCAGTTCAGTCACTCAGTCGTGTCCGACTCTTTGCGACCCCATGAATCGCAGCACGCCAGGCCTCCCTGTCCATCACCAACTCCCGGAGTTCACTCAGACTCACGTCCATCGAGTCAGTGATGCCATCCAGCCATCTCATCCTCTATCGTCCCCTTCTCCTCCTGCCCCCAATCCCTCTCAGCATCAGAGTCTTTTCCAATGAGTCAACTCTTCGCATGAGGTGGCCAAAGTACTGGAGTTTCAGCTTTAGCATCATTCCTTCCAAAGAACCCCCAGGGCTGATCTCCTTTAGGATGGGCTTGTTGGATCTCCTTGCAGTCCAAGGGACTCTCAAGAGTCTTCTCCAACACCACAGTTCAAAAGCATCAATTCTTCGGCGCTCAGCTTTCTTCACAGTCCAACTCTCGCATCCATACATGACCACAGGAAAAACCATAGCCTTGACTAGACGGAGCTTTGTTGGCAAAGTAATGTCTCTGCTTTTCAATATGCTATCTAGGTTGGTCATAACTTTTCTTCCAAGGAATAAGTGTCTTTTAATTTCATGGCTGAAGTCAACATCTGCAGTGATTTTGGAGCCCCCAAAAATGAAGTCTGACACTGTTTCCCCTGTTTCCCCATCTATTTCCCATGAAGTGATGGGACCAGATGCCATGATCTTAGTTTTCTGAATGTTGAGCTTTAAGCCAAAGTTTTCACTCTCCTCTTTCACTTTCATCAAGAGGCTTTTTAGTTCCTCTTCACTTTCTGCCATAAGGGTGGTGTCATCTGCATATCTGAGGTTATTGATATTTCTCCCGGCAATCTTGATGCCAGCTTGTGCTTCTTCCAGCCCAGCGTTTCTCATGATGTACTCTGCATATAAGTTAAATAAGCAGGGTGACAATATACAGCCTTGAAGTACTCCTTTTCCTATTTGGAACCAGTCTGTTGTTCCATGTCCAGTTCTAACTGTTGCTTCCTGACCTGCATATAGGTTTCTGAAGAGCAGGGCAGGTGGTCTGGTATTCCCATCTCTTTCAGAATTTTCCACAGTTTATTGTGATCCACACAGTCAAAGGTTTTGGCATAGTCAATAAAGCAGAAATAGATGTTTTTCTGGAACTCTCTTGCTTTTTCCATGATCCAGTGGATGTCGGCAATTTGATCTCTGGTTCCTCTGCCTCTTCTAAAACCAGCTTGACCATCTGGAAGTTCACGGTTCACGTATTGCTGAACCCTGGCTTGGAGAATTTTGAGCATTACTTTACTAGCATGTGAGATGAGTGCAATTGTGCAGTAGTTTGAGCATTCTTTGGCATTGCCTTTCTTTGGGATTGGAATGAAAACTGACCTTTTCCAGTCCTGTGGCCACTGCTGAGTTTTCCAAATTTGCTGGCATATTGAGTGCAGCACTTTCACAGCATCATCTTTCAGGATTTGAAATAGCTCAACTGGAATTTCATCACCTCCATTAGCTTGTACAGAAGACAGAGATCAAGACCATCCTCATGGAAAAGAAATGCAAAAAAGCAAAATGGCTGTCTGGGAAGGCCTTACAAATAGCTGTGAAAAGAAGAGAAGTGAAAAGCAGAGGAGAAAAGGAAAGATATAAGCATCTGAATGCAGAGTTCCAAAGAATAGCAAGAAGAGATAAGAAAGCCTTCCTCAGCAATCAATGCAAAAAATAGAGGAAAACAGCAGAATGGGGAAGACTAGAGATGTCTTCAAGAAAATCAGAGATACCAAGGGAACATTTCATGCAAAGATGGGCTCGATAAAGGACAGAAATGGTATAGACCTAACAGAAGCAGAAGATATTAAGAAGAGGTGGCAAGAATACACAGAAGAACTGTACAAAAAAGATCTTCACGACCCAGATAATCATGATGGTGTGATCACTGACCTAGAACCAGACATCCTGGAATGTGAAGTCAAGTGGGCCTTAGGAAGCATCACTACAAACAAAGCTAGTGGAAAAACCATAGCCTTGACTAGATGAACCTTTGTTGACAAAGTGATATCTCTGCTTTTTAATATGCTGTCTAGGTTGGTCATAACTTTTCTTCCAAGGAGTAAGCATCTTTTAATTTCATGGTTGCATTCACCATCTGCAGTGATTTTGGAGCCCCCCAAAAATAAAGTCAGCCACTGTTTCCACTGTTTCTCCATCTATTTGCCATGAAGTGATGCCATGAATGAATGGATAAATGAGTGGGCAAATAAGAGGACCCAGTTCTAGAAGGAACAGAGAATAAACCTAGTTTCTAAGACAGAAATTCAAGCAGGAAATATGCAAGGATTGGGCTACTAGAGCTCTAATACTCTTTAATAAGTGAAAGTTGCTCCGTCGTGTCCAACCCTTTGAGACCCCATGGACTATAACCCCCGGGCTCCTCTGTCCATGGGGATTCTCCAGGTAAGGATACTGGATGAGTTGCCATGCCCTCCTCCAGGAGATCTTCCCAACCCAGGGATCAAACCCAGTTCTCCCGCATTGCAGGCAGATTCTTTACCAACTGAGCCACCAGGGTAACACTCTTTAGGACCAGATAGGAACTGTTTTGTTGTGTTTGATGGAGGGTCTGGGGGTTATGTGGTAATGGCCAGATAAGAACTCTAGAGTCATGCTGGGGTCAGAGTTCTTCATCTTTTGTGCATGTGTGCCATAGACCCCTTTGAAAGTTTGATGAAGCCAATAAATCCTTTCTCATAAAATATATTTAATGCATAAAATAAAATCTCTAGAAGTATAAGAAAAACCAATCATATTGAAACACAGTTATAAAATGTTCTAAAATTATGGTTAGTATTACATTTGCTTTATTTAATAGATTAATAATAAAATAAATCTGATACATGTAACCACCAGAATTTTGAAATAGTGATAAATATAAATGGTATTTAGAGATAATGGCATCAACATAGTAGTAATATGAAAAAAAGTATATATATATGTAATTTCTGTAAGTTTCAGATGTGCTTATTTTGCTCTGGCTTGTCTGCATTCACAGTTCAAGGAAATACCAAATTTTGTTAGAATGTAGTGAAAATAATTGTCCTCTCACTGAAGTTCACAGACATCCTTTATTCTATCCATGGGCCCTTAGAAGTCCCTTTAGAAACTTAATGGAGCTGGGCCTAGAGATGGAAGTGCAGCAGCTCCTCCAAGGGTAGAGCGGACTGGCAGAGGCATGTACTGCTGCCAAAACACTGCTCTGTAAGAACACTGAAATGACCCCAGGATGACCAGAGACTTGTGAATCGCAAAAGAGCTGAGAATCTAAGGATGCTCTCTCGCACAGATCCAAACCACTATCCTTTTGAAAACTGAATTTCTCCACTGGAAATCATGAGAGAGAATACTTTCTGATGTGATGTTTGGGGCTTGATACTTTCCAATAGTCAAAGAAACAGTTTTAGGAGGAGGATTCATGCAGTGTCTCTGTGTTTCTCTTGGTTCCCATACACATAAAATGAAACCCTGCAGTTCTGCAGGACATTCCACACATATTTGCTATAAAAAAGAATCCCCCTTGAAGAGTGTTTTAGGGTAAGCCATTCAAGCTCTACCATTGAATCCGGAATGCATAAGCACTTACAGATGGGGTTCCTTTGGTTCATTCATCACATTTATGATCCGTAGACTCTCCCCAAAGTAGTTTCCTCTTTAACCACATTGGTTTGGGATGTATGAAATACATCTGTAATTGATCAGAGTTGGAGATGCTCCCACTCACCCCATTTAGAAGATGAGTTCACTTGCAGGTACCCCCTGCTCCTGGATACAAGAAAACAGGCCCAGAGCAAGATAGCCCTTCAAAATGCAGACTTGTGGCTTATTATTTGCTTGGATGTCCTTGTCTTCATCAATCAGAGGACTTTAATGGAATGCAGATTATTCATATGAAATCTCTGAAAATAATGGAGGTCCTTTCCTATGTATTTTGTGGGACAGGTCTACAGCTTGGAAAGTTTCTCACAAATTTAGCCCTTAAGATTGTTTTGGTCCAATTAGAAGAACAGAGGAATTTAAATCTAGGCATTGAGTAATTCAAGGGGCCATAGAACCTTGATATGTATTGAACCAGAGTCTGGTGTGCAAAACTTGGAAATCCTTCAGGGTTTTCTTGTTGTGTGCCACCTATCAGTTCATCTTATATAGGAAGGTTTTCCAGGGGTAACTAATCCTAATGCTTTGTGACAGATCTTGGCTTTGTGGCAAATTTTCAAGTGGATTTGAATGGCTTTGGGTTGCTGAAATAATTCAATACAATGTAGGTTGACATGTGACATCTTATTTTATTAAGCAAAGAAATTGGAATGGAAATCAAGAGCATGAAACATTCTTTGCTAAAATAAATCAGCAATAATTCCCTATAGGGCTGGAGGAGAGGAAAGTCTGGCCTTATAAGCCTGCCCTTCTGACGTCTGACAATCAAATTAAAGCCAGGTGTAAGCTGTATCACCAGAGTCTGTCCCTTCTAATCACTTCCTGGTTTTTGTAGCTACTATATGGGATTCTGATAAGTAGCACATGCTTTCTCGGTAGGGACTTCTGAAAATACTCCACAGAAATCATGAAACCATGTAAAAAGGGGAAAAATCCCCACTTTTTGGTTTGAGTTTATAGTGTGGAGTGCTAAGAGCTTGTTGCTCATGGAATGGATGATTTTTCATCCTGTCGGCTCTGACACAGCTGATTGTTGTTTGTGTCTGATGGCCTTCCAGGCCATAGTTCTCCGAGAGGGTCAGATTGAAACACATTAGTACTAACTAGAATTCAATGCCCTTGACAGGAAGTCACAGTTGAACCTGACTTAGGATTGTGGCCCAGGGTCCTCTCTGTTTCCACTCCCAGGTCAAAGGCTTATTACCCTTTAAGCCTAAACTTTTACAAGTAATTAACAGTTGAATCTTCTCTGAGCTCAATTCTCTTATCCATTTTCTAACCAAATTCCCATTGAAAACAACAACTAGGCTTATTGATTTAATTTAGACTAATTTAATTTTAATCGATGATAGCAGTTGCCTTCATTGGAAGTTTAAATTAAGAAAGTCCCAATGAAGTAAACTAATGGATTTTGGTATTTCATAAATACTTATCTTGAAAATGTTATGTCTAGCTGTGCCTTTAAAAGAAGTAGAGTTCTTTAACTTTTGAAAAGCATAAGAATCAAGTAAAGAAATGATTTGTCAGAAATAATTGAACACTCATAGGGTTGAAAGCTCTGTCTAAAATCCTGTTCTCCACATTGAGAAGTGATTGGTTTAAGATATGGGAGAATGGCATTGAAACATGTAAAATATCATGTATGAAATGAGTTGCCAGTCCAGGTTCGATGCACGATACTGGATGCTTGGGGCTAGTGCACTGGGACGACCCAGAGGGATGGTATGGGGAGGGAGGAGGGAGGAGGGTTCAGGATGGGGAACACATGTATACCTGTAGCGGATTCATTTTGATATTTGGCAAAACTAATACAATTATGTAAAGTTTAAAAATAAAATAAAATTTAAAAAAGAAAGAAAGAAAAAAAAAAAGACTAATTTCCCATAAGCCACTGTGTTGAACACTCATTCACCTTGAAAGCCAAGTCAGAGTGAGGGGAACTTTGTCAAGGGAGCAGAATCCTGACAGCACAAATTTCATTCTTTTCTAATTACTTTAAAAAAAAAAGCCACCCCCCGCCCCTCAGCATGTAGGGAGAAATCTAGGCCTTGTTGCTATTTTAAGAAAAAAATGATTAGTCTTTTTCTTGCTATGAAAACTTTAGCTCATGAATCTTCCAGTGATTTTTAGGACTTAGGAATAATTTGAAGACTGGACTTTGTATGTCGAAGCCTTAAATGCTGTGGTCAGAAGTGCCCAACATTAAGTTATGTTTTAAATTCTGTTTGGTTCCCTCCACTTCCATTCTGAGTTCTAATGTCTTTTCATCTTGGCCGGAAGCTGCAGCTATTTTTCTCTGTGTTTGACCTAGCCATTTATTCCACTTTCTTTTGGCAGAAGAATAGAAAACAACATTTGCAGCATCCCTAAATTAATTATACTTTTCTCAAGCTAAAGAACTGTGACAGAACCACAAAACAGCAACTGAAAACTAATTCCTTAAAAGAATATGAAAAAAGGAAGTTGTATAAGATAGGGTAATTAATCTTGCAATAAAAATAATTGTTTACAGTTAAAATTAATGTAACATGCATTCCTCAGCAGATAATAAATTATGGACTTTCTCATTAGCATTTGAATTGATTTCCTCTAATTTCTGAGGAGCCCATGAGCATGTGACTAGATTAAGTTTAATTGGACTACAGCTGGTGCTGATTGTATGCACATGGGGTGGGCACTTTGCTGACTGATTGGCTGTCTCTGCATTTTGTTTCCATTATCTTTCTCTTTCTCCACTGTTTTTTTTCCTCCAGGTAGAAAGACTGAAAATACTAGGGTCTTGATATGGAATTAAACTAGAGAAAGGATGGTAGCTTTGGATAATGTTAGGCAATGAGTTCCCACCAAGAATGATTATGATATAATATATGATTATCATATACTTGTTATTAACCATCTTCTCATCATTACATAATTATTATTTTGTCAACAGCTATTTACTGAGCATTTTCCATGTACTGGTATTGCACTCAGTACTTCATGTGTCATTTAATCTTTACAACAGTAGATGTTATTATTCTTCCCATTTTAGGAATGAGTAAATTAAAGTTCAGAGGGGTAAATAATTTGTCCAAAGTGGCACAGATAAATATGTTAGAATTGAGATTGGAAAGGTTTTTTGTTTTTTTTGAATTCTAGGGATCATGCTGTTAACCATTTTACTATTCTGGTTATTTGACATTTCAAGCAGTGTAATTACCCTGACAGTGGGGAATGAAAAATAAGTAGTCTGTGTTCCTAACTAAGCATCTGGGTGATCAGCAGAGCATCTACAGAAAGACGAAATAGCTAAGAAGGGGTTAACTTGGAGCTGATGAAGGACTATATGGTCACCATGAAGATAGGCAAGGTTTCTCAGAGGCCCATAATTAGGAAAAAAACATGAGTCCAATTAATATTGGGATTCCTAAGAAGTGGGAAGCAACCAGTATTTCACAAAAATTGAGGGGATGAATTGGTAAAATTTAGGCCCAGTTCTACTAGGTTGTATCTGATTAGAGCTGAGAAAATTAAGAGGAAAAGAGTAATGGTTCTACAATGGATGTTTTCTTTTAGAATAAATTTCTCACTTACATGAAGTAGAAGAACTATTTAGAGCAATTTGAAAAATAAGCTCCTCCAGATTTTGGTGGTGTGATGCTTTGGTGTCTTTCTCTCTTGAGAGAGAACTTGGGTCCCATCCCAATAGGAATAGCTCAAACCTATTGCCTTATTGATTGGAGAAGGAAATGGCAACCCACTCCAGTGTTCTTGCCTAGAGAATCCCAGGGAAGGGGGAGCCTGGTGGGCTGCCGTCTATGGGGTCGCACAGAGTCGGACACGACTGAAGCGACTTAGCAGCAGCAGCAGCATTGCCTTATTGATATATGGATGTATACATAAAGGACAAGTTTGGGAGTAGGGGTTCTCTCAGCAGAAGATAAAATAATTTTAGGTGAATTTAGTGCCTTTTTCTTCAGATTGCCATTAGCACCCACACTTACCCAGCGCCCTCGTTTTACTCTGCCTTACCGCACAGTCAGCTGTTGACATGATGGTTTCCCAAACACTGGGCACTCCTGTGCAGATGGGGCCTCTAGGTGTGACAAATAAATACACCAAAGTGCAGGTATTAGCTACAAATCTACATAAAAATTTCCTAATTCTAAATATAGCTAGATCTTGAAAACTTTTTCTTTCTCTCTTGTTTGCCAAATATCTCTTACCACACAATATTGTATTCAGTAGGTTATTAATGAATTCAAATGTTATATGTAATTATATGGAGAAAGAGGATTTGATCATGGTACCCAATATCAGTGTGAACAAAAAAAGAAGACGTTAGAAAACATATTATACTTCTGAATATATAACTTTGATCAAGGTAGAGACTTGCCAGAGTATTAAACAGGGGACCCATATTTTTAAAATATACACACACAATTTAGGTTTCTCCTCCCTGCTTAAATATTAATCATGGGAAAGAAATAAAAATTAGACACTTGGCTGATGTGCCTATGTTTTAGTTGAGCTGACATGTCCAATATAAATGCCAACCAGTCTGCTTGGAGCCTACTTGGATCCTTTGACTTTTGGCATTTTTCACTAAGTTCCTAGATGGCTCCTCTCTTTTTCACTCTCCTCTTGTTTGGAGCTGTTAAAAATCTGTAATCCCTAGTCTTTGTTCCAGTTTTATCAGAAGTTGAAATACAGCCCCCACTTAAATTTTCCCAATAAACAAAGTGCCATGTTGTCGCAGCCTAGCCTTTCACCTCGTTACGGTGGTAGCGGAGTGTGATGTCACAGTTGACCCAGTACCAGCCTGCCCATAAATGATACAGCCTGTTCCCCCTTTGCTTCCTGGCTCAAGCACCGGGAAGGAGCTTAGTATGAAATTCATGCCGTGTTGACAGATTTAAAAGTTGCTACAAACTCTAACAGACAGCAACTGCAGTTTGTAGACACACACAACATGCACCGTTCTCTTGTATTCCGAAGTGATGACATTCTTCGTTTAAAGAGTTACGTTTATATAGCTCATTACTGTGGCCTGTCTATGAAATGAGGGTGGTGGAGAGAAGGGGAAAGAAGGCTGAAGACATTTACCAGAAGAATTTTCCAAATGTTAATGAGCAGCTTAAAGGGCTGCACACGTGTTGCAATGTAATTGGGTTTGGTGCCTTGTGGGGACTCTCAAGCTTTTCCACGCTTGCCCATTGTACTTTGAGAGGTGGAATGCGCCCCTTAGATTTCTAACACTTTGGCTCGGAAGATCCACATGGTGCTAAATTGTAAATCTGCAGACAGCCAACAAACAGGGCCAAGCTCCAGTGACTCTGGTTTGGTTTGGGCTTTTCAAGCAATTAAATGAATGGCAGTCTCTAAATGTCCCCGGGGAGGTACAACGTGCTATGAGGAGAATTTACTGGAAAGGGGCAAGGACGGGTTCCTTCCCTGTTATGGGGACTTTTCCTGGAAAAAAAGAATAAGCAATTATATCCAAACGTGTCCTGAGAATCTTGCCAACCTGCTCCTATTTCTTAGTGCCCATCACCTTCATAGTCTGAGTTCTCCATTGGGAAGGCCTTGGATTTTTTCCATGTGAAGCAATTGCAGCTCATATTGAGCTTATATTGCAGTTAAATATGTGTACATTTTGAATGGTTTCCTTTGGGTACCAAAGGGGAAAGGGGTGGTGGGGGTTGCAAATTAGGGGTATAGGTTTAAGAGATACAAACAACTGTGTGTAGAATAGATAAGCAATAAGGATATATTATATAGCACAGGGAATTATAGCCATTATCTTGTAATAACATTTAATGGAGTATAATCTGTAAAAATACTGAATCACAATGCTTCATACCCGAGATTAACATAATACTGTAAATAAACTATACTTCAACAACAACAACAAAAAATAAAAGATTTCCCTTTGGTCATTTTGCAGACTCTTATACAGCAGCTATGTCCATCTATCAGAGAAGGAGCAAGATGCTCCTCGATCTTGATCCAAGAAGACAGGTTGTCCCCATTGTAGGTTGTCTCCAGATTCCTGGCACAGGGGCAGGGTGTGGGGATAACCACACTGGGGAGTGGTGAGCTGCTGGGTGGGATTCACAGATGCCAGGGCTTCTGCCCTCTCTGAAATAATGCATGGGGGCCATGGAGAGCTTCCGGTTGCATGTTGCCAGTCTGGGTGATGGAGAAGGCAATGGCACCCCACTCCAGTACTCTTGCCTGGAAACTCCCATGGACGGAGGAGCCTGGCAGGCTTCAGCCCATGGAGTCGCTCAGAGTTGGGCATGACTGAGTGACTTCACTTTCACTTTTCACTTTCGTGCATTGAAGAAGGAAATGGCAACCCAGTCCAGTGTTCTTGCCTGGAGAATCCCAGGGATGGGGGAGCCTGGTGGGCTGCCGTCTATGGGGTCGCACAGAGTGGGACATGACTGAAGCGACTTAGCAGCAGCAGCAGCAGTCTGGGTGAACTTAGTTTTGACTTTTGTTATAATTCAGGAGAGAGTTTTATTGAACAGTGGAAAGTCCTTGATTTAGGGGACCATAAATTACTCCTGCAGAAGTAGGGTGCTATTGACTAGCGCAGTGATTCTGTAAAGTGGTCTGAAGCTTCTTAAGGCAAGAGTCATAGGTTTTCTGAAGTTGCATTGGCTTAGGTGTAAGTTTGGCCATGATGATGGCCTAGTGAAATGAGTCCCTTCTGCCTCAGTTATTTCTTTGAAGGCATATGCTTGTAATTCTTATTATTGTGAGGGTGCTAGTCACTGGCTTAGCATGCCAGCTGGACTGGGTTGACTCTTCATTAACCTTTTAATTTTCTGCCTGGGTTCCTATTTTGGCGATCAGTTGTATTGCAAAATACTCTCTTTTTGGTTTGATCTTAATTGTTTCATGGCGATTGAACATGAAGAGCAATATGAAATTAAGTGGATAGTATTTAGATATGAGTATTTTCAGCCTTTGTATTTGGATTTAAACTCAGTAACAACAGAAATAAAAAAGGAGGTTGTTCTGAGGTAACTCCCCATTTGCACGATTAGGTAAAGCTCAGAGGAACAATCTGAATGTTAGATGAGTCTCCAAATTCAGAAGAATCTTTAAACTACTAATGTCAACCATGAGGCATCAAAGATCATTAACCACCCTTCTCCTTTTCCCCTCAGTGTGACCAACAGTGTATGTCTCAGGTATCAGGAAGCCATAAATATGTTTGTCACATCCTCTGGTCCTATGTAGGGAGTTAAGGTAGACACAAAGCAACAAAATTCTGTAAAGCAATTATCCTTCAGTTAAAAAATAAATAAATTAAAAAAAAAACTAATAATTGGAGGTGGCTTGAAAGTGCAGTGGTATAACATACTCTGGGAATTTGGTAGGATAGCTCACTTTTTCCCATAATTGTCCCAGAAAAATCATCCTAAAGCCTCTGTTAGATGCTTTCACACAGGAGAGAGGTTAAATCATCTCATTTAATCTTTTCAACATCCTGGAAATGTAGGTATTATTATTTTAATTTACCTAATTAGGAAAGTACGAGTCCCAGAGATTAATTAACTTATTCAAGATCCCGTAGAGGGAATAATGTTGTTAGAATTTGAATCCAGGTCAAACTATGTCAGATTGGGGCACTGTTTTATAAGTAAGTAACGTAGCTCAGTCATGTCCAACTCTTTGCAACCCCATGGACAGTAGCCTACCAGGCTCCTTTGTCCATAGGATTTTCCAGGCAAGAGTACTGGAGTGGGTTGCCATTTTTTTTTCCAAGGGGATGGTGAAAGACCAAGTGTCAGGAGACAGTTCAGTTCAGGTGCTCAGTTGTGTGCGACTCTTTGCAACCCCATGGACAGCAGCATGCCAGGCTTCCCTGTCCATCGCCAATTCCCAGAGCTTACTCAAACTCATGCTCATCGAGTCAGTGATGCTGTCCAACCATTTCATCCTCTGTCATCCCCTTCTCCTGCCTTCAATCTTTCCCAGCATCAGGGTCTTTCCAATGAGTCAGTTCTTCGCATCAGGTGGCCAAAGGATTGGAGTTTCAGCTTCAGCATCAGTCCTTCCAATGATTATTCAGGACTGATTTCCATTAGGATGGACTGGTTGGATCTCCTTGCAGTCCAAGGGACTCTCAAGAGTCTTCTCCAACACCACAGTTCAAAAGCATCAATTCTTCGACTCTCAGCTTTCTTTATAGTCCAACTGTCACATCCATATATGTCTACTGGAAAAACCATAGCCTTGACTAGACGGACCTTTGTTGGCAAAGTAATGTCTCTGCTTTTTAATATGCTATCTAGGTTGGTCATAGCTTTTCTTCCAAGGAGTAAGTATCTTTTAATTTCATGGCTGCAGTCACCATCTGCAGTGATTTTGGAGCCCCCCCCCAAATAAAGTCTGTCACTGTTTCCATTGTTTCCCCATCTATTTGCCATGAAGTGATGGAACTGGATGCCATGATCTTAGTTTTCTGAATGCTGAGTTTTAAGCCAACTTTTTCACTCTCCTCTTTCACTTTCATCAAGCAGATTTTTAGTTCTTCACTTTCTGCCATTAGTGTCATCTGCATATCTGAGGTGATTGATATTTCTCCTGGGCAATTTTGACTCCAGCTTGTGCTTCATCCAGCCCAGCATTTTGCATGATGTACTCTGCATATAAGTTGAATAAGCATGGTGACAATATACAGCCTTGATGTACTCCTTTCCTGATTTGGAACCAGTCTGTTGTTCCATGTCCAGTTCTAACTGTTGCTTCTTGACCTGAATACAGATTTCTCAGGAGGCAGGTCAGGTGGTCTGTCTGGTATTCCCATCTCTTGAAGAATTTTCCATAGTTTGTTGTGATTCACACAGTTAAAGGCTTTGGTGTAGTCAATAAAGCAAAAGTATATGTTTTTCTGGAACTCTCTTGCTTTTTCGATGATCCAACGGATGTTGGTGATTTGATCTCTGGTTCCTCTACCTTCTCTAAATCCAGCTTGAACATCTGGAAGTTCAGTTTCAGGAGACAGAAACAACAACAAAACCAAGCTCTAGGAATTTAAAGGTTAATGTGAAGCTCTACTGGTCTGTTTTGAAGTTCTGTGTGGTTTGGGGTAGTAATCAGGAAGTATAAGCCTTGGAAAGGCTGGGATTCTATTTTGGAGGACTTGGAATTGCTGGCTCCAGTCAAGGGAGCCCTCCAGTGACTGTCAGACTGTCTGTCAGGTTCACTATGGGAGTTCCCAGCACTTAGTACTGGGTTAGCTAAAAAGTTTGTTTGGATTTTTCCGTATGAACTTTTTGGTCAACCTAATACTACACCGGTGGCTCAGAGGTTAAAGCGTCTGCCTACAGTGCGGGGGACCTGGGTTCAATCCCTGGGTCGGGAAGATCCTCTGGAGAAGGAAGTGGCAACCCACTCCAGTACCCTTGCTGGAAAATCCCATGGACGGAGGAGTGCGGTAGACTATAGTCCATGGGGTCGCAAAGAGTCGGACAGGACTGAGCAACTTCACTTCACTTCAATACTACACTGAAGAGTTATAGGCACTCAATAGCTAAGAAAGGAAGGGATGGAATAAGGGAAGAAGTGGGGGTAGAGGGGAAAAAGGAGGTAAGAAGGAAGAGAGGAAAAAAGGGGTTATTAAATTTTGTTCCCCTGGGGAGTGATATGCTAAGTGATGTTTGGGACCTCTAATCTTGATGTAGATATTTAGAAAGGCATGTGACTGGTGGAGCCTAAAGGCAAAGTTAAATGATGGAAAGAACATCAAATTTAAACTACACATGTTCAAATTTGGATTTAGAAAAATTTTGACTCATGATCCATATATGGTTGCTGTTGGGCAATTCTTTTTTTTTTTTTTTTTTTTTTGCTGCCTTAAAAATCTATCTAAATTCATGCTTCCTAAAATGTTATATCTGGTTGGAACTCTGTCTCACTTGGGTAAATAATGTGAAGTGACTGGAGATGAAGTGCTTAATTGCTTGTTTAATGTTTCCAATATATACACAGTTGGGACTGTCTTAATGTTACTCAGCCTTAAAATTCACTCTTTCAAACCTTTCTCCTAGTAAATGCCAGGTTATTTTGGTAATCAGGGATGATTATTGTGATGATGACCAATTGTACATGAGTCGTTAGGCTGTCAGGGTTCATGGCTTTATGTGATCAGTCAGAAATTTGAAGAAAATAAATTTGAATTTCACTTTGGACCCTGGGGCCAAAAGAGTGCCTGGTGCTCAATAGATATTTTCCATGTGAATGAATGCATGTAATAGTTGGTCAAATCACCTAAACTTGACCTGGGTGTTAGATGGGAATAGCCATGAGTAGAAATAATTTAATGACTCAATTTTTAACTCAAATAATTTAATGACTCAATAATTTTCTTAAATTAATGTCTCTGTTTTTATTCCTATTCCTGCCTCCTAAATCTAAATCCTTATCATTTTATAATTAATATTCTGCAGTAGTTTAATAGCTGGTTTTCCTTTCTCCCACCATTTTTCTTCCAGTCCCCTGAAACCCCCAAAAGTTCATGTCCAGATACAATAATAATATAATAAACTCCTCAAAAATTTTATCATTTGTTTTTTTTATTAGTTTATTCATTCTAAAATTCCTTTTGCATGCCTCCCTGTGTAAAGTAATTATCCAGGTGTAATGGGAGGTGGACACACAGTAAGGGAAGAATATACAATATTATAGCAGATAGTGTTTTGCCCACCCCTGGATTCTATAAGCAACTTTTATATTAAAAAAACCAATCTTTCCATTTTTGAACCTGGAAGGTCGGGAGGTGGGGTAGCAATAGCCTGCTCATACCTGGTGAAACTTCTCATTCCTCAGGCCTCTCATTGCATCTCCCTGTCTTATTTTCTCTCCCTTCCTTTTATAGTGGAACATTTGTCTGCCTTTCAGTAATAGAGTCTTCAACAGCTCCACAGGTGAATCATGTTTTGCTCATGTACCATGCTCATTTCTACCTTTCCGCTCTTATGGAACTGTTGCCTTCTTCCCTCCTTGAACATTTCTCCCACTTGCTCTTTAACATCCAGCTTAATTTCAATTTTCTCCACTGAACTGTCTTATGCCGCAGCTTCTGCTTACACATTCTTTCCTGAATCAAAGGATTTAAATTCTTAGTTAAATCTATTATGTACTTATTTCCCATTTAAGTCTCTCCACTCTTCCTATGGATGATGAGTCTTTGTATCAGTGATTCTATTTTTGTTTTTGTGGATGCCCTATATCCCTGGCCCAGCACTCCATTTCATCTAACAATCGCTAACCCATAGGAGAGTGTTTCTTCATCAGGTGGGGGTACAGTTGTGAGCATGTTGAACCTGAGACTATCTGTTATTAATTAATTGATATTTTTATAGTACTTAATAGTAAAATACAAAGAATGAAAAGACAGCTAAAATTGTTTTATATTCTCAAGAGATCAAAATGAAGATTTATCTTACACAGCTGCTTTTGTTACAGGAAATGGTTTCTTTTGACTCATGCTGCCCAAATGATTTCATTATTGTTGCTATTGTTAATTTCATCAATTTTAAAAAGAGAAATTTGAATTGTCGTTGGCTTTCATAAATCCATTATTTTATGACCTGCTGAGAAGAATTTTGTTGCAGAATTTAAAGGGAGCTGAACTGGCATTATGAAATCAGAAAAAATCTGGATCTTTTAAAGCCAGCTGTACTTTCTTGACCAGGGGTCTGGATTAACAACAAATCAAAGGAAAGCCTATGGGACCAAATGTTGGTTCACTGAGCAAGTCCTCATCAAAGAATGGTGTGTGCATGTGTGGAGGTCATGCAGCAGGCTGTCGCATGTTGTCACTCTATCCTTCATGAACTTTGGGGGTCCTACGTAGCATCTTCAGGAAAGCAAAGAGAAACTTTTCTAGAATGCTTCACCTTCCAGTGAGAATGAATGATTTTCTGTTGTTTTATCCCACGTGTGGTCATTATGGAAACATTTCCAGCCAAGCCCTGGCTGGATCTTGCCTCACAGTTTGAAGCTGTGATACTTGCATCTGTATTCTGCAACAGCTTGTAAAGTTGTTTCTTGACCAAATCAGAGTTTTCTATTGGGATTATGTTATTTCAGATAATAAATATGCAAGACACAGAGTATCACCTACAAATTGGCACAGACAGGATTTTGAAAATGTGAGTATTTCTCCCCTTTAAAAATATTGATAAGTGTGTTAACTTTAGTCATCATTAAACTTTTTTTAGTGATGTAAAGGATTGTGTGTTAGTTAGTCGTGTCTGACTCTGTGCGACCCTATGGGCTATAGCCAGCCAGCCTCCTCTGTCCATGGGATTCTCCAGGCAAGAATACTGGATGAGGTAGCAATTCTCTTCCCCAGGGGATCTTCTCAACTCAGGGTTAAGGACTATAGTTGTGAAATAAATAGCCTAAACAATATTTTCAACAATTCTAATTTGGTTTCCAAGTATACATTTTGTTGTTGACAAAATGAGAAATCCATCTTAAATCTCAGAAACTATATAACATACTAAAATTTTATGCCATCAAAGCCAAGAACACAAAAGAAAAGACTAATAATTTGACTACATTAAAAACAAAATCATAGTACAACAAAAGCACACCCTACAGTCAAAGGTAAAGATAAAGACAAACGTGGAAAAGACTTATACAGCATATGACAAGGGGATTCCATCTCTAATATACAAAGAGCTCCTACAAATTAATAAAAGTGTGACCATGATAATAGAATAATACAAATAGCAAAAAAATATGTAAAAGAATACTAAAGCCCATGAATAATCAAAAAACTACAACTTAAAACAGCAATAGACATCTTCTTCTATGAAATGAATGAATATTGAAAGAACTTATTGCTGATAGGAAAATCGGGAAGCATATGCTTTTATAAACTTTTGATAGTGATAAAAATTCATCTAACATATTCTGTTGGCAGCTCAACATAATGTCAGAATGAAAGCTCTGTAAACTCCTTGGTTCAGGAATTCCACTTCTTCAAGTGTGTTTGAAGGGAATCACTGGATAAACACATGAAATTGTACAGATGAGGGTATCCATCACAGCATTGTTTATAACAGAAACTGAAATCAATCTAAATGATGGCCAATAGTGGTTGATTTAATAACTAATGGTTTGACCACAGATAACCTACAGGCATTAGAAATGATGATGTAAATACGTATTTATTTAACATGGAAAAATATATCCCATGTATTGTTAAATGGAAAAAAATGACAGGCTAGATAACTGTATTTATGCCCCCACTTTTAAAAAATAATAAAAAATCTTTGTTTTGACATATGTAGATAAGGTACAGATAGAGAAAATTTTAAAGGATGTAAACAAAAGATGGCAGTCATTAATCTTTGATCATTAGTTACTAATTTTGATAAAAGTAATGAATCTCTTTATTTTGGGGACAATACCAAAATGTAGTTCTGTCCATAATTACAGATATTAATACAGTCATCTTTTAAAGGTAATATTCTTATATCTGCTTCTCAAGGTCACTCCAAGGATATAGTCACAGCCAGGCTGCTGGTGGATGCAGACATCTATGCAGTAAAATGCATGGTTAATCAGTGAGGCAAGCATAGGTTTAGATGTAGGGCTTCTAGGTGAGTGTTATTTTGAATTTTTGAACAACAGTAATGTCTGAGAAGGTGAATACAAGTCACCAAAAACAAGGCAAGGAATGAGGAGTGTGTATGAAACAGAAGAGAGCCTGTCTCCCCCAAAGTATGGTCTATGCACTCCTGGAGGCGTTTAACACATCCCATAGTGTCTTACCGGAGAAGTCGATGGCACCCCACTCCACTACTCTTGCCTGGCAAATCCCATAGACAGAGGAGCCTGGTAGGCTGCAGTCCATGGGGTCGCTAAGAGTCAGACACTGAGCAACTTCACTTTCACTTTTCACTTTCATGCATTGGAGAAGGAAATGGCAACCCACTCCAGTGTTATTGCCTGGAGAATCCTAGGGGTGGGGGAGCCTGGTGGTCTGCCGTCTATGGGGTCACACAGAGTCGGACACGACTGAAGTGACTTAGCAGCAGCAGCAGCAGCATAGTGTCTTACAGTCATTTCCCATCAACTGGCAAACTGCTTCCGACGGGAAATAGAACCTATTCCTCACATGGTTCATTGAGCATGTCCTATGTGCCAGGCATGGAATTAGACACCAGGAATACAAAGATCAACACAGACAAACCTGTCCTCCAGGAGCACAGGGCGGGGGGTGGCAGGCAGATTAAAGAGGCAAGTGCTCTGTGAGGGTTGAGGCTTGAGCGTAGTCTGTCCTAACCTGTTTTGTAGGGATCGGGGGAACCTTCCTGGAGTGTATAGCCGAAGGAATATAGCTGGAGATGCAGGAGGAGATTTGTGGAAGAGTGTGTTCTAGGCACTCTTTTTGAGCAGAGGCCTTGAGATGAGAGTGCATCGGTGGGTGGCAGCTTCCAGAGTGTAAAGGAGAGCAGAGAGCCAGGCGAGTGGGTAAGCTGGGATATGAGGTTTTCAGTCCTGGCTAAACAGGAGCATCAGTGGGAGATTAAATAAATAAATGACAAGCAAGCAAATTCAAAACAAAGGCCCCAGCCCAGTCTGATTTAATTGGCCTCTGTGTGGTGGGGAGTGGTCTTTGAACCTGGCCTCCCACCCCTCACCAGGGGACACCGTCTCTGCTAGCTGCTTGTCTATTCCCCCAAACTCCAGCTCTCCTTTTGTCTAACAGGCCCCTGGGTGATTGTCGCGTGCAGCTAGGATCAGAAACGAGGCAAGAGTGTGAAGTCTGGTAACCGAGGCTAAGAAGTTTGAATTTGCCTTAAGGGCAAGAAAGTGCCTTTTGAATAAATGTATATACCGCCAGCCACCATTAATAATAACATTTAAACCAACTTTAGCGCTCAGATTTTTATGGTAAACACCTGGGTGTATAAATGTTTTGCATGAAGGGCTGGGGTATGAGAAAGAACAAAAATAGATATGCTATAGAATGGGTTATAAATCTAAACTTCAGGACACTCAGAAGATACATTTCTGAATAGGTGCATGTAAATGGAAAAAGTGTAAAGCAAATCATAAAGCCACCTGGGGAAGCTGCTATTAACAAATCAGTGAAGTAAAACCCACTGAAATGTTAACAATAACTTCTAATTTATTTGTTCTGCATTATTTGGATTTCCATATACAGTATGAGTAAAAAAGATGGTACACCCATGGAACATTCGCATGTTTACATAATAACAAAATACGTTTTATTTCATCAGACGGGAACATGTCAAGGCATTTGGGAATAAACATGTATTCAATTCTAGACTTAAGGTTGAAGTTTCTTAAGGATATGACTTTAAGAATATAACATTTGAGACATTTCATCAGAATAATAACAATAAACCTCATCAGATAAATGAGAATAACACACCCACCTGGCAAGTTTGTAGTAACAGGTTATAGATGGTAAAGCAAGTATGGCATCTAGCATAATGTCTGGCACATACTAGGCGCTCAATAAATAGTAAATTATTAACTTGTTTTCAAAAAGAATTGTAGATGCCTTATGAATGCTTCTTAGAATTTGAATTCCTCCAACCTTTCCTAGATTCTGTTCCCAAAGCAGATATTAGGGGCAAAAATGGTTGATTGTTGCTAGATGTTTCTTACTCAATAATGCCTTGGTATCTAACCAGAAACCCAAAGAATAATTCAGTGTTACCCATTCAAGCTCCGAAACTCAGTAAACCTGATATATAATTCCAAGCAGTTAATTGGGAATGCGTTTTATAGCTCACGCCTGGGAAGTGACAGAATTCCCATGCTGTGGGTCAGAAGAAGCTAGGGAGTGTTTTTGAAACTATTCTATGGTTAGAGCAAATGACTAGCGACACCTGCTTTGAAAATTTTCCAAGCCAAAATGATTTCTGCTGTATGTCATGGAACCCTGGGGGCTGAACAGAGCGTTTTTCATGTACTGGAACTAACCCCAGGCTGCCCAAGGAGGACAGTGCAGGCTGTCTTACTGCAGGGTCCCTGCTGCTGCCCCCTCCTCTGTGTGGTGGAGTGGTTCCTCTAGCTTCCCATATAGATGCTTGCCTGTGCCACTTCCATCCTTTATCTCTCTAATTAAACAATAGTTCTGGGGTCCCCTTAGGAGGATAATTTCAAACTTTACACAATCCAGCTTAATACCGGCCAATAGTTCTCCATCGCCTTTTAGAGTAAACTCTTGATCTTTTTGTATGGTGAGCAGACATCCTATTTAGCCTGTGACAGTCCTGTACCTATTGTTCCTGTGCCTATGTGATTAATAAAGCACCCTTTTTCACTCTCAGGCATACTCTGATCTGGACACATAATGTGTAATCCTCCAAGCTCTCTTGGAGTCCAGGCTTTGCCCCTTGTGACCTGACATCTGCCAGCCTCCGCAGCTCATTGCCCATGTTGGCTTTGCTCACTCGGGGCCAGCCATTCTGCCCTTCTCTTCATCCTTTGAAGACATCGGACCTGTTACTGCCCCACAGACATTTGTTCTTCACCAGTGGCTCAGCCCCCAGATCTTTGCATGGTTTGTTACTTCATGTCATTCAAGGCTCACAAGTCCTGAAAGTTACCTCATGTACCAATCACCCCATTTCAAGTGGCCCACACCCCCAGCATTGCTATTCACCTAGTTTTATTTCCTTTGTCTTCTATCACAGTCTGAAATCGTTCTCTATTTATGTGTTTACTGCCTACCTCCTTCCTCTAAAGTATAAGTTCCATGAGGACAGGACTCTTCTCTGCCATGTTTGCTGTTAATCCCAAACTCCTAGAACAGAGCCTGGTTGGCAAACATGCTGGATCGGGGGATGAAAGCACAGCTCCAGTTTGTCAGGAAGTGAGTGGAAGAGAAGTGGTGAAAATGGGGATTGTTTAGACATACTGAGCATTCATTTTTTAAAAAATGATGGCCTTATTGAGAGTTAATTTACACACCACACAACTCACACATTTAAAGTGTATAGTGGCTTTTGGTATATTTATAGACTTGTGCTTCCATTGCCACTATCAACTTTAGAACATTTTCATTACCCCAGAGTGTTACCCCACATCCCTTAGCCGTCACTCCAAGTCATCAATATACACCCAGCCCTAGACAACCACCAGTCTACTTTCTTTATTTTTTGGCAGCTCTGGGTCTTTGTTGTAGCATGCAGACTCCCTAGTTGCGGTGCACAGGCTTTTTTTTTTTTTTTTTTAATTTATTTTAATTGGAGGCTAATTACTTCACAATATTGTAGTGGTTTTTGCCATACATTGACATGAATCACCCATGGGTGTACATGTGTTCCCCATCCTGGACCCAGGTGGGTCCACTTCTTTGTCAAGAAGTGAGCGGAAGAGAAATGGCTCCCTCCCCATTCCATCCCTCCCCATCCAGGGTCATCCCAGGGTGCACAGGCTTAATTGCCCATCTGCATGTGAGATCTTCATCCATGTGTCATTTACTTTTACAGATTTAGAAATTCTATCCCTAGGTCATGTTAGACCACCAGAAGGCTGCACACTGGGATGGTGGTAGTTTATTTCAGAGGTTTTAAAATCATGGCTGCATATCAGAGTTCCCCCTCGCCCTCACTTTCCAGCTTGCAGCATGTTTAGAAAACCTAAAATATCTGACTCTACTCTAGAGTCTACGGAATGCAGCCTGAGCTGAGAAGCATTGGTATAGTTAATTACCTTCATTGGGTTGTTATATAATGTTATGCCTTTGACTTTAATACGGCAAATAAAAGTCATATGAAACTTGCTGCTGCAAGATATTGTCCCCTAACCAGGCTAGTGGGGAATCAGATCCTGCAAACTAGTCATTTCATGTGTATAGGTGCTACCTATAGAATAATGCAAAAGCACAGAGGTAGGAGTGCTGCCATGCTTTGATTTAGCCTCAAGCTTTTCTTTTTTTTTCCTGAAGGTAGGCAGGCTGTTTGACCTCTTAGCACCTCAGTTTCTTTATCTGTAAAACAATCTATCTCTAGGGTTGTAGGAAGCATTATAAGAAATAGTGTATGAAAAGTACACAAAAACTACAAAATGTACAAAAGTATAATTTATCCTTATTGTTGTTAAAAATGTATTAATAGAATCATGGACGTTTATATTTAGAATAGGATGAGAAGAACTAGGGTAGGCTTAAAGACAGAAGAATTGTTCCTGCTTTTGTGGTTCAAGAACTGAGAAATGCCCTCACTTTTATTTCTCTTTCCCTGTTGGTATGGTACAGTTGAACCAGGTGATAACTAAAGACCTTTCAAATGAAAAAAATATGTGAATCAGATATTCTTGGACCCATTATAGTAACTCCTCTGATCTTTGAAATGACTTCCAGTGGTTTGGGCTGACTCTATACCTTGACATTCCTTATAACACAAGTGACTACTTCAATTTAGTTATTACTCAGAGCCAATCATCTTTTGTAGAAATCTACCTTCCAATACTAACCACTTCCCAGTACATTATTATTACAAAAAAATTTTACATGTATAGAAAAGCAGAGAATACAGTTAACTTTGAACAATGTGGGTTTGAAATGCGTAGATCTACTTACATGCGGATTTTTTTCCCAATGATAAATACTGAAGTATTACAGACTCTGCAGTTGATTGAACTGTTGGATATGGAATCGCAGATTTTTGTGTGTTCATCGTTCAGTTGTGTCCAACTCTTTGCTACCCCATGAACTGTAGCCCGCCAGGCTCCTCTGTCCTTGGAATTTTCTGGGCAAGAATGCTGGAGTGGGTTGCCATTTTCTTCTCCAGCAGATATGTAGGGCTGGCTATCAAATTTAGGTGGATTTTCAGCTGCCTGGAGGGTCAGCACCCATAACAATTGAATTGTTCAAGGGTCAACTGTATAATGAACAACCATAAACTCATCCTACATAAAATTTACCATATTCTATCTTTTTTGAGGGCTTCCCTGGTAGCTCAGTGGAGAAGGAAATGGCAATCCACTCCAGTGTTCTTGCCTGGAGAATCCCAGGGACGGGGGAGCCTGGTGGGCTGCCGTCTATGCGGTCACACAGAGTCGGACAGGACTGAAACGACTTAGCAGCAGCAGCAGCTGGTAGCTCAGATAGTAAAGCATTTGCCTGCAATGCAGGAGACCTGGGTTCGATCCCTGGGTTGGGAAGATCCCCTGGAGAAGGAAATGGCAACTCACTCCAATATTCTTGCTTGAATTATTTTTTGAAAAAAAGTTATTCATATTATTTAACTTTATTCCAGAGTGTCTACATAAGATGACATTTTCTTTCATAGCCACAACTGTATTATCATACCTAATGAAAGTAAAAATTCAATCATTTAACATTCAGCTCATATTCAGATTTCCATGATTTTCTCAATATGTCTTGCATAGCTACTTTGTTCAAATCTGAATGAGTTGCAGTGTGTGAATTTATAATGTCTCTTAATCAGGAGCCGCCCCCGCACCCCCCACCATGAAACTGACATGTTGAAGAGACTTGACTAGCTTTTCTGCAGAACATTCTGCTTTCCGGATTTGTCTCCTTGTGGTGTCATTTAACTTTTTCCTCTATCCTTTGCATTTCCTGTGTGCTGGGAATTGGATCTAAAGTTTGTTTAGAGTTAGGTTAAACAATTTTGGCAAGAATGCTTCATGACACCGTGGGTTTTATTTGCATTCCTTCAGGAGACAGCACACCACCAGAGATGTAGAGGGCCCCCACTGATCACTGGAATTTTCATTCATTGGTACTGGCTAATACAGCATGGAGGTCTAACAAAGTCAAAGAAACATTTTATTTGACTGGTTACTAGTAACATAAATGGTGTCAGTTTACGTGAACTATTTATATTCTTTTTATATTCTATTTATTTATTTAAATATTTTAAATATTAAATATTAAATCTATTTAAATATTCTATTTATATTCAAGAGAACAGCACTATTATGATTATATATTTCAATAACTACTGTGCCTGAATCATTTTGTGATAAGTTCTATTTGCTTAGACCAGAAAGCCTTACACATGTAATCTATATAGATTGTTTCTGGGTAACATTGTGATCGCCTCAGTCCCTCCCCTAAACCTAGAGGAACATTGTAAAAATTTTCACTCCTAAACACACACACACACACTCACACACACATACACTCACACTTTGCACTTTGTCCTGGCATTATATGTGCCAGTTATAATAATAAAGATCAACAGAACATTAGAGATACATTAAACAAAACCAAAATTTAATTATTTATAATATCCAAAATTTTCTCTTATGACCTCTTTGCCACAAATAAAGAGAAATAATGTAGGACTTCCCTGGTGGTCCAGTTGCTGAGACGCCATCCTCCCCACACAGGGGCGCGGGTTTGGTCCCTGGTCAGGGACTCAGATCCCACATGCCACAGCTAAGCGTTTGAATGCTGTTACTGAAGATCCTGCACGACTCAACTAAGACCCAGTGCAGTCCAGTAAACAAACAAAAGAATAAATATTTTGAAAAAAGAGGAATAAAGTGAGAGTCTATTTATTTAGGATTTACTGAGAAATTTGTGATAAGGAAAATGAATGCCGGTGGGAAATCTTTGCATCTTTTTGTCCCATCATTATTACTCAATGTAGTTAGAGGAAGCCTCACATCTGTTTTCTAATTGTTTATTGCACTTGGGAGTGCCTCTCCCCTCCATCTACTGCTCTGTGTGTGTGTGCTTAGACTCTTTTCGACCCCATGGTCTATAGCCCACCAGGCTCCTCTGTCCATGAGATTCTCTGGCAAGAATACTGGAGTGGGTAGCCATTCCCTTCTCCAGGGGATCTTCCTGGTCCAGAGATTGAACCTAGGTCTCCTACATTGGCAGGCGGATTCTTTACCATCTAAGCCACTAGGGACACCCCTACTGCACCTTATAATACCTCTAAGAAAAATTCAGATATTTCCCCTGAGCTACCATCTTGGTTTTCTTCTATAGTGATACTGTTAGTCATTTCACTTCTACTGGATTCTTATGTTACCTTTTTATTGTCCTGGGTTATTTTCCCTGATCATCAGAAAGTTGTAGTGTTATCTACTTTTCACATCGTGCAATCCTGATGCTTATATGATTATATTTGCAAGTTCCTTTCCTCCTTTCTTCCACTTGCTGCTCCATCACTTCTCAGTATTTATACCTTTACGTTGTTTGTTATGGAAAAGGTAGAATATATTCTACTATTTGCTCTGTATTTTAATTCTACTTTCTTTAATCTGGGGTCGATATGAATGTTTGGGGCCGGTTTTTCCTTCTGTTTCTTCTCCTGAGGGACTTGTGCATAATTTAAAAACTGGATACTAGAAAGTCAGCTCTGTGCACAGTGAAGAAGAGTTTGAAGAACTCTACTTAAGCCTCTGTGTTTATCTCACTTGTTCTTATGGGCTTCCCAGGTGGTTCAGTGGTAAAGAATCCACCTGCCAATGCAGGAGACCCAGGTTCAATCTCTGGACCAGGATGATCCCCTGGAGAAGAGCATGGCTACCCGCTCCACTATTCTTGCCTGGAGAATCCTACGGACAGAGGAACCTGGCAGGCTGCAGTTCGTGGAATCACAGAGTTGGACATGACTGAGCACACACGCACACACTGCTTTTGTCTCATTTGTTCTTATGGTCCTCTAGATGCATTTTATGACTTTTCAAATTTTGGTATTTCAATAGACTTTTCTTGTTTTTGTTATGTTGTCTTTGTTATCTTCATCTCAAAATGCTTATGAGATGAATAAATTTGCAGTCAGCCCTGCTTGCAGAACTTGTCATTTGTGAAACTGTGTTATTAAGGAATTCTGGATAATTAGTACGGAAGGTAGTCATTTCAAGAAATATAAGACATATTCAGCTCAAGCTACTAAATCATTATGTTTGGGCTTTTATCATGTCACTAAGCCCAAGATTTCCTGTGAAAATCAGCCAACGTCAAAATATACAAGCTTCTAAAATTTTCTAGTACAGATTCTAGAAAGATAGAATTAATTTTTCAGTTTCCTCCTCTCCTACCCCCGCCCCACCTCACCTGGGATTAGTGTATAGTTAACTTGACTCTGTAAATTTACTGCCAGTAAAAACTAACAAGAGTATCTGCATTGAAATAGTTGTCTTGTGATATCACTTCTTAAATATAATAAATGCAACAGATATGATGCATAGCTTATGCATACTCTTTGCATAGAGGTGAACAAGAGATTTACCATTTGGCATAAGATATTTACATCTGCTCATCAAAATATGACTCCTTTTGTAGTCTTCTAAAGCCATGCCTATAATATACATTATTATGGTAATTTAAAAAATGGAACATAGAGTAGAAAAAAGAACATGATAAATGCATATCATCTTACTCTTTATAGCTCCAGTAAATTTTGTACCTTAGGCTAGACTGAATACATTTTGAGTTTCTCATGCAACAATCATTTTGGAAATGCGTCAGTCAACAGGCTTCCTTTACTCATTATTATTTAGCCTAAAGATCTGAGGATCTGTTTTTATTCTGTTATCAATTTATTTCTAAGAAATGTCCCTGCCTTTACCTTCTTGAATGAAAATTCCTTTCTTCCCATTTATAACGATTGTAAAGCTACACCCCTTTCCACCCTCGTTTCACCAACTATTTTCAAGGGTCCCACATTTCTTTTTCCACAGGATGCATTCCTCTACAAATTAGCATAACAGATATTTCTGAAACAGCAGCTGAGCCTCTATAAAAGTATTTTTCTCCTCTCTCAAAGTGTAGGATAGATAATATTTTTCAGGTTTCTTTTCTTTTTTATGATTTTCTAAGCATTAAATCCTTTAGTTCAAATCCTGGAAAAAATAACAGGGAAAGCATGTGTTGAATTACACAAAGGGCATTCAACCTGGTTTCGACCTCAGTAGGAACAGTTGCAGCTTAGCTGTCCACTATCCTTCCCTGTAAAGGTGAAATGATTTAGAGGCCTAGAGAAACTTAATTTTTCTTGATCACCATGTGCAACCCGGAATTTTAATGGCAGGCATAATTAATTCTTCTGATGTTAATCATCAGGGCTGGGCTCCACAATTATCAGTCTGGTGCAGCTGGGGCATGGTGCAGACATGAAAAATTAGGAAAATGAATCAGTAATAGGGTGGCAGATTTAATCTGCATCATGAAAACAAAGTTAAAAAGAGGAAGATCGAGAGAATTTCAGCTGAAGCTTTTGTGCCAATGCGCAGTGACAGAACTGAAAAATGTTGCCGATGTCCAAAGTGATTGGTAATTACCAAGCCATTGAATTTTTTATTGTCAATTTATCATGCGCCAGAGGTTAAATTTAACATCTTCTTCTAAAGCCATCACTCTAAGAAGGCTCACTGCGCATCACGTGGCTCAGAGTCAGCGAAAGGTTAATCAGGTATTTCTTTAGTTTGCACGTGTCTCCAAACTCCCCTTCCTTCTGAGCTGTGCCCTATCCACAGCCAAATGCCTGCCACAAAAGCTTTTCCACTATTTCTTACCTATGACTTTCAGCTAAATATCGGATTGTATCACTTACACACTCCTCTCTGTTGGCATTTACTAAGAACCTTGGTGCAGAAAAGAATTATTTCTCAAGTAAGAAAAATCCCATCATTTCAAGCCCTAGGGATACTTCAATTAAGATGCAGCTGAGACAAGGGGTATTCTTTCTCTTTTTCTCTCTCCCTAGCTCTTTCTCTGTTTTAAATGGTATTTAGTCAGGGACATCGGAAGAATTGCTATTACCTCTTCTTAAAACAAAATTAAAATTCCACAACAATTTTTATCTGATTCAGATTTAACTCTCTTCTTCATCTCTTTCTTTTTTTTTTTGCACAGGATATCCGTTTATTAACAGTTGGAAAGAAGCTTAGTTTAAAAGAAGGAGATATTTATCTGTGTGAATACTGGATACTTCAAATAACTGTTTCTTTAAACAGCTTGATGAAGTATTTGAACAGATCCAGAGCAGACCAAAATTCCACAGGAAAAGGCTCTTCTTACTGATTTTTTAAAAAGTGACTTTGATTCAGTCCCTGCTCCAATCTTTAACACCACCTGCTTCTTTCATTTTTTGTTGTTTGCTTCATTGTGTCTCTTCTTCTATGTATTTGGAAACAGAGAGTGGTTCTTATTAAGGGAATGGTATATATTTTCTATAAATTAAAAATAGAAATAGCCTTCAGGGAGACTTGAAAAAAATCAATGTGTGCATTAATTACTGCAATTCATTACTCAAATAAATATGGGCTCAACCTTATGTTGGATACAAATCCGGGGACTGAGGATGTTTGCAAAAGACAAAGCCTATGGTCCTGATCATGTTAATCTGCAGATCAGAGACTCTGTGAATCCATGCCTGGTGGAAGCTCCTCAGGGGATAGGCGAGCTGGGCTCCATCCCGGTAGCCGGCAGTGAGTTATTACCGCTGAATACAAAGCTGGTCACGTGACTGTCACCCACCAGCAGAGGCACAGTCCTTCTCCTGCCTGGGTTTCCTGAGACCTTGCTTTCCCGAGCCCTTGCTTTTCTATAATTAAATCCGAACCATAAAAGCCATACCTGTCAAATGCCCTCCAGCTGCCCTCATAAACAACACTGGGAATTTTGCTGGTGGCAACTCCTTGCTTTTGGAAAGAACATAGGAAAATATCCTATTTATCCTCCTGGAGACTTCCCTCCTCTATCTTTTATTTTATTTCTCCAGTTCTTCCCACACTGAGCTTCCTCTTCCTTTTTTGGAATTTGAATAGGGAACTGGAAAATATACAGCAAATAAAAATATAGTATAATTTATTGAAAAGATTCCGCTGTCTTCTCTTGAATTAGTAACCTGTCCTTTTAGGAAGAAGAGAGAGAAAGTGGAATGAAGGAATGTAATTTTTCTAACAGCATTTGGCTGCCTTTCTTTGATCATATTTTATGGCTAGAGGATAAATTACCATGTGAAGGTTTCTGTTTAAAACCTGAACATGTTTAGTAGGATTTGAATCCTGCCATATTCTACAGAGCTGCCTTTTGCCTGAGCAAGTTTAATGCAAAGATCAGCAGCTCAGAGCATAACACATATTAGCTGGCTCTTTTCTGCTATTGGAATCCCCCACTATTTTAATTGGATTCTTTCCAAAACTGCAACTAATTAAGAATCAATTCAGGACCATTAGCAAGTGGGACAAGCTAGCCAGTGTTGCATATTTCAAAAGAGTTAGTTTTAATGAGAGGCGTTACTGGATGGGGGGTGGTGGAGGTGGGGGGGGGAAACAGATTAAAGATAGTGTAGGGACCTTCTTCAGCTAAACTGAACGACTAATGGTACATGGAAAGATGCTGAACTTGTAGTCCTCTGTAATTGATCTACTTACTGTTCTTAAAGAAACTTTGAAAACATGAATGCAGGTATTTAGAGGTACATTAGAGGTTCAATAACAATTGATAAACATTACAAATTGTTGGCTTCTGTAGTAGAGTGCTCCTTTTATTGGAGAAACATATGCTGTCTGCTTTCAGACCCGTTAACCTCAGCATCGTCAAGCCATTTTCTCTTCCCTGGGCTTTGTACTGGCGCACATCTGCTTATCCAGACTTCAGTGTGTGCAGATGGTGCTTTTTAATTTGTTAAAGGGTTAGCAGTGCCATATTTTTGACAGCTGTTCTTGAGTTCCTTTACCACAAAGAAAAACTTTACTAGGACTTGGTGCTTAGAAGAGAAATCTGATGCTCATGTCCTCATTAATTTCTTCTTCTCTTTCTTGGATCTTAGTATCTGATTCTTTGTTATTGAGTTGTGTGCAGGCTGATGTTTTTCTCTAGAGGATGAAGCTGGAAACTCAGTATACAGTTAACCTGCTTTGAACATTGTAGTATGAATATATGTGTGGTTTCAATGGGGACAGCCGAATATTTAATCATTAGAAAGGATAGGCAATAAATCAAATGTCTGGACTTGGATGCATTATCTGATATGCTTGATTTCAAACTTAACCTTCCTCATGGACTTCTGTCTTGAGAAATTACCTGGACTAAGCTTCTTCATTTGAAGCAATCATAACCCAATCACAGAGCCTTTATGATTGTAAGATAATACCAATAAAAAAGAGATTTTTGGCTTCTAGCAGTGGACAAGGACAATAAAAATATATTACTCTATAGAAAAATAATTTTACTAAGTTTAGGTTTGATTACATGTTTGAGCTGGTTGTGGGTAGACATTGAAAAGGCAATTACAAGGATATGGAAGACTTGTGAATTTAAAGGATTCTTTAGAATGCATAGGACTAAGAAAAGTCATACATGCTTATTGGAGTGGGGTTTTTTTCTAGCCACAATTGTTATCAAAACAATAAAGTAGGTACTTTGAATCTGTGCATTATCATTTACAATTGCATTATGAGGAAACATTGTCTCCCTCTCCACTACCATCCACCCAGTCACCTGGCAGTCATCCTTAATTCCTCCCTCACACTCGTTTTCCACATATAATCAATCACAAAGGCCTTTTGATTTCCTCTCCTTCAGTTTTCAATTCTGGCAACTTTGTTCCACCTGCTTGCTTCTATCTTAGTCTGGACCTCCATTCTTTCTTCACTGGAACCCAAACCACCACTCTGTATCTCCAGCACGACTGCAATGCACACAGTAGGAGCTCAAGAAAAATGAATTGCCGAATGAATTACCTCCCACAAATATCAGGCCCTTCTTTGTACTGGGAATGGGACTCACTGAATCTGTGTCTTTATGGATTCAAACTTATGTACATGAACATGCAAATGAACAGTTGGCTGCTCCCAAAAGCACACTTGCTTGGCCGCGTGGGCAATGTTTCCACCGTGTTCTAGCACACAGTTGACTGTCAGAGCCACACACGGAGGAAATCAGAAATGATGAGACATCTCCCAAGTTAGTATCAGTTTCACTTCATGTATATTGTAGGGTAAATGTTTTAAAGAGGTTGAAGAATGAAGCCGCTTTGGGTCAAGAGTGTATGGTAGATTGTTGGGTAATGGCTTCCAATTTGTTCATGGCTTCCTTGTACCCATGTCTCAGGACTGTCCCTTCTTGCACTGAGTCTGCTTGACCATGTGACTTGCTTTGGCTGGTGGTATAATAGCAAACGTGAAGCAGTCAGAGATGTGAAAATTGCTTGCACGTTGAGCCTTGCCCTCTTTTGTTGCCTATGAGGCTGTGGCTACCATCACCATCTGAAGAAGATATGCTGGCCTTTTGGATGATGAGAGACACATGGATTAGTTACCCTCACCACTCCAGACAACTGCAGACACGTGAATGAGGCCATCCTAGACCATCCTGCTCTCACCTAACCAGTCAACTGACCACAGATGCATCAGCAAAGCCAGCCAAAAGCAACCAGTCTTGACCTAAATCACTCAAGTGACCAGAGACTTGCCAGCAATAATAAAGGGCTATTATTGGTAGCCCTCAAGTTTTGGGGGTGTGTTATGCAACACAGGCTAAGCAATGTGGAGTGGCAACCATCTTTTCCATTCTAGTTATTTAGAATGGTGTTTGGAAACTAGATATTTCACTGCAAGTCCCCAGCTAGAAGAATTCTAGGTACAGGAAAAAGTTGTTTTAAAAAAAGCAATTCATTTCAACCCAGGGGTGTTTGGCATTTTTGGTCCTTAGGTGTAGTTCACTCGCTTTCAGAGGACGGTAATGATGATGGTGAGTGATGGGTCTGTGTGATGGTGCAGTGGGAGGAGGGGTGAGGTGAAGTATGTTGGGACTGGGACTCTGGAATACTAACTGAGCAAAGAAATAAGGGGCATGGTGCCAGGGCAGAGAGAACATGCAGTTAAAGCCACCTCTCAACCCTAACCCTCCAAACATTCCCTGAAGGTCATGGTGCATCGTGGTTTGCAAGGTCATCTTTTGCAAAAAACATAGTTGAGACTTTATTCTGACTAACGTTCTGAGGTTGTTAAGAAGTAATACAGAAGCACCTCTTATCTTTAATTTCTGCCTTTTGGAGTCACAAAAGGTAGCTCAGAGAGTAAAGCATCTGCCTGCAATGCAGGAGACCTGGGTTCGATCCCTGGGTCGGGAAGATCCCCTGGAGAAGGAAATGGCAACCCACTCCAGTACTCTTGCCTGGAAAATTCCGTGGATGGAGGAGCCTGGTAGGCTACAGTCCATGGGGTCGCAAAGAGTCGGACACAACTGAGCAACTTCACTGGTGGTTTGGAGTCACAACACTGAAGTTTTATTTCATTCATTTGTTTAACAAATATTGACTTATTTCTTATAGGTATCGAGTGATGTGATTTGTGAATGAGATATAAACTCTCTTTCTTCAAAGTACTTTCAGTCCAGGAGGCCTGACAGACAAGTGAACAGAGCAGACATTTACAGTAGGGTGAGCAATATGATAAAGGCAGGAACATCCTGTTTGGGACACAGAGGAGGAGAACCTAGCTCACTCTCACAGTGAGGGTATCACAGTGAGGGTAGACAAAGGGCTGGTTTCCCAAGAACAGGAGCTCTGAGGCCTCTCGTAATGTGTATGTGTACCCAGTTGCTCAGTCAAGTCTGACTCTCTGCGACCAGGCTCCGCTGTCCATGGGATTTTCCGGGCAAGAATACTGGAATGGGTTGCCATTTCTACTCCAGCAGATCTTCCTAACCCAGAGATCAAAACTGCATCTCCTGCATTGGCAGGTGGATTCTTTACCACCACACTACCTAGGAAGCCTCCTCGTAACATAGTATTCCTATATATTCAATATAGGATGATGAGAAATACTGAGGTACAAGTTTCCTCTTTACCGTCAACCTTATCTCTCACACTTGCTTTCTATTGAGTTCAAATATGTCCTTGATGGAGGAAGCTCAGGTATTCCAAAACCAAGGCCCGAGGACCAGCCAGAGGACCCACCTGATGAGGTTACCTCTTCACCTGAAGGCCAGAAGGACTAGGGCTTCCACAGCTTTGCTATTTGGCCACATTCTGGGGCTGTGAGTGTTTTTATTTTTTATGTGTATTTAGTTTTATGTCTGAATTTCAGAAAGGCTTTCCATGTGTTTTACTGTTGATATTTGAAATATTTATAAGTAGGTACAGATATGATCTCGTAAAAAGAGACATACCTTTTAAGAAATTTAGAGAAAATCCTTTGTTAAAGATGTGTGTTATTTTGGTGGAGCTGTCCAGCATTGGTGCTCTCTGCCTAAGTATGGAGAATATGCCAACTTATGACACTTGCCACAGCCTCTCCCATTTAGAGAAGCTAGTTGACTTTTTCAGTTTTATCAGCTGGAGGGCGGGCACCTAGGGTTGGTCAATCAGGTGCATCCACTGGGGATGATGCCTATGAAACTACCGATGGAAAGGACCAGTGGTGTAGAGAGCTCCCCAGTCCAGCTGCCAACCTTTCCCGTGCCTTCAGTCAGCAGTGAGAGATGCTGCTTTGTGGGCTAACACTGGGCCATGCTTCTGCCATCTGGCCTTCCTTTGTGTCTGTCTGTTTTCCAAGCCTGGATCTCTAGTCCTCCAGGCAATTCTAAGAGCTGCCTAACATTCTTCAGTGATTTTTTTTTTCTTAAACAATGTAGTTACTCACAACTAAAGGACACATATGCTTCATTATTATAATTTTAAAAGAGAAACTGGGGAGAATTCTTCACAAAGCAGCTTCTAATCTCATTGGTTGAGGCTCAGTCGCTGCAAACAGAATCCACCCTAGCTAGTTTTAGCAGGAAGAGATTTAAGGCAGGGAGTTAATTGACTTGTAATCATTCAGAGAGATGAAATAGATCTGGGTTGAACTTTATAAAACTCCTCCAATTCTTTACTTATTTTTTGGCTATTGTTCACTATCTTCTCCATTAGAAGGTAAGCTCACAGCAAGGCAGCAGTCTTTGTTTTATTCCCTTGTGTACGTCTAGACATCAAAACAGTCTGGTATACTGTAGGTTCTCAATAATACTTTAATCATAATGATAATACAAGGTATACAGGGGAACTCTTGAAAGAGAGAATCCAGAAAAAAGGCCTTTTAGCCCATCCCCAAAGAAACCATAAATTACGGGTGACTTTTCTGAGTTAGGAGATATTTGGTCACACATCAGAGAACTTGTAGGAATACAGCCAGATTGGTTCACTATAAGGAGCAATTTATTTATTTTTTGCCAAAAGGATGAATCAATACATTTATATTTAATGTGTGTAATTTAGGCCATATGTCATGCAGAATCCTTCTGGTTTCTATTACTTGAAAATTTTGATTAGCGGTTTTATAAATAAATTCCAGAATTATGCAATTTGAGATAAAGCTAGGTTGACTTACAAACTGGAATCCTTTTGGGACTTCCCTGGAGTCCAGCGGTTAAGATTTCATTTTCCAATGCAAGGGGTGTAGGTTCAATCCCTGGTCAAGGAGTTAAGGTCCCACATGCCTTGGGGCCAAAAAAACCAAAGCATATAACAGAAACAATATTGTAAAAAATTCAATAAAGACTGTGAAAATGATCCACTTCAAAAAAATCATTTTTAAAAAGTTTATAAAAAATTGGAATAATTTGAACTAGGTAAGATTCAGTAAGTAATATACCAAAATTTATCTATGATGATGAATTTCTTCTAGGTTCTGGGGAAGAGTTTGAAAGGTTTTACAGGTAGACAAAAACCAGAGGAGAAAGGGCATAGCAATCTGGGCTTTACGTGTAATCCCAATTTAAGCCAATCTAAAAAGCTTGACTTCTGAATTACTACTTTAATTTGGGGGTACTACTTTAATTCTCGGTATGCTCTGTTATCTATTATAATTCTTATTATCAGTTTTTACAAGAGTGCATATACTGTTTGATTTGTTAGTATACTAGTAAAGTGATTTGGAGAAGGCAATGGCACCCCACTCCAGTGCTCTTGCCTGGAAAATCCCATGGACAGAGGAGCCTGGTAGACTGCAGTCCATGGGGTCGCTAGGAGTCAGACATGACTGTATAACTTTCAAGTAGACAACCTGAGCGACTTCACTTTCACTTTTCACTTTCATGCATTGGAGAAGGAAATGGCAACCCACTCCAGTGTTCTTGCCTGGAGAATCCCAGGGACGGGGGAGCCTGGTGGGCTGCCGCCTATGGGGTCGCACAGAGTCGGACACGACTGAAGCGACTTAGCAGTAGCAGCAGGAGTAAAGTGATTAGGTTTGTGGGAACAGGAGAACCCAGGACTTTAACATATTGTATGTGCTTTATAAACTCACTGTCGTTTGGAAAGATTGACAAAAGGAGATCAGGAATTTCAGCCTCAGCAGTGAACCAGTCAGGCTGTTTGCTTGCTTGTTCCTCCCACCCTTCCTTCTTTCTTCCCTCCCTTGGAAACTTCTTTCCTTCCTCTGTCCCTCCGTTCCTTCTCTCTCTCTCTCTGTTTCTTTTTAGTTCTATCCTTTATCTGTGTTTTAAAAAGCTGTATATGAGAGTGGAGTAAGATATCTCAATATTCAATTAAATTAATTCATGAAAATTCCATTAAAAGAGCATTAAAAAATCTACTCTAATTCAATAAGAGCCAGGGAACTTGGAACAAGTTTGACACTTCTGCTTTTAATCACTAAATTTTTATTGATAGACCTTAAACAATAATCACTTATTTAGATAACCACATTTATTCTTCCAATAAATCCCACACCGCTGTCAGTTCTTCCCCATGTCCAAATAAAAAGGAAAATAAAACGCCTTGAAGCTCTCATCAATTTCACAGGACATTGCTAAAATTATGCTAGAGTCCGAATATTTATAAAAATTAACTGTATAGTTAATTAATTGTACCCAAGTTAGTAAGCTGTCTACTTACAATACAGCTTTAGTTTCAAAATGGACTATTTTTATTTGTCAGTAATGTAGGCTCAGAAAAAGATGGATTTTCTTGTGTAGGCAAAACATTTTACCATAGCCAACTAGCTGGCAGAATCTGCTGGCCAATTGAACCCTGGGCTTCTGATCAAGCAGGAAGGTCTCCTCTTCCCAAAGACCTAATCACTTGATGCTAACAAAACAAACACAAAAATATATGTGAACTTGCAAATGCTTGAGAATCAGAATTACAAAAGACATTAGAGTCTACCAAGATATTAAAGAAACTGTGGGTTTCTATTTGGGCTTCCCAGGTGGCACGAGTGGTAAAGAACTCACCTGCCAGTGCAGGAGACATAAGAGGCTCAGGTTCGATCCCTGGATTGGGAAGATCCCCTGGAGGAAGGCATGGCAACCCACTCCAGTATTCTTACCTGGAGAATCCCATGGACAGAGGAACCTGGTGGGCTACAGTACAAAGGGTTGCAAAGAGTCGGATACAACTGAAGTGACTTAGCACACACGAGTTTCAATTCAGATTTCTTGATTTCAACAAATTTATTGTTTTCAAGTTTATAAATGGTTAATTGTTTCACTCTCTTGACCATTTTTCTGCTTGTTTGCAAACTCTTTTGAGGCAGAGTGATAGAAATCACTGTACTTTTCACAAATGGTTGACAATTCTTGTAAAATCTTTTTATCCCAAGAGGAGTTCTAAAATTTATTGGTTAAGGGGCTATTTGGGTGTTATCAATGATCTATCAAATTCTGACCTCAGGATAATCTTCTCCAACAAGCCTTTCTTCATTATTTGAGAGAGAAATTTCCATTTAAGCATGTATCTTCCTTAACTTCCCTTTTAAAAAATGAGATATCTGTTCTCAGTATCTATGAATTTGGTTTGTTTGTTTGTTTAGATCTCACATATAAGTGAAATCATATGGTGTTTATCTTTCTCAGTCTGCCTTGTTTCACTTAGCATAACGCCCACAGGGTCCATACATATTGTGGCAAATGACAGAGTTTCCTTCTTTTTTAAGGATGAATAACATTCCATTATATATATATATGTACATATACAGTGTGTGTATATGTACATACATAGCAATACAGATATCTATCTTTTCTTTATTCATTCATCCAGTGATGGACACTTAGATTGTTTCTGTGTCTTAGCTATTGCAAACAATGCTACGATGAACTTGGGGGTGCAGATATCTTTTTGAGTTAGAGTTTTTATTTTCTTTGAATAAGTACGCTTAATTTTCTTTTGTCTTACCTCTTATTAATTACTCGGAAACATTCCCTCCCTTTTTTGCATATTGGTGTATTTCAAATTCACAATAGCACTATGCTAGAGATACCATGTGCATAAATACTTACTTGAATCAAATAAGACTTTAAGTGCACCTGGGAGATTATTGTCAGCAGAATATTTAGTGTCACTCAACTTGAGAGCATCTGCTTTGTTCAAAGTACCCTATGGGATTCAGCAAAGAAGGGTTTGCTGAAATAGAAAGAACCAGCATCCGATTTGTCTTTTTGGAAGCTGCCTATTTTCACATACTTGGGCTTCCCTGGTAGCTCAGATGGTAAAGAATCTGCCTGCAACGTGAGAGACCCAGGTTGGATCCCTGGTTCAGGAAGATCCCCTGGAGAAGGGAATGGCTACCCACTCCAGTACTGTTGCCTGGGGGATTCCATGGACAGAGGAGCCCAGCAGGCTATAGTCCATGGGGTCGCAAAGAGCTGGACACAACTGAGCGACTAACACACACACACACACACACACACACACAAACTAGATCATGCTAAATAACACACTTAATTTTCATCTCAAGACTTCATTCTGCCTGGTAGAGAGTGAAAATGTGTTCTTTGTCAATTTAGGGTGAAGTCTGTCGAATCAGGATGATTTTCAGCTATTTCAAGGTTTCTCATCTCTTTGCTTCTTCTATTTGAAATCCTGGTTCATCTTGTATGGTCTCCAGTTGCATCCACTACTGTGTCCTTCCTGTCCAGCTGGGCAGCCCCAGCAGATCTGTGGTCTCATGTCTGCAGAGAGAACATGTTGTTACTTGGTGAGGTTGCCTCAAGACTTTTGTTCTAGACACCCCATACAGGTATTTGTACTCAAGGGCTCCAGCCTCACCCTGGGGTGTGACAGAACTCCTAGCTGCATTCCTGGGCCCACAGGATATGAAGCACTGGTCTTCTCTTTGTTTTCCTACAGTCATGAGGGCCTACTCTGTTGCTTCATCCCCCACCCCTGGAATCAGCCTAGGGGTGATGGGATGGGGATTAGGACTTCTCAGGAACACCCCTTGGCGTCTTAAATGCTCCCCCACATCCTTCCCCCAGCCTGACTCTCTTTTTTCTTTAGGGTTTGGAAAAACTGGCCTTCTTATTGATCATAAACTTTTCTGTTTTAAACCTGGGATGTGGCTTTAAAACTCTGACTCCTTTATTCTAGGATTCTAGGCAACAGCCACCACCTGCTGCAGTTGCAAGAAGAAAAGATCAAAGGACAGAAGTTTCAGAAAGCCTGTCTTGTTCGTATCAAAACGTTTTCCTTCTTTACCGGGTTTTCTTAAGGCCCATCAAACCTACTCACTATTTTTATATCTCCAATTTAGTTTTCAACATTTTCTTTCTGTGTCTCTTTACTTTACAAGATCTGAATATTTGAAAGGTCTAAAGTTTTACCTGTAGGTGTGTTTTGTGACACCTTCCACAGTCTGTGTAGGAATTGCCAATTTCATTGAGGAAATTCCCCAATTTCCTTTCTAAATCATCCAATGATCTCAGCTAATCCTACCACTCTCTTCCTTCTCAAGCCTGGAAGTCATTTCTGGAGAACAGTGTTGCTATAAATATTTGTGGAAATATTAGCCATTAATGCAGTTTTCCCACTTAGTGTGAAATACTGGCCAGCATAGTTCTAATGACAGAACTCAATCTTGCTTGGTTATGGTCATAGAGAGAAAAATCTGAAGATCATTCATTCATGAATGAGGTTATGTTGTGGTTCTGAGGAGTGGTGGTGGTGGCAGTGTGTAGAGGCTGGGTGAGTTGACGGGGAGTGGGGCTTTGATGGTGTTGATTTTCAGAATGCTCAGTAAATTTTGTATAGAGTTTTTACTTGGCTCTGAATTTTCTCTGATCGTCATCTTGGACACTAGCATTTGCCTCATTAAGGCAGGTAATGCTGTGGTAGACAAAACTGTCTACCTGGACCCCATCCATTCATCTGGAATTTGTTATTTTGTACCTAGGTGAGTGTTCAGGTATAAGCCATGTAGGTTATCAAGATGCAATCAAAAAACTAAGGCACAAGTGGAGAGATAACTGACCCATATCGCTCACGTTTTCTTCAGAGAGACTGAATTAAGTGACAAAGTTGTGGTAAGGTCAGAATTCAGTGGCTTGAACTTTATCAAGAAAGGTTCTCAGAATGATCCAGGATTGCACTACTTCAGAGCGGGGTCTTACCAGCGAGCAGCGAGTAGAGTCACACAGATACGACTGGATGAAGATCTGGTCCTAAGACAGCCCTGTGTTGGCGTTCTCCCCCGTTCCGACCTCCAACAGTCCACCTTGAGATTTCACTGTGTGTCCCACACTGGAGCCCTCGCTTAACTTTGTCTTTGGGCTGGCATCACCATCTCTCTCCAACTCCAGACCATTGGCAAGTGGCATTGTGTGTTCATCCTCCTCCGTCAGAAGGAGCCTGCCACAAGCTTGGAGAGGACAATCAGATCATCAGCAGCATCACAGAATGTACTTCTCCACCCAGCTCTCCTCCAACTTTATGTCTCTCCAGGGATGTCCTACATATTCTGCAAACCTGACCACTAGCAGACTGCCTCTATTCCCCCTCCTGGCTGGGCTCAAACTGGGAAAACCTCTAGTTGCTGCTGCTGCTGCTAAGTCGCTTCAGTCGTGTCCAATTCTGTGCAACCCCATAGACGGCAGCCCACCAGGCTCCCCCGTCCCTGGGATTCTCCAGGCAAGAACACTGGAGTGGGTTGCCATTTCCTTCTCCAATGCATGAAAGTGAAAAGTGAAAGTGAAGTCGCTCCGTCGTGTCCAACTCTTAGCGACCCCATGGACTGCAGCCCACCAGGCTCCTCTGTCCATGGGATTTTCCAGGCAACAGTACTGGAGTGGGGTGCCATTGCCTTCTCCACCTCTAGTTGCTAATAACGGCCAAACCCACCAGCTGTGTTCCCACTCTGCCTGCTCGTTTGCTGAAGACCTGAGCCCTGTCCCTGGAGCTTCTACTGTAATCCTTGAGAACTCAGATGGCCACTGCCTTCTTCTCTCTAAGTATTGTGCTCACGCTGGTGTGCCTCACTATCCAGATGCATCTTTTCCCAGGAGGTTCCAGTCCCTTTACCAAATCTCTGAATGTTCTCCAACAAAAGCAGATCCTTAAACTCAAGCTGGAACCTTGGAAAATCTAAACACTTGCAGTCATAGAATCCTGTTTCCATATATTTATTTTTTAATTTAATGAATTCCCAGAAGCACTTTTCTGATCATGTTTCCCGAAACGATCTCTCCTGCTTTTCCCTTACGCCTACTCTTCGAGCCTCTCCTCAATCTTGAGGGACTTACTGGATTCCAAGAATTGCTTTGTTACTCCAAGCTCAACAAGCTGCAGCCTAAACTGTGAGGCTGGTGACTGAGTTCTGATCCATCTGCTTTGGTCTTCCTTATGTATCAATAGGGTTAATTTCAGTGACTACCCTACAAGTAGCGTGTGGTTAGTGAGCTAGACTTGGAATTAGAGTGCCTAGGTTTGAATCTGATCTCTACAGTTAACTAGTTTTCTCTAGGTAGCTCGCTCTAAGCCTCAGTATTCTCACCTGTAAAATGAGTCAATGGTATAATAATAACCTCATGGGTTATTGTAAATATTCACTGAGACAACATATGCAAAGCAAGTGCACAGTGCTGAGTACTTTATAAATATATGTAAATGTTGTTATAATTATAAATGTAATTTATAATTATAATTATAAATAAATGATTGTGATACTGGATATGATTCAAGACTGCTTTCAGAAAATTCTAATCCTTGTGTTCTGCATACTGCTAATATTTTTTTATTACTGTGTTCTTAAATTATGGGGTGATTTAGGAGGAAAAAACATGGCCTCTTTGTAGAGGAGTGAAAACTTACAAATCTAGAGTCAAAAAAAAAGCGGTTTAATTTTTTGAACCTCTTCAATAACTGTCTCCTGTGTGGGTAATGTAATTACCAGTGGAAAAATGAATAAAAGCTAAAACTCCATAAATTACATTTTCACTGGCTTTCTTTGCTTATTTTCTAAGGGGATGATTTTGACTTTTGGAACATTTTTTTGCCACTTTATTTTTTATGCACTAAGACACGACATAGTGGGCATTTTATTATATTCATTCATGTCCAGTTTCAACAAAACTGGGTGGGAATTAGTACCCCATAATTCATGTGCTAGGGTGTCTTATTACAATTATAAAATTTTATTATAAAATGTTTTTTTAATATTTATATTGTTAATTAAATGACGATGAAGCATCATAAATTCTGAACAGAGAGTTATAGTCCATTAGTCCCTGCTCAGACTTCTTATCAGCCAATCAGAAGATTTGACTTCTCCATCTAACATATTCAGTTTGATGGTAAAGCTTGCTGCTGATGCTGGTTCCTTTCTGTACCTCTGGAGACTCTGAAAGAAGAAAGCTCTCAAAGTAGTTTATAATAACTGTTTAAGGTGGTCATTTTCTTGGGGACATTTTTAGAGTGCTTTGTAATCATTTAAAAAACCAAACAAACTCCTTTTGAGCTTTAGTTTCCAAGGTGTTTTCTATACTAGGAGTGGAAATATATGGTAACTATAAAAACATCAGTCACATCCTGATGTAAGGATTTCTGTCCCCCTTCACACACACGTACACGTAGTCACCACAGCTGTTGTGATTGGACATTAAATGATGATGCAATGACCACCCAGGCATCAGTAAAAGGTAGGGAGCCAAGAAACCCTCAGGAGAAAGATCTAGACTTGCACTTTCCAAAAATGTAGCCAGTAGCTTCACATGTGGCTATTAAGTACTTAAATGTCAGTAGTGAGACTGAAGAAACAAACTGAGAAATTTTTTACTTTTAATTATTTAAGATTTAAATTTAAACAGCCAATGAATTTTTAAAAATCAGTTTTTCAGCCATATAGTTAAATTTCTGGTTTTTTTTTCTTTTTTTGGTTGTTGCTTTTTCTTTTGGCTGCATTGCACAGCTTGCTTAGTTCCTTGACCATGGATTGAACTGGGCCATGGCAGTGAAAACGCTGAGTCCTAGCCACTAGACTGCCAGGGAATTCCCAACACTAGTTATGTTTCAGTTGCTCAGTAGTCATATGTGGCAAATGGCTCTCAGACTGAGCAGTGCAGATATAGAAGAGACCCATCATTCCAGAAAGTTCTATTGGGTAGCAGTAATCTAAACAGCATATTAAAAAGCAGAGATATCATTTTGCCAAAAGGTCCAATAAGTCAAAGCTATGGTTTTTCCTGTCGTCATGTACAGATGTGAGAGCTGGACCATAAAGAAGGCTGAGCACTGAAGAACTGATGCTTTCTAACTGTGGGGCTGGAGAAGACTCTTGAGAGTCCCTTGGATATCAAGAAGATCAAACCAGTCAAACCTAAAGGAAATCAACCCTAAATATTCATTGGAAGGACTGATGCTGAAGCCGATGCTCTAATACTTTGGGCACCTGTTGTGAAGAGCTGACTCATTGGAAAAGACCCTGATGCTGGGAAACACTGAGGGCAAGAGGAGAAGGGGATGACAGAGGATGAAATGGTTGGACAGTATCACTGACTCAAAAGACATGAGTTTGAGCAAACTCAGGGAGATAGTGAAGGACAGGGAAGCCTGGAGTACTGCAGTTCATGGGGTTGCAAAGAGTCGGACATGACTTAGCGACTGAACAACAACAATCTTCAGGGTCAAGGGGGATGCTAATGAAGATGTAGGAGTCTTTTTTCCTTTTGTTCCACTGTATTATGTGTCCAGGCACTCTCAACACTATAAAAATAAAGGATTCAGAAGGAAGGAGAGATGATAGATAATATCAAACTTAAGGAGCCCCGTGGTGGAGAGCATTGTAACCAACATGCTGGAAGCAGAAGCTGAGGAGTTTTCTATTGCAAGAGGGCTACTATACCTTCCAGGTGCCCAGATGTGCTGACGGTCAGAATGAATTTAGTGAAAGACCACAAAGGTAGTAGAGTTGAAGACAAATGTTGAAAATATTTCAACAGAGCCAGAGATGTAAGCATTGTCTTCTCCCACCCTACTTTTTTTGTGTGGGAAGAACAATCCTGGAACTGAAACATCATCTTATTTACGTTTCTTCTTAAACTGTAATGTTCGTGTGAATCACCAAGGAATCTTGTTAAAATGTAGATTCTTATTCAGTTGGTCTGCACTGCAGTCTGTTCTTCTCCATGTATGACAAGCAACTGGATAATGCAAACGGTCAAGGACTACACTTAAGGTTGCAAGGATCCAGAATGTATAGAAAGTGTTTGCACTTCAGACCTTCTGTATAAACACTGTCCTAATTGCTGCTTTAAAAAAATAGAAGATTATACCTCTCCAGAAATCAACATGCCTTCCGTTTTAAACTCAGACTCGGGAAGTTTGGGAGTAGCGGGTGCAAGGAGTCTGTTGTTTTTGGTCCATTAGTCTTGGAATCCCAAGACTGGTGTAAATTCGTCCCAGTGTTTTTGGTTTTTTAAATAATTGCACAGCAGTTTTTATTTTCTTCAATCAGAAAAATAAGTCCCATGTTTCTGGGAGGGATACCAGGTATCTGCAGGCCCTGCTCTGGGTATCAGGACCCCAGAGGGTCAGGGTCCTCATGACTAAGCAGGGAGGAAGGCTTGGAGATGGAAACCAGAATGAGGTAGGTGTGTGTGTGTCTGTGGCCTCCATGAACCAGGTCAGTACTAGAGATGACCATCACAGCCGGGTGAGATGGGCACACAAAGCCCTGAGTGGAAGCCTGGCCAGGGCATGCCTGCTGGCCCACGCTGCTCTTCCACCAGTGCCAGGACTCCAGGGGTAAGGGGTGGGGACCCTTGAGTGCAGGTGTGGGTCCATTCCAATGTTTTCATAGAGAATTATGGTATACTTCAAATTTGAGGACCATTGACCTGCAAAAATTCAAATATCTTACATAAATGAAAAGAAAGTTACATGTTTCATTTTAGTATTGTGATTATTTTTCTAATACTAAGCCTTTGAACAAAAGGCAGTTTCTATCTGATACTATAATTCAGAGCTAGTTGAAAAAGAAATTGATTTTAAGTAGAGACCAGCTATTGATCAGAAATGGGAATGGGAAACAAACATTTCTCAAATAAGGAAAAGTTCAGAATTAGAAGGCAGAAGAATTGCTGTTTGGAAAAATGCAATCAGGAATTTTCACAATATTTAGATGCACTATAGGACTCCCCTACTTTGAAAGATGGAGAGGCTGGGAGTAGCTAAGGAGCAGAGGACTCAGAAGGAATGAGGTGTGTCTCTGTTCCTTGATTAAGTCTCACATGACAAGCAGGATTGGCTGAGCAAGTGCAGCTGCATGAAAGGACTGTTGGGCTGCCTGGAGTTTAAGGCATCAGTGTGAGTATACCAGGAAGATTTAGACCCCAAACTAAAGATAAAGTTCCATTACTTCTACTCATATTAAGGCAGGAGATAGATGGACCCCAGACTGAGCAGCTGTAGTTCATTCCCTGTGGACAGATACTCCATAATAGCAATTGGAGAAGCTGCTGCTGCTAAGTCGCATCAGTCGTGTCCGACTCTGTGTGACCCCATAGACGGCAGCCCACCAGGCTTCTCCATCCCTGGGATTCTCTAGGCAAGAATGCTGGAGTGGGTTGCCATTTCCTTCTCCAATGCATGAAAGTGAAAAGTGAAAGTGAAGTCGCTCAGTTGTGTCTGACTCTTAGCGACCCCATGGACTATAGCCTACCAGGGTCCTCCATCCATGGGGTTTTCCAGGCAAGAGTACTGGAGTGTGTTGCCATTGGCTTCTCCGGAGAAGCTGAACCCTGCCCAGATAAAAGATAGAGACCACACATTTCTCATTCTCAAAGTCAAGGAGACCTTCCCGACTATACAGTTCCTTGAAAGTCAAAAAGGGAGAGGGTACCACCAGAGTAGGTGGTGTCAACCTGCCTGTAGGCTTCTTCACTGGAATTCCATCTTGGCTAAGAGACGCACGTGCACACCTGGGGGGATCCTGAGATATTCCAAATACAGACTCAGGACCAATCAAAGCAAAATGACTGGCCAGAGGAAACCTGGAAGAAACGCCCCATATAAGTGATTTCAACTATCAATACCATGAGGGCACACATACATCCCCCTCACCTTGATCTCCCTCCCACTTCCCACCCCATGCCACCCCTCTGGATTGTCACAGAGCACTGGTCTGAGCTGTGCTGGGTCTCTGCTGCTGTGTGCAGGCTTTCTCTGGTTGCAGCAAGTGGGGGCTGCTCTCTAGTTTCTAGGCATGCGCTTCTCATTGCAGAGACTTCACTTGCTGTGGAGCACAGGTTCTAGGTCATGTAGGCTCAGTAGTTGGAGCACACAGGCTTAGTTGCTCCATGGTATGTGGGATCTTCCTGGACCAGGGATGGAACCTGTGTCCATCATTGGCAGGTGGATTCTTTACTGCTGAGTCGCCAGGGAAGCCCTCATTATACTGATCTTTTAAAAATTCTTTATAGGTGGCAAATTAGCTCCACCTTTGCGAATCTATTTCGTCCTCATTTTCTCTCCGCCTTTCTCAGCATCTTCTTTTGTACTTTCAGGTCTCAATTTCTGTGTTATTTCTTCCAAAAGCTTTTCTTTGACTTCACAGACTAAACTAGGGTCTCCTGCCTCATGCTCTTGCCACATGGTTGTCCCAAGTGATATTTTTATCACCCTTTTTGTAACTATATGACTCCCTTACAAGACTAAACAGGAATCAAGTCCACCATTATTATTGTTGGGTGTTCTATGTACAGTATGTACTGTGCCAAGGACATAACAGGCACTCAACACATACGTGTTGAATGAATGAAGGAATAATTATTTGTTTTGAGGTTGGTTTTATCAAAAGTATTATAAGCACTTTGAAAGCAAAGAGGGGATATTTTCACTTCTGTATCTCTTACCAGTCAGAGTAAGTGTACATAGTAGATGCTTGATAAATATCTATTGAATAAAAATAGTCTACAACCATTTGGTTTTAATGTCAAATAGTTTATGGCTTTAATGATAGGCAAAGTAGTGGTTGATTGTGACATTGAGTTCTAAGATTCTTATAAAAATTCTTTGCAAAATAAAAGATTTTCAAAATAGGGTCAAACTACTTTTATAAAATGGATTGGAAATATTTCCAGGATGCCAGACTATGAGCAGAAAAGTGCCAGACATTCCCCAGGCCCCTGGGCAAGTGTTCACACACCTCAAGGACAACCCTACTTTTCTTCAAAGTACAGCTACTGAATTAAAATCATGCAGCGATTAGCAGATGAAAACCATGCTTTATTAAAAGAAAGGAAGTGAAAGGTGAAGCAGGCTGGCCAGTGCTTTATGAAGGCTTACTGCTTCCCTATTGTGTTTTTAAAATGTTACATTTCAAGGGACAGTTTTTTTCTATTTGGTTTCATTTTCTGAGGCAACACTGCAAATAAAAATCACTCAGAGGACCCAGATTCTTGCCAACTCTTGCTGATGCTACGGAGCCATGCTTGAGTGTCTGAGTTCAACCGTTGTGAAAGATTGTTGTGAAAAAGAGATCAGGCAGAGTTGAGCTGCACCATGAGCAAAAGCGGTTCTTTTTTCACAGTGAGGGATCACTGCACACCCAGCAAGTGGGAAGAAATGAGAATACCTGCCGTGGAGATTTGAGAGGGAGAAATTGATTGTACACATTTAAATAGATGGGGCTAAGAGTTTTTCCTGACAGTAAAATTCCAGAATTCTAAGAAGGGAAATTTAAGAATAAATGCTTTGAGGTGGACACTGAGAAGTGTGAACTCTCTTTTATCCTCCTAAATCCTTCCTGGATGCAAGCCAGAAAACTTCACAAGTCACTGGCATAGCTGTAAGTCTGTGGGCAGAGTGTGCTGAGTCCTTGCTGAGTCCCATGCAGGCTTGGGAACCCTGCTTGCTGTTTGCTGCAGAGATGTCTCTTGCAGAGGGAACTCATCTGGAAGGCTGTGGAATCTTGGCTCCAGCCCAACTCATTTACTGGTCAGAAAAGGTGATGGAAAACGTGCTTTGGGAAAACACAGATGGGTATGTGAACCAGCAGCCTTGCGCTTAACCCTTGATAGCCTGAGGGACTGGATCTCACAATGTGGTCCTGGAACTAGAAGCATCAACACCGGCATAGGGACTTGTGAGCAATGCCCATTCTGAGGCTGGGGTCGACTGTAGACCAACTAAATCAGAAACTCTAGAGATAGGGCTCAGAAATATGTGTTTTAAGAAGCCCTCCAGGTAGTTCTTCTGGCCACATCAAAACCTGACAACTCTTTGCCTGAGATGCTCAGAGAACGTGGAAAATTTGTGTACCAAAAAGAATACAGTGACAATTTCTCAGAATCAATGTATTACACATGCTAATAAAAGTAGGGAAAGACCAGACAGTCACAAATATCTTGAGGTGTGGCAATTTCAACATCATTATCAGTACCAGTTAGTGTTAGGGAAGATCAATGTAGTAATTAGCTATTGCCATGAAATTGTTGTGCAGCAAACAGGCACAGCAACTCGCGGGTATGCGACGGTAGACCTTTCCTTCCTCCTGCATCTGCAGGGCTCCGTTGATCTCAGCTGGGCTCTCTTTTGTGTCTGAGGGCTTGGCAGATCTAGTTTGGGTTGTTTGGGGTGACTTGGCTTTGCTCTACATGTCCCTCATCCTTCTCCTGAGATTCCCAGGTAACACAGGCATGCCCTTTGTCCTGGCAAAGGTGGAAGTGGGAAACAAGCAGACACACGCAGGTTTCTTGAGGTCTAGGCTTAGTACTGGCACACTTGTCAGTTTCAGCTCATTCTGTTGGCCAAAGCAAGTCACACATCCAAGACCAGATTCAAGAGATGAGAAAACAGATTTGTCTTTTAAATGAGAGGAACTGTCATGGGGCAAAGGCCTAGATACGAGGAGGCGAGGAGGCATGAAGGACTGAGGCTATTCATGTGATCAACCACAATCAACTGTAAATAAGCTTCTCTTTGAGCTCATTAGCAGCACTTGTGTAAACAAATCCCAAATTTGAATTTGACCTAGAAAAAAAATGTATCTTTCCTTTTTGAAAAAAATTTATTCTTTCCAAAAGAATACTGATTTTACTGACTTCAGTTGATTAACTGTGTGATTCTCAGTGAAGACATGGTAAGTCAGATTAACTATGTGAAGAATTAGAGAAGGAATAAAAGGAAAGTAATTGTATTTTAAAACTCTAAAAATATTGATCATGTGTAAGTCATTTTGTTTCACAATGGATATCAAACCCAGTCCTTAAAGAAAAATTTTCTTATCTACCCTGGACTCTTATTCTTCAGTAAACTCCTGGCATTCTATATTTAAAAGGAGTCATCTTATGTACACCTCTGTCTCAAACAGACTGTAAACTAGAGTCCACCACAGCTTTTTGGGCTGGCTTAATGATTGTGTTCATACTGTATTTCTAATTAGCTGCTGACTCGGAGGTGTAGGGGCTAAGTGAGCTTGCCCACAGCTGCCAGGTGTGATCATCCATGGGCAGAGATTCAAAGAAGGGAGAAATCAGCATTGTGGGAAATGTGCTGTAAACACCCAGAGGCAGGGAGATTCTTGCCTTTTTCCCTGCCAGGATCTTCGAAGTGTGGACTCAATAGAAGAAGTAGCAGGTAGCTATGGTCTAAACTGTCTTTAAAGTCTGAAAATAAGCATTTCCCCATGTTGGTGGCCAAGCCTCATTTTTTTTTTTTTTTTTGCATGTAACAAAACAAAATGACTTTTTACTCACTGCCCTGAGTCTTAAAGTTGTTTATGAACTGAAAGAAACCTCAGATCATTTTTGAAAACACTAATCTTTCTGGTGAAAAGACAATCCCTAAAGCAATGACAGAACTTACTAGAAGTCACCTGATTGGTTAGGAAAGGTCAACCAGTCAGAAAGAGAAAAAGAAATATCATATATTAATATATATATGTGGAATCTGGAAAAATGGTATAGATGATCTTATTTGCAAAGCAGAAATAGAGACACAGATGAAGAGAACAAATGTATGGATACCAAGGGGCAAAAGGAGGAGTGGTATAAATTGGGAGATTGGGATTGTCATATATACACTGCTATGTATAAAATAGATAACTAATGAGAACCTGGGGCTTCCCAGGCTGTTCAGCAATAAAGAATTCACCCACAGTGCAGGAGCCACAGGAGATGAGGGTTCAATCCCTGGGATTGGGACAGTTTTCTTGCATGGAGAATCCCATGGATAGAGGAGCCTGGTGGGCTACAGTTCATAAGGTCACAAAGAATCAGACATGACTGAAGGGACTGCCGTGCTTAGTCGCTCAGTCATGTCCTACTCTTTGCTACCCCATGGACTGTAGCCCACCAGGCTGCTCTATCCATGGGATTCTCCAGGAAAGAATACTGGAGTGGGTTACCATGCCCTCCTCCAAGGCATCTTCCCAATCCAGGGTTTGAACCCAGGTCTACTACATTGCAGGTGGATTCTTTACCATTCTAGCCACCAGAGAAGCCCACTGTATAGCACAGGGAACTCCATGCTCTGTGGTGACCTCAATAGGAAGGAAATCCAAAAATGAGGGGACATATGTATTTGTACGGCTGATTCACTTTGTTTTACAGCAAAAAATGACACAGCAGTGTAAAGCAACTATACTCCAATAAAAAAAAGAAAGGCCAACTAGAGAAGCTAGCTTGGTCATTATACTACACTTTTCCTTTTGGAGGGGAGTATTCATGGTTTGATGAATTAAACACAAAACAGGTCCTGGACATTAACGGAATTCAATTTTCCTATTTATGAACTGGAGATAAATATGCTTGTTAGGTGCATAGCATGTTTGAGTCAGGAACAATTTCTTTTCTTTTAAAAATTAGTAACTGTCATTAAGCAATTTGGAAAAAAGCACCACTGGCTAATCATTTTAAACAAGTTACTTGGTCAACAGTGAGCTCCAGTACTGAGATGAGATATGCTGGGCATAAAGTGAGTGGTGGAGTTCAATGTCTTTTACAACAACTGGAGTTATTTGCTTAAGATGTTTATTTTAAAAAAGACCTTTGAGGTACAGTAAGAGCAGGGAGTGGGGCATAAGGACTGCTCTAACACCTGCCACTAAGTACTCTCAGGGCATCCCTCCTGGTCCCCTTGAATGAGGGGCTGCCAGAAGCAATGACTAAAATTTGCTTGGAATTCATTTCTTCCCTTTCTTTTTTTTATGATGCTGAAGCAGGTGATAAAAAGATAAACGATTGCAAAGCCTGGCACGTGAATGCTTCCCCACTGCGTGCCGCTTTTGTGGGGAGCAAGTAGCAGCCGCCAACCGCTGTTTTATTAATAATGAGGTATTCACATAAATTCCATGCAAAATTGATTTTTGACTGTTATATAAGAATCAAATACCAGGCTTTAAAAAGTAATTGAGAAATCTATTTGTAATTTACTTTGCCTATAAGAACCTGCTGTCCTGCCATAAACAATTTTACAGTATTTTCCCCCCTGTTAAACAGCTATTTTTACACATCTGTTTGGCCTCTCTTGGATGACATGCAGTCAGAAGGTGTAATGAATACAGGTTTGAAACAACATGTGGCCACGATTTCTTTCAATTTCATCTTCAAGGGGATCTCTTGCAAGTTGTGATATCATTTTCATCACAGTACAGGTGAAGTATGTTAATGGCTAATTATCTGACCCTGGATGTTGACTGATGAATCATAAAAACACTTTGTGACAATAAGAACGCATGATGAACTGGCTAAGCACTGCCAAAAAGAAAAAAACAACAAAACACCACACCCTGGAAACCAAAAAATAAAAAACAAAACCTCTCAAACACCCAAAACTAACAAACTGAAACATTCTGTTTCTCACTGTCTTCAAATGCCTTAAGGAGCCATGGTCCAATGAAAAAGTCTCCTGTAACGAAGATTTTTATTTGGTAATCTATTTAAGCAGTTTTGTATATATTTAAACATACAGGTAGTTTTGTATATATTAAAGTCAGCCAAAATTATTTAAGATGTAGCTTATTTATTTCTACTTTTTATTCAGGTGGAGATTAGAGGGATAAAAAAATTAAAAACAGCTTCAAAAAGTCAATCTTTTACATATATTGTATAACTTTTATGTGTATTTCTTTGGTATTATTTTGCAGAAGTCTACATACTTAGTTCTAATGCTAATTTTTGTTTTCTTTTTTTTTTTTTAGGGATTGTGAAGCCCTAGTATTTAAAAGAACTATTTGCCTCAGTTTTATTGAGGTATACATAGGATAAAATTCTAAGTGTACAGTTTAATAAATTCAGGTAATTGTATGTGGCTGTCTAACCATTTCCATGATCAAGACAGAACATTTCCATCACCCTAAAAAGTGCCCCTCTTCAATCAATCCACTCCCCCAGCTCCTGCCGTCAAGGCAACTGCTGATTTACAGTCACTACACTTTTGCCTTTTCTTGGATTTCATATAATTGAATCATAGTATGCAGTCCTTTGTGTTTAACTTTTTTTCACTTAATGTTTTTGACATTCATCTATATTGTTGAGTGTATTAATACATATAAATACAGTGTATTTGTTTCTGTGTTGAGTAGTATGTGTATGTATGTATGTATGTATGTACCAAATTTGTTTTTCCATTCACTGATCAGTACTTGGGTTGTTTCCAGCTTTTGACTATTATAAATAATACTACTATAAACATTCATGTAAAAGTGTTTACGTAGACATATTTTTGTTTCTGTGGGGTAAATATCTAGGAGTGAGAGTTCTGTGTCATATGGGGCTACCCAGTGGTATGTTAATAAATTTATAATATTGGTGAACTGGTGAACAGCGCTGGTGGTACAGAACCTGCCTGCAAATGCAGGAGACGTAAGAGACTGGGTTTGATCCCTGGGTCAGGAAGATCCTCTGGAGGATGGCATGGGAACCCACTCCAGTGTTCTTGCCTGGAGATTCCAGGGACAGAGATGTCTGGTGAGCGGCAGTCCACGTGGTCGCAAAGAGCCAGACACCACTGAAGTGACTTAGCATGCATGCACGTGTGATAAATAGTTCATGTAGTTTTAATTGGCATTTTTCTTATAATTTGTGATATTAGACATCTTTTCATATATTGATTGACATTTATATATCTTCTTTTGTGTTCAAATCTTTTCCCTATTTTTATTGTGTTGTTTCCTTCTTATTGGGGCTTCCTTGGTGGTTCAGACAGTAAAGAATCCACCCACAAGGCAGGAGACCCAGGTTCAATCCCTGGGTCGGGAAGATTGCTGGAGAAGATTGCTGGAAGATTGCTACCAACTCCAGTATTCTTGCCTGGAGAATTCCATGGACAGAGGAGCCTGAAGGGCTCCATGGGGTCACAAAGAGTCGGACACAACTGAGAGACTAAGCACACCCTCTTATTGAGTTGTATAACTTTGTTATATATTCTGAATACATTCGTTAGATATATGTTTTGTATATCACAGTTTTTTGCTTGCCTCCCCTCCCCCACCTGTAGTTTTATTGAGGTATAATTGAATACACCAGTCTGTAAGTTTAAGATGTACCACATAATGACTTGATTTATATATATTGTACTGTGAAATCATAATTTTGTCTTTTTAGCTCTTTTTTTAAGAGCAAAAGCTTTTAATTTTGGAAAAGTTAATTTAATGATTATTTTCTTTTATGATTTGTGCCTTTATGCTTTTTCTAACTGGATATCACAAACATTTTCTCCTGTAGTTCTTGTGTTTAAATCTATGATCTATTTTGAGTTCATTTTTGTATGTGATATAAGATATGGGTAGAGGCTAAAATTTTCTGTACAGATACCCAGTTGTTTTAGCTGGATATCCCGTTTGCTGATTTTTTCATTTAATTATCTTGGCATCTTTGTTGGAAAACCAGTTGACCATATAAGTTTGGTTCTGTTTCTGGACTCTATTCTGTTCAACCAATCTGTAAGTCTATCTTTGCTCTAACTCTCTTGATTTTAGTAGCTTTCTTATAAGTCTTAGAATCAAGTAGAGTAAATCTTCCAACTTTATTATTCTTTTTCAAAATGGTTTTGGCTAGTCCAGGTCTTTTGCGTTTTCAAACAAATTTTAGTGTCTGCTTGTCAGTTTCTTCAAAGGTGACTTGGGCTTTTAATTAGGGTTAAATGGGATTTTAATTAGGGTTAAATTTAATGTTTAGATCAATTTGGGAGAATTCATTCTGAAATATTAAATACACTTTAAATTATTACTAAAATTGTAATAAGTACAACATGCACACTAAAATGTCACATGTAACAGTTTTTAACATACTGGCAAAAATGAATGTCAGTTTCTGCAACCAGCTTAGCAACTTTTTTTTGAAGACATAATAAGCTCTTTCTGTCATATCTGTTTAGTCAAGATATGACTTGAGATCACAAACCACTACTGAGACTATTAAAACTATTATTAAAAGACATTTGTACCTACTGAACCATGATTTTCTCCATTCTATGCACTCTAAATAAAATATAACTTGAAGTAAGAGGCCTAGCTAGAATGCCCATTGCAGCTGTGTTTATCAAGGCAGTTTCATTATTTCATTAATTGAATTTATAATAAATATATTATCAGCATATTTAGAAATTAGAATGTTCACAGATTTATAGTAATATAAACTTCCTCAAAATGTTTCATACAATTTAACTGCAGGCAAGATTTCGATTGAAATTCTAATAGAGAGTTAGAATAGAGGTATGGCATTTTATCAGAAAGAAAAGAGATTTGAAACAACAGAGACCTGAATTTAAACAACAGTTCTATCCCCAAGTGGCTGGAGCAATTTATTCATATTTATGAGCCCAATTTGTCCTTCTGTAAAAAGGGGATAATAATGCCTAACTTACAGGTGTGATGCAATGAAATATTATATGTAAAACGCCTATAGATGATGTATATAAGGGAATGGTGTTAATAAGAGTGGGAGCAAAATGTAGGTCTTGGAATCTGTTGAAAATTTTGGGGGGGCCTGATGGATGTTGAAATGGATTGAAAGGCCAAACTAGGCAGTTTGTTCTCTGAATGGTTTACACCTGGTAGTGTGTTCTTCTTTGCCTCCAGGTCCCTAATAGCAACTTACCCACTCAAAGCTCAGCGTGAAGACCATCACATCACTCAACAATGTTCCAGGGGGAAGTCTGGGACTGGGTGAGTAGTGCTAAGTTTAAGTGACCCTCCACAATCTGTTTGGAAACCCTCATTCCTTAAAAACTTTCCATAAGTGCTAATAAGTGTTCTTCATGTATTGGTCTTCAGTATACTCGTATATTTTTTCACTAGTTCCATTGACTCTCCCTTTACTCCTGTTTCACCCTTTCCTTTACTCATACTCAGCACAGGCATGTCAGTGAATGGTCACCCTGGGACCACTGTAAGCAACTACAAGCCGTCAATACTTGGCCTCAGCTGCTCATTCTTCACTGTCCTAATGCCATCGGAGGCGGAGTGGTGCCGTGAGACTATGTGATGACCACAGACTGGGAGACAGGAGCCTCAGGGTCCATCACTTGACAATATGAACTTGGCCAGTTTCCAGATCTCAGTTTCTTCCTTGATAAAATGCCTGACTTATTCAAGGGCCTGTCGTGGGGACCTGTATGAGAAATTGCGTGGAGAATTGCTTTGTCAACTGTAGAGGGCTATGTAAACCTCTGAGGCTGTTGTCATGCGATGCTACTGTCAGCTTGCTCCATTTCCTCCTGCCACCAGAGCCACAGGAAGTTTCGTCCTATCTAAATTCCTCGACTTGAATGAAACAGAGCGGTGGTAGGTGAAGGTGGACTGGAGTGGAGTGGCGGTGGAGACCGTAGTGGCTACACGCGCAGACGGGGAACCAGAATCATAGGCTCCTGGAACTGCATAGGAGCACACAGGTCATCTCTTCCAGGAGAAATATTTTCTCCATTTATGTATGGAGAAAATTAGCACAGGCTCAAGAGCCCCGGGCTTGGTGGGGGGGCGGGGGGGATTAGGCTTCCCATTGACATCTTACCTGAGTATCAGAGATGTGTGTATTTTGTAGTTTATGACTGAAGGAATCTAGACTGAAAGATTTGCAAGTGAGTTGAAGGACAAACAATTCTGGAAACAATTGAAATATTCTTGGTATCTGGTAAATAAACAGAAAACAAACAAGAAATGATTCCAACAAAAGGAGAAAAACTCATATTTCTAATCTTTTAACAAATAAAGTAAAAAAGTTTTGGATGAGCTAGATGAGCTGAATTTTACTGATTTGTTTTTGGTTACTGGTCATTTTATTCAGTCATTTTTCTGGTTTACTGAATTTTACTGATTTACTTGCTATTTGTTTTAGTTGGTTAAATTGCCAAATGGCTGTGTCCAGGAATCTAATATATAAGTGATAAATGAATTTTTAAAATGTGGTATATCCATATAATGCAGTATTATTTAGCCATAAAAAGGAACGAAGAGCTGACACATGCTACAACGTGAATGACTCTTAAAAACATTGTGCTAACTGAAGGAAGTCAGATATAGAAGGCCACATATTCTATGCTTCTGTATATAGGAAATGTTTAGAATAGGCAAATAGTAACATAGGAACAGAAAAGAGATTAGTGATTTCCAGGGCCTTGTGGAAGAACGGAATAGGGAGTGAATGCTAATGGACATGTGTGTTTTTTTTGGAGGGAGGGAACGTTGAAAATATTTTGAAATTAAATGGTGGTGATAGTTTCACACCCTTGTTAATATACTAAAAAATCACTGAATTGTACACTTCAAACGGGTGAGGTTTATGGCATGTTAATCATATCTCAACAGCAACAACAACAAAATATATGTATATTTTAAAAATCTATCATGAGAAACATTCTCAAGTGTTAGGAACAGAATTTTCTTGTCTCTCATCTATACCATGGGTGATGGTAGTGATGGTTTAATTGAAAGGAACAACAATCTTGGCAAGCAGTATGATATTGGGGAAGGCATTGCACCTCTCTTAGCCTCCGTTGCCTAATATATAAAATGAAGATAGTAAGTCCTGCCCTACCTATGTCACCAAGTAAATGCGAAATAACACTAACAGCATGCATTTACAAACTCTCATTATTTACTAGGCATTATTGCTAGTATTCTATATGAATGATTGCAATTTTCTTAGGAAATATGAAGTATTCTTATCCTGATTTTACAGGTTAAGAAAATAAAATAATTTGTTTATAACTGATATGCAAATGAAAAGTATGAATATATTTTCAATACTTAATTTCACAAAATCACTAAAAATAATGCTTAATTTTGCAGTTTATTAAAGAGAGGTGTCCATTGAGAAACTCAGAAAATATAAAAAGCTATAGGGAAGAAACTTAAAACCAATTCATAAACCCAAAGAAAACAAACACATATTATTGTATCTTCAGTTTTTAAAAAAGTATTAATAATACCTGTGGCGGATTCATTTTGATATTTGGCAAAACTAATACAATTATGTAAAGTTTAAAAATAAAATAAAATTAAAAAAAGTATTAATATATGTGTGCAAACATCTGCATCAATATGTATATGTATATATATATATTGGTTTTATATGATAAAAACAATATGGTATTCTGCTCAAAATTCTCCAAGCTAGGCTTCAACAATATGTGAACTGAGAATTTCCAGATTTTCAAACTGGATTTAGAAAAGGCGGAGGAACCAGAGATCAAATTGCCAACATCAGTTGGATCATATAAAAAGCAAGAGAATTCCAGAAAAACATCTACTTCTGCTTTATTGACTACGCTAAAGCCTTTGACTGTGTAGATTACAGTAAACTGTGGAAAATTCTCCAAGAGATGGGAATACCAGACCACCTGACCTGCCTCCTGAGAAATCTGTATGCAGGTCAAGAAGCAACAGTTAGAACTGGACATGGAACAACAGACTGGTTCCAAATGGGAAAAGGAGTATGTCATGGCTGTTATTGTCACCCTGCTTATTTAACTTATATGCAGAGTACATCATGCGAAATGCCAGGCTGGATGAAGCACAAGCTGGAATCAAGATTGTTGGGAGAAATATCAACAACATCAGATATGCAGATGACACCACCCTAATGGCAAAAGCGAAGAGGAACTAAAGAGTCTCTTGATGAAGGTGAAAGAGGAAAGTGAAAAGGCTGGGCTTAAAACTCAACAGTCAAAAAACTAAGATCATGGCATCTGGTCCCATCACTTCATGGCAAATAGATGGAGAAACAATGGAAACAGTGACAGTCTTTATTTTCTTTGGCTCCAAAATCACTGCAGGTGTTGGCTACAGCCATGAAATTAAAAGACGCTTGTTCTTTGGAAGAAAAGCAATGACAAACTAGACAGCATACTAAAAAGCAGAGACATTACTTTGCCAACAAAGATCCGTCTAGTCAAAGCTATGGTTTTTCCAGTGGTCATGTATGGATGTGAGAGTTGGACTATAAAGAAAGCTGAGCACAGAAGAATTGATGCTTTTGAACTGTGGTGTTGGAGAAGACTCTTGAGAGTCCCTTGGACTGTAAGGAGATCAAACCAATCAATCCTAAAGGAAATCAGTCTTGAATATTCATTGTTAGGACTGGTCATGAATATTCATTGGAAGGACTGATGCTGAAGCTGAAGTTCCAATACTTTGGCCACCTGATGTGAAGAGCTGATTCATTAGAAAAGATCCTGATGCTGGGAAAGACTGGATGTAAGAGGAGAAAGGGACGACAGAGGGTGAGATGCTTGGATGGCATCACTGACTCAATGGACATGAGTTTGAGCAAGCTCTGTGAGATAGTGAAGGACAGGGTAGCCTGGCGTGTTGCAGTCCGTGGGGTTGCAAAGAATCAGACATGACTGAACGACTAAACAACAGCAACAATTCTGCTTTCAAAAATGATTTTAGTAACTGGTTATGGATGTACCCTTTTAGTCTGTGTACTCAGACTGGTGAAGAATCTGCCTGTAATGTGGCAGACCTGGGTTTGATCCTTATGTTTGGAAGATCCCCTGGAGAAGGGAAAGGTTACCCACTCCAGTATTCTGGCCTAGAGAATTCCATGGACTGTATAGTCTGTGGGGTCACAAAGAGTTGACGGAGAACCTTTCACATTCACTTTCTTTCAGGCTGGTAGTTGGTTAGTAATTGAAAAATTTGGCTTAAAGTGAGTGAGGCAGACACTGTTGTCATCTCCTGCCAAAACATTTCCCCTCTTTGTCTTAGCTGGAATGACTCTGCTTTTGTTCAGATGTGTAGAAAGGACTTGTTCAGAGAAGGTTAACATTCTCTAGGCTAGGAGGATAAACTTGGATATCCGTGTAAGCCCCAACGTTGAGCTGCCTATGATTGTTCTAAGCCAGTCCCGACGGCCTCATTTTTTTTGCCAGTGAATAGTCTAGGGGTTACTATGTGATCCAGTTCTGCCAGACAAACGAGGGGAAGTCTGCTAAGGGCTTTTGTTAAAGGGTTTCCTCCTGCTAAGGAGAGAGAAGCATGAGGCAAAACTTCGCCATCTCCAATCTCCAGCTCTCCTGCCATCGGCTCCCTGGAGCTGTGGCTGTCATCTTGTGAACACTGTGGGGAAAGCTAAGAGCACCGCAGGGATGCCAACTCAGAGCCCTGCTGTGTTCTAGTCGCTGGATTAATCAACCTTGGAACCACATGCTTTCAGACTCCTATGTGAAATAATGAGTGCTTAACTAACTGTGGCCCAAAGTGAAATAGCTGGTGGGAGCAGTAAAATAAATGATGTGGAATTATTCTTAAAATGCACATGCTTCTCCCCCCCCACCTTTGTTATTTATTTTCCTTCCAGTTCTACTGAGATAAAATTGACATACAACTCTGTAGAAGTACAGCATAATAATGTGACTTACATATATCACAAATGATTAACATGTTAAAGTTGAGTAAACATGCTTCATTTTATATAGATACAAAACAAAAGAAAAATATTTTTCCTGTGATGAGAATTCTTAGTATTTATTCTCTCAACAACTTTCATATATGACTTACAGCAGTGCTAGCAATATTTATCATGTTGTACATTAAATCCTTAGTACTTATTTACCTTATAACTGGAAGTTTGTACCTTTTCACTACCTTCATCCAACTTCCCCACCTCTCCCAGCCCTGCCTCTGGTAACAACACATCTGATCTCTTTTTCTAATGAGTTTGTTTGTTTGTTTGTATGTGAAGTATAATTGACCTATAACACTAAGGTGTTTTTATCTCTCTCACTCTCGTCTGATTATGAGTATTCAGCAAAGTTTTCTAGAGGCAACATAACTTGATATACCACAGTAGATTGAAAACTGAAGCAGTGTGAATAGCCAACTGCCTTCAATTATGCCAGGTATTAAAAATTTATGTTTCACCACTCTAAATATTTCTGGGAATGTACTTACTTATTATAAAACTATGCTATTAATTTAACATGGAATGATAACCTCAGATATGCAGATGACACCACCCTTATGGCAGAAAGTGAAGAGGAACTAAAAAGCCTCTTGAAGAAACTGAAAGAGGAGAGTGAAAAGGTTGGCTTAAAACTCAATATTCAGAAAACGAAGATCATGGCATCTGGTCCCATCACTTCATCATAGTTTCCCCATCATAGATGGGGAAACAGTGGAAACAGTGTCAGACTTTATTTTTTGGGGCTCCAAAATCACTGCAGATGGTGACTGCAGCCATGAAATTAAAAGACGCTTACTCTTTGGAAGGAAAGTTATGACCAACCTAGATAGCATATTCAAAAGCAGAGACATTACTTTGCCAACAAAGGTCCATCTAGTCAAGGCTATGGTTTTTCCAGTGGTCATGTGTGGATGTGAGAGTTGGACTGTGAAGAAAGCTGAGCTCCGAAGAATTGATGCTTTTGAATTGTGGTGTTGGAGAAGACTCTTGAGGGTCCCTTGGACTGCAAGGAGATCCAACCAGTCCATCCTAAAGGAGATCAGTCCTGGGTGTTCTTTGGAAGGAATGATGCTAAAGCTGAAACTCCAATACTTTGGCCACCTCATGCAAAGAGTTGACTCATTGGAAAAGATGCTGGGAGGGATTGGAGGCAGGAGGAGAAGGGGACGACAGAGGATGAGATGGCTGGATGGCATCACTGACTCGATGGACGTCAGTTTGGGTGAACTCTGGGAGTTGGTGATGGACAGGGAGGCCTGGCGTGCTGCAATTCATGGGGTCACAAAGAGTCGGACACAACTGAGCGACTGAACTGAACTGAACTGAATGGATTTATTATTGGCTTCCCTGATAGTTCACTTGGTAAAGAGTCCACCAGCAATGCAGGAGACCCTGGTTCGATTCCTAGGTCAGGAAGATGTGCAGGCAAAGGGAAAGGCTACCCACTCTGGTTTTCTTGGGCTTTCCTTGTGGCTCAGCTGGTAAAAATCCACCTGCAATGCGGGAGACCTGGGTTGAATCCCCGGGTTGGGAAAATCCCCTGGAGAAGGGAAAGGCTACCTACTCCAGTATTCTGGCCTGGAGAATTCCATGGACTGTATAGTTGCAAAGAGTTGGATACAACTAAGTGACTTTCACTTTCAGTGGATTTATTATTGTTATTTTTAAAATGAATTAGAAGTTAATAATTCATTAATTTTTAATATGGCAAATGTCCATAGATATTTCCCACAAAGAGAAGCTATTTAAGGTTCTCAATCATTTTTAACAGTGTAAGTTCAGTTCAGTCCAGTCGCTCAGTTGTGTCTGACTCTTTGCGACCCCATGGACTGCAGCATGACAGGCCTCCCTGTCCATCACCAACTCCTGGAGTTTACTCACACTCATGTCCACTGAGTCTGTGATGCCGTCCAACCATCTTATCCTCTGTTGTCCCCTTTTCCTCTGGCCTTCAATCTTTCCCAGCATCAGGGTCTTTTCCAATGAGTCAGTTCATCACATCAGGTGGCCAAAGTATTGGAGTTTCAGCTTCAGCATCAGTCCTTCCAGTGAATATTTGGGACTGGTTTCCATTAGGATGAACTGGTTGGATCTCCTTGCTGTCCAAGGGACTCTCAAGAGTCTTCTCACACCACAGTTCAAAACATCAATTCTTTGGTGCTCAGCTTTCTTTATAGTCCAACTCTCACATCCATATATTACTACTGGAAAAACCATAGCTTTGACTAGACGGAAGGCAATGGCAACCCACTCCAGTGTTCTTGCCTGGAGAATCCCAGGGACGGCAGAGCCTGGTGGGCTGCCGTCTATGGGGTCGCACAGAATCGGATACGACTGAAGCGACTTAGCAGCAGCAGCAGCAGCTAGGTTTGTTATTGCTCTTCTTCCAAGGAGCAAGCGTCCTTTAATTTCATGGTTGTAGTCAATGTCTGCAGTGACTTTGGAGCCCCGCTCCCCCCAAAAATAAAGTCTGTCACTGTTTCCCCATCTATTTGCCATGAAGTGATGGGACCAGATGCCATGATCTTAGTTTTCTGAATGTTGAGCTTTAAGCCAACTTTTCACGCTCCTCTTCCACTTTCATCAAGAGGATCTTTAGTTCTTCTTAGCTTTCTGCCATAAGGGTGGTGTCATCAGCATATCTGAGGTTATTGATATTTCTCCCAGCAAACTTGATTCCAGCTTGTGCTTCATCCAGTACAGCATATCTCATGATGTACTCTGCATAGAAGTTAAATAAGCAGGATGACAATATAGAGCCATGATACATTCCTTTCCCGATTTGGAACCAGTCCATCTTTCCATGTCCAGTTCTAACTGTTGCTTCTTGACCTGCATACAGATTTCTCAGGAGGACGGTCAGGTGGTCTGGTATTTCCATCTCTTTCAGAATATTCCACAGTTTGTTGTGATCCACACAGTCAAAGGCTTTGGCATAGTCAATAAAGCAGAAATAGATGTTTATCTGGAACTCTCTTGCTTTTTCGATGATCCAACTGATGTTGGCAATTTGATCTCTGGTTCTTCTGCCTTTTCTAAAACCAGCTTGAACATCAGGAAGTTCACGGTTCACGTATTGCTGAAGCCTGGCTTGGAGAATTTTGAGCATTACGTTGCTAGGGTGTGAGATGAGTGCAATTGTATGGTAAGTTGAGCATCCTTTGGCATTGCCTTTCTTTGGGATTGGAATGAAAACTGACCCTTTCCGGTCCTGTGGCCATTGCAGAATTTTCCAAATTTGCTGGCATATTGAGTGCAGCACTTTCACAGCATCATCTTTTTAGGATTTGAAATAGCTCAAATGGAATTCCATCACCTCCACTAGTTTGTTCATAGTGATACTTCCTAAGGCTCACTTGACTTCACATTCCAGGATGTCTGGCTCTAGGTGAGTGATTACACCATCGTGATTATCTGGATCATGAAGATCTTTTTTGTACAGTTCTTCTGTGTATTCTTGCCACCTCTTCTTAATATCTTCTACTTCTGTTAGGTCCATGCCATTTCTGTCCTTTGTTGAGCCCATCTTTGCATGAAAAGTTCTCTTGGTGTCTCTAATTTTCTTGAAGAGATCTCTAGTCTTTCCCATTCTATTGTTTTCCTCTATTTCTTTGCGTTGATGACAGAGGAAGGTTTTCTTATCTCTCCTTGCTTTTCTTTTTTTTTTAATTTTATTTTATTTAACTTTACAATATTGTATTGGTTTTGCCATATATCAAAATGAATCTGCCACAGGTATACATGTGTTCCCCATCCTGAACCCTCCTCCCTCCTCCCTCCCCATACCATCCCTCTGGGTCTTTGAAACTTTGCATTCAAATGAGTATATCTTTCCTTTTCTCCTTTGCCTTTCACTCCTCTTCTTTTCTCAGCTATTCATAAGGCCTCCTCAGACAACCATTTTGCCGTTTTGCATTTCTTTTTCTTGGGGATGATGTTGATCAATGTCTCCTGTGCAGAGTCACAAACCTCCGTCCATAGTTCTTCAGGCACTCTGTCTATCAGATCTAATCCCTTGAATCTATTTGTCACTTCCACTGTATAATTGTAAGAGATTTTATTGAGGTCATACCTGAATGGCCTAGTGGTTTTCCCTACTTTCTTCAATTTAAGTCTGAATTTGACAATAAGAAGTTCATGATCTAAGCCCCAGTCAGCTCCTGGTCTTGTTTTTGCTGACTGTATAGAGCTTCTCCATTTTTGGCTCCAAAGAATATAATCAATCTGATTTCAGTATTGACCATCTGGTTATGTCCATATGTAGAGTCTTTTCTTGTTTTGCTGGAAGAGTGTCTGCTATGAACAGTGAGTTCTCTTGGCACAACTTATTAGCCTTTGCCCTGCTTCATTCTGTATTCCAGGGCCAAATTTGCCTGTTATTCCAGGTAGTTCTTGACTTCCTCCTTTTGCATTCCAGTCCCCTATAATGAAAAGGAAATGTTTTTTGGGTGTTAGTTCTAGAAGGTCTTGTAGGTCTTCATAGAACCGTTCCACTTCAGCTTCTTCAGCATTATTGGTCGGGACATAGACTTGGATTACTGATATTGAGTGGTTTGCCTTGGAAATGAACAGAGAACATTCTGCCGTTTTTGAGATTGCATCCAAGTACTGCATTTTGGACTCTTTTGTTGACTAAGATAGCTACTCCATTTCTTCTAACGGTTTCTTGCCCACAGTAGTAGATATAATGGTCATGTGAGTTAAATTCACCCATTCCAGTCCATTTTAGTTTGCTGATTCCTAAAATGTCAATGTTCACTCTCGTCATCTCCTGTTTGACCTCTTACAATTTGCCTTGATTCATGGACCTAACATTCTAGGTTCCTTGCAAAAGAGTATAAATGGACCAAAAATCTTGAGAATGACTGCTCTAGATTTTGTTGATTTTCCTCTGTTGTCTGTAACAGTAACTTCGTTTCCTTCCTTTTTTCTTTTCTTTTTTAGCAATCTGCTTTTAGCTAAGTTTTGCAAAGCACTCAACTTTCATGGAAATAGCTATTGTCTTTCTTTTGCATTCATAACAACAATAGCAGGTTCCAAGTCTGTGCAAAGGCCTAGGCACAAACGCATCCCACTCTTGGTAAATGTCCACCTAATTGTGGGGAGGGAAAGTACATGGGTTTATGAATGAGGAATATTCAGTGTGTTTAACAGAGTCCTACTAAAGTGACAATAATCGATAGACTACTGACCATTCAGGCAAGTTAGTTAAGTAGAAGCACATTGAGAACGCTTCTACTTTATGTTCTTAACCATTTTCATTTTCACATTATTGAACAAATTTTTGCTTAAACTTTTTAACCTTAAAAAAGCAAAGCTAGAATTAATGTTTTTATATGTAAATCTTTGCATAAATATTTTTTATGATAAATTCCTAGAATAAGAATTGATACATCCAAAAGTTGTGGACATCTTCAGTGGTTAAGAGTCTGCCTACCAATGCAGGGGACAGGGGTTTGATTCCCTGGTCTGGGAAGATCCTGCTTGCCTTGGAGCAACTAAGCCTGTGCACCACGACTATGGAGCCCACACTCTAGAGCCAACTAGCAACAACTATTTAGCCTGTGTGCCTAGAGCCCCATGCTCTGCAACAAAAGAAGCCACTGCAATGAGAAGATTGTGCTCCACAACTAGAGAGCGGCCCCCACTCACCACAACTAGACAGAACCTGTGCCCACCAATGAAGACTCAGCAGAGCCAAAAATGAACGAATGAATGAATTTTTTTAAATCCTTAGGGAAAAATAATTGTTTTATCTAAAAAAAAGTTATGGACATCTTGAAGGTTTTTGGTGTATATAATCAAATTTCTTTCTTAAAAGATCATATAAATTTGTGCACCTATCATTTTCCATGTGTTTGCTAATTCAAAGTATTATCATTAATAAAAAAGCATGCCAATTTTAACCCCAATTTATGGCTTTCATTTTCTAGAAATAATTTATTTGATATAGTAAGATTGAATACTTTAAAAACATTAAGAATTTGTGTTTCTTTCTCTGTGACTTTCCATTTTGTCTCTTTGACCATTTATTTAGAGAGGTGTACTAGCCAGGATTCTTGGTTACAAATGGCAGGAACTTTCAGTTAACTTTAGAAGATGCCACTTAAGAAGAATTGGCCACTAAGGGTGTTGAGTAGCTCACAGAACTGAGAGGAAGGCTGAGAAACAGGCTTGGGCAGTAGCCAAAGAGAGACCAGGAACAACTGACATTCTGCCACAAGAACAATTAAGTCATCACAGATACCACGGGCTGTAACTGGACAATGGTTGGTACCATGACCACTAGCATCATGGTTGTGTGACAACAAATCCTCTGGCCTTTGAATTCCACTACAGCATCTGTGAATAATCTCTAGTAGATTCTATGTTTCTGTCTCACCTTCAAAAAGGGGAAGGCTCAGCATATGATTTGGAGAAGGCAATGGCACCCCACGCCAGTACTCTTGCCTGGAAAATCCCATGGACGGAGGAGCCTGGTGGGCTGCAGTCCATGGGGTCGCTAAGAGTCGGACACGACTGAGCGACTTCACTTTCACTTTTCACTTTTCTGCATTGGAGAAGGAAATGGCAACCCACTCCAGTGTTCTTGCCTGGAGAATCCCAGGGATGGGGGAGCCTGGTGGGCTGCTGTCTATGGGGTTGCACAGAGTCGGACACGACTGAAGCGACTTAGCAGCAGCAGCAGCAGCATATGATTGGCTGTGTTTAGATCACATGGCTTCCTACCATTGGCCAGTGGGCAAGGATGGCAGCCTGTCCATAGGGGAATTTCCTCCAAATTAGAGGGGTGTTGGAAGTGGGCTCCTAAACTATAGAAACAGCTGTGTGAATTTTTATACACAAAGTGTATCAACCTAGTGTCTGTCACATAACAAAAAATATTTTACCACTTTGCTTGCTTTTAAACCTTATTTATATTTCTCTTTGAAGTAGAGGCATGTAACTGTTTTGATGTGGTCAAGCCTATTGACTTTTTACCTTTTTGATATTTTCCATCATGTTTATACCTGGAAAACCTTCCCCTAATCCTTACATTATGTATTCATCTACTTTCAAAGGTTTTGAAATAATTTTTAATTTCTTCAGTTTTACATTTATGTCTTTAAACTGTGTGTGCACATGTGTGTTGTGTAAGCGAAGGATCTAATTCCTGTCCACCCTCTGTCCTTTGTAGTTATCCTTCTGATTATATTGGAACCTCTTTAACATGCTAATTCCTTTATATATCATGTGTGTTTCTAGGTGTTTATTCCATTCCATCAATCTACCCAGTGATTTTTGTAGCAGTTTTTTACAGTTTATTTTATAGTTTAATTGTGCAAACTTTATAGGACATTTTAATCACTTCATTACCCATTTAATCTTCCAAAAATTTATTCTCTTTTTTTTTGTTTGCTAAACATTAGAAATATTTTGCCGAATTTTGAAAATTATCCCCATGAAGATCGAGTTAGATCCTCAAATTAATTTTAGAAGAAATTTTTTTAACATCTTTATAAAATTGAGTTTTCCTATTTAGGAACATTTGTTCACATCTTTGTGTCTTGACAAAATGTGACATTTGTTCATTTTGTTTCTATATCTGAGTTTTAAAGATTATTCTTGTTTGAAACTTTAAAAAATTCACTGGTAAATCACTCTAACCATTGTAACTTTGATAATTTTCTATTTTTCCCACAGCTATTAGTATTTGTTCAGATTATCTACTTCTTTCTCTACACAATCAATGATTTATATATTATTATGAAATAGACCAGTTCATCAATATTTATAAATTTATTAACATAAAGAATAATTCATTTAAAATTATAATGTATCTGATATACTCTCTTTCTTCTCACTGAAATGCTTTTTGTTCTTTCTTTGTATCTGTTTTCTGTATTAGGTTTGCCAGGTTTTTTCCCAAAGACAGATTTTGTTTGTATTTATCATTTAGACTCTTTGTTGTTTTCTAATCCTATAATAGCAGTGATTAAAGGCAAAGACTTTGGAGTCAGATAAACCTGGAATAAATCTTGATTTTTGTCATTTATTGACTGTGTGATCTTGAGCAAATTACTTAATGTGCTGAAATCTTAATTTTTTAATTTATAAAATACAATTAATAATACCTATCTCTCTGGAATAAAGTGAGAGTTCAACAAGATAATTGTATAAGGTATTTGTTCAACAAGATAATTGTATAAGGTGATCAGTGCTCAAACATCTTTATCATTATCATTTTATTTTCAACTTATTTTTATCAATTATCAGATTAACCAGTTTATCATATTACCTATTTTTATGCTTGATCTAAAAATTTATTAGACAATATGAATTCATTCTTGATTAGAATTCTGGCCACATCCTGCAATTTTTATTAGTATTTTTAGTCCTGTTATTTCTTAGTTATGCTATTTAAAGTCTAGTCTATAATGAAGCATTTGATATCCCTTGTAACTTAGTATAGAAGAGTGTTTTACAAAAATTCAAAGCTATTGGTTTTGCTTATTTATGATTTTTTTGTTTAAATATGTGATAATACTTTTTGTTTTGATTGTTTCATGGTTAGCAACCTGTAGAATTTCTGCTTTGGGAATTAATTGTTGCCTTTTATGGTCTGATACATGGGCATCACTTATTAACTCCTGCTCTGCTGTTTGGTACATAAAAAATTTGTATTTTCAAATCTGCTATGCTTTAGGGCCATCAAAATTTGTTGTGGTGGTGGTTAAGAAAATCCATAAGATTAAAAATTTTAAGTGTGCAGTTCAGTATTATTAACTGCATGCACACTGTTGTAACACAGATCTGTAGAACTTTTTCATCTCACATGACTGAAACTCTCTACCTATTGAACAACTCCTTGTTTTTCACTCCCCCAACCCCCTGGCAACCAGCATTCTACTTTCTCCTTCTGAGTTTGATGGCTTTAGATACCTCAGATAAGCAGAATCATTCAGTATTTGTCTTTTTGTGATTGACTTATTTCACTCAATATCCTCAAGCTTCATCCTTCTGTAGCATTAGATAGGATTTCCTTCATTTTAAGGCTGCATAGTATTCCAGTATACATATACACCACATTTTGTTTATCCATTTGTCTGCCAATGGACATTTGGGTTGCTTCCACCTCTTGGCTACTGCAGGTAGTGCTGCTCTGAACATGGGTGTACAAATATTTCTTCAAGATCCTATTTTAAGTTCTTCTATATATATATAACCAGTATTGCGATTTTTAGGTCATATGGTAGTTCCGTTTTTAATTTTTTGAGGAGCCTCCATACTGTTTTCCATAGTGGCTGTATTATTTTATATTCCCACCCACAGTGTGTAAATGTTCCAGTCTCTCCAAATCCTCACTAACACTTGTCATTTTCTGCTTTTGTGATTGAGGCCATCCTAATGGATATGAGGTGATATTGCAGTGAGGTTTTGATTTGCATTTCCCTGATGATTAGTGATGTTGAACATCGTTTCATATGCTTCTTGGCCAACTATATATCTTCTCTGGAGAAATGTCTATTTAAGTTCTTTGTCTGTTTTTGTTGTTGTTGTTATTGAGTTTTAAGAGTTCTTTTAAAATTACGTATTATTTTGATTGAAGTATACTTGATTTAAAATAATAGCAATCCTTTTTTATTTACACATGTTCCTTATATCTCGCATTGCTGTCTCTTGTGACTTTGTCTCTTCTCATGGATATCAACTCCTGTCCCATAAAGGGCATTACTTCTTGAATTCTACTGAAGATGAACTTACTCTGAAAATTTCTTTCAATTCCTGTGATAAATTGTTTTCAGAGGTTTGCATTCCCTCTAAGTCTTAGGATGATAGTCTCTATCTCTATCTCTTTGTTATTTATCAAAATACATTTGTTATTCTTGTCATTTTTCTTAACACAAAAGATCTAACCAGACTTGGTGTTTCTAGCGGGTTCTATTTTATGTTCACTCAAAAATGAGTTCAATTCCCTTTCCAGAGCTCTATCCAGAGTGCAAGTTGATAGCTCGATTTCTGGTGTTTGACTTGCTTTCATTCCATTAATGCCCACCCAGTGTTAGCTCTGGTCACACTTCCATTGCATTTCTTTCTGATGTGAAGTCTGTAATATTCAGTATGAATGGCAGCCAGAGATTTTTGTTCTCTCTTCTCTCGTGTGTACTTTCTTCATGGGGACGCCTTCCTGGTTTGAATGAGCCCCTCCTCCCATTCCCTCTTGCTGACCAGTTCTTGCCGGTTCACTGCCTTCACTGTTTTCTTGACCAGAGCTGTGGCTGAGGGGTTGGATATGGAAAGAAAATAACACTCCAGCTTTTAGAGCTCTTGCATAGTAGAAGGATGGTTGTCTGATTTAATGAGCCAGGTGGCAGACAGTGGGGAAGGTATAATGGGCCTTTCTCGTTCAGACAGGTGGGCTTTCTCTAAATCTGGTAGCAAGCACAGGTGGGCCACTAATTGCCTTTAAATATCCAGGTTCATTGACCTTACAGTTAGTGGTAAGGAGTTGACTGTCAATCTCAATTTTTGGTGGCAATGTAAATATTTGTCTTTTAGTGAATGTGTGTGTGTGTATGTGTGTAAAAAACTATATCATGGCTATTAGCCAGATGTCATTTTAAATTGAATTTCCTTGGTGTCTTTTTATTTTAAAAATTAATTGCCAGGTTGCTTTTACTCTCCAGCTGTTCCCTGATGTCCATGACTTCTCTTTGTTATCACTTCTTGCTTCCTCTTCTTCCCAAGCCTGGATTAAAACCTTATTTTACAGCCATTCCCTCAGGTCTACTTAATACAGGCATTATGTTCATTCTGTTGTTGCCTCCCCAAGGTTTTTTTCATCTGGTTTTATTCATCAAGATCTTGGTAGACCCTGATGATCATGTTCTCAATCGTTCAGATACAGTATATGCTGGGTGAATGTGCCGTTTCCTCCCACTCTTTAGGGAGGACCAGTGTGTCAGCTGGTTCCTTGGTTGGGAGGCCCTTACAGGTAACAGGTGGAGGGATGACAGCCTTCCTTCCCAGTAGCTTGCAGATTCAAGACTGACCCCACTTTGATGCACAGGTATGGCGTGTTTCATGGGCAGAGGATTTGGAACTAGGCATCCTGCCTGTTCCCATGACGGTGATTGCTGCCACGATGTCTACCCTGGTGGCGTAGCCTAGACTCCCATTTTGTGGGAAGCTGAAAAGGGAAACTAAGGACCAGTTTCTACTTGTTGCATGTCAGATCAAGATGGATAACCTGACATCACAAATGTCAAATGGTTTCAATCCTGTTGGTTCAACTGACAAATTTCTGTGATTGTACAAGTTGAATATATATGTAAAACACCTTTAAAACAACAAAAATTAAAATCTTGGAAGAGAAGACACGGGTCACCATTACAATTCCCTTTATGATCCTGATATTGAGGGTCTAGGTTGTTATCATATTTCAAGTATGTTAAGGGTTTAATGTACCAGGGCTTACAGATAAATCCCATATTTAATCTCTCTTCTTTTACATTTCCATATTTTTATAGCTGTTGCTAGCATGAATATCATCCTCTATAAAAGCAGAGTAATTTCAAGAAATATCATAAAGCCTGTATACTTCAACCATACTTTACCTTTTTATTGGGTTCTTTTGTTATACCTGGTAAAAATGCACTTGTACAGTGAAAACAGGAAGCAATGAAAGTGAGCATTTCAGAATATCAAATACTTTTCTCAAATCTTTCACCTTTCATTGTCTTTAAAGAATGGATAAGAACACTGAATTCCAAGTATTTTAACCATATGTTGTTACTTGAATAATACTTTCTCTTTTTTAAAAAAAGGTTGTCATTCATCTTGTGTGTCCCAGTGCCTTGTACATAGTCATGTTAAATAATTATTTGATAAATAAATGAATATTTGGTGTGTTGCTACTATAACTTAGATGACCTCTGGCATCTAACACCTAATAACACGAGGATGGAAAGGAAAGAATGGTCATATTTATGGTTTGCAGGTAAAGGAGTAAGTTTAGACCATAAGAAGTTAAGAAGTCAAATCGTGAAATTTTAAACTGTGATACGTTTAGTGAAGTGAAAGTGAAAGTCTCTTGGTTATGTCCGACTCTTTGTGACATGCAACACAAACTAGTTGTTGGGAATTCAGAGGATCCAGAGTTCCCATTTTCTGCTCTGAGCCTGTGAGATGCTAGACTGGTGCCCTGTCAGCCTCAATGGGGCGAAAATAAGCTGTTTGAGTAATAAAGTAAGGACAACATAATTCTCAAATCAAATAATATTTACTGAGTAACAATAAACTGTACATGTGTAAAACACCTTCAAAGTATTTATTTGATCTTCACAGCAATGGGATGTTGGCAGGGAGTGCCAACAGAAATGCCAAAATCAGCATTTCTGATTTTTCCGAGTGTAAGATTTGAGGTTCGGATAATTTAATTGACTATAATAATCACAAAGCTACTCTTTGATAGAAGTGGAATGAGGTTTCAGTTTTACTCATTTCTAGCTCTGTATTTTTCCTTTTGCCCTGATGGAATATTGATAATACTAATATAATATGTTATCCGACAATGATTGAATCAGTCATAATTTCCTCCTCACAGTCTCCCTTTCTCTTCACAATAGGTCTGTAGAGTAAGTACCATCATTATCCCCCATTCTACAAATGAAAAAACTAAGGTACAGAGCCTACTAGAGCAACTTACCAGGGTCTTGTGGGAACATTCTGGAGTGAACAACACAAAGCTTTCTCTTAAGGAATATATAATCAGATCAGAACAATAAACTGTGCATATCTAAATGATACTAATAATAATTTGAGTAATACTTTGATAGCAGAAGAGTGGTATCACAAAGCAGTACTTGATGACAAAATGGATTGCTTTGGAGAAATTGAGAACGAGGAGGTGATTCCTTGGGGCTGAGTTAGTTTCGAGGAGTGAAAAGCATAGGTGGAGGCGGAGTTGTGTGGGAGAAGGGCTGGCGCAAGGTACTGGGGGCCCCTTCCAGGACATGAAACTGCGGGCGAGTCACAAAGCTGCAAATGTGCCCCCTCGGGCGTTCTGAGTCTCACTCCTCCTTCTGTACTTTTTCTTTCTCTGTTTAAGTTCTTTCACCATTTCATAACTTAAGATAAAAAATAAGTGAAGAACATTTTCTGAGAGTTCAGTACTTAACAGAATTAATCAGCATATAAGCACAGCATATATTTTTTAATTGAAGTATAATTGATTTACAATATTGTATTAGTTTTGGGTTTACAGCAAAATGATTCAGTCATATATTTTTGTTGTTTAGTCACTAAGTTGTGTCTGACTCTTCGCAATCTCATGGACTGTAGCCCACTAGGCTCTTTTGTCCATGGGATTTCCCAAGAATACTGGAATGGGTTGCCATTTCCTTCTTTGTGACTTTCAGAGTCACAAAGAAAGGGGATCTTCCTGACTCAGGGATCGAACCTGTGTCTTCTGCATTGGCAGGCAGATTCTTTACTGCTGAGCAATCTGGGAAGCCCTTCAGTTGTATATATATGTGTGTGTGTGTGTGTGTGTAAATTTTAGATTCTTTTCCATTATAGGTTATTGCAAGATATTGAATATAGTTCCCTGTGCTATACCATAGGACCTTGTTGTTCATCTATTTTATACAGAGTTCATCTGTTAAAGCCAAACTCTTAATTTATACTCCCCTTTCCCCTTTGGTAACCATAAATTTGTTTTCTATGTCTGTGAGTCTATTTCTACCTTGTAAATAATTTCATTTGTGTTATTTTTTTAGACTCCACACATAAGTGACATCATATGGTATATTTTTTCTGACTTATATAGTATGATAATCTTTATTTACATACATGTTTTTGCAAATTGCACTATTTCATTCTTTTTTATGGCTGAGGAATATTCCATTGTATATATGTACCACATTTTCTTTATACATTTATCTGTCAATGGACACATAGGTTGCTTTCATGTCTTGGCAGTTGTGAATAATGCTGCTATGAACGTTGGAGTGTATGTATCATTTAGAATTGGAGTTTTCTCCAGATATATGCCTGGGAATGGGATTGATGGATCATATGGCAACTCTATTTTAGGTTTTTTAAGGAACCTCCATACTATTTTCTATAGTGACCACACCAATTTCTATTTCCACTAACAGTGTAGGAAGCCTTTTCTCGACACCCTCTCCAGCATTTATTATTAACACAGGTATACTTTCAACCTGAGATAGTTTTGCTTAAGCAAATAAAATTTGGAAGACTTCTCCTGAACTCCTTCTGCCGTGGATGGTCCTGGTGATAAATAAGGCCCTTAGGTGGGTCCTGTTTCTGTGTGAAGGGTTACAGGTCCCCTCATTAGGTGATGTGCTGCCCAGTCCCGCCACCTAACTCGATGCTTTTGGCAAGCATTGCTCCTCTGTGAACCAGGGAAAGATGTTTTGGAGTTCACAGATCTCTGAGTTCCTGGTTTGCTCTTCCCAACCAAATTTGCCTTTGTTTTGCAAACTTGACTTCCAGTGGGAAGTGAAAAGCTGTCTGCAGAGAGGATATGAAATTGCAGGTTTCTCCTGCCAGGCTCTGATGAAGCCCTTTCCTTAGAGTGTGCAAACTAAAAATGAGCAATGTTTGTAAACTTTGGGCTAAAGTTCTAGTGGCAAACATTAATTGCCAGCCTTCTACTTGCCTCCGTAGAACAAGCCTAAAACTTTTAGATATGGAAGGGGCTGGGAATCTAACCTCCAACACACTCGTTGTGCATGGGGGTGGAAGAGCCTGAGGCAACAGAGGAATCCAATTGCAGGTGCTAGGTTACCTAGTCAGGGAATGTCAGTGTTCAGAGAAGAACCCCAGCATTTGACTGTTAGTTCAGTGTTCATGCAAATAGTGTCTCTGAAGTGTTTGCCAGAATACTTAAAGTTCTAAGAATAGAGCATTATGATTATTAATTTTTTTGTAAGTAGGGGCTTAGCCTGGAGACCTCGGACTTGGCTGGTGGTCATAGTCAGAGCATGGGGGGGGGGTCACATGTGTAATCACTGTTTACACCCACACAATGCTCTACCCCTAGTGAAGCTTCAATCCATGTGTTCTGGGATCTTCACATACTTGACTCTACGGGATGTGGACATCTTCTGACTTTGTCTGCACCCCTGGCTCCTATTTCCGTCTTCTTTGTTCTTCACCAACCACTTTCAGCCTTGGCTTCTCTATCCTTTCTTTTCATGGAAGAAACAAAGCAAATGACTGATTTCAGTCATTTGCCTTCTTCTACCAAGTTCCAGCCAGTGACAAAAACTCGATTGTCTTAAGAGTGTCACGTAGAGGAACAAAGCAGAGGTGCCATTTTGTTAATGTCAGATATAAATATTTTTATGAACCTTCTATGTCTGGATTCATTAGCCATTTAATGAATTTGATGCACAGATGTTCAGGAAATTAAGAGCAACCGACTTCATTGGGAAATTATAGTGAGCATAGTGCCATCCAAGATATCAAAAACATGCTGTTCCCACAATCTGCCAAGAAACCAGGTATAGTAATGGGCTCTGTGTTATATATAAGCTCACTATTAACACTCAATAAATGTTAATTGTGTAATAATAAAGAACATTGAGCGTGACTCCCCAGTGAAAATCAGGTTGTGGACATAAAGGGATGCCCTCTGTGTTGAGAATATATCTTTCCTTGGATTTATGCTATAGTCATCTGATGGAAAGAAAGAGCTGAGAAAGAACTAATCAATGCCTTAGGCTGGGGTTATTAATTTTGAGTCCAAGAACTGAATTTGGCTGACAGAACTTTTCCTCGAAACAACTATACCAAATGTCTCTATTTGCTCTGCCAATCCCCTTGTGGTTTACAGGTGAGGTGAGGGAAGAAAGTAGTTGAAGAGAACTGGCAGAATCAGGTCCGACTGGGCACTGATGCTGAGACTGCATAGGGACATACGTGGTCTAGAAACTGGCACCATTTTTCAGGGTATTGCTGCTGCTGCTGCTAAGTCGCTTCAGTCGTGTTCGACTCTGTGTGACCCCATAGACGGCAGCCCACCAGGCTCCCCCATCCCTGGGATTCTCCAGGCAAGAACACTGGAGTGGGTTGCCATTCCCTTCTCCAATGCATGAAAGTGAAAAGTGAAAGTGAAGTCGCTCAACCATGTCCGACTCTTCGCGACCTCATGGACTGCAGCCTACCAGGCTCCTCTGTCCATGGGATTTTCCAGGCAAGAGTACTGGAGTGGGGTGCCATTGCCTTCAGGGTATTAGTCCTGCTTTATTGCTAACTATGTCATATTACGTGTTTTGGAGACAACAATATGGAGGGGAAGAAAGGGCCAAATAATTCTATGGTACTTGGAAATGTTCTTTCTTGGCTGTGCTATGTTGGTAAATGTTTAAAAACTCATGCTCTCATTCCCTTAAAAAACGCCCTTATTTGTTCGGTTTGCCTACTTCCATTGTGTAAATACTCCCTCTGTGGCCAATTTTAAGCCACCAACATGACAACAACCAGCTCACAGACTTCTTGAAAATTTAACAGTTAGCTTTTCCAAGGTGACGCAAGTGGCTCCAGCAAACCCCTGGTCCCCAGTGTACAATAATCACGGTGAAAGACATGGGCAGTGACTGAAGTAGCTCTGGAGTGAGTAATACCCAAGGTTAAATTCTAGCTCTGCTTCTTCCTAGCTCTGTGATTTCTAGCCAGCTATTTAACCTCTCTGATCCTCAGTCTCCTCAGTGGCAAAATGGAAATAATACCTATCATAAAGTTGATAGGTTGTACAAGGGAGATAATAAAGTACCCAGCAAGGATCTTGGCTTGTAAGTTATCAAAAATGGTGATTGTTGTTTGTATTATTATATCTTTAGATTACATATAGCAGTCCCTAAATCTATGTGAAATATTTTGATTATCAGGTAATGTGGAATATTATACATATCAGTTGGTCCTGGCATTTGGGTTATGGGAAATACACTTCTTAATATTGGCCAGATATTAATTATGGCTTGTGTACCTAGATGGGAAATTGCTTCACAGATAACCTTGAAAAGGAAAAACATATGTGCTTGATTTCTGAGAAAGACAAAGAACCCTCCATGCTATAGTATTTTAAAGATGCTACCTTCAAGGTGCATAATGTGTGTCGCGTCTTCCTTCTTGGTGAGGTGTTAGCAGGTTTTATCTTTAAAAACCAGTCTTTTGAAATAAGGTGGGCATAAACAAGAGTGGCAGGTGCAAAACTATCCAAATGTGCTGCTTCTCCCAAGCTTGAAAGATCCAAGTTCCTTACTCAGCTCAGAGAAACATTGAGCATCTCTAGGTGCCCCCTCTTCACCCCTCCACCCTAACACCGCCCCGCCATTCATGGAGCCCATCTCCACCCCTTCAAGCACAGATCAACTCGACAAAGTTCAGAGAAAACAGGTCTTCTTCCCCAAGAGAACCATGGAAACCTTATATCTCTCTTTCTCAGCCTCTTAAAATGATCATCGATCTGGCTTTTGCACACTCTGAATCAGTTCATTGTGTTGGAATTATTTGAATAACAATTGATGAGGAAGTCAAATGTGTAACACTTGGTAAAATTGTAATTCTAGGTAAAGAAAGGAAACTTTGAGCATTGCCATTAAGTATACCTTAATCTTGTCACAAACCATTAAGCATCCCAAATAACTCCTTGGCTTTCCCCTTCCCACTCTTTTCTGGAAAAGCTTGTCTGCTGTTACCAAAATCTAACATAAACTGCTCAGGGCTCCATATTTTTCCATTGCTGTTTACTATCATACCACTAATTCTAATTTGATTCAGATTCAGCTAGCTCTTTCTCTTCATAGCACGAAAGCATTTTGGCAGCCATTAGCTCCATGAGCAGGGATCATGAACAATCACACACACAAAGAAACTGCAAATTAGAGCTTGTATTCCTTATATCTTCACATGGCTGACTGATGGAAGACAACTCCACAAACAATGCATTTTAAAGAACATTTGCAGGGTGAATATATTACAAATATGGCTAGGAAGTGGGCTGCAGTATATCTTCAAAAGTGACTGATTTAAACCCAAACTTAATGTATTTTGGAGGCCAGCAATAATTTGACTTGCTGAGTGGATGGAATTTATGAGTATAATGCAGTGCAAATAAAAACATCCTCTTTCAGTCATAAAGGTGTATGCTGTGTCCATGCTGGGAAATATAGCTTTCCTTACCCCTGACTTCTGGAGAGAACTCAGGGGAATAGCTAAGTCAGGCCCAGTGCTTTTTCTTTGTGGCCTTATGGAAATATCAAGTTTTATTTTTGGGTTTAAGGAGGTTTATAGTGCCGTCCCTGGATCTGGGCTTTTGTGTTTGAGAACTAAATAAATAAGAGAAACTCAGGAATGCACTACTGAGCTGTAAGTTGTTCTCTTCATGAGGTGACCCAGACCAGAGTGAAGGAAAAGCCAAGGGCAGCACCAGGATATGGGACACAGGTGCTCCCATGCACCTCTCAAGGGATGACCCAAGGGGAGGACCGAGGATTCTAAGAAGCTCACTGTCAAGGGCTTCTGACTGTAGGTCTTCCTGTTCCTGGCCTGTGTGCTTATGACGTGTAGCCCTGACAAAGAAGCCTCTCATGGATCAAGCCCAGGTCTCCTGCATTGCATGGTGGGCTCTTTCCTGTCTGAGCCATCAGGGAAGCCACATGTCTGAGCCACATGGTACATATGTGGCAAAATGTCCATTGTGTGCTGAGTTTGAGGTTGGAATACAGGAAGTGATGAATATCTGTGGGTGAACTGTCATGAAGTGAAACAGGCTGCAGGCTCCCTCCGCCACATCCTCAGCATTTGAGAGAATCCCCTGCTCTGCCCTTCAGCTCTCAGCCTGATCCCTACCCATCCCCCTGTGCTAGCCCCTCCCCCAGTACTGCAGTCTTTGTGTACCCAGCCCAGTGATTCCAGTTCTCTGTGTACGTCCCCATGAGAAAGAACAAGATCAGGTCAGGAAGGCGGGTCATGGGCACTGGAGTAGGTCATCCTTCCTACTGTAGCTGCTCTTCATTCATACTGCTGCTGCTAAGTCGCTTCAGTCGCGTCCGACTCTGTGCGACCCCAGAGACGGCAGCCCACCAGGCTCCCCTGTCCCTGAGATTCTCCAGGCAAGAACACTGGAGTGGGTTGCCATTTCCTTCTCCAATGCATGAAAGTGAAAAGTGAAAGTGAAGTTGCTCAGTCGTGTCCGACTCTTAGCAACCCCATGGACTGCAGCCCACCAGGCTCCTCCGTCCATGGGGTTTTCCAGGCAAGAGTACTGGAGTGGGGTGCCATTGAAGGACCTATAAATTCCAGGGAGGTGGCTCTACCTACTTGTCTGCTAAACTTAGGATGTGATGGAGTGCAAAATTGTCAGAGGCTAGGGAGAAGGCAATGGCATCCCACTCCAGTACTCTTGCCTGGAAAATCCCATGGACAGAGGAGCCTGGCAAGTTGCAGTCCATGGGGTCGCTAAGAGTCGGATGCGACTGAGTGACTTCACTTTCACTTTTCACTTTCAAGAATTGGAGAAGGAAATGGCAACCCACTCCAGTGTTCTTGCCTGGAGACTCCCAGGGACAGGGGAGCCTGGTGGGCTGCCGTCTATTGGGTTGCACAGAGTCGGACACGACTGAAGCGACTTAGCAGCAGCAGTGCGATTCATAGAACATCAATAACTCATTGTTTACATGCCTGCAATGAAGGCAGAAAATTATGCAATGGTATACTCTCAAGGACTTTGTATTTCCAGAGATAGTTTCAATATAAATTGCAGTTTTTGGAGAAGGCATCTTCCCAGCCCAATCCAATAACTTCACCAGTTTCCTAAGAAAAAATCGTAGAGGTCTTTCAAGTCATTGTTTCAGAAGCCTGGAACAAATAAATGTTGGGGTATATACGACCACCTTCCTCTTACTTCAAAGTTCAAGATTGGTCATGTTGACCTTCCTAATGGGGACAGTTAGAGGGTGGGAAAAGATATTGGGAAAATGTGTAAAATAATTGTGAAATCAAGGCATATGCAATAGCCATAAAATATTAATATTAGATATCCAATTGAAAAGTTCAGCTAGTCCAAATTTCCACTGAAGTCTTTGCTTAAAGAAATTTTCTATTGTGTAATAATATATTATTATATGTTATATATATACATATATAAATATATAATTTCCTTAGTTAATTAATAAATCAGCCAGAGTTGATAGCACCTCCTCACTAAGTTCATTGTGCATTTCTAGGGCACATCTTAGCAATAGTTTTTTCAAAGGAGAGGGGCAACTTTTAAGTCTGTAGGAGGTAATGGAGAGATGAGAAAATAGAGCTGGTTTCAGATGGAGTGGTTATAGTTGTGACTATTTTCAGACTGTCAGGCTAGGGGAGCTCATGACCTAAGGTGTATACTGACAGCCCTTTGGATCTATGACCTCTATGCTTGAATTCTAAGCTGGTTCTGGGGTCCCGAAGAACAAATGTGCGGTGGCATTTAGCTGAAATCTTTTGCTTTAGGCCATTAATAATTTTCTTGTCCTCTCCCATATTTCTTTCCCAAAGCCTTGGATAATCCAAACCAGCAGGGTTTTTGGCCATCAGAGATCCTTAAAGCCTTGTCCGTTGTTCAGTCGCTCAGTTGTGTCTGACTCTGTGGCCTCATGGACTGCAGCACACCAGGCTTCCCTGTCCTTTACCACCACCTGGAATTTGCCTAAACTCATGTCCATCGAGTTGGTGATGCCATTCAACCATCTCATCCTCTGTTGTCCCCTTCTCCTCCTGCCTTCGATCTTTTCCAGCATCATGCTCTTTCCCAATGAGCATGTCTAGGATGACATTAGATTTGGTGGGAATTGTTCAGATGGCCCAGATTTGATAATACAAGGACCAGGGGTGCTGGAAGACCTCGAAGTAGATGAAGTAATTACCTATCTTGTGGCAGGGCATTCTTGTTTTCTAGACTGACACTAAAACTTGGCATTTTTAGAATGGTTTCTTTCAAGACTGGGTGAGGGATATGCCCTGTTTAGGATTTCTTTAGATGATTTTTGCCAGCTAAAACTTAATACCCCAAGTTGACAGGTAGCATCCCTCTGTACTTCCCTCTAGTGCTGGCATTTTGCTAGGATGTTATCTATGCTTAGGGATTGCTTGTCCTGAGGCTGCCCTACAGGCTACATGGGAGGGGACTGTGGAGGACACGAAAACTATGATGATCAGAAGACCTTGATTCTTGTCCTATTTTAATGTCCCACTAATTAATAGAACCATTTTATTTTTCTCACCTGTAAAATGAGAATGAAGGTAATACCTCCTCTACTAAGTGAACATTGTTGAGATAGACTCCTGGAGATAACGTGGCACCCTAGTGATTAAACCTGCCTGGATGGGTTCCAAGACAAAACCTCCCTATTCCAAATCTCCCTGAGAGAGAATAATATTATGAACAGGATATATATAGTTCTCTCCAGTTTATTGTTTCCTTTCTCTGTAAAACTGTAAGAGCTCTCACTTATGAGTGCCTGCTACCGGCCAGGTGCCCTTGAATGTCCTTCATTACTAATCATCACAAGGCTTCTTCAGGCTGGGGGTCATTAACCTGAGTTTACAAGCTCAGAGGGCCAAGTACCAAGCCTGCTCTCACATGGGAGAGTGATGGGGCCAGAGCCCACTGGAAACATCAGAGTCTGAGACCTGTGGTTTTCCCATGACAGTATATGGATTCCTCTTACCTAGCTAAATTGTTCCTCTCTGTATTAATCTGTTTCCAGCAGTTCTTCTTAAAATATATCAGAAGAGATCAGAAACCCCAAAGTACCACCTAGTTGTTCTGAGATTTAGGCAGACCATGAAAAAAAAAATGCGCTCAATAAAGTATCCTTTCCTATTTAAATAATGTTCTGCAGTTTACAAGACAGTTTCACATATAGTATCTCAATGAATCTTCAAATCCCTTTGGAAGAGAGAATGTGTATATATGATGTGTTGACTTGACTAGGAGACTTTGAAAGCCACTTGCTACAACTGTCAGAGGTGAGGTAACCAGTAGGAAGCAGAGGTGGGGCTTGAGTCCCGGTGTCCTTTCATTGTACCCACAGCTTCCCTTTGTGAGGAAAAAGGGCAGGGAAGGGCAGGGGGAAGCAGAGTGACACCAACATGGTGGCGTACCACTTTCTACTGTCTTTCCCCCCAAAAACGCTGACTTTGACAAACTCCAGTGGGTGAGGGCGACTTTATGGAATGTTGGGGGTTTACTAGAGAAGTTCCAGCACATTGTTGAAGGAAAAATGTCAAGATTGAATGCATTGAAGAGGTAAGAGGGACAGCTTTATTGTACTCACATCTCCCTTCTTCCAAGACAGCACAAGTCAGCCAAGAGAGACCTTCATGGCCCATGCTACTCCACTGAGGGAAAATCAGAGCCTGTGTTTGAGCATCTGGGTTCTCTGGTTCTGTGGGATGTTTTCAAAAAGGTCCACTTCTGTCTTGCCCCATCCAGAACGCTGGGCTGCACTGCCCAGGGTGGGCAAGAAGGACTGGGAAGAACAGCAGCGAGCTCTGTCAGAGGGCATCAGAGGACACCAAGCCTGCTAACCACTTCACAGAGTCCGACAAGGAGCCTGTCCATGAGCTTCTGGGCATCCCCTCACCTGGCCCACAGGCACCCCCAGTGCTCTGAGCGTGACACCATCGCCCTCCACCTCCACCCTGTGCCTAACTCCCTGAGCCCGACCCTGAAGGCAGCAAGGGCGAGCCTCTGTAGATGACTAGTGAGCACATGCAGAAAGCCAGCCTGAGTCAGAGGGATTGGGAGAGAGCACGCAAATTTGAGTTTTCAACACTGCTGGGGGGAGCAAACAGGAGGCTGGCAGTATCTGGTCAGGACTCAGAACCAGCTGCAAAGGCTCCCCTCTGGCAACTGCCTGTTTATTTTCTGTATCTAAGGATCTGCTTTCATTTTGTTTTGTGTGTTTTCTTTTTTTAGATTCCATGTATGAGATCATATAGTGTTTGTCTTTTTCTGTCTGACTTATTTTCCTTAGCATAATAACCTTTCGATTCATTCATGCTATCACAGTGACAAGGTTTCATTTTATTTATACCCAAGTGGTATTCCATTGGGGCTTCCCTGATGGCTCAGAAGTAAAGAACCCACCTGCCAATGCAGGAGATGCAGGAGATGTGGGTTCGATCCCTGGGTCAGGAAGATTCCCTGGAAGAAGAAAAGGCAACCTACTCCTATATTCCTGCCTGGAAAATCCCATGGACAGAGGAGCCTGGCAGGCTATAGTCCGTTGGGTTGCAAAGAGTTGGACACGACTGAGCAACTGAGCCCACATTCCATTGTGTGTGTATATATACATACATATATATGTATATGTATCATATATTCTTTATTCATTAATCTAGTAATGGACATTATTTAAGTTGCTTCATATTTTGGCTAATATAAATAATACTACAAAAAGCATTGGTATGCGTATATCTTTTTGAATTAGTATTTTTGTTTTCTTTGGATAAATACCCAGAAGTGAAATTGCTGGGTCATAAGGCAGCTCCGTTTTTAATTTTTTGAGGAAACTCCAAATGGTTTTTCAGAAGGGCTACATGAATTTACAGTCCCACCAACAGTACATGAAGATTCCTTCTTCTCCTTATTCTTATTAACGTTTTTTTCTATCGTTATTTTCTATCTTTTTGATGATTCTTATAGGTATGAGGTGATATATCACTGTGGTTTTGGTTTTCATTTCCTTGATGATTAGTGATGTTGAACATCTTTTCAAGTGTATGTTGGCCATCTGTCTATTCAGGTCCTCTGCCCATTTTAAAATCAGGTTTTTGGTTTTTTATTTTAAGTTGAGTTTTATGAGTTCTTTGTATATTTTGGATATTAACCCCTGATCAGGTACACTGGTTGTAAGTGAAAGTCAGTTTCCGGTGACACCTAAGAAACACACTATTCCCTATTTAACCACCTTGGACTTTGTAACTCTCAAGCTGCCTTGACTGTGGGTTCTTCTGAATTACAGACTTGTAAATGCGTAAGTCAAATGCAAGCCAGTTTCCTTTTTGAAAAGTCACAAAGAGCATGAGGAGGAAGGGGGCTTTAATGCTATTCCTCTGTGACCTCTGATATGAGTTTCACTGCTCCACAGAGTGATCCGTTAGATTCGTGGTGGAATTTTGCTGAGCCCTACTCTTGCCTTTCCTCTGTGTATGGATTAAGCAACATGAATTCAATGTAGGGCCTTTTGATGACTCAATGGAGATAAAGCAGCTTTGAGTCCCAGCCTTTCCTGCTTAATATGCTTTTAAATAACTTCATGCCACCACTGGATTAGCTAGATCCAGGATTATTTCATATAATTCTTTCTCCCCCTTTCCTTATCTTCCTCCTTGTCCTTTGTCCTTGTCATCCTCTTCCTTCTCCCTCTTCCTCTCTCTCTCTCCTCCTCCTTCTCCTCCTTCTTCTTCAATACAGATGATCTAGTTTGGATAAGCTAGGAATGGTCCAAGTCAAAACAGTTTGAGATCCATAGACTAAAACCAGAATTAACATTTTGATGAAAGTTCTTCTACGTTATCTCACTTACAGAGTAAACATTACAGATACACATGATGGATATAGACAGAGGGATTGAAGAGTAAGCCAACTCATCTCTTTGTTAATATTTAGGTGTAAATATTGGCACCTGCTTGACTTTCAGGGTAGACTAGAAAGGTACATTATTCAAAATTAGGTACTATATAGATGGTTTACTAATAGTTCCATTTTTTTTATGACTCCTCAAGATCTATATGTTTTCAGAAAACAGCATTTCAGAAAAGGCATTATCTGATTCTCCTGCAGGATTGTGTTTATTGAATTGCACTTTGGTGTATGTTCATGGACTTTGGAAAGCTGTACACTTCTAGCCCTACAAAACACAGTGGTATATTTATGGGAATTGTGTTGAAGAAGATGTTGTTTCACATTGTCAAGGTTTGGTTTCTAAGGACCTGAGATAATTCTCTCTGGTCTCAACACAAAGTGTTGTTGTACATTTTTGCACACATGCTTTTTGTTTTGCTTAGTTTTGTTTTAATCTTCCAGATGTAGAATCACGTGGCTGGTTATGTTTCCTTTTTTGTGCTGGCTGCTAGAAAGCTCAGAATCAAATTTATGGTCCACCTCAAATCCTTTCTATAGCAAAGCAGAATATAAATATATAAGCAGGCAAAAATGGTGGTAAAATATGGTAAAAGAGACAAAGGGAGAGCATTTAGTAAGGGATCAGAGACCATGTCTTTCCTATTCCTTACTCTACATGACTAAGGACTCTTACCACTTACTACTGAGAACTAGCCTCATTTAGCCCTGTATCTTCATGTTCAGACCAGTATCTGGCATCCAGTGAGTGCTCAATAAATACTTTCTGTATGAACAAGGAAAGCTCATCTCCTAAAACAGACAGTAATTATTACCAAGAATACTCAAAGTCTTAGTGATTAAAAATGTGTGATGAGATCCAGACTGATTTAACTACTATTTTATACTTGACTTAGACTGATTTTTTAAACTGATTTTTATTTTCAAGTTATCCATATCGGATTTTAAAAATCAATAGCTAGCTAGGAGAATATTCTTTTCCCTTATTTAAGGAGGAGCTTCTTTCAAGCAGGTGGATGAATTTGTTATTGCCTGACAAGAATCATTCCCCAAGCCATAATTTTTCAATTATGGTAATAAAAAGTTAGTGGTTCTATCTAGGTATTGAAACAGATTTCATTCATAGATACGTGCCCTACTTTGGCATGTAGCCATGTTATTCAAGTGCTTTCTGAAGTTTTATAACTTCAGCTGCAAAAATTAATTTTCACAATCTGTGCTGTGGTCAATGTCACTGCAATAAAGTGGTTGGCTATCTGCCTCAAATTCTGTTGGAATAAGGAAGGATCAGTCAGTCAGTTCAGTCGTTCAGTTGTGTCTGACTCTGCAACCCCATGGACTGCAGCACACCTGGCTTCCCTGCGCACCAGCTCCAGGAGCTTACTTAAACTCATGCCCATAGAGTTGATGATGCCATCCAACCATCTCATCTTCTGTCATCCCCTTCTCCTCCCTCCTTCAATCTTTCCCAGATCAGGGTCTGTTCCAATGAGTCAGTTCTTCACATTAGGTGGCCAACGTGTTGAAGTTTCAGCTTCAGCATCAGTCCTTCCAATGAATATTCAGGACTGATTTCCTTTAGGATTAACTGGCCTGATATCCTTTGCAATCCAAGGGACTCTCAAGAGTCTTCTCCAACATCACAGTTCAAAAGCATCAATTCTTCAGTGCTCAGCTTTCTTTATAGTCCAACTCTCACATCCATACATAACTCCTGGAAAAACCATAGCTCTGACTAGATGGACCTTTGAGGGCAAAGTAATGTCTCTGCTTTTTAATATGCCGTCTAGGTTGGTCATAGCTTTTCTTCCAAGGAGCAAGCATCTTTTAATTTCACAGCTGCAGTCATCATCTGCAGTGATTTTGGAGCCAAAGAAAATAAAGCCAGCCACTGTTTATGCCATGATCTTAGTTTTCTGAATGTTGAGTTTTAAACCAACTTTTTCACTCTCCTCTTTCACTTTCATCAAGAGGCTCTTTAGTTTTTCTTTGCTTTGTGCCATAAGGGTGTTGTCATCTGCATATCTGAGGTTATTGGTATTTCTTCCAGCAATCTTGATTCCAGTTTATGCTTCATCCAGCCCAGCATTTCACATGATGCACTCTGCATAGAAGTTAAATAAGCAGGGTGACAATATACAGCCTTGATGTACTCCTTTCCTGATTTGGAACCAGTCTGTGGTTCCATGTACAGTTCTAACTGTTGCTTCTTTACTTGCATACAGATTTCTCAGGAGGCAGATCAGGTGGTCTGGTATTCCCATCTCTTGAAGAATTATCCATAGCTTGTTGTGATCCACATAGTCAAAGGCTTTGGCATAGCCAATAAAACAAAAGTAGATGTTTTTCTGGAACTCTCTTGCTTTTTCGATGATCCAGGGGATGTTGGCAATTTGATCTCTGGTTCCTCTGCCTTTTCTAAATCCAGCTTGAAGGAAGTTCACGGTTCACATACTGTTGAAACCTGGCTTGGAGAATTTTCAGCATGACTTTGCTAGTGTGTGAGATGAGTGCAATTTTGTGGTAGTTTGAACATTCTTTGGCATTGCCTTTCTTTGGGATTGGAATGAAAACTGACTTTTTCCAGGATAAGGAAGGATAGAAATAAATAATTTTATGGAATTTGTTGACTGAGATTCTTGATAAATCAATCTCAGAGTAGAGATAATTGGCATGTATTTTCATTCAGATGAGTAAATCATGAATTTTTTTCAACATAAAATATCACATATATTTGAAAGGAGAACATTTATCTTATGAAAGACACCAGAGAGGCCATGTCACCTTGTTTCCATATCTGTAAAGGACGAGGGTTGGATGAGACCATCATGAAGGTTGTTTCCAAAGCAGATTGAATGAAACATCCACAGACAAAGGAAATACTGCACAGCGCGAAAGGCTTGCAGAAGGATTCAGCATGACATTGTTTGTATTTTCACTACTCCTTCAACTGAGGTGGAGGAATCCATTCTTTAACAAGGATAGGGGTTCAAACCTAGCTGTTCTTTATGGAAATTATCCCTATGTTATTCTTTGCTTTTGCATCTTCAGTTGTTTGAGGACGACCATCTTATCGGCTGGGCCAATAAGATCATTAATGGAAAACAGTGTTGTGCACCAGTAGATCTTTACTCCTTGATCAATAGTTATTTACTTCTGAGGGGTCACAGTGTGGTTAATATAGCCAAATAATTTTATTGATAGATAACATAACAATGAAAAATAAAGTTTAAAATAGGAGATGAATGAATATAGCACTTTCTTCAGGCATGAATATTATTATTTGAAAACTGTAATCGCTGCTGGAATTTGGAAGGGCAGACAACAAAAGCATTGAATAATTGTCCTAGGACTATAATCAGACTTCCATTATTGACCTCTGTTAATATTCTACTGTAACTGTCTGCTAAATTGGTTCCTTGGGGCTTGAAATATACAGTGATGTTATGAGTTCCTATCGTAAATTGCCACACAGTAAAGTAGCAAGTCTTTGAAATAGTGTTGGTCCTAGTTTGATCAATACTCAATTCAAAGCAGTGCAATAGGCAACTGTTTCCATAGAAACATTGATGTCACAGAGGTTGAACAGCGGCTGTTACAACAAATCATTTCCTTTGAGCAGTTGTAATTGACTATATGTACAGTTTGCTGTCACTTGAGACCATTTACATCAAGCAAGTAACAGAACCGCATTAGTTATTCCAGGAGTAAGAGGGTTAGCTCTTCCTTTTGTGACCTTACAAATACCTAGGAGGATATTGCCATAGCAACCAGCAATATAACAGGATGAACATTAAGGTAGCTAGCTTTAATGCAGTAGCATTCTTTTGGAAGCTGAAAGGTAGTTTCAATAAAGTTTACCTAGTTGTAACATTAGCACAAATCCTTTGCACCTCACAATGATGACTTGGTTCCTATCTCATAGACATCACCAATAGCAAAGACATTACAATTTCATCTGCACTTCATTTCCTCTTCCTCACCTTTGATTTACCCTTGACATCTAGTTGCTAAGGCAGCACACACGCACATCTGGCAGAATCTTGTTTACTGAGTACCGAGTTTGGCCCTGGAGAAGCACTGAAGTCTGAAATGCTTCAGACTTGAAAAGTGAGATAATGAAAGAGAGGAATCTTTGATAAAAAGTTAAATTTTTACTTTGGCTAAGTATTCTCTGGATTATAAGGACATGAAACAAAACAGATGTGAGCGTGACTTACTTTTATTGTGTTCCCTTAGGCTAAAATCACCACCACCAGAATTGAGTTTCATATTCTAGATTTTTTTCACAGTATTGCACTTCCTTACCACAGTTTTCCCGGGGTGACTGTGTCCAGTGGCACATTTTGAAATATCCCATATAATTCTGGGGAAAGTTAAAAGAGGTTTGTGTATTCTTTGGTAGGGATACAGGCAGAAAATGCTACCAATGTGTTATCAAACTGCATGCCAAATCAAAGAGCATAGGCTAATAGGAATATTTCTAGAACCGTGAGAGTTAAATATGCCGACAGAATATTTAGTCTCCTGAAAATCTTGCCAGCGTCTATCTGAGCTTTACATTGCAAGTGAAATAACCAAGAATGAAAAGCTTAATGAGTGTTAACATTGTGTTCACTGCCACTTGCAATGATGTCAGGGGTAGAGGGCGTTTATGGGGTGTGTCAGGGTCTAAACAAGCATCTGCAGCCACAACCTAGAGATCAGGCTTTGTGTGCAAGCAGGCTGGAAAGAACACGCACTACCCGTGTCAGCCATAACTGCAGGTGTGATTAGCAATACTCTCATCTTGGCGTATCTAGGAAGGAAAAAATATATATGGTCATCGATGAAGAGAGAAGGCAAAAATCCTTATAAGAGGTGTTTACTTGGAAAGGATTTTCTAATGTAGACCCACAATGATCAGCCTATAGATTTTTGACCAGTCTGCCCTATTCCTCAGGGTGAAACCTCAGAGGTAATAAAATTGAACTGCAATCAGTATTCTTTGATACCAGCCTGCCACCGACTGTTATTCACCTTGAACTAGAGAGCAACTATTTATAAGATTGTTCAAAGACACAATCCAGTAAATTACTCTGTTTGGCCTTAAAAGAATGTTTGACTTGAAGCATAGAAATGACTATAAGTCTTACAGGAATAATTTATAAGACAACATAGTGAGCAGTGATCCTCTGGTTACAATGGGTAAAGAAAGACAGTTTGAAAGGGAAAAGTGTTCCCTGCCCCTCCCTACATCCCTGTCTGAGGCCAGGGAACTTTTCCAGGGCCCCACATACAGGAAATTTAGTAATGGCACCTGGATGTCCTGAGAGAGAAGGGAAACAGCTGCCCTTAGCACATATGCCCTTTCCTGGAGCGATGCTTTTCTCACAGCTGGCCATCTTTCCTCTGACTACATGGCTCGGCCAGTGGAAAAGGAGAATGAGTCAGCTGTTACTGGGTACCCAGAGGGATCCGTCAGTCAACAGTCAGTCAACAGCCCAATAACTTTTCACAAGGCATCCTAGTCAGAAGGGCTGACTGAGGAGAGAGAGAATATAAGAGGCACCATGCATTCTAGCTGAATATGATGATTCCTAACCATGTACAGAAACATCTGGGCATTGGGGTCAGTCTTGATATACAACATTTCATCGATTAACATATTAGAGTAACATATCTTAATTTTTCTAGTAAGAGTCTACCGTTAGTTTAGATAGTCTATGGATGGGAAAAGAATAGAGTGAAATAAAAGAGAAAAGAAAGGATATTGGGCAAAATGAGTGAAAACTTGGCTTCTCTATATACCGGTTTAATATTCTCTCCTACTTTCCTAATAATTTGTCAGTAAAATAGTCAAGGGGGCAGATATTTCAGTAGAACCCCTTCACCTAAGTTAGAGACTTAAAATCCTATTAAATTTGTTTTTTTTTTTTCAGTTTTAATTTTATTTTTAAACTTTACAAATTGTGGAACACATGTATACCTGTGGCAGATTCATTTTGATATTTGGCAAAACTAAATTTGTTATTTTTGAGCCCAGGGAATACAAGGAAACCTCCCAAACATACTGCTTTTTAATTTTTTTTTTCATTTCATATCTCAATAATTTAAAAATAGTTACAGAAAGGAATGGAATATTTCAAAAAGTGTTTTCTCAGAACACATGAGGCTGTTTTCTTCATAAGTGATTTAATTTTTGATTTTTGAAACTCATAGGAGCACCAAGACTCTATAATATTGTCAAAATAAATTTACTGTGAATCTCTACAACCAATGGTAACTCCTCTTGAGTTTGATTAATCCTGATGAGGTAATATCTACCTCTTAGAGTTGTTGACAAGATTAATTGGAACAGAACTTTTTAAAGGATAAGATTTTGTTAAGTAAAGTATATGAGCATAAGTAGTTTTTCAGTGATTGGGATCTTTTATTTCAGGGTTATTATCCCAAACATCTGTTCTTATATGGCTGGAAGAGGCATGAGGGTTTTGGGTTGAATCTGTACAGATTCTATATTTCTTTGCTGAATAAATCTCTAAAATGTGTAGTACTTTTTTTTTAAAAAAATACCTTTCCTCCCTGTTTTAGAAGTGGAGGACAGATGGATAAAATCTGGGTCATTAAAGTTCCAGATAGCTGGTCAATATATTGATCTCATAACTGTCACCAGACATAGTAGCACTCCGCTGGGACAGTGTGACGTGCCCACACTATGCCTTTTTGGTGGTGAGAGGAGAGTGACATTGATGAATAGTCTTTAAAAGTATTTTCTATATAATATTGACTTAATTTTTCTCAGTTTAGCAACTTCAATATCTGTGACTCCCTGGGACTAGTTTTAGCCAATTAGTCTCTGGCCTCCTATTGCTGTTGGCTTTTGCCTCCTCCCTGGCGGATTCTGACCACCCTAGCTGGCCAGTGTTTGCTTCGTCATCCTGTGCCAGCCTGAGATGGGTGAGTCCAGGTCTCCACTGCCTCTCAGGTGCTGACTCTCCTCCCATTCCATCTTTCTCCACTTGCGGCACTAATTGTTGAGGCTCCATCCTTAAACACTTTCTCTCCACCTTCACCTTTCTGATATTTCCCTTGGTTCCCCCTTGTTGTCTCTAGTTCCTCTTTTCTGCCCCCCGCCCCTTATATCTTGTGTTCTCCAGAAATCAGTCTTTGGCTTTATTCCTACTCTACCCTCTTTCTCTGAGGGTTCCATTCTCAGGAAAAGATTCCCAATCCCAGATCCCATTCTGTCTGTCTCCCTGTGTGTTTTGGATTCAGAAACATTTGAATAAAATCAATTAAGGAGCTAATCCAAGGTGGAAGTCACTGTGAGAGACTTCACCAGGACTTCTGGAGCTCACAGGGGCTCCTTGGGATAGGGCGGGTATCCGTGTAGGAGAGAGTGCTTGAGGGGAGTAGCAGAGCATACATGGGATGTCTGGTTTGCGGTACCTTAGGAGAAGTCTTCAAACTGTTATCCATTATCATTAGGCTTCCCTGATAACTCAGTTGGTAAGGAGTCTACCTGCAATGCAGGAGACACAGGAAACGTGGGTTTGATCCCTGGCTAGGGAAGATCCCCTGGAGAAGAAAACAATAACCCACTCCAATACTGACTTCTGTTTAAAAAAATATCTTATTTTTGGGCTTCCCTGGTGGTAAAGAATCTGCCTCAAATGTAGGACACCTGGATTTGATTCCTGGGTCTTGGAAAAGGGAATGGCAACTCACTCCAGTATTCTTGCCTAGAGAATCCTGTGGACAGAGGAGACTGGTGGGGTCACACAGAGTCAGACACAACTGAACGACTAACACCTAAAGAAGTAACACTTAGACTTATTTATAGGGACTTCCCTAAGAGGGGTGAACTCACCATTTTCTGTGACTAAATGCCTGGAGAGTGTGTAAGAAACTGGTACCCAGAGAGTGCCAGAGGTCGCGCCAGGGAAGGGGCTCAGAAAGTGAAGGAGCAACTTGCCAGCCACCCTGAAGCAAGGACGCCATCCTCTCACGTGACAGGCTGTGTCCTCCGCCTGTCCCCCAGCCTGGCCTTGTCATGGCTTTCAGCTGCTGACGCCAGGGCCACTTTCCTGTGATGTCAGCAGGACTCCAGTCATTGACACTGTTTCCTGCAGGAAGTGATCCTTTGGCGCCGAATCCTAACCACTAGACCACCAGGCAACTCCCCAGGCAGGAAGTGATTCTTCGATCAAGGCGACATTATTCTGGCTTCTGCTAACAGCAGCGCAGGCCCCTGGACTGGGTTTCCCAGCCCCCTTCATGCTATTTGCAAACCTGTTGAGGAGAGACCAGAAAGAGGACTTTGAATCTTCTTTACTCACATCTTGTCCAGCCCAGACAAAGGGCTGAGTCAATCCCAAATTCTCAGGAGAGGAGATATGATTGGTCCAACTTGGGCCAGTGTAAAACTTCTGTTTTTGAAGGAGGTGATATAGCTATAAACATAGCTGCCAAGGATTTACCCTGGAGGCTGAGGCAGGCAGCTCTCAGACAAGCTTGGTCAGTGGAGTCAGAGCAGATATTTCAAAAACCTCTTCTATACTTAAGCACATAAAAAAAAAAGTAATATATTTCTATGTTCTTAATTAAATAGCCCCAATGCTTAGTGCATTATCAGTTGGATCAAAATGTCATTTTTTTCCAAGAATGGAAATGGATAGTGTTGCTTAAAGTGTTTGTAAGGGAGCAGACACACAGAACTAAAGCTTACACTATCTGTGGGGCTTTGGGCAAGCCTTCTGAATTCATAATTAGTCTGATTCTAATGGCTCTTGAGCAAGGCCCTGAATTCAACACCAGCTGCATTCAGTCAGGCGGGGGACAGTGGTGCCCATCTGTAACCATGTGAAAGGGCAAGGTAAATGATTCAGATAAAGGTGGAATTCTGAATTTTGCTTAAGGCTGATGTATCATTACTTCTGGTTAATGGAGGTTAACCTAGGGCTTTTCTGGGCTGAGGGGAGGGTATGGATCTTGCTTCTATTATAGCACAATAAATTTATAATATAGATTCCTATATGAGGACTATATGTCTATATGTGATGGGAAGCAAGATTTTATAGATCAAGGTTTTTAACATCCAGTTTTGTTTGGTGTATGGATATTTTAAAAGCACAGCTTATAATCATGACCATATAGTAATATTTCCCATATGAAACTAACTAAAAATGAAGAATGACCTGACAATTTGATTTAGGTATAAGAAATTTTTATAGCTTGGCCATAAGAATGAGATGTTCTTTCCTTCCTCAAGACTTGTATGCAATGTTTCTTAGCCAGGTAATCTTCCTCAGGCAAAATGAACCTTCTCAGGCTCTATGTCATCTTTGTGATCTTGCCATAAAAAATGGAAACAGGGCAATGGAAATATGTAATTCCAGCTGAAAGAAATTTTGGTTTTGGATACTCAGGATAATGGAAAGAAAGACATTACAGGAAGATGGCAGGGAGGACAGACCCCAATTTTGTCTGGGGTTTGCTGAACTAGTATGGACCTAGTTTCATTATTTCTAATTTAGTGAGATGCCTTAAGAGTGACTTCTGTCCTTAATGTTTCAATTTCTGGGTTTTCTGCGATTTTAATACTTATGCAGAAGACATGAAACTAACCTGTATTATTTATGCCAGAATAATGTTTACAGATGCTTCAGTTCAGTTCAGTCGCTCAGTCGTGTCCGACTCTTTGCGACCCCATGAATCACAGCACGCCAGGCCTCCCTGTCCATCACCAACTCCCAGAGTCTACTCAAACCCATGTGCATCGAGTCAGTGATGCCATCCAGCCATCTCATCCTCTGTTGTCCCCTTCTCCCCCTGCCCCCAATCCCTCCCAGCATCAGGGTTTTTTCCAATGAGTCAACTTTTCGCATGAGGTGGCCTAAGTACTGGAGTTTCAGCTTTAGCATCATTCCTTCCAAAGAACACCCAGGACTGATCTCCTCTAGAACGGACTGGTTGGATCTCCTTGCAGTCCAAGGGACTCTCAAGAGTCTTCTCCAACACCACAGTTCAAAAGCATCAATTCTTCAGCGCTCAGCTTTCTTCATAGTCCAACTCTCGTATTCCTACATGACCACTGGAAAAACCATGTCCTTGACTAGATGGACCTTTGTTGGCAAAGTAATGTCTCTGCTTAGGAATGATTAATTAATAAATGACAAGCAGTATTCTAATACTTTGCATGCATTACTTATTTAATCCTCAAACCATGGTAGGTATTGTTTTTATCCCCATCTTACTGATAAAGAAACCACTGCTGCTGCTGCTAAGTCACTTCAGTCGTGTCCGACTCTGTGCGACCCCATAGATGGAAGCCCACCAGGCTCCCCCTGGGATTCTCCAGGCAAGAACACTGGAGTGGTTGCCATTTCCTTCTCCAGTGCATGAAAGTGAAAAGTGAAAGTGAAGTCGCTCAGTCGTGTCTGACTCTAGCGACCCCATGAACTGCAGCCTACCAGGCTCCTCCATCCATGGGATTTTCTAGGCAAGAGTACTGGAGTGGGGTGCCATTGCCTTCACTAAGAAGTTAATTAATTGCTTGAGTTTACACTGGTGACAAGAATTAGGGCCAGAATTCACAGTCTGACAATCGGACATCAGAGCCAAAGCGTTTTGCCACCATGCTCAACACCAGGAACCATTTGGGCTCTGAGAAAGTTGTTTAATCTTTGTGTCTAATTCCTTTGTCTTTAAAGGCCTGTAACGGCACTTCCTGACTCCCCAGCTCAGAGAAGTGTTCTGAGATTAATGGCAGTGTGTGTCCATTTCAGCCTGTGTGGGTCTCTCTCTTACGCACCAAGCCTCCTTTGAAGTTGATAAAAGCCCTAAGTGTGTGTGAAGGGAAGCAGAGCCCTTGGTGGGTGAGGGGGATGTGTAAATATTGAGGAAACATATATAAATCATTTCTACTTTCTTGGAAAATGATCTATATAAACATCAAATAGTGTGAAACGCTTTGTTTTGAATGTTTGCAGGTAACGTTCTCCCATAAGCAAGATCCGCATTTTGAAGTCACAAGCCCTGGAAAGTACCCACAGGGAATAAATGTATGTTTCTCGGATTTGCTCCTCAGGTAAGGAGCAAGCTTCAAAGGGGCAAGGACCAGGTCTGATTCCTTTTTATGCTGCAAGTTTCCCTATCTTCCCCTTTCTATTCCCTTTTAGCATCTGCTTTGGTACTTGGTACAAAATAGGTGCTAAGCAAACCCATGCTGAAGAAATGGAAGTTGGGAGAGTCAGGGTTTTTTTGTAGTGATTTCTTAGTTAGTTTTTATTCCTAATGAGGGAGACTACCTGGAAGGGCAAGAACTATTCTGGCAGAATTTTGATGAGAGAAATTAAGAAATGCCAATTACAAGAGAAAGAGAGTAGGAGGAATTGAGGCTAGATGTTAGGAAGACTTTCTTGACAAAGATGACTGTGAAAACCTGAAAATTGTCTTTAGGACAAGGTTCCCAGCTTTATTTACAGATTTTGAATATTGGGTAATGTGAATTAGACTCAGTTCTCACTGGAAGTAAGGCTGTTGAGGGAGGAAGGGGTGGTCCCCCATCTGGGCTCAGATTACACAGCTGGAGAGAGGAAGCGATGCAGAAACCATTTACCATGGATGGAGTGCAAAAGAGAGCGTATTGGCAGACACTGTGCCACAGGAAATTTTTACTATTTTAGTTATTCCAGTTAAACTTTTTCAGACAGAGTGATATCTCCTAAGGGTTCCCACAGCAGATCTCTTTTTCAGATGTTAACCTATCCAATTCACTTTAGCATCTATCAAGTCGAGAGACATAAAAATCTACTTTAAAGCCAGTAACTATCTTCTCCCAGAAACTGAGACTTACTACCGAGAGGAATTTCATCTTTGGCATTCATCACTCCTGGACCTCATTAATTTGAGTCTGTTTCCTTCAGAATCCTAAGGAAAAGAAAGTCATCATGACAATTTCAGTTACTATTAATAGAGAAGATCAGTGAATTTGATTTTCATTTTCTAATTGATTAGCCAGTAAATCAATCAGTATTTTTTGTATCTGTTCTGTGAAAGTCATCATGCTACAATTAAATAAAATATTAAAAAATAACTTAAGGCTAAGGAGGCTTCAGGAATAAAAGAATATGTCAACATTAAAAGATTTGTTAAAAAATAAAGGGAAAACAGTATAAATCTTGTAAGGCAGAAAAACATTTGATAAAAATCAATATTCAATCAATAAAATCCTTTAGCTGTATGAGATTATAATGAAATGACTCTAAAATAATAAAAAGTATTTATCTAAAGGCAAAAGCCATATAAATTTGCATAAAGAGAAAAAAATAAGATAATTATGTCCATTTTTATCATTATTATTCAATATTGTTTGGCAGTCATAGCCCATGCAATCAGACAAGGCAAGGAAAAAAGAGCTATAAAAATTGGAGATAAAGTAAAAGCATATTTATTTGTAGATAAGAACCAAATAAGAACTATTAGAATTAGTACGAAAGCCAGAAAGCTGAGTTATAAGTATGTAAACAAAACAAAACAATAGCCTTTCAAATTGACTCTTTTGTAGTTTGAAATAAAAATTTCTGATTGATTAAAATGAGAAATTTCACTAACAATAGAAGATGGAAACAACAGAATAGAAAATTTGTAGAAATAAGCAATAAGAAAAGTGCAAGACATAAATTTAAAAATTTATATGTATATATAAAACTTAACTGCAAGAATAAAAGGGGACTTGAATAAATTGAGATATAATTATAAGCATATAGCTATAGATATAAAATATCATGTTCTTGAATGGATTCAATATTGTGAAGAGGCAAAAAGTTTAATATAAATGCAATCAAAATCCTAATGGGATTTTTTTTTGAAACCTGACAAAAATGATTATGTAATTCATACAAAAATAGCTCAGAAAGATTTAAAAGAGAAATGAAAGAGATATTTTAAAGGATATAAAAATGTAAAGATTCACTTATTAGAACAGTGTGATTCTAGTCTTTAAAAATAGAGATAAATCAATGGGCCAGAACAGAAATCCAGGGAACACATCCAAGTATTCATCAGGATTATTATAAAGGTAAAGTATGATGGTTTATTCAAATAAAAGGTATTATTACAACATTTTAACATTTAGGAGGAAAAGATTAGGTCTTTATCTCATTGTTGTTGTTGTTTAGTTGCTAAGTTGTAGCCTACTCTTTTGCAACCCCATGGACTATAGCCTGCCAGGCTCCTCTCTCCATGGGGTTTTCCAGGCAAGAATATTGGAGTGGGTTGCTATTTCCTTCTGAAACTGTTAGGTGTTGTTTCCAGGGCTCCAAAGAGCTCTGGCACCACAGTCCTTTATGCCTCAATGCAGAAAGGAATTCAGCAGGAGGCAAACTGATAGATGAAAAGTGATTTATTAGGATATTTATAAAGTTCACAAGTGGTCAGGCAAGCATTGCGCTGACCCGGGTACTCCGTGGGTAACATTTTTATAATCAGAGGAAGATAGGGGTGAGGGAGAAGATCCTTTTCTTTCTTGAGTAGACATCATATTTCCATCATCAGTTCCTCTCCCAGGTAGAGTGGGGAAGTTTTCTTGCCCCTATATGGTCAGGCCCAGGACTGTCATAGAATTTTGGAAAAATATTTTCAGGTCTCAGTACAATGAGGGTCTTTCATTTTGAAAAGTCAACCTTTGCATAAATGATTGGTTTTTTGTATGCACAGAGTATGCTTTGGGGGTCATTACCTTGACACCACTGGGCAGGTTGTAGGCCTTATTTTCTATTATTGCTTTATCGTTTTGGAGGCATTGTGCCAAGAACATGCCTGAAGAGCCAAAGAGCATGTCTTGGGGGTTATTAACTTACTGAGCTACTGGGAAGGATGTAGGTCTCATGCCACCATTGTTTTATTGTTCTTGGGACATGTCCCATGCGTCTGTTGCATGGTTTTGTTGCTAAGCAAGTTAGCTTGATTTTCTGGTTAAGCAAGCCAGTCTGACTTTGATAGTAAGTGACTTGTTTTGCTTTATGAGTCAAGCAAGCCCACATTGTTTCAGAATTTTCCCTTTACTTTCTTCAGTGATCATTAATCTTATTGCGGTCTCCCAAAGCCCCCTAAAGTTCCCTCTCTATCTCTAACTCTCTAATGGGGTTTCTAAGCCAACTATTTGATCATCCTGTTCTAGGCCTATCAATTCTCCAGGGGATCTTCCCGATCCAGGGATGAAACCCATGTCTCCTGCATTGGCAGGAAGGTTCTTTACCACTGAGCCATCTGGGGAATCATACTTTATGTGTACATGAATTTCAGATAAAGATTTTTTGTTTTGTTTTATTTTATCATGGACAGCTGAAGATGCTGGAGTAAAATATGAATGTTTTTATAATCCTCTATTAAGAGAAAACTTTCCTAATATAATACTAAAGGCAAAACTCACAAAGTTTTGATAGCTCTAACTATACAAGAATTTAAAATTTTAGTATGAAAAAAACTTCAGCTAATTAAGATTACCAAGGTCCAGGCGTGTGCTTGCATCATCCATCTCTTATCAGACCTGATGGCTAAATAGGAATTTGCAAGCTGATTGTTAAACAGTGCGTGCGGGCTTAGTCTCTCAGTAGGGTCTGACTCTTTGCAACCCTTTGGACTGTAGTCTGCCAGGCTCCTCTGTCCACAGGATTTTTGAGGCAAGAATACTGGAGTAGGTTGCCATCTTCCCAACCCAGGGATTGAACCTGAGTCTCCTGTATCTCCTGCATTGCAGGCAGATTCTTTACCTGGTGAGCCATCAGTGACGCCCATTGCTAAACAAAACCATCATTAAAAATTAAATTATATACACTTGCAATTAAACAAGTTGTATTAAGAACAATGTAATAAATATATAAAACAACTTATCTCTTCACAATTATTTTATTTCAGTGGAAATATAATATAATCAGATTACAAGGAGGAGAACAACTGGATCCAGTGATTGGGATGTTACCAGCATCTTCTATTTGCATTCCTTATCCTGCTCTGCTATTTTCTGAATGTCAGTATCTTCCTCTTTTACTGAAAACCAGTTTCTTTTACATGATCTGGACCTATTAACCTGTATCTAGTAGACGCCTACTTTTCATTTCAGTCCCAGAGAGGCAAAGAGGCACTAAGACTTGTCCTTATCTCAAGGTAAAAATAGCCCAGAAAGAACTCTGATTGATCTGTTAGGATTAAGTGCCATCCCCTGGACCAACAATGACCAGAGGGCTTTGCTTAATGATTGGCTCAGATTTAGTGGGATAGCTGGTCCTAGACCCACATTATGTGGGACATATGATCTATTAGAGAACAGCCACTCCTCTTTGAAGCACATATTAGAAGGAGCATTTCCTAAAGAAACATCTTATTCTGGCAAACAAACAAACAAAAATAACTAAAGTCAAAGTCCAGAACTCTGAACTTCTACCTCAGTTTTATCCAGTTTTGGAGAGTTCCTTCCCTGAATTATAGAAACTTGTTAATCACAAGAAATTAGGGTCATCCTTAAGCCCAAAGCCTACATCATTATAAAAGTGATTTTGAAGATTTTGAGGTACCAAGCTGATTTTGTCTTCTCCTCTAAACTGATATTCCTCTACCAATCTTCTTTGCCATGGTCAATTGAATTCATAGCCTCTGAAATTTTTTTTAAACTAACATTATAATTTAATTAATATCTTAGAAAACATAAAAAATTAAAACCATCTTTTTTCTATTTAGTATCCCAAACAGCTATCATAGACAAGAATTCAGAAAGCATTTATTGTATTAGAAAACATTCTTGCATCTTGAATGATGGTATTTATTATGTTTCACATGAATATCTTAGTTTGGGGAAGTGAACGAGTATCTGCTGACTGTAGTATTTTATCCTGCTATGGAAGGAGTTAATGGATTGTGTTGGGGTGGGGTATGGTGGGAGGTGGCACTCAAGGTGAAAAATTCTAATTTTATGGACATGATGGGAGTCTCAGGGACCTGAGCAGTTTTGGCAAGCCATTCCAGGCTGATACATTTGAGCCAGTTTTCATGAGCCACTGTAGTGAAGCAGGATTTGGGCCTCTTCCTCTGACTTTGAAAACGGAGACTGCTCGAGGCCAGAGATGTCAGTGTATATAGTTAACTGTTATGGATCTTACAATAAAAATTTGTTGAAGGTCATTAAACACTCATCTCTCTATGTTTATTACTTTAGTCTTTTATTTGTTGGTAGACATGGATCGTTTGATGTCAATTACCACCACACTTGGCATTTTATGCAGTAAAGGTCCTTATGGTTCTTGATGGGTAAATAAACAAGCTAGTGAAAAGCTATGGTGACAGCACTTCTTACATTTCCCTTCACTTAACTGCCTGAAGCGCGAGGAGGAGACGGTCTCTCTGTCGTGTCTTTTGTGGATGGTGCCTTGGACCTGCATTGCACAGCAGCCCTGCCCTGCTCCCTTCTACACCCCAGATGCATTCCTCACCAAAATTCACAGTGACTTTGGCCATTCTAGGTGAATTTGGGACTGGGCATTTCCTTTCTTATTTTTTAAGACTCATTTCAAAACACTTGTTTATGTGGACTGTTGCTTTCTTTAATACTATATTAAAGTAATACTCTCTTCCCTTTAGAGAAATTTATCCTTTTGTTCAGAGCAACCATTGTTTTCTAATTATTTTAGGCTTGAGATGAGCATTTCATTTCTTCCTTCTCTCTTTCCCTCCTTTCTTTGATAATTCAGAATGACCCTTCTTGTGTTGAGCCTTTTGGAGAATACTTTTGCTCAGCTTCTCCCTAACTACATGCCTGATGATCATGTGCTTCCCACAATAGTCAGTAAACTCAAAATAATATATTAGTTACTCTCTTAGAGTGTATATCTTGTGCCTATTTTTGTGCTAAATGCTCCGCTATATGATCTGGTACCCTCATGACAACACTATAGGATAGGTACTAATGTAATCCTGTTTTACAGATGAGGAAATTGAGGCAATCACTTGTTAATAAAAAAGCAGGACTGGAATTCCAAATCAAGTCTCTCACACTTAACAGATGTGTCCTTGACCAGCTGCTCAAACTTTATTACTTGCATGCCTGTTGAATCAATTGTTCTGAAAAATAACATTGATATATATATTCAATACTCAGACACTTTTCAAATTATGATAAAATATGCTAACTCTAAAATGGCACCTCCCATAATATATTGCTTTAATGTTTTATAAGATTCTGCATAAAATCAAAACTACAATGAATATCACCTCACAGCAGTCAGAATGGCCATCCTCAAAAAGTCTACAATTAATAAATGCTGAAGAGGGTGAGGAGAAAAGGGAACCCTCCTACACTGTTGGTGGGAATGTAAATTGGTGCAATCACTATGGAGAACAGTATGGAGGTTCCTTTGAAAACTAAAAATAGACTTACTGTATGATCCAGCAATCCCATTCCTGGCATATATCTGGAAAAGATGAAAACTATAATTTGAAAAGATGCATGCACCCCAATGTTAATAGCAGCACTATTTACAACAGCCAAGATATGGAAACAACTTAAACGTGGCATATATATACAATGCCCCTTCATGGATCACAGCCTTGTCATGGTGAAGGGACTTGCATAACTCAGTGAAGCTATGTGCCATGCCATGCAGTACAGACAGGTCATAGTGAAGACTTCTGACAAAATGTGGTCCATTGGAGGAGGAAATGGCAAACCACTCCAGGATTCTTGCTGTGAGAACCCCATGAATGGTATGAAAAGGCAAAAAGATATGACACTGGAAGATGCCCCTGCCTCCCCCTGCCCCACTCCAGGTTGCAAGGTGTCCAATATACTACTGGGGAAGAGTGGTGGGCAATTACTAATAGCCCTAGAAAGAATGAAGTGGCTGGGCTAAAGTGGAAACGACTCTCAGTTGTGGATGTGCCTGGTGGTGAAAGTTAAAGTCCGATGGTGTAAAGAACAATATTGCATAGGAACCTGGAATGTTAGGTCCACGAATCAAGGTAAATTGGATGTGGCCAATTAGGAGATGTCTAGGTTGAGGTACAATTGTGCTCATTTCACATGCTAGCAAGGTAATGTTCAAAATCCTTCAATCAGGCTTCAGCAGTACATGAACCAAGAACTTCCAGATGTACAAGCTGGGTTTGTACAGCTTGAGGCAGAGGAACCAGAGATCAAATTGCCAACATCTGTTGGATCATGGAGAAATCAGGGGAGTTACAGAAAAACATCTACTTCTGTTTCACTGACTATGCTAAAGCCATTGACTGTGTGGATCCCAACAAACTGTGGAAAATTCTTAAAGAGATGAGAATACCAGACCACCTTACCTGTCTCCTGAGAAATCTGTATGTGGGCCAAGAAGCAAGTTAGAATTGGACATGAAACACTGGACTGGTTCAAAATTGGGACAGGAGTACGTCAAGGCTGTATATTGTCACCCTGCTTATTTGTATTCAGAGTACATCATGCAAAATGCCAGTTTGGGTGAATCCTCAGCTAGAACCAAGATTGACAGGAGAAATATCAACAACCTCAGATATGCAGATGATACCACTCTAATGGCAGAAAGTGAAGGGGAACTAAGGAACCTCTTGATAAGAGAAAAGAGGGGAGTGAAAAAGCTGCTTAAAACTCAACATTCAAAAAACTAAGATCATGGCATCCAGTCCCATTACTTCATGGCAAATAGAAGGGGAAAATGTTGAAGCAGTGACAATTTTATTTTCCTGGGTATGCAAATCACTGCAGACGGTGACTGCAGCCTTGAAATTAAAAAACACTTGCTCCTTGGAAGGAAAGCTATAACAAACCTAGATTGCACATCAAAAAGCAGAAATATCACTTTGCTGACAAAGGTCCATATAGTCAAAGCTCTAGTTTTTCCAGTAGTCGTGTACAGATATGAGAGTTGGACCATAAAGAAGGCTGAGCACCAAAGAATTGATACTTCCAAATTGTGGTGTTGGAGAAGACTCTTGAGAGTCCTTTGGATAGCAAGGAGATCAAACCAGTCAATCCTAAAGGAAATCAGTCCTGAATATTCATTGAAAGGACTGATGCTGAAGCTGAAGCTCCCATACTTTGGCCACCTGATGGGAAGAGCTGACTCATTGTAAAAGACCCTGATGATGGAAAAGATTGAAGGCAGAAGAAGGGGGCAGCAGAGGATGAGATGGTTAGATAGTATCACCTACTTAATGAATATGAATTTGAGCAAGTTTTGGGCGATATTGGAAGATAGAGGATCCTGGTGTGCCACAGTCCATGGGGTTGCAAAGAGTCAGACACCACTTAGCAACTGAACAACAAGGATAAATACAATAGAATATTACTCAGCCATATAAAGAATGAAATAATGCTATTTGCAGCAGCATGGATGCACCTAGAGATTATCATACTAAGTGAAGTTGGTTTCCCTAGTAGCTCAGACAGTAAAGTGTCTGCCTGCAATGTGGGAGACCTGGGTTCAATTCCTGGGTTGGCAAGATCCCCTGGAGAAGGAAATGGCAACCCACTCCAGTACTCTTGCCTGGAAAATTTCATGGATGGAGGAGCCTGGTAGGTAGTCCATGGGATCGTAAAGAGTCGGGCATGACTGAGCGACTTCATGGTAAGTGAAGTAAGAGAAAGACAAATATCATATGATATTACTTACATGTGGAATCTTAAAAAATGATACAAATGAGCTGTTTACAAAACAGAGATAGACTCATAGACATAGAAAACAAACTTTTGGTTACCTAAGGAGGAAGGGAAAGCGCAGGCGGCTGCGACCGGTGCGCTAAAGCGCAGCCTAGAGGAGCTACCCCACGTCCGAGGTCAGGGGCAGAAGCCGGGCGGACCCCATGCCCGAAGGGAGGTGGCCAAGAGGAGTTACCCCACGTCCGAGGTCAGGGGCAGTGGCCGAGAATGCGGGACTGCGACTGCGCAGTAACGGCCAAGAGGAACTACCCCACGTCCGAGGTCAGGGGGGCGGCCGAGAGGAGATACCCAGTATCCGAGGTCAGGGGCAGTGGCCAGGAGGAGATACCCCACCCCCCTAAGCCTGAGGCCAGGGGCGGCGGCCGGGAGGACCAACCCCATGCCGTGGCTGCGCTGGCACAGGAGGGCCTAGAGGAGCTATCCCACGTTGAAGGTCAGGAAGGGCAGTGGTGAGGAGATACCCCTCGTCCAAGGTAAGGAGCATTGGCTGCTCTTTGCTGGAGCAGCTGTAAAGAGATACCCCACACCCAAGGTAAGAGAAACCCAAGTAAGACAGTAGGTGTTGCAAGAGGGCATCAGAGGGCAAACACACTGAACCCATACTCACAGAAAACTAGTCAATCTAATCACACTAGGACCATAGCCTTGTCTAACTCAATGAAACTAAGCCATGCCCGTGGGGCAACCCAAGATGGGCAGGTCATGGTGGAGAGATCTGACAGAATGTGGTCCACTGGAGAAGGGAATGGCAAACCACTTTAGTATTCTTGCCTTGAGAACCCCATGAACAGTATGAACAGGCAAAATGATAGGATACTGAAAGAGAAACTCCCCAGGTCAGTAGGTGCCCAATATGCTACTGGAGATCAGTGGAGAAATAACTCCAGAAAGAATGAAGGGATGGAGCCAAAGCGAAAACAATACCCAGTTGTGGATGTGACTGGTGATAGAAGCAAGGTCCGATACTGTAAAGAGCAATATTGCATAGGAACCTGGAATGTCAGGTCCATGAATCAAGGCAAATTGGAAGTGGTCAACAAGAGATGGCAAGAGTGAATGTCAACATTCTAGGAATCAGAGAACTCAAATTGACTGGAATGGGTGAATTTAACTCAGATGACCATTACATCTACTACTGCGGGCAGGAATCCCTCAGAAGAAATGGAGTAGCCATCATGGTCAACAAAAGAGTCTGAAATGCAGTACTTGGATGCAATCTCAAAAATGACAGAATGATCTCTGTACGTTTCCAAGGCAAACCATTCAATATTACAGTAATGCAAGTCTATGCCCTAACCAGCAATGCTGAAGAAGCTGAAGTTGAATGGTTCTATGAAGACCTACAAGACCTTTTAGAACTAACACCCAAAAAAGATGTCCTTTTCATTATAGGGGACTGGAATGCAAAAGTAGGAAGTCAAGAAACACCTGGAGTAACAGGCAAATTTGGCCTTGGAATACAGAATGAAGCAGGGCAAAGACTAATAGAGTTTTGCCAAGAAAATGCACTGGTCATAACAAACAGCCTCGTCCAACAACACAAGAGAAGACTCTACACATGGACATCATCAGATGGTCAACACCGAAATCAGATTGATTATATTCTTTGCAGCCAAAGATGGAGAAGCTCTATACAGTCAGCAAAAACAAGACCAGGAGCTGACTGTGGCTCAGACCATGAACTCCTTATTGCCAAATTCAGACTGGAATTGAAGAAAGTAGGGAAAACCACTAGACCATTCAGGTATGACCTAAATCAAATCCCTTATGATTATACAGTGGAAGTGAGAAATAGATTTAAGGGCCTAGATCTGATAGAGTGCCTGATGAGCTATGGAATGAGGTTCGTGACATTGTACAGGAGACAGGGATCAAGACCATCCCCATGGAAAAGAAATGCAAAAAAGCAAAATGGCTGTCTGGGGAGACCTTACAAATAGCTGTGCAGAGAAGCAAAAGCAAAGGAGAAAAGGAAAGATATAAACATCTGAATGCAGAGTTCCAAAGAATAGCAAGAAGAGATAAGAAAGCCTTCTTCAGTGACCAATGCAAAGAAATAGAGGAAAACAACAGAATGGGAAAGACTAGAGATCTCTTCAAGAAAATCAGAGATACCAAAGGAACATTTCATGCAAAGATGGGCTCGATAAAGGACAGAAATAGTATGGACTTAACAGAAGCAGAAATTAAGAAGAGGTGGCAAGAATACACAGAAGAACTGTACAAAAAAGATCTTCATGACCCAGATAATCATGATGGTGTGATCACTGACCTAGAGCCAGACATCCTGGAATGTGAAGTCAAGTGGGCCTTAGAAAGCATCACTACGAACAAAGCTAGTGGAGGTGATAGAATTCCAGCTGAGCTATTCCAAATCCTGAAAGATGTTGCTGTGAAAGTGCTGCACTCAATATGCCAGCAAATTTGGAAAACTCAGCAGTGGCCACAGGACTGGAAAAGGTCAGTTTTCATTCCAATCCCAAAGAAAGGCAATGCCAAAGAATGCTCAAACTACTCCACAATTGCACTCATCTCACACGCTAGTAAAGTAATGCTTAAAATTCTCCAAGCCAGGCTTCAGCAATATGTGAACTGTGAACTTCCTGATGTTCAAGCTGGTTTTAGTAAAGGCAGAGGAACTAGAGATCACATTGCCAACATCTGCTGGATCATGGAAAAAGCAAGAGAGTTCCAGAAAAACATCTATTTCTGGTTTGTTGACTATGCCAAAGCCTTTGACTGTGTGGATCACAATAAACTGTGGAAAATTCTGAAAGAGATGGGAATACCAGACCACCTGATCTGCCTCTTGAGAAATTTGTATGCAGGTCAGGAAGCCAACAGTCAGAACTGGACATGGAACAACAGACTGGTTCCAAATAGGAAAAGGAGTATGTCAAGGCTGTATATTGTCACCCTGTTTATTTAACTTATATGCAGAGTACATCATGAGAAACGCTGGACTGGAAGAAACACAAGCTGGAATCAAGATTGCCAGGAGAAATATCAATAACCTCAGATACGCAGATGACACCACCCTTATGGCAGAAAGTGAAGAGGAACTAAAAAGCCTCTTGATGAAGGTGAAAGTGGAGAGTGAAAAAGTTGGCTTAAAGCTCAACATTCAGAAAACTAAGATCGTGGCATCTGGTCCCACCACTTCATGGGAAATAGATGAGGAAACAGTGGAAACAGTGTCAGACTTTATTTTTCTGGGCTCTAAAATCACTGCAGATGGTGACTGCAGCCATGAAATTAAAAGATGCTTACTCCTTGGAAGGAAAGTTATGACCAACCTAGATAGCATATTCAAAAGCAGAGACATTACTTTGCCAACAAAGGTCTGTCTAGTCAAGACTATGGTTTTTCCTGTGGTCATGTATAGATGTGAGAGTTGGACTGTGAAGAAGGCTGAGCACCGAAGAATTGATGCTTTTGAACTGTGGTGCTGGAGAAGACTCTTGAGAGTCCCATGGACTGCAAGGAGATCCAACCAGTCCATTCTAAAAGAGATCAGCCCTGGGATTTCTTTGGAAGGAATGATGCTAAAGCTGAAACTCCAGTACTTTGGCCACCTGATGCGAAGAGTTGACTCATTGGAAAAGACTCTGATGCTGGGAGGGATTGGGGGCAAGAGGAGAAGGGGACGACAGAGGATGAGATGGCTGGATGGCATCACTGACTCAAAGGACATGAGTCTGAGTGAACTCTGGGAGTTGGTGATGGACAGGGAGGCCTGGCGTGCTGCGATTCATGGAGTCACAAAGAGTTGGACACGACTAAACGACTGATCTGATTTGAAGGAGGAAGGATCAGGGAGGAAAAATTAGGAGGTTGGGAATGGCAAGTGTCCGACTCTTTGAGACTCCATGGACTACAGCATGCCAGGTTTCGCTGTCCATCACCAACTCCTGGAGCTTGCTCAAATTCACGTCCATAGAGTCGGTGATGCCATTGCGTCATGGACACTTAGTGTGGCAGTGCACGCACAGGACTTTTTGAAAAAGGTGGCTATTATCAGGGAGGGAACACAGCCCCACCCATCAACAGAAGATTGGATTAAAGATTTACTAAGCATGGCCCTACCCATCAGAACAAGACCCAGTTTCCCCTACAGTCAGTCTCTCCCATCAGGAAGCTTCGACAAGCCTCTTACCTGAAGGTAGATAGAATGAAAACCACAATCACTGAAAACTAATCAAACTGATCACATGGACCACAGCCTTGTCTAACTAAATGAAACTATGAGCCATTCCAGGTAGGGCCACCCAAGACACATGGGTCAAGGTGGAGAGTTCTGACAGAATGTGGTCCACTGGAGAAGGCAATGGCAAACCACTTCAGTATTCTTGCCTTGAGAACCCCATGGACAGTATGAAAAGGCATATGCATAGTACCATATTAAAAATAGATTAACAATAAGAACTGTATAGCACAGGGAACTATATTCAATATCTTGTAATAACCTAAAATGGAAAAGAATTTGAAAAAGATTCCCTGATATCCATCAGTCATCTATCTTATCTATCTCTGAATTACTTTGCTGTACACTTGCATCATTGTAAATCAACTATCCTTCAATTCCAAAAGAAAAGAAAAAAAAATTTTTTTAATTCTGAAAAATCTTACTATACTTTATGGTTATTGTTATGAAAAACCAATTATCCTGTCTTGTGGATATAAAAGGGTATATATAACTTCTGCTGGGTAGTAGAAATTTTTCTTTTAAAAAATCCAGATAAATCCTAGCAAACTTCGTGTATTATAAACTTTTAAACAAATTTAATTCTGTGAAGCTGAAGAGAGAAAAGATGAGTTGTCCCATCTTTTTAAAGTTCTTCCAGTGAAGAATTTTAAAAGAAAACGTAATGAGCTTAACATCAAAGAATAGGTCACCTGCTCACATTAAAATGCTGCTTAATCCCCCCCCCCCCTTTTTTTTTGAACTCCATTTCATAGTGATAGTTTGTGCATTGTATACTTGGTCTCGTAATGGTCGTAACAGTGTATGGCAAGTCCTTTGTTTGAAAAAGAAAAATAGCCCAGGAACCAGTTTTATTGGTTTGTTTATTAGATTTATTAATCACTAGCTAAAAGCGGGAGAAAGCAATGGCACCCCACTCCAGTACTCTTGCCTGGAAAATCCCATGAATGGAGGAGCCTGGTAGGCTCAGTCTATGGGGTCCTTAAGAGTCGGACATGACTGAGTGACTTCACTTTCACTTTTCACTTTTCTGCATTGGAGAAGGAAATGGCAACCCACTCCAGTGTTCTTGCCTGGAGAATCCCAGGGACAGAGGAGCTTGGTGGGCTGCCATCTATCGGGTCGCACAGAGTCGGACACGACTGAAGCAACTTAGCAGCAGCAGCAGCAGCTAAAACAACTAATAATCAAAAAATTCTCTCAAATATAGAGATGTTTGAAGTTATACCTAATTTTATTTTTTAAATAAATGTATTATTTTTAAAGTTTGTATTTATGTATCTATTTATTTTACTAAGCTGTAAAACAGGTCTTTGTTGCTGCGCATGGCCTTTCTCTAATTGCAAGGGGTTTCTCTAAGTGCAAGGGGTTCTCATTGAGGTGGCTTCTCTTGTTGCAAAGTACGAGCTTCAGTCGTTGTGGCTTTCCAGCTCTTAGTTGCCCGGCAGCATGTGGAATCTTCTGGGACCAGGGATCAGATCCATGTCCCCTGCATTTGCAGGCAGATTCTTAACCAGTGGACCACCAGGGAAGTCCCTCCTAATTTGTAAAACATAAACTTGCTCTTAAAAGGAAAAATGCCACTGACTAAAGAAACCCTTTATCCCAGCCTGTGATAAAGCCTGAGAATTTAGGGCTTTACCCAGGAACACATGTTTTGTGATGTCCTCCTGAAAATTAATTACAGCATCAGGAAAGCAAAACAGGTGAGGCGAACCGTGCATGTGTCTTTGTCTTCAGACCTGGAACATCTCCCCCTTAAGTTAGCTGTAGCTCTTTCTTCTGTCACTGTGTTATTACCCTTCTCTTTTGCACTCACAGCACTTTGAGTAGATTGAATTCAGAGGGTTTATAACGTGCTGCCTAACATTATCACCTTTAATTTACAAGCACATTTGGCATATTTATTAGAACTGGCCATTTCATGAAAAATATTTTTCCTCTAACATTACGTATAAAATGCTATTTGTCAACAGGTGATGAATTAATCGTCATATTTAAATTCCTTTTGTGCATTTAGGCATATTAACATGTCTAATGCACTTCTATTTGAAGTGTGTAAATCTTTACGTGCAATATTCCATTACCCAGAATAATTCTGTTAAACTTTTTACATACATGAAAAGCTCACATTCATATTAAACAATTCTTTTCCAAAATAGAAAATGAGGACCTAACATAACAATGAAAAATGTGCATTCTTATCAAAAGGGAGAACTGTCCATGTAATAGCTACTTATTGTATTTAGATCAATAAGTAGATTTAGATCCAGCTAAAGTAGATGAATGTCACCCGGGCTTGTTCAGTACAGTGTACAAATGATTGCAGCTGTGCCTTTAATCTGTCTTCTCTTTATCTCCTGAATCTGTGTAGGTCCACTCACTTTCTCTTACCTGAAATGCTATAGAAATGTGTCCCCCAGTTTCCAAGCCTCCAGGTTCATTTGGACCAAGCTGTTCTCCACAGAGCTGCCAGAGAGGCCTTTCTGTATCTGACCTCGCCATGCCCCTGCTTGTTGGATCAACTCCTTCACAGAGGCATAAGGCCTTTCATGATCAGTTTCTGCCTTTTTCCCCAGCAACCTCTCCCTCCTTTGTCCCACATATGTCCCAGCCATATAGAACAACTTCAACCCTTTCTGCACCCCCTTTCACTCTTCTTGGTTAACTCCAGCTCACATTTCGAGATCCAACTCTCTGAAGCCTTTGCTGATTCCCAAGCAGGCATTTACACTCCTTCTCTGAGTGGTGGCTCAGCTGGTACGGAAGACCTGGGTTGGATCCCTGTGTTGAGAAGATCCCCTGGAGAAGGGATTGGCTACCCACTCCAGTATTCTGGCCTGGAGAATTTAATGGACTGTATAGTCCATCGGGTCACAAAGTGTTGGACATGACTGAGTAACTTTCACTTTCTGAGGTTCTGGAGCAGCCCGTGTCTTCCTCTGCCGAGACCCTTACTGCAGTGTATTATGACCATGCTGCTAAGTCACTTCAGTCATGTCCGACTCTGTGCGACCCCTGAGACAGCAGCCCACCAGGCCTCCCCGTCCCTGGGATTCTCTAGGCAAGAACACTGGAGTGGGTTGCCATTTCCTTCTCCAATGTATGAAAGTGAAAAGTGAAAGTGAAGTCGCTCAGTCATGTCCGACTCTAGCAACCCCATGGACTGCAGCCTACCAGGCTTCTCCATCCATGGGATTTTCCAGGCAAGAGTACTGGAGTGGGGTGCCATTGCCTTCTCCATCTGTGCTCTCATTTGTCCTTTAATTAGTCTGTAGGGATCTCGAGAGCAGGGACTATGATTTCATCCCATATCCCCAGCCCCCTAGCATGTAGTAGGAACTCAGTAAATGTTTATTTAATGAAATCAAACTAAGCTGGGCTTCCCAGATGGCTCAGAGGTTAAAGCATCTGCCTGCAATGTGGGAGACCTGGGTTCGATCCCTGGGTCAGGAAGATCCCCTGGAGAAGGAAATGGCAACCCACTCCAGTATTCTTGCCTGGAGAATCCCATGGACAGAGGAGCCTGGTGGGCTACAGTCCACAGGGTCACAAAGAGTCGGACACAACTGAGTGACTTCACCCAGAACCTTTTTGGAAGTAGACAAAGTATAAATGAACAAATGTAAATAAAAGATGGCCCTATCAATGCTTTGAATGAACAGAAAATGATTTACTAGGAATAACCATGAGTATAAGCTAAGCTAAGTCACTTCAGTCATGTCCGACTCTGTGCAACCCCATAGACGGCAGCCCACCAGGCTCCCCCGTCCCTGGGATTCTCCAGGCAAGAACACTGGAGTAGGTTGCCATTTCCTTCTCCAATGCATGAAAGTGAAAAGTGAAAGTGAAGTCGATCAGTCATGTCTGACTCTCAGCGACCCCATGGACTGCAGCCCACCAGGCTCCTCCATCCATGGGATTTTCCAGGCAAGAATACTGGAGTGGGCTGCCATTGCCTTCTATAAGTAGGACCAAAACAACAGATTCCCCTGTGTGGAAGGGCATGGGAAAGCTACAGTTTCTTGATTTATGGGGTTTGGGGAAAAAGGATACAAGGAGAAGGGAGCAGCTGGAACTAGAGAGCAGGAATCAGAGCCCCACCCCTTGGTGAAGAGCAGAAGTTGAGGCTCAGGATTTCAGACAGTGGTTCCTTTCTCCTGACTGTGAGAGTCAGGATGCATGCTCCCAGCCCACCATGGAGACCAACCTATGGAAATAGCTAAACCTTGACTTTCTGAGTGGAATTCATGTTAGGAGAAAACCCTGAAAAGAGAAAATGAACCTTGTTTCTTAATAATGATTTCTTCAGTTTGAGGAGAAGAGATGAAAATGATGTGGAGAGGTCATGCCTGAACATGAAAGTTGCTCAGTCACATCCAACTCTTTGCAACCCCATGGACTATACAGTCCATGGAACTCTCCAGACCAGAATGCTGGAGTGGATAGCCTTTCCCTTCTCCAGGGGATCTTTCCAACCCAGAGATCAAACCCAGGTCTCCCACATTGCAAGCAGATGCTTTACCAGCTGAGCCACCAGGGAAGCCCAAGAATACCGGAGTGGGTAGCCTATCCCTTCTCCAGGGCATCTTCCCAACCCAGGAATCAAACCAGGGTCTCCTGCACTGCAGGTGGATTCTTTACCAACTGAGCTATCATGGGGGCAAACCACACCTCATCTATTTGCTCCACAGGTGGGTCTTTCTCTAAATTGACAGATTGTTAAATTAAAACCGTTTCTTTTTCTAATTTGGAACCCAAGTTTTTAAAATTAATTTTTGATTTACATGCAGGAATATTCATTATTTGGTCTACTGCTCTGTAAGTTTTGCCAAATGCATAGAGTCATGTAAACACCACTATAATCAAGTTACCAAATGGTTTCCATGCCCCCTGTTCCCTAAAATTACTGTGTGCTACTCATTTCTGGTTATACTCTTCCTCACCTTTGACCTCTTGCAACCTCTGATCTTTTGTTTGTGCTTTTAGTTTTGCTTTTCCAGAATATCATTGAATGGAATTACACACTATATAGCCTTGTGAGACTGGCGTCTTTCACTCTGTATATGCATTTAAGAGTCATGTATAATGTTGCATGAAACAATATGTTGAAGCAGAATTATTTTCCCTCATCAATTTCCTTTACTGAAATCCTAACCCCCAGCACCTCAGAATGTGACATGGGATAGGATCCATTCTTTGACTTCTACCAAAAGGAAAAAAAAAAAAATCCAAGACATGTTCAATACACTTTCTTTGAGGCTTTTCGGGACACAGGAGGGACTTACATCATAATATTAAGTGACTACATCAAGTTGAATTTATTCATTTTCTTCTTAAGAGTCCCCCTATACCCTCCCTACCACAGGCGATTATTTCTCACTAGTTTCATCATCTCTGCCTGAGCTGTCTCAGGCCATCATCCTGGCTTCTCTGTCCTCCTTTGGTTTTCTTTTCTTCTTTCTCCTTCATCACCTGAAGAGCAACTTTATGTCTCCTTTTCTACCTTAGCTCCTGGGTCCTCTGGGTTTCATCATCTCCCAGTCACAGCTTATTGAGGGATTTTCCCAAGCAGATAGTTTACTCCTGAAGAAGAATTCTGATGTTAGCTGTTCAGATTATCTTTTTAGTCCCCTTCTCAAAATGTGATAATCACAAAATGCTTTGAGATTCTTAGAAGTCTCCTTACTCTTAACAAAATGATAAGACATATTTTGATTGATGGCTTATATGTCTCATAGGCTGCATATTTGTTTAAATTGCCATGCAAAGTCTGCACTATTTTAAATGCTTTATAAAGACTTCACTAACCAGATAATATCTGGCAGAGTGAAGTGGAAAAAATATGAAAATTTAACCCAGTATCTAGAAAACTAAAGAGAAAAAAAATTACATTTTTATGTCAGAGAATAATTCACCTCTCTTTGTGTTCCATAATCCACATTCCTAGTATCACACATGGTGTGTTGAGGACTCTTAACCAGTTTTACAATCTGCAAGGGGGAAGGGAGGGTATCAGATCCTGATCTGCAAAGCAGCATTGCAGGGATGGTTAGGCTCCTTCTGGAGTCAGAGTCTTTATGGGTGTTGGCATAGGCCCCCATGGGCATCATTATTTAGCCATTTCTTTTTGGTGTCCTGAACACTTCTGCACCTCTCCTTTCCTCATGCTTTCTCAGTGCTCCCCATTTGATCCCAGGCCAATAGCTTGTTTACAAGGTCAAGGAGAGAAGAGAAACAGAAATATGGTAGAGACATGGAACAGCTGTTTCTAAGAAGGGAGTTCTTAAGAAGGACAAGTTAACAGCAAAGGAGAAGGCACGTATGTTTTGTTCAAGGGGCAGAAGGGGTGGGGGGGATTAATGTCTGTAAAGATGATGATTTGCTCAGGCCGACTTCCTTTACTGCATGAGGAAGAGGTTTCTTGAATTTGTGAAGATGATGCTTTTTGGAAATAAGAAGACAGAGAAAGTAGAATCACAGGGTTCTCCCTCCTTTGTTCAAAGAACTCTAACTTTCCGTGTATCTTCACTCACCCCTATATCACACTCCTGGGTTAGTAACAGTGTTTTCATTTAACTGCAGAGCCCAGAGACTCTAAAGCTACCTGGGCATGTTTTCTCAGAGCACTTGGAAAATCATCTGGTTGGGAAGGAGAGATGGTGGTGGCAGCACAGGCCTGACTTTGTGGGGCCTGCCTGGTGAGGGGCCCAAGACACTTCTCAGCCTCCCTTGCGAAGGGCTGAACTCTGCTCCCCGGGGCAGCTCACTGGCATGCCACACCCTGGCTTTCAGGAGGCTGCTTTTGCCTTAGTATACACAGTATACTCCCTCCCTGCTGGAATTTCTCTTGGAGGTCATCTGTTTGAATAAAAGCCCAATAACTTTATTTAATTTGGGTCAGCATGCAGACTTTTGTACAAGAAAATGTCATTTTTGTATCTACTTCCATGTCCCATTTTGTATCTACTTCCATTTAAGGACCACATAAATTTAAAGTCACTAAACCGTATGTTCAGAGGCTCAGTCTTGTCCGACTCTTTGCAACTCCATGGACTATAACCCTTCAAGCTCCTCTGTCCATGTGATTTCCCAGTCAAGAAAACTGGAGTGGGTTGCCATTTCCTCTTCCAGGGATCTTCGTGACCCAGGGATCCAACTTGCATCTCCTGCATCTCCAGCATTGGCAGGCAGGTTCTTCACCACTGAGCCACCTTTTGCTTGCAATAAATGTCCTTGTTGAACACCAAACCTGATACTGCTTCCAGCCCTGATGAGCCCCAGAGTGTGTGAGCATGAGAGAAGGGAAGATTGCTCTCCTGTGGCATCTTACCGTATCCTGCTTATGTTTCTGTCTTCCTGTTATAACTTTTTGTTGTAAAATCCTCCCTATAACCTCTTCTCATAATTTCCAAGAGCAGTAGTTTCTATGTTGTCTTTAGTATTATATTTTCAGGGTAGTAATGCTAAAGAGGACCTTCTAGGTGACCTCTTCAATTTAGTTGAGAAAATGGACACCCATATTTACATTTTAAAAATTAGAAACTGCCGTTTAAGAACTCAGTTAGATTATTTTATTGCCTGTTTCTCTCCAGCTGCTGATTTCCCCTTCAAATTCCATCACTGTCAGACTATGCAAGCACCCTTAGAGCTCTATTTGGAATAATCCATGGTGTGTGCTTTCATTTCATTTTGTTGATTGTGTTTAAAGAGTTAGTTCAAGAGAATCCCAGACTTCCTGTGCATCCACACGTTCAGCTCTTTTCAGCTTCTTAAATTTCCTTTCCCTTCATTTTTGAACATAAATATGGGACACTTGGGCTTCCCTGGTAGCTCAGATGGTAAAGAATCTGCCTGCAATGCAGGAAACCTGGGTTTAATCCCTGGGTCTGAAAGATCCCCTGGAGGAGGGCATGGCAACCCACTCCAATATTCTTGCCTGGAGAATCCCACAGACAGAGTAGCCTGGCAGGCTATAGTCCATGGGGTTGTAAATAGTTGGACACAACTGAGCAACTAACACATAAGCCATTTAAAATGTGAATAAAACCACCATATGACCCAGAAATCCCATTCCTAGTCATATACCCTGAGGAAACCAAAATTGAAAAGGATGTTTATCCCATTGTTCATTGCAGCACCACTTACAATAGCTAGAACATGGAAGCAACCTAGATGTCCATCAACACATGAATGGATAAAGAAGTCATGGTATATATACACAATGGAATATTAATCATAAAAAGGAACACATCTGAGTCAGTTCTAATGAGGTGGATGAACCTAGAACCTATTATACAGAGTGAAGTAAGTCAGAAAGAGAAAGATAAATATCATTCTAATGCATACATACAGAATCTGGGAAAATGGTACTGAAGAGTTTCTTTACAGGGCAACAGTGGAGAAACAGACATAGAGAATAGATTTATGGACATGGGGAGAGTGGAGGAGAGGGTGAGATGTACGGAAAGAGTAACATGGAAACTTACATTATCATATGTAAAATAGATAGCCAATAGGAATTTGCTGTATGGCTCAGGAGACTCAAACAGGGGCTCTGTATCAAGCTAGAGGGGTGGGATGGGGAGGGAGATGGGAGGGAGGTTCAAAAGAGAGGGGATATATGTATACCTATGGCTGATTCATGTTGAGGTTTGTCAGAAAACAACAAAATTCTGTAAAACAATTATCCTTCCATAAAAAATACATAAATTTAAAAATACATAAATAAAAACCCTTTCAAAATCTGTGACACACAGTCCATAGAAACTCTAAGAATATAGCAAGACTACTATGCAGTGTAGAGGCTAGAGCAATAGCTCATTTTCAACAGTCAAATAGACAAATACAATTTGCAATGTTATTGTAATAACAATATAGCTAACTTCAGCCAACTCACTAACCCCATAGGTGCTATCAACCCCCAGAAGATCTGCTACTGCTCAGGCCATCTGGATAGTCAAGTGGCTCTGGCCCTCAGTAGAGGCAAGTGCTTATCTCCTTTTTCTTCCTTTATGGCAATTAATGCATCTCAATTAAGTATTGCATCCTTGAAGAAGGGTTGGACAACAAAGACTAAAGTGAAACCTTGTGAAATATCTGCTGAGGGATCTCAAATTTCTAGATGTATGCCAACCACAGAAAGCAATGATATTAAAGAATACAACTAAAACAAGAGTTTGAACTCTGGGCTTTCTTGAGTATGAGAGAGCCATTTGGAACAGTCTTCATTTAGAAACAGGATTATCAAATTCTGTTGCTGTTGTTCAGTCACTAAGTCATGTCTGACTCTTTGCAACCCCATGGACCACAGCACACCAGGCCTCCTTGTCCCTCACCATCTCCTGGAGTTCACCCATGTTCATGTCCATGGAATCGGTGATGCCATCCAATCATCTAATCCTCTGTTGCCCTCTTCTTTTACCTTCAATCTTTCCCAGCAACAGGATCTTTTCCAACGAGTTGACTATTTGCACCAGGTGGCCAAAGTATTGGAACTTCAGCATCAGTCCTTCTAATGAGTACTCAGGGTTGATTTCCCTTAGGGTTGACTGGTTTGATCCTCTTGTGTTCCAAGGGACTCTCAAGAATCTTCTCCAGCACAATTCAAAAGCATCAATTTTTTACTGTTCAGCCTTCCTTATGGTCCAACTGTCACATTTGTACACGATGCTGCTGCTGCTGCTGCTGCTAAGTCGCTTCAGTTGTGTCTGACTCTGTGCAACCCCATAGACGGCAGCCCACCAGGCTCTGCCATCCCTGGGATTCTCCAGGCAAGAACACTGGAGTGGGTTGCCATTTCCTTCTCCAATGCATGAAAGTGAAAAGTGAAAGTGAAGTCGCTCAGTCGTGTCCGACTCTTAGCGACCCCATGGACTGTAGCCTACCAGGCTGCTCTGTCCATGGGATTTTCCAGGCAAGACTACTGGAAAATCCAGTACTCTTGGATTGGAAATCCAGTTGCTCTTCCCTTCTCCACATCTGTACACGACTATTGGAGAAACCATAGCTCTGACTGTATGAATCTCTGTCGGCAAAGTGATGTCTTTGCCTTCTACAAGCTTTAAATTTTTTAAATTTACAATTGTATCAAATTCTCCCTTACTATAAAAACTTGAACTGGAAGAGGCCTGAACAACCATTTATTCCAGGAGTCATTATCCTTATCTGGATTATGATCTTTTTTTGAGAATCTCATAAGAGCTATAAAAGCCAAATCTAGAAATATATGTATATGTGAAAATGAACATTTGGCCCATGATTTCAAAGGATTCATGGGTACAGTCAAGCCCATCAGCAGATCCCCTAGGAGGTACTGGAAACCCAGATTAAGAACCTCTAATCTGCTCCAAGACCAAAGGTGGCAATTAAAGCCCCAAAGTGTAAGCGACCTGCCTTGGGTTGTCCAATTTCATATTTTTTTCTGTTATCCTCTTCCTTTCTTTTTATGTATATGTCTATTTTTGATCTGATGCTAAATTGATAGGTGTGTAGAAAATTTATTTTCCTGCAAATATCTTCCCAAATGATGAGTGATAGGAAGTCTTCTCACTGTCTCTTTTAATTGATATAGCACCATAAACTCTATGAAAGGGCCTTTTAATTGATGTAGTACCTCAAACTCTGTGAAAGGGCTAATACAATAGATTTGCTTTATTACAATTGTAGTTGGCCATGGTGTTAAAAATTACCAACATCTCTGAAGATGCAATAATCACAAAAAACCACAAAAGGTCCTGAGGGTCGTGTGGGGCAAAGGTCAGGCCAAGCTCTACTCTGTTCCCTTACTGTGCAGTTAGAATCTAGGAATACTTAGGCCAAGTTTGCTCTGAAGTGGTTTGGCACTTGATTTGGAAACTTCTGGCACACCAAACCCCTTATTACTGTAACATTCTTCTATAAACATTTAATGTTGGGAAATTACACATTTTGATCAAAAAGCTTCCTTGTCCTTCTCCTTCCCAGTAATGAGTACCAATATAAATAGCACTTTAGCAATCCCTGGATGTTAATGCCAAACAACCCAGGAAACGAAATGCATATGTGAGCATTCTAGATGCTGCTGAAAGAACTTCTACAGCCCAAGGAAGAAACTTGGAGAATTCTGCACCGTACTCCTTTTGCTGTTTAGAAGTTTAGTATAATGGTATGTCCTTGTAATCTTGATCTGTGAAAACTATGCTTTTTCTAAAAATCATCTGATAATTCAGATCAGATTCTTTAGGACCACCTAAGATGTAGCCACAAGGCTATGTTACCCAGTCAGCTTTTTTTGCCCTCATGGCTTTCTTTGTCAATTCATTCCTGGTCCTCAGAAAAATCTTCCTACAAAAATAAACAGCATGTTGTTTGTGTCTTAGTAAAAAGCTTCTAAGTAAATAATGATTGTTCTGACTCAGATCCTTTTTTGACCCCAAATTGATGTTTGAAAAAAGGAGGGGATTAGATTAAGGTCTCGTGGGATATGTATATATGATAACCCAAAGAAGGAATTCTAACTTAAGGATGGCTTAATGGTTGTGCCTTGACAGGAAAGCATCCATCTTCAAAGGTTTCTCTTTTAATATATAGTAAAAATCAAAAGCAATCACTTAAGAAGTCTGGGTAAATAATCTGGCATTTGTGAGCAATAGCTGCAAAATGATACGACTGTGAGGACCATCTTCCCTGAGAAAGCTTCTAACCATTTAAATCACCATCCGAGTGTTATTACCTGAATCACCTCTGGGGGCCAGATACACACCTGTGATCTGCTGGCAATTCAGGGAAGGAAGCAGCCCTGCCATGTCCTGGTGTAGTAAAGGGTAGAGTACAATTTTGGATCTGGAAAGAAGATGTGGTAGAAGCTGAGGTTACTGCTCCTCGATTAACACCCAGCCGACAAAGCTAAAAGCGGGAAGAGCATGGTGGTTTAGCACCTCAATATGGTGTACTTAAAGATGCAAGCCCAGGCATGCAGACAATAGATACCAGTAGTACATGGAAGGCAATTCAGCAAATCAGCTTAAAAATGAGAGTAAATGATGCATGTTTGGAAGAGCAAAAAATGGTAGCTGTCTTGTTTAAACTAAATGTTTAAGCCACGACATGGCCATTGCAATAATAATCTCCTGGAAAGCAATATTTAAATGTATCCATCATCATTTAGGTTTTAGACACACAGTTAAATATTATTGATCATTTGCAATTGTGTGCATCCATGTGTGTATATATTAAACTGAAAAGTAACAGTAGCATGGAAAGTGTAGAAGATGAAGTGTAAAAATAGTACTTGAGTTTCTAATTACCAGTTTTTAATTAAGAAAGCCACAAGCAAATTATAAGCATCCAGTTTATAGCATTGCAATCTTACAGGCTTACACTCATGAATATGGTAATTTTTTATTTTATGCCCTCTTGAGATGTCTTGTTAAAAACATTTTATTGGTGATCCTAAAATTCAGTAAATTTGAAGCCCTTGGCACCTTGTAGATAGTTAAAGTTCTTAAAAAAAATGTCAGCAATAAATATTTGGCAAATATAAAGAATATGCACATTTTCCCAAGTGGGTGCTATTTTTTTTTTTTTTGCAGTTCTTATATTCAAGTGATGACACTGCAGTTCAGAATGTGAATATATTGATATTTTCTTCCAGAAACTGCATGGGTTGCTGGGAGAATACTGCTCCCCCAGAGTTATTTTTATGCGGGCACCTGGAAGTGGAGGCATACTTGCTCCAGCTTGCAGAGTTGTTTTGGACAATCAGGTGTACATATGAGCAAGTGGTCTTTATTTAGAGCAATTAAAATTCTCACATTCTCCTCTCTTGACATGCAATTACTAGGGTTCTGCTGTTCCCACTAATTGCTCTTGCTGGGGACATTGGTGAGAAGCCAATGATTTTGATGGGTAGCGGATTATCATTTTTACTTTGCTACCTGAGGAAAAAAAATCATTTGCAAAATCCCATGTGTAATTAGCAAGACTCATGATTAATTGTCCTGCAAAATTAGCTTCACTGTTGCTTTTATTTTACTGCTTCAAATATTAATTAATGTTAACTCCTTTCCTTCAGTTCCAGCTTTTGAATATTCAACATGGCTTTGAAAAATTATCAAGGTTTATACTTGCATTAGCATGCCAGAGCTTTGATTTCAGGAATAAGTATTCTGATTTAAAAGATCACACTTGGGTCATAAATAATTTTTATAGGAGGACAAACAAAGCATCGGAGCATCATGGGAAGGCATTCATGCACTAACTGAAAGTAAATTGTTTCAATAATGATTCATTCCCACGTGCTTTTGGGGGAAACATCAGCAAATATGCAAACCACTGCATTGCGTGGGGGTAAAAACCATTCCCCAGTGACAAGCAACCTACACCAGCATTTTTCTACCTGTCATTATGTGGTGGGTGAGGCTCAGAGACTTGGCAAGAAATCATAGATGCTCGGGTTGAAAGGAATCACCAAAGTTATCCTGTCCAAAGATTCCCAGTCCCAAGAGCACTGGAATAGCTGTGACTTTTATGAAAATTATAGATTCCTTACGTTCCACTCCAGACCTAATGAATCTGACCATATGGCACTGAGCTCGGCAGTATGTATTTTTTCAAAGTTCTCCAAGAGACTGCGGTGAACGTCTGGGTTTGGAAGCTGTTGATCTCATTGAACCACCTAGATGCCTGAATTCCCTTTGGAACATATGGGCCAAGTGATGCTTGAATACTTTTAGTGTCAAGGAACTCGCTTTGCCACTCTTGAAAAAGCCTGTGTCTTCTTTTTAGTGTTGATGCCTTCTGTTCTGTTAACTGCAGGTGGTTAATTTTGTGGTGCAAGATTGCAAATGCCCCTTGCCTATATTGCAAGAGCAGTTCTCCATCAAAATGCTTGGAGTTTGACTGGTGGTATCCATCACACTGTCATGGTCAAGGTTACACATGATATCTAGACTCCTAGGAAAGAAACCAAGCCTTGCTCTTTCCTCGTCAAATCCTCTGAGCCATCAGGTGGGCAGGGAGGACGCTCTGAGCCAGAGCACCCAGGCACTGGAGTGCCAAGGTGGGTGTGAGCCATACTGCCCCCTTCTACCTCTTCCCTACCTTGAAGCAGGGGCTCTTGCAGATCTTCTGGAGGTTTTGCCTGGCCTCTTTTAAGACTTTTGTAATTAGACTTTCTTTTCCCCTGAGATTTCTTAGGCACAAGATTCTCCTCCTGCAAGTCTAGGGGAGTGGACTCTGCTTTGGTCCTTCCATCCCTGGCTTCAGGGCCTGAAGGGGTTTGCATTGATGGTCTCCTCCTCTTCCTGGCATGGAGCAGATTTTCTGTGGACACAGGGTTCAGGTGGGAGTATTTCCAGCAGGTAGCAGAGAATGGGGTGCCTTGGGGATGAGGATGAGCTGTTCAGACTGTCATTCTCAAAGAGCTTCCCTGACAGACAGATGTCCAGACAGATTAAAAAAGACTGTGTGGGAGTTACTACTCTCACCTGCTGTGTGACCCTGTGGCTGTTACTTAACCTTTCGGTGCTTAGTCTCCTCATCAGTAAATGGGGTCAATAACAGCACCTCTCTCATAGGGCTCCAGTGAGGCTTTAATGGGTAAAAACTAGTGGTGTTTACCAAATAAAGGCATTCAAAATCCCCCAATACTACTTTCCAGTGACTATGAGGAAGGCAGCTTATAAAGAAATTGGTAACTGGATGCAAGACTTAACAAAGTCCAGTCTTTGCTTATATTCTGAGGCAGAAGTTCACATTTAGATTTACTTTTTAACCTGGAAAACCTCTCTCTAAGAATATAGGCAGAAATCATATCTGGGCCTAAAATACTACATGTTCCTTTACACCAAAGTGGTTCGAAAGTTTTCTTTGCCTCCTTTAAAGTTGACCTTTACAGAGAGAAGTCGGTCTCTGTGTAGCTGGCCTGAGAACCTCCATTTTCATAGATGTTATAGTTTTTGTTCTCATTTTCTGCATACTCACCACCCCTCACTTTGCCAACAAAGGTCCGTCTAGTCAAGGCTATGGTTTTTCCAGTGGTCATGTATGGATGTGAGAGTTGGACTGTGAAGAAAGCTGAGTGCCGAAGAATTGATGCTTTTGAGCTGTAGTGTTGGAGAAGACTCTTGAGAGTCCCATGGACTGCAAGGAGATCCAACCAGTCCATTCTGAAGGAGATCAGCCCTGGGTGTTCTTTGGAAGGAATGATGCTAAAGCTGAAACGCCAGTACTTTGGCCACCTGATGGGAAAGAGTTGACTCATTGGAAAAGACTCTGATGCTGGGAGGGCTTGGGGGCAGGAGGAGAAGGGGACGACAGAGGATGAGATGGCTGGATGGCATCACTGACTCGATGGACGTGAGTCTGAGTGAACTCTGGGAGTTGGTGAGGGACAGGGAGGCCCGGCGTGCTGCAGTTCATGGGGTCGCAAAGAGTCGGAGACGACTGAGCGACTGAACTGAACTGAACCACCCCTCACAGTAACGAACTGTCCCTTGACTTAGAAGCTGAATGAGAGCAAGGCCCTGGCTCCTACAGGAGTCAGGACAGGTGTGTTGACCTGCTCGGGGAGAGCAAAGGTGGGTCAATAATGGACAATGGATGACAGGCCACTAGCACAGCTGCGTAGGAATCACCTATCAAAATGGCAAGAGACACTGTGAGTCTTTCTGCTATAGAAATTTCCTCCTTAGCTATTACCCACTTCTGTAGGGTCTGGTGGATTTTTTTTCTCTATGTGTATCACTAGCCAATGTTTCAGAGAGATGAAGATAATAAGCACAATGCAGCATTGAAAAGTAACTCAGAATTTCTGAGAAGCAGCATTTGTGTACAACGCCTTAAAGAAATGGATTTGGCCCAGGTTGGGGGTGGTCGGTGCCTGTGCCGGGCGATCTGAAGGAGGCGCGCATCCTGCTTCATGTGCACGTGGGCCCGCAGCTGCTTTGACTTACCCGTCCCGGCACCCCAGTAATTGCGATAAGACATAAAACAGAGGTCCTGACTCTGCGGGGTCATTAAGAAGCGGAGGCCCTTCTCTCCCACCCTGGAGGGAGTGTTAGCACAGGCGCTCTGGTTAAGGCGCCGCTGAATGAGCTGCCTCCGGAGGGTCAAATACCGCCCCTCCCCCGCAGCTACCCGGCTGCTAGTGTCTCCTCTGGTCCTCTGTCCTGTCCCCAGGGCTGTGTCTAGCTACCACCAGGTCTGGAAGGAGGACTTAGGTTGATATTGGATCGACAGAGTCTTTTTTTAGTTTAAACAGTGCGAAAATGTCTTCTGCAGTTTTCTAGGTTTGATCGAACTTCTACAAATTTACCTTAACTTTATTTCTACACTATTGATAAAGCCGATGGGGCGACTATTGGCTGTTGGCAAATGTTTGCAATGCCAGGATAAAGAAGACAGGGTCATGAAAATCAGGTGACTCACATTTCTGCCTGGGGTTACCTTTGGTAGCTGAATTTGAACTGAATATACTATAGTATACCAACAAACGTCCTTCTAGTCAAAGCTGTGGTTTTTCCAGTGGTCATGTATGGTTATGAGAGTTGGACTATAAAGAAAGCTGAGCACTGAAGAATTGATGCTTTTGAACTGTGGTGTTGGAGAAGACTCTTGAGAGTCCCTTGGACTTCAAGATCAGGCCAGTCTATCCTAAAGGAAATCAGTCCTGAATGTTCATTGGAAGTACTGATGCTGAAGCTGAAGCTCCAGTTCTTTGGCCACCTGATGCGAAGAACTGACTCATTGGAAAAGACTCTGGTGCTGGGAAAGATTGAAGGCAGGAGTAGAAGGGGATGACAGAGGATGATATTGGATGGCATCACTGACTCAATGGACATGAGTTTGAGCAAATTCCAGGAGTTGGTGATGGACATGGAGGCCTGGCATGCTGCAGTCCATGGGGTTGCAAAAAGTCGGACACGACTAAGCGACTGCACTGAACTGATACCATTGTATGGCTGGAGTTTTTACTGCAGATGATAAGATGGAGAAGAGAAAAAAAAATGTGAGGGAATATCTTCTGATTGCTTATTCCACCTACTTTTCAACTCAAAAAAAAAAAAAAAAAAAAAAAAAAAACCTGAGACTAGCAGATTAAAAGAATTAAAAGACAAAAAAAACCTGGACAATAAGTCTAAAGCTTATTTTGGCCTTTCTGTAGATTTTTATACCTTTCTGAGGCCAAGTTGGACCATGGAAATGTTTATTATTGGCATCTCTAATGAAGAATAACCCCTTGTAGACACCAGTTACCAACAGTAACTTAGTGATGAAGTGGCAACATGGGCTTCTTCCCCAAGAGCTAGTTTGGGGTCAAGGTTACCTCTGGTTGGGGATAGCTGGCGTATGACATATTTGCAGGTAAGCTGTTTAGTTTTTAAATGGCTTTGACATTGTATTTACTGCTAGGTGAAAGAACTATAGACCAGTTGTTAATATGAGAAGTACAGCTGGGAGACGGCTCTAACACAACACTAACGGGAAGTTAAGGCCTGCAGGAACACTACATAAATAGTGGTCCTGCTGTATCATGTTAATTCTTAGAATAACCTCACAGCAACATTTCATCCTGACATTCGCATCTCTACAGCCTCGTGTAGTCTTAGGTTGATTCTTCAAGCACAGAAATATGTTCTTCTTGCCTGTGCCTGCCAAAGTAAATAGAAATCAATGGAAGGCAGCAGAAATGCTGAAGTCATTCCAATAAGGGAAGTGCTTGTTAATTTAAATTTTGCACTTGACATTGGTAAGGACTAATAGCAGAAAATCATGTCCTATGCTGACTTCTAAAGTCATTTTGATCATCACTTATCCCACATTTTTTTGTTGTTGCAAAAATAGTGTTATAAATAAAAAACACAGCTAATTGTGATAGATCGCTCAAATAAGGGGAAAAAAGTTTTGTTATCTGAGTGATATTAAGTCCTTGGAAAACTTTGGTATAAAAGGGATCATACCATGTTGTCGGTGGATGGCATGACCTCTGGGTGTGTGCACGCACGCAAGTGCATACACCCATGTGTATGCATTCCAGAAACTTCAAAAAGCACCTCCTGCTGCTTTCAAAACCAGGCAAATATGTTTGAGGCCTGGTGGTAATTTAAAATAGGAAGATATACACAGAACTGAAGGTGGCTACACAGGAAATGAAAAAAGTCGTGGACCTCTGAGCAACATGAATGTGCCATTGTATCACTAAATAATTGGAAGGGTGGGTCTGTGTTGTTGATGCTAAGCAGGTGTCCATAAATCAGAATTAATGTTTGTAATTAATTGTTATTAGTGTTAATAACAAAAGGTTTTAAGTACACTAACTTGCTTTTCCTCAGTTCAATCTTTTATTTACCACTTGTCATTTCAATCCTAGATGGATTGAGAAGCTAAAGTATTCTTGAAGATTTTGTGCTAGATCAGTCAAATATGATAATCTAGTATCTATTATCTTCTCTTTTCCCTCAATAGAGATCCTAACTTCATAGATTCCTGGTCTGAGCTAAGGAGTCCCACCTGCTGTTGGAACATCCACTTCAAAGGAGAAGCTTTTTAAAAAAGGAAACATCCAGTTTGTCCATCCTTGGGGGGAGTTTTGGGTCACGTTGTTATGTCATGTCTGCCTGATGCTCTGTTGGGCCTTCTGACTCCACACCTGATTCAGTGAAATAACTGTTAGGTGGACTCAGAACATCTGTTCTCTCTGCAAGCTCTTTCCCTCCAAAGACAGCTGTTAAAAGAACAGCAGAACACTCTAGATTCATTTCTCAGATTTGTGCGTAAGCCTGAGTCAGGCACTTTACACCCCCTCCCCTCCCTCACACACCTCGCCAAGCCCTCTGATGAGGAGTGTTATTGTTTAATCCATATACATTCCTGTGAAGCAGAATCCTAGAGGAAAAGATGAGCTACACATTCGCCAAAGGACAGGGAAGAGAGATCACAGAGAATAAATAGCCTAGCATTTATCCTATGGCTGTAACCTGGAGCAGGAAGACAAGGGGAAGGAGGAGTCTTGAATCATGTGCAGATGAAACCGAGATATAGAATTTGTGGTGAGACTGCTTCATAAGTGACTATCTAAGGCTAATTGCCACAGACGGAGTTCAGAGATCTAGCAAATGCAAGGAGGCACTGATTCTAACTCAGCGAAGTCATAGCAAATTATTTTTGAGAATAGGGTGGCAGTCAGAAAGTGTTTCATTAGCTAGCCTGGATCAACGCCCATGAGGTGGGCCTGATGGGTTGAAAGGAAGCAGATTACATACTTTGTTTTCTGTTGTGCTCTGTTTTTTTTTCTTGTTTGTTTGTTTTGTTTTAATGTGCTCCTGAATACCATAGATATCAGTCATCTGGAGGAAGATGCTGTGTAGACCACATTACTGTTAGATGGGTGTTCAACCAGCTAACAGAATATAACCAGAGTGGTGATCCCAAGACCAGGTCAATATGACCCAGAAGGCAGAAAAAGGCAAGGTTTATGAGTATTGGGCTGAGTCCATTCTTGCTTAAATGCTTCAGGAATGATTTTCATGATGGAAAATAGAGATAGGAGAGGAAACTCATTTAACTTGCCAAACATGAGATGTAGCTGGGCTGGCTGCATGGAAGCAGGGCAGAAAAACATTTAGGGATTGTGATGCACTTAAAAACTGAGCTAGCAGCATAGCTCTAAAGTGAAGAAAACATGTGTTCTGTTAAAATATTGAAAAGACTTTTGCTGGGAAAGAAAATAAGGTTTAAGCTAGTAGCTTTAAGCTCATGCCCACGAGTTGTATGGGTTAAAAGAACATAAAGGGCATGCAGAGAGGACCCCCTATTTCTCTACTCCTGATCTGATTTCACCAAGTTTATGTCAGAATGTTCTGAAGCTTCCTTCTCAGAATATTCTGATGGGCCAATTAGGCACTGGCCATCTCCCTCAGCCAGTGGCTCAGTGTTGCTTTGTACTGAAGATATTCCTGCAATAAAAGTTACCTTTCTGGAAACATTTGGAAGAGTGAAATGCCGCATCTCCAATTTCTAGCAATATATTCGCCTGCCATCATTCGGCTTGGAAGCTTAAGTAGGAAGACCACTTGGAGCCAGACTTCAGAGTGATCTGTCTCTAAGGAATAACTTTCATATTGGACTGTTTAGCTTCGCAATTCTTGTTAAGCTACTGTGAATTCTCAGCATTAATCTGCAAAAAGACTTTATTGTCTACATCAAACCCTTATAAGGCTCTGTTTCTGCTCTTATTTCAGAATCTCCTTTCCAAAAGCTAGACGCAAACAGAGGCAAACCAAGAAGTCCAGACAGTGCACCAATGGGTTAAATCCTATGTTAAGGGTACAACCATAAGGTATTTTAAGCTTTTCATCACATAATACATCACTCAGGGAAAAAAAAAATTTGGAGCAGCTTCTCTAATTCATCTTCCTGGTGTGAAATGAACACATCTCTGGTATTCGTGTCTTTCTGCTTCAATTAAAGTGGTCATGCTTACTCCTTTGGGAAGCTATTAAGGATTTCTTTAACCTTGTTGTTTCACTGCTCAAATTCAGTTTCTCTTCTTGATCTACCCTTTGCAATACATCTTTAAATTTTTTAAAAAATTTTCTACTTAGTTTTGCTTCTCAGCACAAAATATAGTTTAAGCTGCTCTTTGATGAGATGGCTGCTGATAAGATATAACTTGTTTAGTGAACATCAACAAATGTTTATTGTCTCCTGTGTGCTAGATACATTGGGTGGGTGGGAGTGGGCAAAAGAAATATGAGGCAGCTCATGTTCCTAGTGGGGCTTTCTAGGTGGCCCAGCAGTAAAGAATCTGCCTGCCAATGGAGGAGATGAAAGAGATGTAGGTTCAACCCCTGGGTCAGGAAGATCCCCTGGTGAAGGAAATGGCAACCCATTCCAGTATTCTTGCCTGGAAAATTCTATGGATAGAGGAACCTTGGCGGGCTATAGTTCATGGGGTTGCAAAGATTTGGACATGACTGAGCAACTATGCTTGCATACATGCTCACATGCATATATATTCCTAGTAGGAAGAGAAAATGTCAATACTGCAAACGGCTAGGAAATAATTCATATCACTACAGAGCCAGACACTTGATTTCTGTCTGGCCAAGTAATCAAGAAGTCTAAAATAAAAAGAGCAGCCTTCTTAGTTAAGAAAGTCTTCCTAGTATAAAACATTTCTTAGCAGAAAAGAGGGGAAAGAATTTGGGGTCTTAAAAAATGGCCTGAGCATAGAGGAAGAGTCAAGAAACATGGGTGGAAATGTAGATGGAGCCCATTTGACAAAAGGGAGGGACTTCTCTGCTGGGAAAGTCAGCCTCCGTCACTTACCCATGGGATCCCTGGACTGCAGAGCTGAAGGGCATGTATTTTAGGCAAGGATGCTGGAGTTTCTCTAACGGAGAGAAGTGCAAATGGAAGGAAGAATGTGTGGCTTTATCCAGCAGTGGGGTGCAGGACTCCCTGGAAGAGGAGACAGCAGGGGGACAGATGTCCATTAGCATTCTTTTCAATCCTGAAATCCTCTCAATCCTTTTCAAGCCTGGAGAAAACAATTATTTGATTCTATGATGAGAGAGGTAGAGAGACATACCTAACTTGAGGTATTTGTAAAGGTGTCATAGAAGAGATGTCATTTAAGTTGGTTTCATGGAGATGGTAGAGGAGACAATTCAGGCAGCAAGAATGGCATAAACAAAAACACGGAGGGATTGGAAAGCGTGGGGCCATGTGGAGAATAGCTAGAACTTCAGTTGATGTTCACCCTGGAGGAAGTGAGGCAGGTTTCTGGGTCTGGGGCTCTCCATGTTCTTTCCTTGTTGCAAGAACACTTCTTTCTCATCTGAGAGCTGATCAGTACATTCTCTGCCGCACCCCTCCCACATCTTCGAGATTGCTCAAGCAGGAAGTATCTGATGAGTTAATAGTTCTCTTTGAGGCACTGGAATCTACTATGTTTAGTAGTTGTCAAGACAGTAAATAACAAGAGTCCTGTGACTTGGGGCTTGACCCTCTCCCACTTCTGGGACCTCTTATTCTTAATCTATAAACCAAAGGCGTGCATGTTTACCTTCACCTGCCTCCTGAATTCATGAACTCGCTCTCTGTTTCTCTCTACCCACATGTGTGGATAAGGACGGAGGAAAAGAGGAAGAAAGGGTAAAATCCTCTGTGATCTGAGAAGACACTGTGAAAGTACTGTACTTGTGGAAGAACTACATGAAACCTTTACAAAGTAAATCTAGCTTTTAAATGTGATCTTTCAGCACAACATGGATTCCTACCTCAATTCTAACAACCTGTAAAATGTCACTATCCCCCTAAACCAAAATCCATCATTTTTTTTTAAATATGAAGGATCTGATTAGTCTCATTTTATTGTACATTAAAAAAATTTGAAACCAGATTTGTCCTAACAATAGCCTGTCATATTACAAAGCTATAGTCATTAAATAGTGAAATACCGGCGTCAAATCAGATAAATAGATCAATCAAAAAGACAGAGCCTATAAGCCGAGCCATGCATTGCATTAGAGTGTGCTGTGTGTTTAGTTACTCAGTTGTGTCCGACTCTTTGTGACTACATGGACTGTAGCCTGCCAGGCTCTTCTGTTCATGGGGATTCTCCAGGCAAGAATACTGGAGTAGCTTGCCATGTCCTCCTCCAGCAGATCTTCCCAACCCAGGGATTGAACCCAGGTCTCCCGCATTGCAGGCGGATTCTTTACCATCTTAGCACCAGGGAAGTCCATTGTATTGGAGATAACATTGCAAATCAATTAAGAAAGGGTACAGAATGGACCCACCCCATGGGGAAAAAAAAATGAGATCTCTACTTTATACCATATGCATAATTTGCATATGGTATAAAGTACAAGATTAAAGGCTTAAAATGTAAATCACATAGCTTTAAGCCTATGTGGAAAACAATTTTTTTCCTGGATTAGGAAAGATTTTCTTTAACAAGATACAAAAAACACACACTATAGAGAAAAATGTACTTAAATTTGATTATAGCAAAATTCCATATAAAATACTTTTATATGGCAACAAACAACTAAAACCCACTATAAATAAAGTTAAAATACAATTGAACAGAACAAATGACACTTTTGATTGAGATATAATTAATGTATTAATATAACATTATATTAGTTTCAGGTGTTCAACCTTTTAAGCTTGTATATAAACGATCATCATAATAAGTCTAGTTAGCATCCATTAGCGCATTTAGTTACAATTTTTTTTTCTTGAGATGGGAATTTTAAGATCTACTGTATTAGCACCTTTCAAATATACCATACAGCATTGTAACTATAGACAGCATGCTGTATGTTATAGCAGTATGACTTATTTGTTTTATAACTAGAAGTTTGTAACTTTTGACCACCTTGACACTCTTTTCTTAAATAAATGGTGAGAAAACAAGAGGGAGAAGGGCTGTTAGAAACTAAGAGATTTAAGAGATGTAGCAACCAAATGAAATGTGTGGACCTTGTTTGAATTCTGATTCAAAGAAACCAAATGTATTATAGAAAGATATTAGTGGGTCGGTTGGGGGAAACTGTATCCTGACTGGTGATTAAATGATCATAAAAAATTATTGTAAATGTTTACGGCATGATAATGACGCTGTGGTTACTTTTTTAAAAATCCATATATCTTAGAGATGCTACTGAAATATTCATGAATGAAATGATACAGTGCTGGCATTCACTTTAAAATAATCCAACAGGTATGAGAAAGAGAATGGGGGTGGGTGTATAGATAAAAGATTTGCCATATGTTCTTTTCTCATAGTTTTATTGAGACATAATTGACATATAGCACTGTGGATATGTTCTTAATTACTAAAGCTGGATGAAGGGTATATGAGAGCTCATTACATTCTTTTCTTTTATTCACATTTGACATTTTCCATAAAGATTTCTTAAAAATACAAGCAATGGATTTGGAACCATGCCTAGCCTATAAAAACACTCGATAAGTGTTATCTGTTATTATTCTAATAATCTTTAAACAAGATGAGTGACACATTGCTGGTAGAAGTGTGATTTGGCATGGCCTCTACAGAGGATAATTTGGTAATACCTATTAAAAATTTTAAAACACTTAGCTTTAAATAATGCTTCACTTCTGACAGTTTGTACACGTGCATGCTCAGTTTCTCAGTCATGTCCAGCTCTGCGACCTCATGAACTGTAGCCCACCACGCTCCTCTGTCCATGGAATTTTCCAGGCAAGAATATTAGGGCGGGTTGCCATTTCCTACTCCAGAGGATCTTCCCAACCCAGGGATGAAACCCACATCTCTTGTGTCTCCTACATTGGCAGGCAGATTCTTTACCACTGTTTCATCTATCTGTACATATATGAAATATGTACATATATAAGAGTAGCCATTGAAACACAATTTTTAATAATAAAAATGGGAAGAAACATAAAGGTCAATCAGTAGGAAACTAGTTAAATAAATTTTGGTCCATCAATAAAATAAAAGACTGCAGCCAAAAATAAATAAATAGAAAAGAGAAGAAATATAAACTGATTTAGGATGATCTCTAAGATAGCTTTAAGTGAAAAAAAGCAAGATACAGAATGAATGTATAGTATACTATTTTATGAATTTATAAAAAGTAATTGTAGAGGAAACTATAAACTATTATTTTTGCATATGCATAGAACTCTTTGGAAGGGTACACTAGAACATTACTTTTCTTCAAGGAAGTAAAATGAATGGAGAGAGGGTAATAGACCTAGAAAAATGCTTTTCATTATATACTCTTGTAACTCTTTAGGTTTTACCATGTATATGCATTCAGATCAGATTGTAACTCTTTAGGTTTTACCATGTATATGCATTACCAATTCAAAAATGAGAAATGAAGATTTTTTAAAAGATGTATATAATTTGTAAAAGATTACTATCCAAGGTACATGTAAACCCTTACAAACTATTAATAATAATAAAAATACAATAATCTAATAAAAATAAGTAAAGAATATGATAAAGGAAAACTGCTATTGCCAATAAACCTGTGAAAAGATAATTTAATTTACTAATAGTCATGGAAATGAGAAATAAAACCAATACTTAGCCATTATTTTTTAACCATTCAATTGGAAAACTATTAAATGTCCTATAATATTATGTATTGTCCAGTATGTATTGGTCCAATCACCTTCTGCTGGTGGAAATAAATGTAAATCAGTGGTCTCTTTCAGAGTCTTTTGGCAGAACCTAAGTAAAATAGAAATCATGCATATACTAGGAGCATAGATTCTGCTACTGAGTATATTTCCTACGAAAACTGTTGTTTGTGCACAAAGGGACTTGCACAAAAATTTTTGTTGCAGCCTGGCAGAAAATAGTGAAAAATTGGAAAGAATTTAAATATCCATCAGTGGTGAACTAGAAATGTGATATATACATAATGGAAAGAGTGAAACAGGTCTATGTACCTCAACATGGGTAGATGGCCAAAAACCTAATGCTACATAGTAGGGCAGGGGTGGGAAGCAAGTTGCAGAAACTAAAAATAATGATGTCATTCATTTAAATAGCAAAATACATATAGGAAGTAATACTATATATTGTTGCATGCAAAAACGTATCAGTTCAGTTCAGTTAGGTGGCTCAGTTGTGTCCAACTCTGTGCAACCCCAGGGACTGTAACACGCCAGACTTCCCTGTCCATCACCAACTCCCGGAGCTTGCTCAAACTCATGTCCAGCGAGTTGGTGATGCCATCCAACCATCTCATCCTCTGTCGTCCCCTTCTCCTCCTGCCTTCAATCTTTCCCAGCCTAAGGGTCTTTTCCAATGAGTCAGTTCTTCATATCAGGTGGCCAAAGGATTGGAGTTTCAACTGTAACATCAGTCCTTTCAATTAATATTCAGGACCGATTTCCTTTAGGATGGACTGGTTGGATCTCCTTGCAGTCCAAGGGACTCTCAAGAGTCTTCTCCACACCACAGTTCAAAAGAATCAATTCTTTGGTACTCAGCTTTCTTTATAGTCCAACTCTCATATCCATACAAGACTACTGGAAAAACCATAGCTTTGACTAGATGACCTTTGTCAGCAAAGTAACGTCTCTGCTTTTTAATATGCTGTCTAAGTTGGTCATAGCTTTTCTTCCAAGGAGTAAGCATCTTTTAATTTCATGGCTGCAGTCACCATCTGCAGTGATTTTGGAGCCCAAGAAGATAAAGTCTGTCACTGTTTCCATGTTTCTCCATCTATTTGCCATGGAATGATAGACAAGATGCCATGGACTAGATGCCATGATCTTTATTTTTTGAATGTTGAGGTTTAAGCCAACTTTTTCACTCTACTCTTTCACTTTCATCAAGAGGATCTTTAGTTCCTCTTCACTTTCTGCCATAAGGGTGGTGTCATATGCATATCTGAAATTATTGATATTTCTCCCAGAAATCTTGATTCCAGTTTGTGCTTCATGCAGTCCAGCATTTCTCATGATGTACTCTGCATATAAATTAAATAAGCAGGGTGAAATGTACAGTCTTGACATACTCCTTTCCCAATTTGGAACCAGTCTGTTGTTCCATGTCCAGTTATAACTGTTGTTTCTTGACCTGCATATAGATTTCACAGAAGGCAGGTCAGGTGGTCTGGTATTCCCATCTCTTGAAGAATTTGTGGTCATCCACACAGTCAAAGGTTTTGGTGTAATCAATAAAACAGAAGTAGATGTTTTTCTGGAATTCTTTTGCCTTTTCTATGATCCAACAGATGTTGGCAATTTGATCTCTGGTTCCTCTGGCTTTTCTAAATCCAGTTTGAACATCTGGAAGTTCACAGTTCACATACTGTTGAAGCCTGGCTTGGAGAATTTTGAGCATTACTTTGCTAGTGTGTGAGATGAGTGCAATAATTGTATGGTAGTTTGAGCATTCTTTGGCATTGACCTTTTTGGGGATTGAAATGAAAACTGACCTTGTCCAGTCCTGTGGCCACTGCTGAGTTTTCCAGATTTGCTGGCATATTGAGTGCAGCACTTTCACAGCATCATCTTTCAGGATTTGAAAAAGCTCAATTGGAATTCCATCACCTCCACTAGCTTTGTTCATAGTGATGCTTCCTAAAGCCTATTTGACTGCATTCCAGGATGTTGGGCTTCCCTGATAGCTCAGTTGGTAAAGAATCCACCTGTAATGCAGGAGACCCTGGTTTGATTTCTGGGTTGGGAAGATCTCCTGGAGAAGGGATAGGCTACCCACTTCAGTATTCTGGTCTGGAGAATTCCATGGACTGTATAGTCCATGGGGTCACAAAGAGTCAGACATGACCGAGCAATTTTCACTTTTCACTTCACTTTCCAGAATGTCAGGCTCTAGGAAAGTGATCACACCATCTTGGTTATCTAGGTCATGAAGGTCTTTTTTTGTATAGTTCTTCTATGTATTATTGGCACCTCTTCTTAATATCTTCTGCTTCTGTTAGGTTCATGCCATTTCTGTCCTTTATTGAACCCATCTTTGCATGAAATATTCCCTTGGTATCTCTAATTTTCCTGAAGAGATCTCTAGTCTTTCCCATTCCATTGTTTTCCTTTCTTTGCAATGATCACTGAGGGAGATTTTCTTATCTCTCCTTGCTATTCTTTGGAACTCTGTATTCAAATGGGTATATCTTTCCTTTTCTCCTTTGCCTTTAGCTTCTCTTCTTTTCTCAGCTATTCGTAAGGCCTCCTCAGACAACCATTTTGCCTTTTTGCATTTCTTTTTCTTGGGGATGCTCTTGATCACTGCCTCCTGAACAATGTCACAAACCTCCATCCATAGTTCTTCAGACACTCTGTCCATCAGATATAATCCATTGAATCTATTTCTCACTTCTACTTTATAATCATAAGGGATTTGATTTAGGTCATACCCTAATGGTCTAGTGCTTTTCCCTACTTTCTTCAATTTAAGTCTGAATTTGGCAATAAGGAGTTCATGATCTGAGCCATAGTCAGCTCCCGGTCTTGTTTTTGCTGACTGTATAGAGCTTCTTCATCTTTGTCTGCAGAGAATATAATCAATTTGATTTTGGTATTGACCATCTGGTGATGTCCATGTGTACAGTCTTCTCTTGTGTTGTTGGAAGAGGGTGTTTGCTATGACCAGTGCGTTCTCTTGGCACAATTCTGCTAGCCTTTGCCCTGCTTAATTTTGCACTCTAAGGCCAAGTTTGCCTATTACTCCAGGTATCTCTTGACTTCTTACTTTTGCTTTCCAGTCCCCTATGGTGAAAAAGACTTCTCTTTTGGATGTTAGTTCTAGAAGGTCTTGTAGGTCTTCTTGCTGCTAAATCACTTCAGTCATGTCCGACTCTGTACGACCCCATAGACAGCAGCCCACCAGGCTCCCCCATCCCTGGGATTCTCCAAGCAAGAACATTGGAGTGGGTTGCCATTTCCTTCTCCAATGCATGAAAGTAAAAAATGAAAGTGAAGTCGCTCAGTCATGTCCGACTCTTAGTGACACCATGGACTGCAGCCTACCAGGCTCCTCTGTCCATGGGATTTTCCAGGCAAGAGTACTGGAGTGGGGTGCCATTGCCTTCTCCTAAGAGAAGTCTTCATAGAACCATTCAATTTCAGCTTCTTCAGCATTACTGATAGGGCCATCAGTTCAGTTCAGTTCAGTCACTCAGTCGTGTGTGACTCTTTGCAACCCCATGAATCGCAGCACGCCAGGCCTCCCTGTCCATCACCAACTCCCAGAGTTCACTGAGACTCACGTCCATTGAGTCAGTGATGCCATCCAGCCATCTCATCCTCTGTCGTGCCCTTCTCCTCCTGCCCCCAATCCCTCCCAGCATCAGAGTCTTTTCCAATGAGTCAACTCTTCGCATGAGGTGGCCAAAGTACTGGAGTTTCAGCTTTAGCATCATTCCTTCCAAAGAAATCCCAGGGCTGATCTCCTTTAGAAGGTACTGGTTGGATCTCTTTGCAGTCCAAGGGACTCTCAAGAGTCTTCTCCAACACCACAGTTCAAAAGCATCAATTCTTCGGCTCTCAGCTTTCTTCACAGTCCAACTCTCACATCCATACATGACCACTGGAAAAACCATAGCCTTGACTAGACGGACCTTTGTTGGCAAAGTAATGTCTCTGCTTTTCAATATGCTATCTAGGTTGGTCATAACTTTTCTTCCGAGGAGTAAGCATCTTAATTTCATGGCTGCAGTCACCATCTGCAGTGATTTTGGATAGGGGCATAGACTTGGACTATTGTGATATTGAATAGTCCTTAGAAACGAACAGAGATCATTCTGTCATTTTTGAGACTGCACCCAAGTACTGCATTTCAGACTCTTTTGTTGACCATGATGGCTACTCCATTTCTTCTAAGGGATTCTTGACCACCGTAGTAGATAAAACAGTCATCTGAATTAAATTCGCCCATTCCAGTCCATTGTAGTTCACTGATTCCTAAAATGTTTATGTTCACTCTTGCCATCTCCTGTTTGACCACTTCTAATTTACCTTGATTCATGGACCTAACATTCCAGGTTCCTATGCAATATTGTTCTTTATAGCATCAGACTTTACTTCCATCACGTCACATCCACAACTGGGTGTTGTTTTCACTTTGGCTCCATCCCTTCATTCTTTCTGGAGTTATTTCTCCACTGATCTCCAGTAGCATATTGGAGATCAACCAATATCAACCTACCAACCAACCTACCAACCTGGGGAGTTTATCTTTCAGTGTCATATCTTTTTGCCTTTTCATACTGTTCATGGGGTTCTCAAGGGAAGAGTACTGAAGTGGTTTGCCATTCCCTTCTTCAGTGGCCCACATTTTGTCAGAACTCTCCACCATGACCCGTCCATCTTGGGTGGCCTCACACGGCCTGGCTCATAGTTTCATTGAGTGAGGCAAGGCTGTGGTCCATGTGATCAGTTAGATTAGTTTTTTGTGGTTGTGGTTTTCATTCTGTCAGCCCTCTGATGGATGAGGATGTATATGTTTTATTTATATAAAACATATATTTTTAATAGACTGTAAAGATCCACACCCAACTCATGAAAGTGGTTTTGTTTCTATGGATGCTGGTATGGGAGGAGCAGACTGGCTAAAGAGGATGGAATTTGGAATCTGAAACATATTATTTCTTTAAAAAAAAAAAAAACCTGGAGGAAAGTATGACCAGATGTTAACAGTTGTTAACTCTGGGAAGGGTGAGTGTGAGAGTTTAACTTTTCTGTGTCTTTTAAATTTCCCAAGAAAAGGCGTTGGGGTGGGAGAAAAGTCTGTCAGGGGAAAAGAATTGTATAGATTTCCCTTTGAGCTTTGGCGGACCATAGCAATGTGCACTTCCCTTTGTGAAAGGAAGAAAAACTAAGTGGATGCTGGACTTTCCCTGGAAAAAGCTCTTTCTGATGACAGGCGATTTCCCTTCTCTTGACTTCTCACTGCACCCTGCACCACAGAGCACTCCCAGGAGACAGGCAGCTACTTTTAACATGGAGAGGTGAAGGCTCAGTTTGCCCACATGGAATAGTGTTTGTGAAGAACAAGTAATTTCCATGAACATGATTTGTGGGTTTCAAATTCAACTCAACAACTCTGTTGTGTGTATTATCATTTAGTATATAGTACTGGAAAACTCACTGTGTCATGGGGAATAAATAACAGAAAATGGCTGAAGATGTGAAACCCCAATCCCCAAAGATCATATACATTTTAAGTGAGGTTCTGAGAGAGTGAGAAATTGTCCCAGGTTTTCCAAAACAGAAAATTGCCAAAGATCATTCAGAAATTTTTCATAAAAGAAGACATTTCAGACAATGTGATATTGACAGATCAGTAGACATAGTTGATGTAAAAAGGTCTTCTATTTACATGGGTTCCTTGTATTGTACCTCTAAATAGGGCTGACTTTGAACATGGGGAAAATGACACCCCCAGCAATGTGGATGGGGAGTGGGTACAATTTGGGTGTCAGGATAGAAAGGCTATTGTCTGGACCCATCACTGATGTTATGCTTGAGCCCAGATGTGAACATGAAAAGTATAGAGCCTTCTTGAAAGAGGATATTTTGAGGTTAGTAGGCAACAAATAACACCTTTTTAAAAAAAGATTTTAATAAAAATAGTAGTAGTTTATTGCACCAGTTGGTGGCCACTATACCCTGCTATGCTCTTCCCAGTTGGCCCAGTTGGTAAAGAATCCGCCTACCAATGCAGGAGACACAGGTTCGATCCCTGAGTTGGGAAGATCCCCTGGAGAAGGAAATGGCAACCCACTCCAGTATTCCTGCCTGGGAAATTCCATGGACAGAGGAGCCCAGGAAACTACAGTTCGTGGAATAGCAAAGAGTCGGACACAACTGAACAAGCACAGGCATAATACTGTGCTGTCCTTCCGTCAATGACAACGGCAGAGCTGTACATCAGTTCAGTAGGCAGGAATGAGACGTACTTGTTTTGACACCATTGTTTCTGTGAAAGAGAAAGGAACCAGACTGGCGAAGATAGTCATCAATTGGCAGAATTGGTTAAAAATAACAGCAGCCCCAGTGTGGCTCATTCGGGAGAGGTAAAAGCTTGACTAAGCACTGGGACTCATCAGGAAATGTTAGCCCGGCTCTTCCTCCTTTAGCTTGGACAACATCTGGTCTCATTTCCACGCCTTCTGTGTACCCAGTTGAAGGGAAACTCACTCCCGTCCACAAATCACTTAACCTCTTACGATGTCTGATACTAAAAAAAATAGTATGTTAGCAACCATGGGGATTCCAATTTGTGGAGATAAGTATTTGTTTTTTTACTTAAGCCCTGATTTATTGTCTTTGGTTGTTTAGGGTAGGGGGTGGCTGATTTTTAACAGGAAGATAAACTTGCAGATGGAAATTCTTTTAAGCCATAAATACCACTAACTTGCCTGGTCCAGGGAAGTTCAAATAAAGACACTGGCATTTAGCAGCTCCTGAAATGTTTTCCTTCTTTGCTCATTGGCCAAGAGAAAGACATGTCCCACCATCAGCAGTATAGGCGCCAGACCCTGACTCAGGCCTGGATACTAAACCGTTCAGAGCTCATCTTGCTAAGAAAGGAGGCAGAAGGTGACAAATTAGCCTATGCCAGTTAACCTCCAAAGAGGAAGCCTAACTTTACACAGCAATCTCTGATGGTTTCCTTATCTGCTTTCTTTAGTATAAACAGTCCTTCTTGAGTCCCCCCCCTATTCTCCTAGCAGGCTCTAGGGTTTAATTCTGACTCATTAGCTAAATTCACCTTCTTTGCTCTGCTCCCTAATACTGTTTCTATCTTCCCCCTTGGTCTTTTGCAGATCCTGGAAGATATCCACTCCTAGGGCTGGTGCAGTGTCTTATTCATTCCTGGAGTCTACCACTATGTGGAGCAGAGTCCCTACCACTGAGTAGGTAAGCAGTAGGCTTGTCCATTTGCCAATTCTGTAGTCTTAGTGCTGTGTACACACTGAACCCCTGGGGGAGCTACAAACAACGCACAAGAAATGTGGCTCTGGCCTCACAGACCAACTGAATCCTGATCTCTGGGTGTGCAGTCCCATCACTGGCACATTTGGAAGGCTCCATGGGTGATTCTGGTGTCTGAAGAAGGTTGACAATTACTGAGTTAATTAACTTGGCTTCACTCCGTATGTTTTGTTTGCTTCCAAGTTTGGAAGAAACCTGCTTGAATTCTTTCAAGGAAGAAAGAGGGCTCCTCTTTACTGCAGCGCACAGGCTTCTCACTGCAGTTGCTCCTCTTGTTGCAGAGCACCGGCTCTAGGCGCTCAGGCTTTAGTATGTTGCGGCATGTAGGCTCACTAGTTACGGTGCACGGGCTTAGTTGCTCAGCGGCGTGTGGGAACTTTCCAGGACCAGGGATCAAACCCATGTCCCCTGCTTTGGCATAAGGATTCTTAACCACTGGATCACCAGAGAAGTCCCAACATTAATATGTTATTATTGAAAGTTACCAGCAACTCTGCAGCCATCCTAGGTGTAGCAATATGGAAATCCTTATTATTTCCAGACCACCTCCCTGGATCAGGCCTCTGCTCCCTTCCCTTCACCTTTGGAATGCTTGTTACCTGTCTCCAGGTGTCTGAATCCTATCAGTCCCAAAGGGCCATCTCCAAAAGCACTTCCTCTCTGACTTGGCATAAAAATCTCCCTTTAAGGCAGGGGCTCTCAAACTTTAGCAGCTATCTCATTCACCTGGAGGACTTCTTAAAATACTGATTTCTGGGCCCAGGCCTAAGATCCTAATTCAGTAGATCTAGGGTGGGAGTCAAGAATTTACACTTCCAACCAGTTCCGAGGTACTACAGATGTCAGTTGTTCACACCTTAAGTGGTGCTGTTTTAGGGCCCTGAACATCTTACAACTTCTATTGTAGTTATTTGAGTATAAATTTCTTTTTCAAGAGAACCAAGTTCTCAGCGGAAAGGCCAGCATCTATTAATACTTTCCCTTCTATCCAGAGGAGGAGCCCTTGGACTGGGCCTTGAAGGAGCGCAGGGTTGGGAGCCCTACAGCGAGGAACCTGGGACCAGGAACAGGAACAGTGGCATGGTCACGAGACAGCGAGTGGGTGGGACATGAAGGCACAGGGGAAGCCTTCAGCGATGTGTTAGGTTGCATTTTGAGAGGTGGGTATGACGGAGATCCTTGAAAAGCAGGCAGAAGACAGTTCATTTGAGCCTCTAACCTGCAAGAGCCAAGGGCTGAACTGCATGGTGTCATGACATGATCCCATCCCATTACCAGAGCTGTGTGGGGCTCTGACTTACTCTTGGCATTCCCAACTGTAGGTGCATATCCTAGATGTGCTGTAGGCATTTTGCTCTTCTAGCCCCCAGAGTCTGTTGTTCTGCTAATGACTCTTGTCCACGAAAACCCGACTGTAGCTCTGGGTATGTGAGCTGATCCTGGAAACCTGGACCGAACCAGAGCCTTGAAGTCACCGAGCCTGGTTCCTCCTCCCGCAAATTCTGGCTCATTCCTTCTCTGAACACTGCTTGTGCTGCTTTGTTTGAAAGTGGCTTGACCAAGAAGCCAGAAGCTTCATTGCCTCTAGAGATTGTCTTTTTTTTTTTCACTTTCAGCATACACTTGGTTTAAGGAGATAATCATGAGAGACAGGAGGAGATGGAAGCCTGGAGGCAACAAGTCTGGTCTCAGTGAGAAGTCCTTGGTGCCATTCTGCAGGTTTTCTACTCTGCCTGCTTCACAGAGTACTGATGAGGTTAAATAATTAATGCCTGTGAATGTACTTTGTAAGCTTTAAAGCGCTGCAGGAATATAATTAATTATGTTTATAATTGCAGGTAATGTAATTATAATTATAATTACTTTGTGGTAGACATGGAATAGGTCTATCCCATACCCATTCTCTAGTAAAATATCCTTGGTGGATATCCTTGGTGAGGTCATCTAGTTGTAGATTTGAGCTTGACTCACTCCCTCTGACTGTATTTTCAATATTGGGGATATATGTAAGACCTTGGCTCAAGGACTGTTGGCTGTGCTTTAGAAAATGGGAACAAATGCATGGAGTGAAGCTGGGAGACCTAGTATATTGGTAGTAATATTCGTTGGCACTTATCTGTCAGGTAGATAAGGTTAAGGCAAATTATTTATGAATTTACATACATATAGGTGTATGTGAAGTAAAAGTCACTAAGTCGTGTCTGATTCTTTGTGACCCCATGGACTGTAGCTTGCCAGGCTTCTCTGTCCATGGAATTCTCCAGGCCAGAATACTGGAGTGGGTAGCCGTTCCCTTCTCTAGGGTATCTTCCCAACTCAGGGATCGAACCCAGGTCTTCTGCATTGCAGATGATTCTTCACCATCCAAGCCATGAGGGAAGCCCTTGTGTATATAGGTATAGATATATAAAATGATGCTTACCAGGATCCTGTAGCTAAATATAAAAACACACATGTAATTTGTATAACTGATATACATTAATAATTACTCTAAGTGGCAGTTATTTCCAGAAATCCACTAGAATCCAATACATTCTAAAATGATCCCACTACTGCTAAATTGTAAGTCTGCTCTAGCAAGCAATGTTTATCACTACTAAGCTGAAAAATGTCCTATGTTATAGTATTTTTTTTTTGTTCAGCAAAACCAGTATCTTGACAGAAGTGCCAAGTAATTTACTTCCTTCTGTTAACATCATAATCTTAAAAAATAATGGTGTTTGAGCCCATGTTCTGGAGCAATGGGTGTATTTGTGCCCCAGATATATATACCAAAGCTAGGAATTCTCAGAGTTTATTAGAGAAATCTGTACTGTTACAAGTGAGACTACTAGAAACTATTGTCTGTATTTCCCCCATTTGAAAGATCAGTATAATGGCAACATATTTAACACGGAAAATGCTTCTCTTTCATGAGAAGTGTGTCACTTCTTGACATGGCAAGATTCTACCCAAGAAGCTAAATCGTATTTCTTTGGAGTCTCTGACCTTCTGCCTTTGTTCCTGTGCACTGTTAATTGTTGTTAATTTCTAACACCTCATTAATTATTTCCATTAAAGATGTGGGAGAGGGAAATGCCCTTCATTCATGGATGGTCACACAACTAAACCATTAATAATTTTTAAAAGTGTGTTACTTTAAAAGTGAAGAGTGAATTTGAGGCATTTGCGTTAGAGTTGGTGTGCTTCTGATGGCTGGACAATGACACTCTTAAATTCTGCCGCTGGCTGTGTGGGTGGGGACACCGAAAGGATGCAGTTCTGGCTGAAGAAGACGCCGAGTCTCCTTTCGCTTCGTTAATGACTGTGACATTATCCTCTAGTGCAGAATGTACTTTTCAGAGAACGTCTCTCTACAACTTTTTCTTGCTTTGCGAAAGAAGCCTAGAGGTGAAACAGCTTCCTCCAATGTCACAGCCCAAGTCAGTCGCACAGTTAGTACTTTACGTGGAGTTGCTGACTCCCACTCGTCTTCAGCCCACCAGACCATGCCGGGAGGTCAGCGCTGGGGCTGTGATGACTTTCACTCCCACTTAAGGCTTTCACAGAGATGGATCCAAGGCCATTTCGCTGACCTTGGGCTGCCAATCTTAGAAAAACTCCTGGGACTGACATTTAGGGTTGAGATTTTTATTTAGCACCTATCTTGAAAGCCCAGACAGAAGATCCTTCCCACTCCCACTAGTTTTTAAGAATGTTGAGAATCAAACATTATAAATGGAAAAGAAGGATTGAATATGGTCTGTAGGTTTCACCAACCAGTGGAAAATTGTAGGGCATGGACAAAAGATTTGGGAAAGTGGATAAAACACTGCCTTATAGATGGAGATCTCAACAGTGAAATCTGGGCAGCTGGATTTTATAGCTAAAAGTGGATTCATTGCAGGGATAATATTTTGAACTTAAGGGTAGATATAATTCTTCTAGCTGAACTCTTTGTTTTGCTAATAAGACAATGGAGATCTGGAGAGGACCTGGAAACCCCTTACTGTGAATGAGGGAAATGTGAGAACAGGTTATTTAGGGCTTTTTATGGCTTCCAATTTTGATTCTGCTTTTCATCTGGACTGTGACCGTAAGAGCAAGGGGAGACAGCATTCTCCTCATTTTCCTTCCCTCTCCCTTTCTTTTCTTCTTCTGTGCTAGCATACTGGGGAGATGGGAAGGAACAACTTTCTGCTTCCTGGAATAGACTTAAAACTATACCAGACAACTTAGAGTATCAGATGACATCATGGACAAAAGGTGAGGTTGGAAGTCTAAACAACGGGCTGTTCTGTAAATGAGAAACCGTCTAACTTCAGGCCCCCTCTTCCTTCTCATCCATAAAATGAGGCACTTATATTTCAAGTCTTAGGGTTTATTGGGCAACTGGATTCTAAGGGCTGTTGCTCTTCAGTTGCCCAGTCATGTCCGACTCTTTGCAGCTCCTTGGACTGCAGGACACCAGACCTCCCTGTCCCTCACCATCTCCCGGGCTTTGCTCAAGTTCATGTCCATTGCATCAGTGATGCCATCCAGCCATCTCATCCTCTGACACCTTCTACTCCTTCTGCCCTCACTTATATTTCAAGTCTTAAAGCTTATCAGGCAGTTGGATTCTAAGGTCTAAATTCCCCTACCATTTCTTCCTGTTGTTCAGACAGTATCTTTTAATTGCTCTACAATAGTCTATGGATGCCACAAAATCCCACATTTAATTTATCCCTTCTTCTGTAAATGGCCATGTAAGTTGTCAGAAATTTTTTTTTCTCTTCAGAAGTCATGCTGCAATAAACATTTTTGTACAAATATCTTTACAGATATGTATAAAAATTTCTCCACAGTTTCAATTTTTTTTCAAATACTTCCAAATTAACCTCCAAAGTAACTATTATAATTTTCCAGTTTCACTCCTCCTACCTCTATTCCCAAAAACAACTACATGGTTTTTACCATCTTACCATCTGCAGTCAGCTGACAGGATCCAAGTTCTTATTCTAAGGGATGTAATTCCCCCCATCTCTGTTCCCTCAAAATCTTTGCTTCCCTTGCTTCCCTCCAATCTTCCTCCTCCATCAATAGTGGTGGTCTCTCCTTGGTTAGAGGTGAAGAGGAAGAGCCTAGCTTATACTCATGTTTGTGCCCTACTCTTTGGCTTCTGCCCTAATAATAATGTCATTATCCCCCCAAGAGGGTGACTTTTTGAAATCTGCAAGTTAGGAAGAAAATGCTGCTTCTCTTTAATGCTGTTTCAGCCCTTCCTTGAGCTAATGAGCAAGAGACATGGCCAACTGCTTGAATAGGAGAAAGGTCAAAGGGGAGACAAAGAAGTGCAAAAATAATCAGATAATATTTAAATTTTCTTGTCTTTAATCATGTATGTGCCTTTAACAAATTGCCTTTATTGAAAATAATAAGACTACATGAAACTGAATTATCTGGGAAATCTAGTACAGAGGGCCACTGTTACTATAACACTTACCATTTCTGTTTTGGATTATAAGATAGTATTTCATTATTTGCATGTGGGTCTTATATTTCGAATAGGAAGAGAGATGATCCAGAATTAGGTAGACAAGCTAAGTATGTGCCCAGGCAGGGAGAGGAAAAGAGGGAATCCAAGAAACATTTTAAAGGGGAAGAGATTGAATGAAGGGAAGAGCAAGGAGAAGAAGCTCATGATTTTGAGCCAAGGAAAGAAAAATGCTTGTGTCTTTGATAAGAAATGGGAGACAAGTGTAGCTCAAGATGGCAGGTAGAAGTTGATGAATTAGAATTTGGGTATACAGAATGTGTTCATCTCCAGGAGAAATTTCATCCCAACAGAACTTCCTTTTCTTTAAAGCTGCAGCCAACATGCTAACAGCCCTTTTGCGGCATTTTCCATGTGATTCACAGGATACCCTTTTACTGTGCGGAATGTTCTCTTGCCCACACCAGTCATCCTCCTGGAGCCTGCCATCTAGCAGCTTTCTGCTTCTTCAGCGCTTTCCATTCCTATCACAATTCCTAGACTTCTGAACTGTGCATGAGTGTGTGTGAGCCTGTGTGCATGCACAACACATACAACATGCACACACATGCACACAGATAAGCCCACAGACTGGAGACACTGGATTCATACTCCCCCCGAGGAAGGACTAACTTCCTTTCATGTCCTCAGAATGGGCTTCCTTGAATTTACCAGAGAACATCCTTGAATGGGGGCGGCCCTGCCACAGTCCTTGCACGCATCTCTGGAAAGCAAATTACTCCCAATTAGGTGAATATTCTACTGGAGGTTCCCACTTGGCAGTCAAGTGCCCCCCAGATCCACCTTCTTATTAACCCTCTGGTAATATTGCTATTCCTTGCCCCCTTTGAAGTTTTCTCAAAAATATTCAGCAAATTGTATTCCATTTCCCTCCTGTCACCTTCCTTCCACAACATCAAGGCCATAGATACCTCAGTGCTGACTGTACCCTCAGTTCAGCTCAGCCAGAGGCAAGCAAAACAAGGACATTTCTAGCCAGTTTATTTGAAACACTTTGTGAAACAGACTGTTCTGAGTCATCAGTGATGTCCTGTTTCTAGGACAAAGAATAATTGCTCTGACCTCATAGTTGCTCTTTTCAAGGACTCAGGTTTAAAGGTTATAAAGAGCTATTTAAACTCAATTATTTCTAGTTCCTCTCTCACGTTTTCCACTGCCTTTCAATATATGATGGGAGGCTCATTCATAGTCATAGACCAGTTCAAGTAATACATGCTCCCAAGATTATAAAATGAAAATTCATTCACTCCTTTATTTATGATTTCAACCAACATTTCTGGAGGACCCTGACATGCTAGGCACATACACGAGGTACCAAAGGTCAAAGATATCCTACGCGATACATTCTGGAGTGGAACACAACTATAGCAACTGGCTATAGCTAAAGTGAAATAAGTTGCCCATCTTTTGTGTTGTTGTCTTCTCTACTTTTCTTTTTTGTCTTTTCTATATTTCTTTACTTTTCATTCTTTATCTCTCTAGTTCTCTTTTTTCTCTATTTCCCCCTTCTTTTTCACCACCTCATTCTGCCATGGTATTTTCAAAAGGTGATCTTGTGTTCTGTCTCTCCCACTTGTTTCACAGTACTGATATTTATCAATGGACAAAAGACAAACCACCATTCTTTCCAAATATGGTCATTTTGCAATCTTAGTCATCTGAGATTTTTCCAAAAGGATGGGAAAAAAAAATGTGTAAACCACTGAATCAGTGGATAAAGCTATTGGAAAAAAATTAAAGATCTTAAGACTTGGAAAGAAAGGCCACATTTTCTGAACAAAAAGTCAGCTCCTGAATTTTTCAGGATTGCCTTGGTTTTATTGTGGTAATAAACAGCTTCCAAATGTCAGTGACTTAATCTAAAAAGAGTTTGCTTCTTGCTGATGTCTATCATGGGCCTGTGGAGGACTCATCTCCACCAAGTCATTTAGGAATCCAGGATACTGGGCCTTCTGTCGTCTCAACACAGGCTTCCAAGCTCACTTCTGCCCAGGAGGAGAGAGCTGGGGAGTCTTCTGAAAATAAAAAGCTTTGGCCCAGAAGTGACATGTAGTACCTCTGCTCACAACAAGAGAGCAGGCACACAGCAGTATCCACTGCTAAGGAGCCGAGCTGTGGCAGCCTCCATATGCCTGAGAGCAGAGGAGGCCTGCCTCTTTGTGACCCTAGTGGTGTCCAGCACAGCACTCGGTCAGCAAGTTTGAAATGAAGACCACGGGAGATCCCAAATGTCTGGCTGCTGTGCCTGAAAGGCAAGTAGAGAACAAAGAGCCAAGCTGTGTCCTTCAGCAACAGACCTCAGGCCTGTTCTTCTGGTTGCTGTTTTACAAGCACATATCTCTGGCTACACAAACTCCTCACCACCTTAGGTAACCTCCTCCATAGATCCTTGTACCTGAAGGCAGAATAATAAACCCATGTATGTCTTTTTATCCAATAAAGCATCCACCTCAAATTACTAAGAGAGTTCATCCCTGAGGTTGAATATTCCTTTTAATTTACCTCTTTAATTAAGGTATGGGGTTTGTGAGACTTGAACCACTAAGAAGCATAACCATTCTAAGACTGGGAGGCCGTCCCTTGCCTGTGACCATGTGATGGAGTGAGGCTGCCAGGGAGCCAGGCTTTCAAGAATGATGAGACAGCTCCATCTATTGTGGCCACCAACCTGAGTACGTAACTGAGTGTATCACTTCCCTCAGATACATTCTCTCAAAGTGAAATTAACTTTACGGTATACGCAATTGTAAAATCTTTTTGGATGGTTTTATGTAATGATCCAGGAGTTTGCAGATAAGTGACTGTTGAGTAGCTATAAACTAGAGTTTGCATATACTTCTGAACTTCCTGGAACACCAAAGATCGAGGTCCTTAAAATCATCCATGTAAGAGTGGGTACATGCTGATCCCTTAACAGAGCTCAGCCTAAAAGAGACAAAAGCTGAGAAAACCAACTCAACATGTGGCAAATAAGAGCTGAAACTCCAAACTAGGCTGATTCTTTGCATCCTGGGTGCCCAGTTATGAGCTTGTGTGACCTTGATCAAGTTACAGAATGTCTTTAAACTTCAGTTTCCCATAAAATGAGGATGAAAATAGTACTTGTCTAAGAGACTTGTTGTAAGAATTAAATGAGGTGATGATACTTATTAGCAGAGTGCCTGGCACATACCAAGAGCTCAGATAATGTTACTAGTAGCTATTATATTATTAATATTGTTCTGTGTTGCAAGCATGTATGGAGTGTGACCTTAAGCAAAACACATGCTAGACACTGAAAGAAATGCTTGAATGAACAAGTCAGAGCCTCTGCCTTTCAGGGATTTGCAAACGTGTGTGTGTGTGTGTGTGTGTGAGAGAGAGAGAGAGAGGGAGGGAGAGATAATTGGAAGATATAAAGGTAGAATGAAGAGAGAAGAACCAGGAAAGGAAAATTACAAGATAAATAAATCTTTTAGTTGCGGGCTTACTCTGTACTTTTAAATAACTAATTTCATGTAATGTTCACACAACCCTCTGGGTAGGCATTACTAACATCCTCATCTTATTCTGAAATAAAGAAGCTTTAGAAGGAGGTCCGTAGCATCAGGTGACACATGGGGTTGGGGAAGCAGAGGGGCACAGGGCTGTGTGGTTGGCTTGACTGGAGCACAGGAGAGGGCCGGTCGAATGGAACGTGAGGTACCTGGTGTCCCAGGGACGTCCTGCTCACAGGCACCGGCGGTCATTGCTCACACGGAGTCCAAGGCCATCTCTGATTTTGTCCAGACAATCATTAGTGTCTTGCTGTTCGACGCAGAAACAGTAGAGTGCCTTGGCGCAGTCACCACGTCTTTGAGAGGCTGGAAAACTAAAACATGTATTCGGGCCGTGCTTATCCTCAACTTCAAATCTTGCAACAAACCCAGGACATGCCAAAAGGGCCGCCAATGGCAAAATAGCCCCACGTGAGAGACATTCAGTCAAAAACTTCATGGTGATCCAAGGTTGACCACTAGATGTCGCCTGGCTGGGCTTGGTGATATACCTGAAGATGGTGGTTAGAACCGAAACCAGTCTCTGTATTTCTCCACCTCCTCCTGTTTGTCTTTCCAGCACTACAAGACCAAGACTATTATCAGTATCAGACTCTTTACTCCACCCACCCACCCCCACTAGTATGTTTTATTATGAATTAAGAGATAAAATATAAAGGTATAAAGAAACTTGGGAACTTCTGGATTCTTCTAGACTTCTGCCCCATTAAACACTTTGGAAAGAAAGGTAATCTCCATGCAAAACCTCCATTAAAATAACTTTGTGGGCTTCTCTGCAATTAGCACCTCCAGAATCTTGCTCTGACTCTTGGTTTAGTTGACTTACTTATGTCCTGATCTTATACTTGATAAGTTTCTCTAATCAGATGAGAAAACAGTTGAGCATTTCTGGACTATAGACCAACCGTAATGTTATTTGAAAATAGAAGCTGGGCTTGGGGGTTTAGGCTTTTCCCTTTTTATTTGTATATGATTTAGTGTTCATCCTACACTAGACACTAAAATGCATTGTTTAATTATCTGAGCTCAACACATCATTTTATAATTCATTAGTCAGTTGCTCTTTGCAAAAGCTTATTTCTTATGAAACAAAAGTGGGAATCATGCAACTGGACTATTTATCTCTCTTTAGGGGTTGGGGGTTAATATCTGATAGCTCATAACATCTTTATTATAATGCATTTATAATGATTTACTGAAATCATTCTATGGCTAAGTATCTAATGTCAAAACCGGGATCTGGCATGAAATAAAATGCTGTATCCTTGGGTAGCTCTAGGGAAAAAAAGGCCTCAGCCAATATTTTCTATGTAATTCTACAAACTGTAATAAGGGTAAGGGTAATTGCCTTAATGTCAATTAAGCTATTAATAATGCCCATCCTGTCATTTCTAAATATAGCAGTGTCTCAATCATACATTACTGTCCCCTGTAATTTCTGTCTACACAGAAATGAGATCACAGCTTCTGCAGGTCGGGAAGTCTGTCTTGCAGCCAGCCTTTCCTCCTTTACATACAAGAAAGTTTGGAGGTTGATTTACTTGTTTTCTTTTTTTTTTTTTTTTTTTTTTTGGCTTTTTAAAGCAACACAATTTTATTTTAGAGTTCTTTTTTTTTTTAATTTTATTTTATTTTTAAACTTTACATAACTGTATTAGTTTTGCCAAATATCAAAATGAATCTGCCACAGGTATACATTGGGGAACACATTTTCTTTTATGAGATCTTTCTACTTAGACACACATATATAAATATTTGTAAGGGCAAGGCAATCCTGTGAACAGAGACAATCCAGCCTCAACATCTCTCTGTTTTCATTCTGCTTCTAGATGACTAGTGTGGTGTGCTCCTTATCAGGACCAATGATCCAGGGTCCAGGCCCCCAAATGATGGTCCAGATTGTCCCGTAATAGCCAGCTGGGCACTTTAGAGTTGGGAGCATTCACGCCAGCTGCCTGATGCTCTGCTGTGTGCGTGTTGTCCTCAGACAACCTGGATGCACACAAGTTCCTCAAGGATAGACAGACAGCAGGGTGAAACACAGTAGACTGAGACACTCGCAGAGTAGAGGGGCCCGTGGGCCCTTGGTGAATTTCAGCAGACACAGGGAAACGCGTATTCAGAATCGGGACTAGGAAGTGAACTGTAGGCTCTTGGTGAATAGAGATAATGTTGCCAACTCTCCCAGATGAGCTCTAAATCAGAGCCACTTATCTCACAGCGAAGAAGGACCTGGACAAGACCTCTTTCTGTAGTTGGCACTTATATTTCTCCTGGGCTAGGATTTCTGAGCAGTCACTTCCTCTTGCCCCTCTTGTTGGCCATCTTGGTGAAGTGAACTTCTACTTGATGATATTTAGAACTCATTAATTTGTCCCAAGGAAGCTTACTGTATGGCAGTTTAATGACAGAAACCTGTTTTAATGCAAATGGACATGTAATCCCACTAAGGCACTCTGAGGGTGTAAATTTAAAACAATTGCTAGGAGCTGACACTGGAGTTTAATAAGATGGAGGGCTAGTTCCCAGATCCTGGTACGCCCCGGGGACCCTGCCTGGACACCCAGCCGTGGCAGTTTTAGTGCAGCTGGCGGTTTCCATGGTAATCAGAAGAGCGGGGCACTTCGGCAAGTCTCTCTGAGGTGATGGGGATCCGAGTTCTGGAAGGGTGGGTGGGAGTGCAGGGAGCAGGCAAGCTCTGTGCAGGGAGGAAATGAAGGGTGAGCGGGTGTGCTCTGCACATTATTCCTCAGGGCACAGGCTTGGGGAAGATGCCACTGAGACCCAGGAGGTGGCTTCTGCCCTGGCGTATTGTCAATGCCTGACCGGGGCAGATCACCATAGAAAGAGCACTGCCTGGGACCCCACTTCTGCCAGCAGGTAAAGGGGGAAGGCCGCCTCTTGAAAGGGGACAGAAATGAGGCTGAGGAAGGAATTGTTTGTGAATGTCTGCTAGATTATAATGCTGTTGGGTGCTACATCATTCTCCTGAGAGCCCTGAAAAAGGTTATTCTGGGTGAAGTCATTTTTGTAATAAAGTTGGCTCTAACTCTGGGTCATAAATCATGGGTTCTGGTACTAAAAGAAATCACTAAACATGCCTCTGTTACCACATACTGTCCTCCTTTGAAATACTCTGGTTTTACTACAAATCCTCCATTGACTGAGATGGGGGAAATACACACAATGAGCAAACGATTCCTTCTGTCCCAGGCTGCAGCCCCGCAGGCATGTGGGCCTCCCGGAATGATTTCCTGAGGTGTGATGTTATTTATGGCGGGCTTTCTCTATCAAAAAGGCAAACAGCATCCTGAGTGACCCTGAAGTGTTTGCATCATTGCTTCTCTTGCTAATTGATTCATCCCCTGGCAGGGCCTGAGTCACGGGCTGTTAGCTGGACACTCTCTCCCCACTGCAGATCCTGTGGACTAAGGCGCACAACAAGCAAAGATGTTAATAAAATTGTTAAATGTCAAAACTGCAAAACCCACACCCATTCAGAGTCCATCAGCTCTCCTGGAATGATTCCGTAAAATACCATCTCCTCCCCTTGTCCTTTTCTCAGCCTAAACTTCATCACCTTCATTAAGGAAGAAGATTAAGAACTGTTATTAGCAACACATTGTTTGATTTCTTTCTTCACTTCCTCCTTTCAGAGAAGAGTCCAGCACAGAATGAAAAGGAATGTTATCATAGGAAGTGCATTTCAGACGTAGTAAAGCAGAAAGGAGAGGGTGGCCCCAGTGGCAGTTGTAAGAGGGACAGAGTGTGGATCTCTATAGCTCAGTGGCTGCAAAGCAGAAAATGAAGATTGTAAAAACGTCACATAAAGAAAAAATGCACAGTGGATTCGTTTTGCGATGCCCATAATTCAGTAATGCCTTTAAGTAGCTAGAAGAAATATAATAAATGTTTTTCCACAACATTGATCATACTGTATCAGAGGAAATATTAGCGTGCAGGGAGCCATGATTATACTGGTAGTAATTCTCGGTGCAGAAAACTAGTAGAAGATGGGACCCTTTATAGGCCCAACTTTTATTGGCTGCAGTTATTTACCTTTAAGAATACGCCTAATACATTGTCCTATAGCTAAATATTTTTGTGAAAATTCAAACCAGTAGTATCAGTAAATCAGAAATCTTGCCACCATTTTATAGAATTTATGTATATATTTTCCTGTAGATGCTCTGATACGTTCCAGAATACAAAACCAGCCAATTGACCATGTAAAAATTCTAGAATGTCTGTAAAACAGATTCTTCTGTATTCTGAACCTGGATAGGAGCAGACAGGTTTATGGCATGTGATTCCACCCAAATGCCACCTGTATATATATAACATCTCTCTAAAGAAATTAAATGGATTATTAGATTATATACTGCAGTAAAACTATACCGGAAGCTGTAAGCCAGGAGAGGATATGCATGTTGGCAACTGCCTTTTTTAGGGAATCTTGAAACATCAAAGGAAGCTTTGCAAGACAGGATTTTTCTTTAGGGAGAAAAGAAGGGAACTGATCCCTCATGCCAGCCTCTTGCTCTTCATACTGGCAGGACCTGGTAATGTGGTGGCCATGGCCACCTTGATGTAGGAGGTTCCAGCCTGTCAAGGGAAGGTTCTACCCTTGCTCTCGAGGGACCCTGGGGTTTGATTCTAGAAATAAATTATCAAATGGGAGTTACAGGGTGCTCTGGATAAGAACCACCTGGCCAGACTCCTGCGGAACTAAAAGGAGAGGTGACACCTGGGTGTGCCAATTCTCCATATATTCCCCACAAAGAAGCAATAAGCCAGAGGGATCTCTGAGTGAAGACCCTGGGGTTTGATTCTAGAAATAAATTATCAAATGGGAGTTACAGGGTGCTCTGGATACGAACCACCTGGCCAGACTCCTGCGGAACTAAAAGGAGAGGTGACACCTGGGTGTGCCAATTCTCCATATATTCCCCACAAAGAAGCAATAAGCCAGAGGGATCTCTGAGTGAAGATCCTGAGAGAGCAGTGCTAGGAATGTGTTCTTTTGCTTTAGAATCTGGATAATCCCTCTTGCAGTTCAAAGGCCTTGTAAAAGCAAACAAAGCTGGCTAAAACCTGTGGATTCACCTGCTCTGTGTCAACACACGTCTCCCAGAACTCTCACTGCCACAGGTCGTTCCCCAGGCACTCCTGGGACCCTCCCCATGTCTCTGGCTGGCGCTCTCTGCAGAGTGCTCACTGCAGGCCTCCTGTGCACCCGCTCCTTCAATCCAACCGCTTCTGAGCAGTGCTTTCTCCTCCATTAGGGCACAACAGAGAGGTACGTGAGCTGAATGGTATTTGGAGCTTTTTATGGAATTATGTCTTGATTATCTTGTTGGATAGATGTGAAACTTGTTTATTTCTCTCTTCTAACAAGCAGGTTTTGAGAGGGTGCCTGTAAATTCTTCCCAACTTGAGAAATTTAAAGAGGCAGACAGATGAAGGGAAAGAACCCCAATAGGAGGGGTACATCTAAAATTGAGAAAAGCTTGACACACAATGATGGTTTTTCCGGGAGTGCCACCCGGGAAGTTGGTAAGCTGTCACCTGACATACTCAGCGTTGACATGGACATACATAATTTACAGGTCAGGTGACTTAACAGGCTTCTGTTGAGAGTTCTTTCCCAGGGTCACTGAGGGGGCCACCTTGCCAGCATCCTCCTACAACTGGCAGTGGTCTAGGTACAGCAGCAGCAGCTGTTTTCAGATTTTTTTTTTAATGAAAATTATTATTTTTTAACTTAGTTAATTGGTTGGTTATTGAAGGAATGCAATTTAAAACAAGAAGTTGAGGGGGGAGCTAATTATCCGTTTGAATTCCCTCTTCAGATATATTATCCTACATGGACTTATTACCAAAACTTGTTGAAGATTAATGAGTAGTCCTGTTCTTTCTTCTCTCGCCTCCCTTCTCTCTCCCTCCCTTCTCCCATTTATCCCTTCTTCCCTCCCTCCTTCCCTCCCAATCTTCCTTCCTTTTTTCTTTCCTTCCTTCTCTCCTTTATTTTCCATTCCTTTTCTTCCCTTACCCTTCTTCTTTCTCTTCATCTTAAATGACTTGGTAAAAATCATAATGAACTTCTTAGAGCAATTCCACAACCATGAAAATGTTCAGGGTCACGGATGTTTTCCCTGGAGTATTTAACAGAGGAGTCAAGTATAGCTTTCATTTCTGCTGTGTCTGCAGCATGCACGCAGTCTCATTTGTCCTTGCAAAAATGTCTAAGTGTGCTTAGGAGGGTCAGGGAGACCCTTGGAACACTATAATTTTAGTAAATTAAAAAACATAAAAATAACACTTAACAAAACAGATTTTCGAAACTACTTAGGAAGTAGAGTGAACTTTGTTTCACTTGGCATCCAGCCTGAATTATTGACTTACATTGTGGCCAGATGAAGAATCTAGACAACATTTGACCATACAGAATATTTTATTATAATTTAAAACATTTTATATTTTAAAATGAGATTCACTTGTAATTATCTCCACAACCGCTGGATGTCACTGTTGCATACGCCTGGGCAGTAAAAGCTTCCCGCTTGGGCAAGCAGAAACTGGTATTTTAAGGGCTTTCATGCTTCCTTCTTGGCACTCTACCTTTTGGTTGAACACATGCTATCATGCTAAGACGACTGTCTTCTCCACTCAGTGCACTCAGCCCTATTCTCAATTATGGCACTCTACTGGGAATTCTAATTTATACAGGATGAGATTTCTCAAACACAATTATCTTCCTCACTATTTAAAAAGAGTATGGTACATTTATAATAGTTCCCAACATTGTGTATTAATTATAACTAGCACATTCTGGATACCAAATGGAGTGAACACATAACCATAAAATATCCTGGATTTATAAAGTGGCTTCCCGCCGCCCCCCCTCCAAAGTGCTTACGACAGTTTCATATCTATTTGCTCATCTGTCTTCCCAACACCCCTAGGGGGTTACCTGCTTTAATGCTTTTATGAGTCAAAGTTGACCTGTGAAATAAATTGAATGAAGTAATTATTTGCACTGGGATCCCAGGAGTAAAGCAAAAGCAAACACTGAAAACTGTTCCAGACAGCTAATTATAGTTTGCAAAAGTAACTCGTTGAAATTTGGGTAGTTTTGGGTTTTTTCAATTACTTTAAAAATTTCTTAATCCCTGGACCCCTTTACCTCTTCTTTTAAATATGCATTTAAAAAAAAAATCTAGGCCATCTTGTATAGCTGACGTTATACAGAAATTAGATATTTTTTTAAATTTTATTTTATTTTTAAACTTTACATAATTGTATTAGTTTTGCCAAATATAAACCTGAAAAAATCCTGGCCCCTAGAAGTGCTAGACTAGAATATGACCCATGGGAAGAAATGGGAGGACCAACTGGAACCGTTGTTAGCTTTCCCTACAGTTAGAAATGACCATGAGCTTCACTTCAGCTGTTTAGTTGAGTCTCTTTTTTCCTAAAACCTTGGACTTGTTTTCTTTAGCTTCCTCTCGTGCCTTTGCACTAGGGAAGTCAGAGCTGTTCCTGGAGGGACTACTGGCCTAGATCTTAGCCGGGGGAGGTGGGGAGAGGAGATCCCCTCTGTTCTAGTGAATAATCAGAGAGTTGTGTTGCCTGTCATCTATAAGATGCTTTGATCCAAAATTTCAGTCATTGTTTCCACATTTAGGGGCTGGAATGAACATCAAAGAAGTGGGTGTACGGAATTTACTGAATGCCAAAAAGTACAATAACATACAGAGGATATAAGCAAACCCCAGTGGCAAAATTTGCTGCCAAATGTCACACATAATAAAGGCCCCTGAAGTGAGAGTCTGCCTTTGACAAATGCATAATGATATCAATGCCAAGGGAAGGAACTAGCATGCTGAAAGGTGAATAAAAGAGCCGGGAACAGTTCACTGGACTTAACAAATTTCCTTCGTGCATTTTCACACAACAGGGAAAGCAGGTGGCACAAATGCATTAGGTGATCACTGGACAGGGCTGCAAACTCACCAGCAGTTTTAAATTGATCTGGCTTTTTTGGGGTGCAGCTCTAAAGATGAAAATAAAATGTGATTAGTAATTACTCATCTTCTGGAGGGAAAAAAGGGGGGGAACAAGGAAAGTGAAAATAGCTTTCTTGTTCTGTCTTGGATAGTTCCAGATTTGAAAGCCCACATGTTGTTTGCTATAACTTCTTCTCCTCCCAGGGCCAATGCATTCCAAACATTTCAGCTAGCGTAGTACACCGAGGAGCTAGGAAGTTAGGGCTCGTTTGTATCCACAGTCTTTGTTCAAATATGGATTAATTTTGGTTAATTTCAGTGGGTGCACATAAAGTAAAATGCACAGAACTGAAACCACTGAAATCAGGCCATCATGTGATCATCTAAAAACCTACTTTTCAAGCTCCTTTAAGTTTTATTTTTGAAATAAAAACAATAAAATGACTGTAAAAAGTTTCCAAAAGCATTGACATTATGAGCAATTGCTAACCAAGGCTATTCCCAGAATGATGGAGAATATTTGGATATAATTCTAGAAAAGCTAACTGCCCTGCAGTGCCAACTATAAATATGTCATTCAGAAGGTGATTTGATAAGGCTCCTGTGGTAGGTGGCTCTTGCCTCCAGGGCCAGATATCGATAGAGAAGCATATTGTGCTGCTACCACCAAGGTCAGCCTTGGAGGGCGCAGCAGATTCTTGCCCAAAGCTCCCATCCTTTTACTATGGAGATGAATACTTTAAAAAAAAAACAAAAACAAAACCAGACTGAGTGTGGATGTTTAAAGGAAAGAGTCTCAAAAATGCCACAGTACCTGGTAACAGCTTACCAGGTTCATGAGCATAGTCTGGTAATGAATTAAGTACAAGTAAAACCAAGATGTGTGTGTTTATTTGAAACCCTCCAGGGTTGAGCAAAAAATTGTGCCAGTTGCAAATGGAGTCAGCATTTCTATCCTATGCATTACGCAATCAGAGCTTGTTTGCTTGTATTTACCAAAACCATTTTCAACACAATCCCTACAGTTCTTCCTACAAAATTTCTTCTGCAGGCTTGCACTGCATAATAACGGAGCTCATAGATGGGTCCTGCTTTGTTTATTGTGCATGTTAAGTAAATGCAATGATTTTCATTATTTCAGACTCTATAATGAAATGACTGAGTGCCATTAGAAAATGGACAAACAAGTATTCAACTGGCTGGATGAACCGTAGCTTTCTGGCATTAAAGGTGTAATATTTATGAGTTAATTTAATCATAGAAGAAAATATTGAGAAGGTGACTGAGTAAAATGATTACTGTGTATGATGTTTTTGCCATGCAGCTGGATAAACATATTCTATGACAGACCTTGGCAAGAACTGCAAAGATGCTCTTACAATGGCATGAATAAATATTAGGTGCTGCCTAGAAGTCATTGCATTTGAAGTCTTGAGCAAAGCCAGATGAGCTTTAGCAGGAAAATATGAAGAAGCCATGTATGCACATTAGGATTATGTAAACACTGAGTTCTTTCTCTGCTGCCTGGGAATTGCTCTAACATTCATTTTCATCTACATCACTGACAGATTTTTTTTTCTTTTACACATTATCTTTGCACTTCTAGGAGTGCACTTAAGCATCAAGACCCAGTTTGGGGGCAGCCCAGGTAAGTTTTTCAACAATATGGACTTGCAGAGAAAAGAAATACTTTGCCTAGGCTACAGGGAGCTGACAAAAAAGATTGTATTTTATAGTGACCCAATCCCAGGTGGCTCAATGGGTAAAGAATCCTCCTGCAATGCAGGAGACTTAGGCGATGTGTGGATGTGTGTTTGATCCCTGGGTCAGGAAGATCCCCTGGAGAAGGAAATGGCAACCTGCTCCAGTATTCTTGCCTGGAGAATTCCATGGACAGAGGAGCCTGGCAGACTGTGGTCCATGGGGTCTCAAAGAGCCAGACATGACTGAAGCGACTGAGCATGCAAGCATGCAATCCAGTCTATGTAAAACAGTAAATTTAAAAATTCCTTTTCATGAATGTCCTTAGAACATAGGGTTTCAGATTCCAAGAAGGACCGTAAGATAAAGTGATAGGTGGGTATATATTTTAAAGTCAGGAGATCAGCAATAATATTATAACAGTCATTTAATGAAGCATTTGATTCAGGGCAGCAAGAACCAGTGTACAGTACATGATCACAGAAATATATTTTTGTGGGTTTTTCCCCCCACAGGTTGTTATTTTACCAATAAAGAAAGTATCTTTTTTTTCAGTTTTATTGAAACATAATTGATATAAAATACTGTGCAAGTTTTAGATGTGCAGTGTGTTGATTTGATACACATATATTGTGAAATAATCACCACTACAGTGTGAGCCAACACCTCCATCACCTTACACAATTATCATTTCTTTTTTGTGGTGAGAACATTTAAGATCTACTCCCAGCAACTTTCAAGTATATAATATATTGTTAACTATAATTACCATGCTGCACATTAGATCCTCCAGAGTTTTTCATTTTATAACTAAAAGTTTGATCAACACCTTCCCATTTACCTCACCCCCCAGCCCCTGGTAACCACCATTCTACTCTTTGTTTCTATGAGTTTGGCTTTTTTAGATTTCACATGTAAGTGATACCAGACAGTATCCATGTTTCTCTGTTAATTTCACTTAGCATGCCCCCAAGTTTCATCCATCTTGTCACAAATGGCACAATTTACTTTTTTCTCATGACTGAATAATATTCAATTGTATATATGTACCCTATATTCTTCTTTCATTGAAGTATAGCTGATATACTCTCAGTATAGCTGAGAATTGGACCATAAAGAAACCTGAGCACTAAAGAATTGATGCTTTTGAACTGTGGTACTGGAGAAGACTCTTCAGAGTTGCTTGAACAGCAAGGAGATCAAACCAATCAATCCTAAAGGAAATTGACCCTGAGTATTCATTGGAAGGACTGATGCTAAAGCTGAAACTCCAATACTTTGGCCACCTCATGCGAAGAGTTGACTCATTGGAAAAGACTCTGATGCTGGGAGGGATTGGGGGCAGGAGGAGAAGGGGACAACAGAGGATGAGATGGCTGGATGGCATCACTGACTCCATGGACATGAGTTTGGGTGAACTCCAGGAGTTGGTGATGAACAGGGAGGCCTGGCGTGCTGTGATTCATGGGGTCGCAAAGAGTTGGACACGACTGAGTGACTGAACTGAACTGATGCTGAAGCTAAACTTCCAATACTTTGGCCACTTCATGTGAAGAGCCAACTCACTGCAAAAGACCCTGATGCTGGGAAAGACTGAGGCCAGGAGAAGGGGACAACAGAGAATAAGATGGTTGGATGGCATCACTGAACCAATGGACATGAGTTTGAGCAAACTCTGGGAGAGAGGACAGAGAAGCCTGAAGTGCTGCAGTCTATGGGGTCGCAAAGAGTCAGATATGACTTAGCGACTGAACAACAACAATAGTTGATTTACAGTATTATATTAGTTTCAGGTATACAGCATAATGGTTCAGTATTTTTACTGATTATACTAGAACACAGATTATAGCCAACATAATGGCTATAATTCCTTGCATATCACATTTTCCTTTTCCACTCATCTGTTGTTGGGCACCTAGGTTGTCTCTGTATCCTGGCTCTTGTGAATGATGCTACAGTGAACATGGGAATACAGGCATTGCTTCAAGATCCTGATTTTATTTCCATTGGATATATACCCAGAAGCAGAATTTTTAGATCATATGATCGTTTTAATTGTTTGAGGAACCTCTATCACTATTTTCCATAGGCTGTGCCCCAGTTTACATTCCTACCAACAATGTACAAGGATTCCATGTTATCCACATCCTTGCCAAAGCTTACCTCTTATCTTTTTGATAATAGCAACACTCTCTTCCAACAACACAAAAGAAGACTCTACACATGGACATCACCAGATAGTTAACACTGAAATCAGATCGATTATATTCTTTGCAGCCAAAGATGGAGAAGCTCTATAAAGTCAGCAAAAACAAGACCAGGAGCTGACTGTGGTTCACATCATGAACTCCTTATTGCCAAATTCAGACTTAATTTGAAGAAAGTGGGGAAAACCACTAGACCATTCAGGTATGACCTAAATCAAATCCCTTATGATTATACAGTGGAAGTGAAAAATAGACTGAGGGGACTAGACCTGATAGATAGAGTGCCTGATGAACTATGGACTGAGGTTCATGACATTGTACAGGAGATAGGGATCAAGACCATCCCCATGGAAAAGAAATGCAAAAAAGCAAAATGGCTGTCTGGGGAGGCCTTACAAATAGCTGTGAAAAGAAGAGAAGCGAAAAGCAAAGGAGAAAAGAAAAGATATAAGCATCTGAATGCAGAGTTCCAAAGAAGGGCAAGGAAAGATAAGAAAGCCTTCCTCAGCAATCAATGCAAAGAAATAGAGGAAAACAACAGAATGGGAAAGACTAGAGATCTCTTCAAGAAAATGAGATAGACCAAGGGAACATTTCATGCAAAGATGGGCTCAATAAAGGACAGAAATGGTATGGACCTAACAGAAGCAGAAGATATTAAGAAGAGGCGGCAAGAATACAAAGAAGAACTGTACAAAAAAGATCTTCACAACCCAGATAATCACGATGGTGTGATCACTCACCTAGAGCCAGACATCCTGGAATGTGAAGTCAAGTGGGCCTTAGGAAGCATCACTACGAACAAAGCTAGTGGAGGTGATGGAATTCCAGCTGAGCTATTTCAAATCCTGAAAGATGATGCTGTGAAAGTGCTGCACTCAATATGCCAGCAAATTTGGAAAACTCAGTAGTGGCCACAGGACTGGTAAAGGTCAGTTTTCATTCTAATCCTAAAGAAAGGCAATGCCAAAGAATGCTCAAACTACCACACAATTGCACTCATCTCACACACTAGTAAATTAATGCTCAAAATTCTCCAAGCCAGGCTTCAGCAATACGTGAACCATGAACTTCCAGATGTTCAAGCTGGTTTTAGAAAAGGCAGAGGAACCAGAGATCAAATTGCCAACATCCACTGGATTATCAAAAAAGCGAGAGAGTTCCAGAAAAACATCTATTTCTGCTTTATTGACTATGCCAAAGCCTTTGACTGTGTGGATCACAATAACGGTGGAAAATTCTGAAAGAGATGGAAATACCAGACCACCTGACCTGCCTCTCGAGAAACCTACATGCAGGTCAGGAAGCAACAGTTAGAACTGGGCATGGAACAACAGACTGGTTCCAAATAGGAAAAGGAGTACGTCAAGGCTGTATATTGTCATCATGCTTATTTAACTTCTATGCAGAGTACATCATGAGAAACGTTGGGCTGGAAGAAACACAAGCTGGAATCAAGATTGCCGGGAGAAATATCAATAACCTCAGATATGCAGATGACACCACCGTTATGGCAGGAGGTGAAGAGGAACTAAAAATCCTCTTGATGAAAGTGAAAGTGGAGAGTGAAAAAGTTGGCTTAAAGCTCAACATTCAGCAAACTAAGATCATGGCATCTGGTCCCATCACTTCATGGGAAATAGATGGGGAAATAGTGGAAACAGTGTCAGACTATTTTTTTGGGGCTCCAAAATCAATGCAGATGGTGATTGCAGCCGTGAAATTAAAAGAAGCTTACTCCTTGGAAGGAAAGTTATGACCAACCTAGATAGTACATTCAAAAGTAGAGATATTACTTTGCCAACAAAGGTCCATCTAGTCAAGGCTATGGTTTTTCCTGTGGTCATGTATGGATGTGAGAGTTGGACTGTGAAGAAAGCTGAGCGCCAAAGAATTGATGCTTTTGAACTGAGGTGTTGGAGAAGACTCTTGAGAGTCCCTTGGACTGCAAGGAGATCCAACCAGTCCATCCTAAAGGAGATCAGTCCTGGGTGTTCATTGGAAGGACTGATGCTGAAGCTGAAACTCCAATACTTTGGCCACCTCATGTGAAAAGTTGACTCATTGGAAAAGACTCTGATGCTGGGAGGGATTGGAGGCAGGAGGAGAAGGGGACAACAGAGGATGAGATGGCTGGATGGCATCACTGACTCGATGGACATGAGTTTGAGTGAACTGTGGGTGTTGGTGATGGACAGGGAGGTCTGTGATTCATGGGGTCACAAAGAGTCGGACACAAGTGAGCAACTGAACTGAACTGAACTGAATGATTAGTTATGTTAAGCATCTTTTCATGCACCAAGTCTTCTGTGAAAAGGATTTGTCTATTCAGAAGGTCCTTTGCTTATTTTTTAATCGAATTGTTTGGTTTATTTGCTACTGAGTTGTATGAGTTCTTTATATATTTTGGATATTAACTTCTTAGCAGATACATGATTGGCCAATATTTCTTGCTGCCTCACAGGCTGGCTTTTAATTTTGTTGATGGTTTCTTTTGCTGCTCAGAAGTTTTTTAATTTAATATAGTCCCACTTATTAATTTTTGCTTTTGTTGTTTGTGCTTCTGATGTCAAATCTAAAGAAATATTTTCAAGACCAATTTCAAAGTTTTTTCCACCTATGTTGTCTTCTAAGAATTATAAGGCTTCATGTCTCATGTTTAAGTCTTTAATCCATTTTGAGTTAATTTTTGTGAGTGGTTATGATAGGGGTCCAATTTTCTTCTCTATGTGCCAACCCAGTTTCCCAACATCATTTATTGAAGAGACTATCCTTTCTTCATTGAGTATTCTTGGCTCACTTATCAAATACTTGTTGACTGTACATGCAAGGGTTTATTTCTCGGGTCTTTATTCTGCTCCATTGGTGTCTGTGTCTATTTTTTATGTCAGTATAATACTGTTCTGATTACTACAGATTTGTGCTATAGTTTGAAATCAGGAAATGATGGCTTCTGCTTTGTTTTCTCAGATTGAGATCTTTTGTGATTCCATACAAACTTTAGGATTTTTTTCTATTTCTGTGAAAAATGGCATTGTGGTTTAACAGAAATTGCATTGAATCTATAGCTGAGTTGAGTGGTATGGACATTTAAACAATATCAACAAAGAATATCTTTCCATTTATTTGTGTCTTCAATTTCTCTCATCAAAGTCTTATAGTTTTCAGTGCACAGATCTTTTACCTCCTTGGTTAAATTTATTTCTAAGTATTTTATTGTCATGATGCTATTGTAATGGAATTGTTTTCTTAATTTATTTTTGAAATTTTTCATTGTTAGTGTGTAGAAACACAACGGATTTCTGTATGTTAATTTTATGTCCTGCAACTTTACTGAATTCACTGATTCATTTTAACAGTTTTTTGATGGAGTTTTTAGGATTATCTATATAGAAGATCATATCATCTGAAGAAAAGACTGTTTTAGTTCTAACCTTCCAATTTGGATGGCTTTTATATCATTTTCTTACCTGATTGCTCTGGCTAGGATTTTTAGTACTATGTTGAATAGGAGTGGTGAGAGTGGGCATTCTTCTCTTTTTCCTGATCTTAGAGAAAAAAGATGTGTTAACTGTGAGTTTGTCATATACAGCCTTTATTATATTGAAATATGTTCTTTCTATATCCAGTTTCTGCATCTATTGAGATGATCATCTGATCTTTATCTTCCGTTCTTTTAGTGTTGTGTATCACATTTATTGATGTGTGTGTGCTGAACTACTCCCAGGGATAGATCCAGTTTGATCATGGTATATGATCCCTTTAACATGCTATTGAATTTGGTTTGCTAGTATTTTGTTGAGAATTTATGTACCAATATTCGACTGAGTGACTGAACTGAACTGAACTGATTCATCAAGGATATTGGTCTGTAGTTTTCTTGTAGTATCCTTATCTGGCTTGGTTATCCGGATAATACTAACCTCATAAAACAAGTTTTTGAGAGTGCTCCTTCCTCTTAATTTTTTGGAAGAGTTTGAGAAGCTGTTGTTCAGTCACGCAATTGTGTCTGACTCTTTGCGACCCCACGGACTTCAGTGCAGCAGGCTTCTCTGTCCTTCACTATCTCTCAGAGCTTGTTCAAATTCATGTCCACTGAGTCAGTGATGCCATCCAACCATCTTATTCTCTGTCGCCCCTTCTCCTCCTGCCTTCAATCTTTCCCAGCATCAGGGTCTGGGAAGTTTGAGAAGAATTGGCATTCTTCTTCAAATGTTGGGTGTAATTCACCATCTGATCTTAGACTTTTCTTTGTGTGGAGGTTTTTCAATCTCCTTACTTGTTACTGGTCAGTACAGATTTTCTGTTTCCTCATGATTCAGTCTTGGTAGGTCATCTATTTCTAGGAATATATCTTTTTCTTCTAAGTTATCCAATTTGTTGGCATATAACAGTGATAGTCTCTTGTGATCCCTTGTATTTGCATAGTAAGAGTTGTAATGTCTCCTCTTTCATTTATGGTCTTATTTATTTGAGTCTTTTCTATTTAGTTTATCTAAAGGTTTACAAAATTTTTATTTATCTTTTCAAAAAATCAGCCAGGTTGTGGGGAGAAAAGTTGCAGGTGGAAGACTTCATCTTGGCTGTCTCTATGCTCTGATGTGAGTTGGCTTATATTGTCTTTGCTTCTTCCATTTATATTTTTATTTCCATTTCATGCCTGAGAACTTCCAAATGGAACAACAAAAAAGGAAAATGTAGTTCAAAATATCCTTGTATTTTTCTAAAACTGAATGCTGTTTCAGTATTAAATTTTTTTCCAGCTATGCACTATGCCCAATATCTGAACACAAAACTCTTACTTCCTGGGCATTATGTTTCTAGTCTTTAATAATTGTCTCTAGCATACATGGCATCATGTCTTGAAATACCTAAAAAAGAGGTCAGTTGTTAGCAAATTTTCATAGCTGTACAAGGAATCATTGTAAACAGACTTGATGCTATACTTCTTTTGGTACATGTATAGGTGAGACTGTATATTACTCCAGAGAGAGAGAAGCGATTTGATATTTTGTATATATAAAGTATTTAGGACAGTATCTGCATCATGGTAAGTCCTTTGTAAATCTTAGCTGCTGCTACTCTTTCTACTACTACTATTACTAATATTATTGAAAAGCCTAAGGATTATGTTCTGACAGGGGATCAGTTGGGCTGGTTTCATTAGGAATACCAACCTTTGGCATGGACCTAACACATGTACTAGATTAGATACGTGTTTCTCACTTATGAGGGACTGTTTGATCCTTTGGGAGACCGTCTTTTTAAATCCACTTTTTTTTTTTTTTTTTTTTTTTGCCATTGGCTGCCCCTTGGGGACAGAGTGTCAGAGTGTCAAAGTGAAACCCTGGGATGTAGCATGCATGTGGGTTTTTGCTCTGAAGCAATCCTTCTCAAACTATGTGTGGTGAAAAATCTGTTTCTTTTTTCATTTCCAGTCTGTTACAGCCTAATATTTTATAAAAAGCAATAAAAATAACTTAAAATGGAATAAAAATCAATGTACACAAAATTCAGGTCCCATTTTTTAATTATATTTGACAGAAATAAACTTAAGCTGCCACATGGTTGCCAACAGTTCTAAACGCTGTGCTGTGCTCAGTCGCTTCAGTTGTGTCTGACTCTTTTGACCCATGAGCTGTAGCCTTCCAGCCTCCTCTGTCCATGGGATTCTCCAGGAAAAAATACTAGACTGGGTTGCCATACCCTCCTCCAGGAGATCTTCCCAACCCAGGATCGAACCCACGTCTCCTGCATCTCCTGCATTGCAGGCGAGTTCTTTACTGTGAGCCCCCAAGGAAGCCCAGCAGTTCTAAATGCTTCCTCTCAATTCTGTTCTCGTCTCGTCTCTGAACAGTAGCTAACAAATCCCTGACAGTAGGCCTCATTTTGAGCAGCAATCTCACAGAGAACAATGAGGATCCCCAAAGTCTGTCGTGTCCCTACTACTTTCCTTCTGTAATGCTCAAAGGGCTCTCATCAAAACAGGTTTTAGGCCGGGTCGGCAGGGTTCAGGCCCCACCTTTATTGGCGTGAAGCTGGTGTCCGGGGGGTAACTGAGACATCACAAGAAAAAGCCACTTCTGCCGGGCACTGGCCATTGTCTCAGTTGGGAATTTCCACACAGCTAAGCGGTGGGCTGTTTAGTGTGAATGCACAGGTGTGGAGACAGCCTGTGATAGACAGCTTTATGGCAAATAAACACAGTGTATGATATACTGTAATCAACTATATAAACAACTTTAAAATTGTCTTTACTTCATATTTCCAGCATTTGCTTTTGTTAATCGTATGTCTTCTTGACAGCAATTAAATAACCTTGAGAGGAAATGTACACCTGCTGTCTCCCCTGGGGAAACTACATCTCTTTTGTGAATGACATAAGTTCTCCATAAAACATAAGCAAAGATAGGAGAATTGAATTTGGAGATATGTCTCCTTCCTCTCTTGTTTTATCTCTAGTTGAAGTGGAGGGCAGTTTAATATAGCTAAGCTTTTCCCAGGTCCCTATGCTGGCGTTCTTTCAAACCCCACTATTTCCCAGACGGCCAAACTGGAGACCCTAGCTAATGACGTTCTGACAGGTATCAATTAGCGGGGAAGATGTCACGACTGCCTCGCTTGGCCTGTACTTTCACCCTCCCTGACTTCTGGGCCCTGGTGCTCTCAATACTTCCTGATTTCTGCAGCTCACCTCATCTACTTTCCATGAACACTATACTGGTCCTGTTTTCCTTAAAACAGAACATAACAACGTTTCCTTTGCTTGAGACAGGTTCCAAAAAAGCTCCGTTCATTAGGATCAGTGAAGTAAAAGTCAATTTTAATAGACAGGTGTCCCCACTCTCAAGATGGGGTGGCAGGAAAGTGGCTGCTGCTGGGAAGGCCAGGTGGGTGCTCGGGGCTCAGTGCAGGCTGCTCGTTGCTGCACCTCTGGTGGACTGAGTTTCAGCTCCAGGCTGGTTAGACAAGCAACATTTGGGGTGAGTGGCCTGGGGCACTGCGTGCTTCTGGAGGCACTGGAAGGGTGAGCAGCTGCCCTAGTACCAGTGCTTCGTGTGCAATAACCACCCCCCGGCTTCAGCTATGCGGATTCAGGGTAACGGTTCAGCACACCTTCTTCCAACAGAAGTGGGCTCGCCTCTTCCAGGCTCCATATATAGTCTTTTTTTTTTTTTTAATAGTTTTCATTTATTTATTTTTGGCTATCTAGATCTTTGTTGCTGCAATGGCTTTCTATAGGTGAGGCAAGCAGGGGCTGCTCTCTAGTTGCGGGACAGGGGCTTCTCATGCAGTGGCTTCTCTTGTTCTGGAGCACGGGCTCTAGGGCACGCAGGCTGCAGTAGATGTGGCACGTGGTCTCCACAGTCATGGCTTCCAAGCTGTAGAGCACAGATTCAATGGTTGTAGCATATGGGTTTAGCTGTTCTGTGGCATGTGTGAGCGTCCTGGATCAGGGATCAAACCCAAGTCTCCTGCACTGGCTGGTGGATTCTTTACCTCTGAGCCACCAGGGAAGCCCCATATACAGTTCTGACCACAAAACATCACCAAGGTTTCAAAAACTGGCTGAGTCCTTTGTCTTGGAGCTAGAACTTGGAGAACCTGAGCCTCCATTGTGTTTTGTGAGTTGAGTTGGGAGCAGCTGTCCTGAAGAGGAGCATGCAGGTATGGACTGCATCACACTCTTAGAATGGTTCCATCCACTCTACCTACTTTTAAGAAAAATGGCTTCAAAATGACAGCATTTTTCAGTGTGAGAACAATGCCAGAGTTGTATGATCTGGTTAACAGGTAGAAACCTGACCTGATTCAGTCTGATGGAGAGTAAGAATGTCCTGACACCTACAGGAATTCTACAGATTTTCTTTCTTGGCTCTACAGTGATAGCCCTGTCAAGGGTAAAGTGGTAGTAACTGACGATGGGGTCAGAAATATCATGGAGGATACTGCGAGGATCAAGGTAAATTCAGACCAGGGAGGTTACTAGATCACAAGTAGGAGATGTGCACCACCATGGACAGGGCACCCAGAACTGTCACCGGGACATGGGACATCACAAGTGAGTCCAAAATCATTCCCGAACTGGTTCAGACATGAGTTTGGGAGGTAACGATCTTCTCTACATTAGACCAGCTAAAGAGGTACTAATAGTTATCTCTTCCAAGGCAGGCATCTTGCTGCTGGGAAGTGGCTGAACATAATGGGGAGGCTATCTGTGTATCTAAATCATGGAGGGTGAAATGGGAAAAGAACAAGGTAATTGTAAGGTATACCTTAAAAAGATCGGCTATTTATATCATTTTACTGAAAAAATAGGGTCTTAAACCTTCAATCCCCCATAACTCTTCAACTACAAACGTAAGGATGCTGGGATCCAGGAAGCTCTGAAGTGTGCTCCACAAATCCAGGAAAAGGTCCCCTCTTTCTTTGAGCTCACCCTCTGCTCTCCCAGTTGAGTTGACCTGGACTATAAAGCTGACACGAGTGGAGTGATCATTGGGGTTCAAGAGGAAAGGGTCACTGTCTGCTGCTTACTGCTTTAATTTTCCTTGTATAGTATCATCATTATAATAAACTAACTACTCCATCCAAAGATGACTTTTCCAACACATTTTAGTCAAAGGTACTGAGTACATTATATCAATGACTCAGTGGACCAAGGATCTGAGCTCCATTGCAAGCATACTTCACTCTGGACAGCAAAAGAAAGGGGTGAATAATTAAGCTCGGGGTTTCATTCGTTCTTACCTTTGGAAATTATCTATAATGGAAGCCTCCCTCCATTCTCTGTGTTTGATAAACTTAACTTGCTTACTAAATGACTTTAGTTAAAGAATAAGCCAAGTCCTCCTGTTGCCTATGGGAGGAGGTGGAAGGTGTTTGGCAAGTTCAACCATATGTTATTTATTTAGCATCAGTTATCACCAGTTCCTCCCCAAGCAGCATACCCCCTCAGCACATCCCCACCTCCAAGTTCAGAAGAACCTGGAGGGGAAGGAAAAAGCTTGCTAAGTTGCTTATGTTCACACTTCAGAAGTTTGTAAAGCAAACTAAGAGCTCTGAAATTCAGTCTGTTTACAGTGGTACTATAAGAAAAAGGATTTATTCTACCCTGCCTTTTAAGAAATGATCAAATAAATACATTTGCAAGTTAACAACATTTATAGGTCTCCCCACCATTTCTTTCTCTGTTTTTGTTCCTTGCAATTTTGCTCATGTGGCTGTTTGTTATTGTTGAAGAGACTGGCTGTTTGTCCTGGGGTTTCCAAAAATTTGAATTTTGTTGATCATGTCCCTGTGATGTTGTTTAACATGTTCCTTTGCCATTGTAGGCTGTAAGTTGGTAGTTAGATCTAGAGGCTTGATAAGATTCAGGTTCAATTATTTTGTCAAGAGTATTTTACACATAGAGTTTTGCACTTCTATTAGGAGGTATATAATGCCTGATTGTCTCTTTGGTGATGTCAACAGCCAGTGGTGGTCATTGCCCAGATCCATTAATTCATTAAGAGGCTGCAAATGGCAATATCCTAATTCTGTCACTCCTTATTTGTTTATTAGTTGAAAAAAATTCTGCAAAGAGAAAGTTCCCCTTGATTCTTCCATTACTTGGAGATCTTTTTTTTTTTTTTTTTAACACATTGAATTGTTTCCCTTAGCATCCTCTAAAAGTGATTAATGGGTTTAGTTTTTTTTGGTATCCTACTGATTTAAATATACCTGATATGTTTCAATTCATTGCATTTATCATCCTACTCATGCTCAGATGATTCCATCTCTAGTCAGCTGAATCTTCTTTAAGCTGGCACCCAAATTCTTTGGACAGAATCCTAGCAGTTTTCCATCATTTCCTTGCTACTGATATGACAAGATAGTCCCGACTCATTTAATAAACTTCCTGCCTCACACCCAGAATCAGTTGTCTTTCCAAGAGGTTTGTTTTTTTTGGTGGGAAATAGAATTTACAGACACAGTCAGGGTTCTGGAAGTGCTCATTGCTGTTGAGCTAGTCCTTGTTTACAGGCTTTTCCAGTGGACAGAACTAGAAAATGAGTACTTTTAAAACATAAAACATATAATGAGTTAGTATTGCTACCTCATTCATTTTCAGAACTACAGGATTTTTACTTACTCTCATTGATCTAACATCTGTGCCTGCTCTCACCAAAGCTACAAATCCCAGTTCTCAGTGACACACGCACACACATTTTTGTTACTAATACATACACAAACGTTTCAGAACAACGTTTGTATTAGTATTAGTAGTATTAATACTACTACAGTATGATTATTGAATCAAGAGACACAAACAAAAACCAGTTAGACATAATGGAAGAAAAGACTGAATGTCTGGTAGTTATAAACAAAATAAAATACTGTTTAACAAGAAGTATTCAAAACTTATATTAAGAAAGTTATAAGCAGTCATGAAGACATAAAATTAAACTTAGTTGAAAAGATGAACTGTGTTCATAGAAAAATTCAACATTGTAATAGGATCTTAGTTTTTCTTATATTTATTTAAACAATTTCATAAAATTCCAGTAAAAATGCTGTTAAGTTTTTTCCTAGAGCCAAATATGTTGATTTTATAGTATGTTTGGAAGAATAAACATGCAAGAATAGCCAGGAAACTCCTCAAAAATAAAAAAAAAAAATGCATAATATTAAAATATATCATAAACTTATATAATTAACTCAGTTTGGTATTAATGCATGAATAGATAGACAGATGAGCATAAAATTAAGAAATAGACCTACCTGCATATAAAAATTTAGTGTAAAGTAAAAGGGCATCCCTAATTAGTGAGGACAAGATATACTTTTTAATAAGTGGTATTAGGATAACTGGATAGTCATAAGCAAAGCGATATTTCTGTGTATACCAGGACAACTTTTGAATGACTGGGAAATTTACAGGTAAAAAATAATATGTAAAAAAAAACCTGGGTGAATTTCTCTAAAATCTGGCATAGGAATAACTCTCTATATTACAACTGAAAGTCGAAAAGTAGTAAGTACAAAATTTGACATGTACAATTACGTGAAAACAGGTGCTTTACATCTAATCCACAGGAGTTACATCAGGCTCATTTTATAGATGAGAAATCTGAGACTCAGAGAAATTAATATCTTGGCAAAGTTTGCAGTTAGTAAGTGGCAGAGATAGGATTTGAACACAATAAAATGGTCACTTATGGCACACTGTCACCGAGACTTCTATTCACCCTAAGCACATTGAAAAAATCAGAATATATTTTCTGGATCCTAATTACAATTGGAGAATAAAATCTTATTAATATTAGTAGGCTAGCTCTGTTGTTTGATATAGACTTCTTGTTGAGTTGAGAAGAGCTTTAAAAGGCATAGGCGCCTGGGGAGAGAGACTTCAGTGCATTTTGAAGACAAACTGTAAATATGATATGATACCTCATATGGAAATCTGTGCCTCTCAGTTCTTATTGTGTCAGAAACTCTTGCATTGCTGCAGCAACCTCATCTCATGCTTCCTTTTATCTCTACACTGTGAAACATCGTATCATCCCCAAGAATCCTGTCTTAAATGTAAGAAAGTTGAAGGAATATTCAGATCTTTTAATTTACTATCAGCAAAGACAATGTCTTGGTTAAGTTATTTTAATGGGAATAACTCAAACTGGTTGTTGGATTTATAAAGAAAGTGCCAACTAATTGAAGGTTTCACTTCCCGGTTGATATTTTGTGTTTGTGCAAACTAAGCAATTAGTACCAGCCTTTGTTTCTGCTCTTCCTGTCATTTAACTTGTTCACATTTTAATTTTTCATTTCCTTCCAGTGCATCTCATACTTAGCCAACAAATACTGAATTTCTATTTTCTGTTTCTTCAGGAAACTTTACAGCCAATTGTGCTTTCTCTCAGTTAAGAACATAGTTAAAGGGGCTGGTGAGAACAATGCAATTCATTCTTTGGTTCCATAAAGGTTTGTTAAGCACTAACTAATATGTCAGGCATCGTTCTAGGTGTTCGAGATATAAGGAGGATAAGGCAGCAAGTTTCCATTCTCAAGGATCTTACCTTCTATAGAAAGAGACAGAGGAAAAGCAATGAACAAACACGAAGCCAAATAATAATCAGAGTGATTTGTTTTGTGAATAAAACATTAAACAATGATGTGAGAGGGACTGGGGTAAGGATCTTCCTTAGCTTGGATGGCCAGAGAAGTCCCTGAGATTTGAGTCACATGAAAACCCAGGCAGAAAGATGTCTAGATAGAAGGAATAAGTGCAAAGACCCTGATGCAGGAATGCACTTGGTGTGTATAAAGACAAGGAGGAGAGCCTGTAACTGGAGGGGAATGAACTATCAGTTCAGTTCAGTCATTCAGTTTTGTCCGACTCTTTGTGACCCCATGGACTGCAACATGCCAGGCTTCCCTGTCCATCACCAACTCCCAGAGCTTACCCAAACTCATGTCCATAGAGTTGGTGATGCTATCCAACCATCTCAACCTCTGTCGTTTCCTTCTCCTCCTGACTTCAATCTTCCCCAGAATCAAGGTTTTTTCCAAAGAGGCAGTTCTTCGCATCAGGTATGCGAAGGTACAGGGCTTCTCTTATGGCTCAGCTGGTAAAGAATTTGCCTGCAATGTGGAAGACCTGGGTTTGATCTCTGGGTTGGGAAGATCCCCTGGAGAAGGGAAAGGCTACCCACTCCAATATTCTGGCATAGAGAAGTCCATGGACTGTATAGTCCATGGGGTTGCAAAGAGTTGGATAAGATTGAGCGACTTTCACATACATACATACATACATAGGAATGAACTATACTGAACTGTAACTGACCTCCAAGTAATTAAGGATTTGCCTATTTGTTAGTTTATTCATTTATACACTCTACCTTCTTCCCCCCAAAAAGGATTAAAAATTGCTCTTTGAATGTTGCTGTTTCTTAGAGTGCTCCAGGCACACTTTTTATTTGAGAAAAATAAAAGCAAGTCCTTTAGCAGGTAAAATCCAACAGATAGATCTAGGACAGGCATAAGGACTATGGATGCAGGATGTTCACTTCTTTTTAAAGGCTCACACACCTTGAAATGTCATTTAAGAAATTATTTTTAGAGAAGATTGTTGCATTTAATTTAATTTCAAATCAACAGACCCATTATATCCTCTAATTAATTATGGCACATGCTATTTACCAAACTCCTGTAAAAACAAATTTCTTTTGTACACATTACAAAGAAATGTTACATAAAATTAAGCACCAAGTAATGACTTTAATTTGTGGTTAGTTAATAATACACAGATGATCACGCGGCTGTAAAGGAAGCCACTTGGGACATTAACAGATATGCTGGTACAGGGGAATTAGACACAGGCAGACTGTGAGCTCTGGGAATAAAGAGGACCCAAGAGTTAGTGGACATTAGATGTTCTGGCTCCAGTAACAGGCAGAAACCTGCAAAAGGCCTTTGTCTAGAAAAGCCTGTCTGAATGAATTTTAGGTTTTTCCATTGGTTTCTATTTTTTTACTTCTTGCCAAGCAAACAGATTTTACAAAACTTAATGGAATTTTCATTTTACCTGAAATTTGCTGAATGGCCTTGACTCAAAAGCTTTTCCTTTCAGCTTTGCAAGAAGCTCTAATTGTCCCAAGTTCTATGAGCCATGTTTCTGGGCTAATTTTTTGCCACTTAATAATCCAAAGCTAAGATACTCAGACTACATTTTTGGAAGTCAAAACAAAATACAGTAAAGCTCTAATATTTGAAAGAAACCAATGCTTCATTTCTCTGTGGTCTGCAGGCTACATAAGTGATCATATAAACCGACATACAAAAATGAAAATTCCCTATCCCATGGTGTAGCAGATGGGCTGGAAAACCAGTGGGCCAGATTTGTGATTAAAATCTGTTTAATCTCTTAGGAGGGGAGGAATGGAAAATTGGTAGGAGACTGAAGCGGCTCATCTTTCTCTTACAGAACAGAACTTTTCTGATACTTTCTCAATTCCACTTCTTGCTCCTATCTAAAAGCCACGTAAAAGGGGATTTGTGCAGTGAAAGAGTCATGGTGCCAAGTCTCATGGCAACCCACTCCAGTACTCTTGTCTGGAAAATCTCATGGGCGGAGGAGCCTGGTGGGTTACAGTCCATGGGGATTGCAAAGAGTCAGACACGACTTCACTTTCACTTTCACTTTTCACTTTCATGCATTGGAGAAGGAAATGGCAACCCACTCCAGTGTTCTTGCCTGGAGAATCCCAGGGACAGGGGAGCCTGGTGGGCTGCCGTCTATAGGGTTGCACAGAGTCGGACATGACTGAAGCGACTTAGCAGCAGCAGCAGCCAAGTCTCAAAAGAGGAGTTCAGTGCTTTGAGAAGCAGAGACTCCTAAAGTTCATTTAAAGTTCCCACTAATTCAGTGTGACTCTCTTTTGTTATTTAGTCTATCCACGTGCCTCCTTTTCTTTGTACATGAAATGGATACCAAAGAGCTATTTACTTCATGGTGATGTTTAGCTTTCACTTTTAAACAGGTGACAAACATCCTCCTCATCCTGAGTGCAGATTACATCAGTACCAATATGGCTTCTCTTAGCCATCTATGGCTGCTTTCTATTTCCCAAGGATGCGGGATTAAGTCACTGTTATTATTCTTCCTGGAACAAGATGGGAAGGAGGAAGTCTACACCCAGAATAAATATTCACTATAGTCTTTACCAGGCTTTAGGGCAACAAGATAATGTACTCACACAAACTGGTACACACCCCATTACGGGACTAATGATGAGCTGAAAATAAAAAAGAAACTTAAAGAAGAGAAGCCTCAGAAAGGGATTAATAAACAACTCCAAGGCAGTATCATGCTGTGCTTATGTGTTTTTTTGCAAATATTGACTTGGAAGAATTAAACATGTGACTAAACTCTATGTCATTGTTCTTCTAAAAGAAAGCGTCTCTGTGACTCTTTGAGGGCAAAGGTAAAATGCAGAACAATAAAGGCCAGAAGGGCCCCTGCATAGTGCTGGAAACTTCCCCCACTGAAGGAGGGCAAGTGCCGTGCATGTGGTTACTGCACATGGTGTATCATATACCGAGAGAGATATCTCCCCCGACACATGTCCTTTGAACTGGAAGAAGGAGGGAGTTAGGAAGGGACCTCTGTTTCTTCTTCCTTTGCATTTACAAAGCCATCACAGGCTTCTCCAGAAGTAGTCTGGGACAAGGAGAAAAGTAGGAACACAGGGGAGTTGAAAATGGGCCTGGGATGGGGAGACAGAAAATAAACAGGAGGTTCTGGAGCCCAGGCAATTCAAATAGCATGCAATACTAAATCAGAGAAAGAAGGTATGACTTCTTTAGAGACAAGACTGCATTGGTTCTAGAAACCAGGGTCCCTCGCTGGGCAAGTCGTGACTGTTTCAAGCAAGATCATCCAGTCGCTGACCAAGATGTCAAGTGGCAGCGCTTTGATTGAACCATTCGCACCGTATAAGAGGTGCATGTGTTCTTTCACACAACCTTCTTAGAGTATACTGACTCAGGCCAAATCTTGACTTCCTCCTGATGGCATGTTTACTGCCCCTGTGCATTTAGATGTGGGTGTGTGGTACATTAGGTGATTATTCATCATATATTCACTCCTGCCCCCAAATCCTGGCCCTCCATACCTTCACACGGGGCTGTACCTTCCCGCTCCACTGATGCTGGGTTTGGCCACATGACCTGCTTTGCTCAATGGGATGGTAGCAGACATGACAGAAGCAAAGACTGGAAAGCTGCTAGTACAGTCGGGCTGGCCCTTCTTATGTTTCTGCCATGAGAAGAAAATGCCATGGCCAGCCTTGTGATTGAATGAGGATGACAACCAGCATGGACAGCAGATCTCGATCCAATCTGTAGACTGAGATCAAGGCCAGCTGAATCAAGCCTGGACCAGACAAACCCCATGTATGAGTGAGAAGAAACAGTTGTTCTTTAAGCTACCAACATTGGGGGTGGTTTGTTATGTAACATTTGCAGCTGTAGGTAACAGACATAAGCAAAACTGCTGACTGAGCAGGCAAAGGAGACAAGGAATATGCATTGTATAGTGTTTGTAGGACACAGAGAGTTAGTGGCATGGTGGTGTCCCTGAGTAATTAATGGTGGGGCTCTCATATGGAGCAGACCTTTGGTGCCTGGTAGCATGATGCTATAGCTGAAAATAGAGCAAGGGTCAGATTTTGGTAGCTTGTGGAACAGGAGAGGCTACTCTGGGCCTCCAAGTACATACATATACCAGCATGTACCAGTGACTGTTCTGGGTACAACTTTGTATGCGTTGGAATCCAGGAGGGCTCTTGTTTTTGGAGCAAGGAAACAGAGTGTGCTAGTGTTGTTCTTGGTGGTGGTTTCTTTGCTTCGTTTTGTTTTGTTTTGTGTTGCATAGCTTTGAGAGGGGCACGGAGGAGCCTGGTGGGCTGCCATCTATGGGGTCGCACAGAGTCAGACACGACTGAAGTGACTTAACAGCAGCAGCAGCAGCAGCAGAGACATGGAGAACTGAAGACATGGTTTAGACTCTGCCTGCAACTGATTCCCTGGGCTGGGTTGTTGGTTGATGGGAGAAGCTGAAGGAGCTAATTTCGTGAGAGACTTTGTTATTTGGACCCCAAAGTGGCCCCTCCTGGGCACACTGAATGAGGCATAGAACCTGGGTGAGGACCCTCATGCTCAGGAGCCCAGAGAGCTTTTTTGGCTCCTTGCAGACTGGTGAGTGAGAGAGGTATCACCTGGGTTACAAACGCTGTGTTCCATCATGGGCTTCCTCCATTGCTACCATGGTGAGTTTCCCTCCAGCTTTGTCATGAGCGCAGGAATAGAAGATACTGGAGTGTTAGGGGACTTGCATGAAAGGTGTGCGAGCTAGGCCATACTCTCTTTGGGGATGCCCAGGAATCTATTGGGAAGGTTTGGCAGAGGTTGGAGCAGGGAGGGCTGAGAGAAAGTCATTTGAGATAATGTTAATGGGACCTCATTTGAATGCACGTATTGATGGGCTGCAGAGACATTCTACTTTATGCAGGTGCTTCAGAGTTCTAGTTGGCCCAGTGCCCACTGTAAGCACCCATAAAGCTATCTTGATGATGCTGAGGGGAGGGGTCTTTTTTTCAATGGCTTCAACAAATGACCCAGCCCTGCTGGAAGAAGAACACAGCTAAGCTATTACTTCTATGGAAATTCCACTGTATCATTTTAGGATGATAATAGCACAAAGGGAAGTGGAGGAAAGAAATAAAAAATGAATGAGAAAGGGTGATGTCGTCGGTAGATCAGTACATTTAGAAGGTATCTTAACACACATTCAGTTGAGGATCTATCAAGTTCTAAAATAGGAAGTAGTTCCAGACCACACCCAAGAAAATAGCTTTTCTCTTGGGTGCAGACCCCCTGAGTCCCCTGTATTGCTTTCTGTGGCTAGACTCCAAATTCCTGATAAAACTGTCATATATTTAGAAGAGTATAGATGTGCTTAAGCAAGTGGATATTGAATCCCAGCTCTGTCACTCACTAGCTCTATCAGCTTGAGCAAGACAACTTAATTTCTTCCTTTCAATTATATTCATTCACTCACTCATTCATTCAGGCATCCATTCATCTAACACTTTCTGAAATCATATTGTGTGTCCAGGTACTCTGCTAGGCAGTAAAACCAAAGATAAACAACCTCTAGCCACATGCAGCATAACATTCTAGTGAGAGAGATGGCAAAAAATCCAATAAATGAACAAATAAATTAAAAAATGTGTAGAGCATTATAAATAAAAAACCAGGAGCTAAGATGGAGAAAAAGGTACTTGCATTAGATAAAGTAACTAGGGAGTACCTTTTTAGAGAGGTGCCATAATCTTGGGAATATGCTTAAGCATAAAGTTGGGATAACAATAAAGCCTGCATTGGATCAGAGTGTTGTGGTTGTTCAATCACCCAGTTGTGTCCAACTCTTTGCAAGCCCATAGACTTCAGCACGCCAGGCCTCCCTGTCCCTCACCATCTCCCAGAGTTTGCCCAAGTTCATTTTCATCGCATCAGTGATGCCGTCCAGCCTTCTTCTCCTGCTCTTAATCTTTCCCATCATCAGGGACTTTACCAATGAGTCGTCTATTCACATCAGATAACCAAAATACTGGGCTTCTACTTCAGCATCACTCCTTCCAGTGAATACTCAGGGTTGATCTCCCTTAAGATTGACTGATTTGATCTCCTTGCTGTGCAAGGGACTCTCAGGAGTCTTCTCCAGCACCACAGTTCAAATGCATCAGTTCTTTGGCATTCTGCCTTCTTTACAGTCCAGCTCTTACAACCGTACATGACCACTGGGAAGGCCATAGCCTTGACTATATGGACCTTTGTGCGCAGAGTAATGTCTTTGCTTTTCAATACCTTGTCTAGGTTTGTCATTGCTTTCCTGCCAAGACCATCTTACCTGTCTCCTGAGAAACCTGTATGCAGGTCAAGAAGCAACAGTTAGAACCCTGTATGGAACAACTGATTGGTTCAAGATCGAGAAAGGACTACAACAGGGATGTCTTGTGTCACCCTGTTTGTTTAACCTACATGCTGAGCCCATCATGAGAAATGTCGGCCTGGACGATTGGTTCAAGATTGAGAAAGGACTACAACAGGGATGTCTTGTGTCACCCTGTTTGTTTAACCTACATGCTGAGCCCATCATGAGAAATGTCGGCCTGGACGAATTACAAGCTGGAATCAAGATAGGTGGGAGAAAGATCAACAACCTCGGATATATGGATGACACCTCTCTAATGGCGGAAAGGAAAGAGGAACTAAAGAGCTTCTTGATGAGGGTGAAGGAGGAGCATGAAAGAGCCAGCTTAAGACTAAATATTAAAAAAACTAAGGTCATGGCATCCGGCCCCGTTACTGCATGGCAAATAGAAGGGGGAAAGGTGGAAGTGGTGACAGATTTCCTCTTCTAGGGCTCCAGAATCACTGCGGATGGTGGCTGCAGTCATGAAATCAGAAAGCAATTGCTTCTTGGCAGGAAAGCGATGACAAACCTAGATAGGGTGTTGAAAAGCAGAGACATTACTCTGCCAGCAAAGGATCATAGTGAGGGAGGCCTAATTAGACAATGCATGCATAACACATTTGATTTAGTGCTTGGCACATAGGAAATGCTCAACAAATATTGAATATTTCTTCTATTCTTAGCACATATACTTAGTACACCCCATGGACTGTAGCCTGTCAGGCTTCTCTGTCCATGGGATTTTCTAGGCAAGAATACTGGAGTGGGTTGCCATTTCCTCCTCCAGGGGATCCTTCTGATTCAGGAATCAAACCTGCATCTCCTTTGTTGCAGGCATATTCTTTACCGCTTGAGCCAAGGGGAAAGCCCACTTAGTACACAGTGCTTGGTACATAAACTTAGGAGATAGAATCGTACACAGTAGGCACTAGATAAATGTGTGCTGTTGATGGCTTATGAAAAGAATATGGTGGCACGGTGCCACCCCATCACTGTCCAGTGCTTCTGGCAGCGTCAGAGGGGCTAAAATTGCTCTCTTAGGCACATACATATGACAGTAAGGAATATATCAGCCTCTGGACCCCCAGAGTGGGTCCCTGCAGGATAATATTGTTCCAGGCAGAAATCAAGAGAAACTTGGTACTGATTTGTGCCGCAGTTGCTCACAGTATAAACAGAAGCCACCAGGGCTGTCCACTCAGCACTTCTTACCAGACACAGAAAAAAAGATGTGTTTTTTTTTTTTTTTTTTTAAGAAAGATGGAAAAAGGGCATTTTTAGTGCAGGCTGCAGCTCTTTACAACATAAACTGCTCAGCCAAGGGGAATTGAAATGGATGGAGCATATGCAAAGTCAGCTAATGAATGGAGTTTGGGTGAAAAAAATGATAAAAGAAATTGCTTGATTTTATTTTTCTATAAAAAAATAGAAAAGTGGTCAGTGATGCAGTTCTCATTGACATTGAGCATTCAGGGGAAGGAAGCAGTAGTACTTCTGTGATCACACAGTGGGTATAATAGGATTAAGTATAATAATTTATTTGTAAAATAAAATTTCAATTATATCCTGATTGTATGAATTTCCAGAACCATCATTTATTAGGCAGGAGACATAAACCTACCACATTTGCTGGTCCAGCAGCAGAACTGGAGAGAAATTACCTTCAGCTAAAGGATGGTATATTGGCCAGTATATTGGATGGTAGGTATAGTGGCATATTATTAATGGAAAATACACCCTGGAAAGGGGGGAGAGCGCGGATTGACTGGTGGACAGTTCCTTTCTGGTCTTGGCCTGTTACTTGCAGACCCGGGCTGCATTGGTACCTCTCTGGGCTTCCTGATTGCTGTGCTCAAAGAGGTTACAGGTATACTGTGATCTAGTGAACACCCAACCCCTATGCTCCGGGGTAACTGAGGTCCCCAGGTGGTTGTCAGTCCAGGACTAACCCAGGCAACGTGAGGGTTCTGACAGCATCCCCATAGCCCCTGGAGATGGCGGACTCCATGAGCTTCTCCGCAGGGCACTGAGCGCTCCCAAGAAGGTGCTCTTTACTGAATACCTTAGGTGTCCACTGCAGAGCATACTGCCGCCCACTGTGGACAGAGGGCTGAAGAGATGCTTGGGTTATGTTCCCGGAGAGTGATGTGCAGCCCAAGCCTGGCCTGAGAGTGGAGAATGGGCTCTATGATCCAGGGGCTTCAGCAGTTGTGGCATGTAAGCTCAGTAGTTGTGGCTTACAGGCTCTAGAGCACGGGCTCCATAGTTGTGGTGCATGGGCTTAGTTGCTCCATGGAACGTGGAATCTTCCTCGACCAGGGATCGAACCTGTGTCTCCTGCATTGGGAGGTGGATTCTTTACCACTGAGCCACCAAAGAAGCCCTGATCATGATTTTTAAACAACTTTTATACAAAATAGTTTGCTATAAACCAAAGAAACTTGTATGCATAGAACAGATAATGGAATTGGATACGACTTTGTGACCAAAATATTTATTAGCAAGGAAAATCTAGCCATTGCCTTGACTCCAAAGAACTCAAGGTGCTATGCTAACACCACAAGCCCTTTTGCACAAGTTAAAATTTCTGCAAGCATTTACCTGTTCAAGTTTGAAAACACAGATCAATTTGAAGGAAGCCCTGGTATCCTTTCCCTCTGCAATCAGAGGCTGCTGATGTGGACTGCGCCCACATTGATCACTTTTACATTCCCAAAAGGCCTGCGCATTGATTTCTAGCCATCCCTTTCACTTTTGAAAACAACTATCTCAGATGGAGAGTGAGGCTGAGGATCTCAAAGGTAATCACTACTTTTAAATCAGCTTGCTTTGAACCAGAATTCTACCTTACCTACCTTCTTGTCCCCAGCCTCTTGCCCCTCTACAAGCAGACAAAGAATGTTTTAAAAAAATAAATAAGTGAGCAAGATACAACCAAGAGCAGATAAAAGCTCTACTGCAGACCCTAACATCCATGTACTTTAGGAAGAGGTCTGGAAAAGTATATCACTGAATATCAGGGAACTTTGAAGTATTAAAGCATTCATTTCAAAGGAAAGGGTTCAGAATAACCACGAACGTGCTCTCTGATCACCCATACCATTGAATATGTAAGTGCATGTCTCCTGACTGTTCACAGGCACTCTTAGAATTAGAAATATGTACAGCCTGGAGAAGTCTGAGTAGCAGAAAAAGTTATAGGTATGTATCGTGGTGACTTATACTCCCTCTGAGACGTGTAGTCATTTTTCTAGGAAGATTGAACATCAAAAGCTATATGAAGAAATGATCTAACATTGTCAGCTCATTTATTCTAAGGATTAGTGTCAACATCACAGAGAACAGGTATTATAGAGTGGAAGCGCGAGTTCAGGGTTTGGTCTTTGGGTGAAGAAGATAAAGTAAAAGTCAGAAATTAGTAAGGTTTTAAAAACAATGGGGTCTCTTGGGTGTCAGCAGGAACTCAAGTTACATAAAAGGAGCATTTAGTAAAGATGAAAGACATCATAGAAAACCATCTGTAAAATTCAAGAGCCTATATTGTAAAGCCATGGGAAGGAAAGAACATTTATTTAAGCACCATATGTAGGGCACTGTGATAGGTGCTTTCAAATCTTTCAAGTTGAGTATAACTATAGCATCATTCCCTTTCTAACTCGTGATGAAACCAGGACTAATAAAAAGGTTGTGAAATTTGTTACAGCTAGAAGATGATCAAAACCTGCTAAGCTCAGACTTGGGGTTGGGTTTACACATACATCTGATGGATGTGCCTATTTTTCTGCTTAATTAAGGGGAAATTCTCCAGCCTCACATTATCTTCCCTTCTGGTTCCATGAAGTCCCACAATTGCAGCTATGTTCCTTCAAGTCTTTTGTTTTAAGTGTTTCTCAACTAAATTTAGTTACTCAAGGGTTAGCTGGTTAGATGGGGTTAGATGGTTTCCAGGTTCCCAGGCATTTATTTGAAAGGAAAACATTTCTTAATGACCTCTTCTAGGAAGCCAAGAATAAGTCCCCATAGGGTTGGGAGTATCTCATGGGTGGAGGTATGTCTAATGGCTCTGGGGCTGCTGAGGGGCCATACCACCACAATACATCTTTTCTGCACTCTTTTTAGTTGCATACTCTGATTCACTCTTCATATGACAGTTTTGTAATATTTACTACCGAGAGAACAGAAAGTTAGTTGAGTATTTCCTCTAACAAAATTGGTCACAATTTGATAGTTTCTTATTGGTAGGTTAGAAAACTTTTGAACTTCGAAACTTAATACTGTAAACACATTATCTGTGACTTTCCACTGCAGTTACATTCCAAAACCAGGAAATGCTTCAAGGAGAAAACTAGGCTCTGAAAGCAAGCCTTCTATTTCGTACTGCGCTGTGTGCTATGCTGTGCTTAGTCACTCAGTAGTGTCCAACTCTTTTCGACCCCATGACTGTAGCCTGCCAGGCTCCTCTGTCCATGGGGATTCTCCAGGCAAGAATACTGGAGTGGGTTGCCATGCCCTCCTCAAGGGGATCTTCCCAACCCAGGGATCAAGCCCAGGTATCTCGCGTTGCAGGCAGACTCTTTACCCTCTGAGCCACCAGGGAAGCCCATTTCCTACTGTGGCTGGGGCAAATTAGAGACGGATTCACAGCATAGCTGGAGAAGCTGAAAATTCAAGGTCTTTTCCAAGGCTCCAGCCCACAGGGCAGAATAGTCACCTGTGCCAGAGGACAAAGAGCAATGCTTCTGCCTGGGGACATCACTGCTTTTGCCTGCAGTGGTCCCGGGGCTGCAAGCTGCACTGGCAGGCTAAGCACAACCTCTCCATCTGCCTGGCCCCATAATGACAGCTTCTTCTGACAAGAAACTTGAGCAGCCTGACCCATCTCCGCCTTCAGTGGGAAAGTACTCGAACCAGCCACAGCTCATTACCACTTTGATGTGGGCTTCATGGCCCACCTGGTGTCTTGACCTTTTTCTTCAGGTCAGACTTGGAGAGAAAGAGAAGGTGAGGACCTAAGACTGGGGGTAGTGGAGGGGGTGAGGCTCCCAGCTCCATTAGAGGGCTACAGTCTCCAAATCTATGGCCTCAGGTAAGAAACACTTTTCAAGCAAGAAATTGATGAAGACTTTACAGATGTGGCATTGCCAATAAAAGACTCAAGCAAAAAGTCACTTTTTGAAACTATAGTAATAAATGCATTTTGATCAACCATGCTAGAGGAAAGACTGAATTACTTGTCCATCTCCTTTCTAGGAAATATTAAAAGATTGTCATCACAGAAAGAGACAATCAAAGAGTATGAAGGCAAAAAAAAAAAAATAAGGTAGAGGAACAAGCATTATAGATCTATATCAGACAATAAAAATATAGTGTTATTTTTCTGAAGTTTTTGGAAATCTGTGATATTTGTCAGTTTTAGAAAATTTCTGATTTGATGCCATTTCTTTACTCATTCAAATTAATTTTCTCATTCAAACGTGACTTTACATTCATATTTTAAAATTCTTTTAAGAAAAGGAACTTCTTACTGTGAAAATTCCACACTGTGAAAGAGTGCCCCATGAGTTAAGCTTCAGGTGCTACAAATGAGGATCTGTTCCTAAAACTTCTGCTGGGATACAAAAGGCTGTGCCCAGCATCTCTGTGTTCTCAGGGGATCTCTGCCAACAGGGATGTTAGGAATTGGTGCCTAGTTCAGTTTCATAGCAACAACAGTGGGCTGGAGTGGACTTCAACTCTATTTCTGGATTAACTTTGATCTAATTATGTGCCCCTGGGCAGGAGACTATAAAGTTCATGACTGTATTTTCCCATTAATAAACTGGGATTCTAAATAAGAACGCCTCCTCATCCTTCCTGCATGTAGTATTGCAACATACATGTTAAAACTTTTGTAGAAGATGACCCACCAAAAGGAAAAAGGTGGTGCAGCAGTAATAAAGAATCTGCCTGCCAATACAGGAGATGCAGGAGACATGGGTATGATTCCTGGGTCAGGAAGAACCTCTGGAGTAAAAAATGGCAACCCACTTCAGTTTTCATGCCTGGAGAATTTCATCGACAGAGGAGCCTGGCAGGCTACAGTCCATAGGTTTGCAAAGAGTCAGACACGACTGAGTGACTGAGCACACACGCACGCTCACTCCTTGCACGTTCCTCTGGCTGGCAGGAAACTGAGGTTACTGGTAGCATCTTGGTCAAGCTTTACCACCTAAACATGCTGTCCCCACATCGCCCTTGAGACCAACTGAAAATCGTCACATGTCTCTTTCTAAACTTCCCCAGAGTGGCAGTGTTGGTTGTGGTGGTAGGTTTCCTTTTTTCTTTTTATATATATGGAAGAAGTGGAAACACTCATTTCCCTCCTGTTTTCCATTTCTCTGTCTTTTTATGTTACTCAGCCCTTCCTTTCCGTATCCTCATTAGCCTCCCACCCCATCATTAGCCCAATACCACTTCCCTCGTGGTCCAGAGGGTAAAGAATCTGCCTGCCAATGCAGGAGACACAGGAGAAGGGCTACAGTCCATGGGGTTGAAAAGAGTTGGACATGACTGAGCACATGGCACACAGCCCTTCCTTTCCGTATCCTCATTAGCCTCCCACCCCATCATTAGCCCAGTGCCACTGCCCTCTACTTCCTGTTGGATTCCTGACCTGGCTATTTCCCTCTTCCAGTTCTTCCAAAGGCTTGTGAAGCATCCCAGAATTTAGGCTGATATTCCACGCCCCCAGAAGGGCCACGAGACAGTGGATGAGTAACAGAGGGTTGGCTTTGTTCAGATTTGGGGAGGGTGGTCTAGTGACGGAGCTGTCAGTGCTTTGTGGTCCTCACTGGTTACCCAGTGGTGTCCCTCAGGGTCCTCTGGTGCCTGAAGCAGAAACCCCTGACCTGTATTCCCTTTCCCGTTACTCCCTCACCCCACCCAAAGCTACTTTTGGCTTCTGAAATGTGCAGGAAATGAGCAAATGAAAACAGAGGGAAATAATCCCTAAAGTCAACAACTAGGCATCTACACTTAAATACCTAAGAAAGGAGAATGACACCCTCAAAGGTTTCATCAACCCATGAGCTGGGCAATGAGCTGGTCTCATTTGGAAATCTTCTGTGTCTCTATAGATTTGTTTCTCAAGGTAAATCACCACTTTGCCTAGCCACATTTGTTAACAATGCATGTAACTCTTAACGGCATCTCAAAAGCATACTTACTCTCAATTTCGCTTCTCATTCGTTTTTATGATGCTAGAGAAATTCAGATTATATAGGCTTTCTTTGTGCTGAGATGGTAATTTTATATCACTGTAGATTAATAGCATTTTTAGTGATATTTGGTATCACTCATTTGTCTCCCAGGGTCGTAAAGATATATATTTTTTCTAATTTGGCTTTGCCAACAAATAAAAAATAAGAGTCTTTTTCTGTTGAATGAGCGAAAAAGTCATTCTGATCATGAAGAATTATTCCCTTTTAACATGCCCACAATCCACCATCTAATTGTTTTCGTTATGGCAGCAATACAGTTTCCACAGGAATGCGCGCATGCGTGCCTGCGTGCACGCGTACAGCTTGGCCTGCGGAGGATTTTCTTCTGGTTGCTCCTTGATCTTCACTTTGAGTTCCGATTAGTGAGCCTCCAGTTTTTCTGTTTAGAACCTATTCATCCAGGCACCTCTACTCAGGAAGACCAAGACCTCCCACTGCTCGATTTCCTCTCCCTCGTTTTGCAGATGCGTGGCTTTTGTAAGCCTATTGAGATGTCTGGAACCCTGTTCAGAGAACTGGTCCTGCAGTGCTCCCTTGGAGCAAGTACCCATTCCAAGGACGGTTATTATGGAACAGAAAGACAGTCAGACTCGGCTTAGCTATCAGCTTTTAAGACCTTCCTCCATCTGCTGAAATGTGCACTGCAAAGTTTCACATAAAATGCTGATTAGTACCTCTGCAGATTCGTAGAACGAGCCACTCTCTCTCTCGGTTTGCATCCCACTCTCCTAACTACCTACTCACCTGTTCTATTGGAAAATTTTAATCATCTCTCTGACATTAGCTTGGCAATTTCAGCGGCCACTTCCCATTCCTTCAAAGTCTTCCTGCTCCATTTCATTCCTATTTCTTTTCTGCTTGTGTTAATTATTTTTGCAGCCAGCATACGTATTTGTCAATAATGCATTACATTTTCCATGTGTCAGTTCCTCAGCTCATCAGAGAACCCTGCTTTTACATTCTGAATCCATTTTCCCCTTTCCCAACTCAGCTCATTTTGCTCTGTGTCTGTCTCTACTCCTCAGTCCAAATCCATCGGAAGTTGCAAGAAACTTGACATTCGCACAACGGTCCCCCTTCTTAATGCAGTCTAGTTCTCCACAGAGCCTTAGGTTTGGGCCTGCAATGGGCTGCACGTTGTCTGAAAGCCCCATGACTTCTTCCTTACCTGAGATGCCCTCACCTTCTGAAATGCTGGCTGCTGGAATGTACAGAAAACAGTTTTCCCGCCTCACGTCAAGGACTGAGACATAAATTCCCAAGTAAGCTCGGTGTGGTTTGGTGGCCAAGTTGTGTCTTACTCTTGAAAACCGCTCCTGACCCCACTAGCTCCATCCCCAGTGTGATGACTTTGGTAGTGAAAGAAGCCTTCCCTTAACGGTCATGCAGAGGCAGACCTAGCAGAGTCCTAGGTGTGCACCAAGGCTCTGTAAATGCTCACACAGTCGAATGTGTTGCTTTAAAAAGCTTGAGACCCACAGGCTGCATTTTAGGGGTGGTGCAAAGGGTAGGCATTTAGCTCCTTTTAAAAAAATGAATACTGTTCTCCCATCTGTCCCAGTATAACCTATTTTGGGGAATTTTCTAATGGTTGACATTTCCTTTCATGGTTAATACCAAAGACACCTACAAGTTGTCATAATCCCAAGACTCTTCTTTTATCATGGCTTCTGAGGATTCACTAACTAGTTCCCTCTCACAGGCCAAGGAAACGCCATTTTAAAAGAACTCTCTCTGTTTCTCAGAATGAACGCCCTTCTGGTGAAGGGCACACGAAGGGAAGTTTGTTTTCTTGTTTTGCTTTTGTTTCAGATTCCCTTGGGGGTTACACATATCCTGTTCTAATTCCCCGATTCCTTGGGGAAGCACTCAGCCTGTGACGGACGGGAAGAGGAGGGGTGCAGGCCCCAAGCCCCATAGACAGGGAGGAGATGGGCTGAGGCTCCTCTGCGTCTGGGCTGCCCACTTCGTCTTCTCTTCTGCCCAAGTCCATCACTCACGTGCACCGGAATCCCCCGAGTGCCACACACTGACCCTTGGTAAGATTCCATTTTTTACTTCCCTGCACTGTGACCTTCCTTGGCCAGCTCCTCATCCTTTTATCTGCCTTCGACTGCCTGGGGGTCGGTCCTTCATGCCCAAGCTGCCAGAGAATGCTGGCAATAGAAAATGCTGGAAAATTGGAGTGCTAGGAAGGGAAAACAACAAGCTCCTGCAGGCTTTGTGATTTTAGGTCATCAGAAACGTCTTTCACCGTTAGCCCTTTTTCTAATAATCACAACAAATGATCATCTTCCGCTAATTGTCCCACAAGGAATATTGCTGTTCAAGTTTTCTTCCATGTACTCTCTGGCAGTCATGCTAATCAGTGGCGAGGATACAGCCCAAGGCCGACTGAGGGAGAAGGGGACAGGGATGAGGAAGTCCCATCATTCTGACCCCCGACTGCTCACACAGAAAGAGAGACCTTTCCAGTCAGCATCTGCTTTTCTTTATTCCTACATCTTCTTGGAAATACCTGTCTTGAACTTGAAGACTCCCTCGAGACATTATTTTCCAGATGAAGGACTTCTGCTGGAATCTTTAATTCACAATAACAAGAAGATGAAACATTGCCGTGCCACCTCTGGGCTCAGTGCCCTTGTGTTGGAAGTTGGCTCAAGACAGGCACTGTGTAGCTCACTTCTTTTGCTCCATGTTCAGCTCCAGTAAATAGCTAATTCAGGCTAACCATTGTCTCCTCTGGTCACTCCCTGCTCTGCCCAGGTAACCTGTGAAGACAATGAAAATGGAGTTGGTGTTGCTAAGAGAGCTCTCTGACATGGAGCTGGGCAACCACTGAGCAAGTGGGACCTCAACCTGTATGAAGTCTGACTTTTGACCATTTCTTGTCCTACTCAAGATATCTATTGGACTCTTCCCCTAAAATAATGTGACACCCTAACTATTTATCAAACCCTTACCCTAAAACAACTTGTGATTCCTTAAAGAACAAATATTTCCAGTCTTGTGTCAGAGTCTATCACTATTCTCATCTGGCAACTTTAACAAACTTTGTTAAAGACTTCTTCTCTTTCCCAGGATACTCTTTCAGTTTTCCCTGAAACTGAATCTGAATCAGTGTCTCCTGAATTGCAATTCTTAAGACCCCAAATAAAGTTCTTTGTTTTTTTCAGCCTCGATACTGATTATTGTTTGACAAAATGAAAATGAATTGTTAGTTCTTTTTCGTTTACTAACTCCATGAGTCAGGGCAAGCTAAAGAAAAGTATGAGAGGAAATGTGAACAAATTTTCCATCTTTATGTACAGGCAATATCTACAACTAATCATGCTTTAAGAAAATATTTCCTTGGAACAGTCACAGAGAAGGGCTTTGTTAAGAAAAGTTGAGAGCAGGGGAATTCTACATTACACTCTGCTGAATTAAAAAAATGAAAGCTTCTATAAAATTCAGATAACTTTAGCCAGTGATAATCTCACCCAGTTTCCACATGTGTAAAATAGGGATTATGAAATTAGCTGTCTCGTGGGCTTCTTGGGACTACTTCATATAATTTTTAGAATAGTATCTAGTACATAGTAAGTATTCTATAAATGTTAACAATTATCATTATTATCAGCTAATAAAATTCCCAGTTGCTCTTATACTAGATGATCCATTAGGGAGAGGTTGCAAACTAGCGGTCTATGAATAGGATGCCATCTACACGAAGAGAGTTTTAGAAATCTGTTTTCATTGCTGCGTTTTAAAATTGAGAGATTTCTCATACACACAAAAGGTATTTCCAATTTTGCTTTAAAACAGGGGAACCTGTGACATCAGGCCTGTATCCTGCAAGGCAACCCTGGGCAAGAGCCGAAGGGCCCTTTCCAGGGACATGTATCACCAGTTTGCAAAATCCCGCTGTGCCCTCCTGTGGTCTGCTGAACCGTTTGCATTTTCCCTCTCCTGTCTTACGAGCCACCAAGCACTTTCCAGGAGGCTCTTCTGTTTTGTTTTGCACAGACTGTAAGATGGGAGGGTAAGCAACACTATCCACATTTTATAGTTGGGGAAACTAATGAAAGGCTAGGTTAAGTGAATTGAGAACTTCCGCATGGTGAGTCAATTGGGAGGCCACCCTCTTCTCCAACAGCATGCTGCTTCCCAGACCACGTGGACAAACTCTGTCCTCACATTTCCTCAGAATGTTCTTTGCTGTGATTTGTAAGCAGCAGGGTGACTTGATGTGCCCGTTTCAAATGATAAGTTAAAGAGTGACCTAAGGTGTCTGAGTAATGTCCTCTCCACTCTGCTAATAAACAGGGCAGTCTCTAATTATTTGCATGGAGTTTGGCTCCCAAGATAATTCAGTGTCCGTGTGGCTCCGTTTCACCTCTGCTTATTTCCATTACCTTGCATATTAGCTGTGTCAACTTGATGGGCCTGCTGTTCCCCAGGGTGGCTATTATAAATACTCTCACTACAGTGAAATGCTTCCAGTCTTCTGGAACCCCATTTGAACTAAGCAAGTTCTCTATAACAATCATTAATGATGTATTGCTTGCATATAAATGTTGGGTATTAATCTTTTGCTTACTTTTTCTATGCCATCAGACTTTTTAGAGTTTCTTCATAATGTACTCTTAACTGATGACCAGAAGCAGCTTCTCCATTTGTGACTGAATGACTTTTTTAGCTGCCAATTCACAGTGGCAGGTGAAAGCTTGATCTTGGAGCCCTGGCTGATAGACTCGCTTCCCTTGGCAGACACCGTGACCTAGTGCTCATCAAGGTTGCATATTATTAGTGCCCGGGCACAAAATCTCACCTGAGCCTTTTTGTAAGTCTGTCAAACAGTCTACTGGTTTATGAGTTTTATGAATTGAGTCCACGCCAAGAAGTTCCTGCAAGGTGACTGGAATGAGTTTAATGATCAACCCTGGAAGGAGGGACATTGTGGGTGCTGGACACATTCCATTCCTTTTTAACAGGAAGGGTTGGACCCACACTATAGTGGGTTTGAGGGTTCATCTGGTCTGGATTCTTTGATAAATGCCCTTCTACCAAGGTCCAGGTTCCAAGTACTGGATTAAATCTAAGAGAATCTCTCATGACTTGAGGCAGACTCTTCTTCCTATATTGAATCAGATGGGAAGAAATTCCTGCTGGTTGGTTTAGTTTGACCTTACTCCGTGAAAGTGAAAGTCACTCAGTCATGTCCGACTCTTTAAAAGCCCATGGACTATATAGTTCACGGAATTCTCCAGGCCAGAATACTGAAGAGGGTAGCCTTTCCTTTCTCCAGGGAATCTTCCCACCCCAGGAATTGAACCCAGGTTTCCTGCATTGCATTTGGATTCTTTACCAGCTGAGCCACAAGGGAAGCCCAAGAATACTAGAGAGGGTAGCCTATCCCTTCTCCAGTGGATCTTCCCAACCCAGGAATTGAACTGGGGTCTCCTGCATTGTAGGTGGATTCTTTGCCAACTGAACTATCAGGGGCTCCCCTTGTGGCTCAGCTGGTAAAGAATCTGCCTGCAACGCAGGAGACCTGGGTTTGATCCTTGGGTTGGGAAGAACCCCTGGAGAAGGGAAAGACTACCCACTCCAGTATTCTGGCCTCGAGAATTCCATGGACTGTATAGTCCATGGGGTCACAAAGAGTCGGACACAACTGAGTGACTTTCACTTACACCATGGGGTTGTACAGAAATAGATTAGCATCTGTGCAGGCAACAACAAGGTGTCCGTGTCTTCATGACACAAGGTCATGGAGCTTGAGCTCAGGAATCAGACCTGGATTTGAACCTCTGCTCTGCCAGGTTCAATCCCTAGGTTGGGAAGATCCCCTGGAGAAGGAAAAGGCAACCCACTCCAGTATTCTTGCCTGGAAAATCCCATGGACGGAGGAGCCTGGTAGGCTACAGTCCACGGGGTGGCCAAGAGTCAGACACAACTGAGCCACTTCACTTTCACTTTCTTTCTGCCAACATACTACCTATGAAATTTTAAGCTTTGTTTTTTGGCTTGTGTGTGCCATAGACTCTGTATTTTTTCCCAGTTATATTGGGATATAATTGACATGTAACAATGTACACATTTAATGCGTATTTAGGGTTTCTTAAATTCCACTTAAGCCTTGGTTTTTCTCTTTGTTTAATAAGAATACTGACTACCCACTTCACAGGGGCTTTGTGAGAAATAAATGAAAATACATATACAAAACACAGCCCAGAGTCTAGTACAAAGCAAGTGCTGGGTATAAAGCTGTAATAATTATCTGCTCACTATTCTGTGAGTCCACACTGATTTTAGCTGTGGAGTCCCCTCCTGACCTTACTCATCCCAAAAGAGAAAGGCTGTTTACTGGGCTGTCACCATGTACCCATCCTTGCCCTACCTGTCTTTGTCATCAGAAGTTAAATGTGATAGATTCTTCTGGGTTTAATTACAAGCAGGATGAGGAAATGGCCCTGTGCCAAAACCATAAATTCACCACAAGTCTCTTATGGTAAGGAATGCCCATCAAAACCTATTAGAGGCAGACATGCTTATGACATGTAGACTCATGTTTGAGGAAGGGGTGGAAGATCCCATGGGAGAAAGTAGGCATAGATCTGAGGCCATTAAGATGGGCATAACACGGTCTGGGGTCATGTGGAGGGGTTTTTTTAGGCCCATGGTTTCTCTTAACACCAATAACTGTAGTCATGGGTGGGCTAGTGTGAGTGCCACTGTCCTTCTTCAAATATTCATCATTTCTCACTTGAAGGATATGAAAAGCTCTGACTCTGCTCCCTGCCATCATCCTCTTCCTGCTCTAACTCCATCCTCTACACTGCGGCCGGAGTGATCTTTCTAGAACACAGTTCCACTCATGCCCCTTCTCTGCTCAGTGGTCTTTGCTGGTGTCCATTGCTTACCCATGTAAGTCTAGTGGCCAGAAGCAAAGGATAACACCTTAGACCTAAGCACACCATTGCCAATCACTTGAGCCCTGAATCCAGGTGGAGTTGGTGGTTGCACTAGAATATAGTACTAGCAAGAGCCTGGAAAACTTGAGGAAGGCTTTTCATCACTCCCTGTAAGCCTTCACCCAGTCATCTGGATTAGAGGCAGTTTAAAGAGTTAGAGAAAGCCACATGAGTTTCTCCCCTTGCCTGGGGATCAGATGTCTTCACAACCAAGGAAATGTTTATAGCTTCATAGACCTGAAAAGCTGTTCAGTTCCTAACATTGATTCTAGAGTCTCCCTGAAGATCCACTCTAGAGGACTTAGAATTCAGCTTTGAAAATTGATTCTTTTTTCCCTTTGGAACCACGTCTTCATCTCTGCTGCCCCAGTGCCTCTAATGTGCCAGTCTTCTACTTTTCTTTAAATGTTTGCTAGTATATATGGTTGGAATTCTATGTAATTCCTAGGGGAGCCTCCATTACATATGGCTTTTTAGTGTTCTCTGAATAGTCAATTATATCACATATAAATGGAAGTTGAGTTTGCTCATCTTCAGAAAGGCTGGGTTTTTCTTTAATAGGTAAAGTAACAAACCAGGAAGACTTGACTCGAAGGCAAGATGGGTCCCTCTGGCAGAGGCAGAAGGTCCAACTCCCCCGTCGACCCTCCAGTTTTCAATCTCCTAGTTCTCACGATAGCAAACTAGAGAACTCTGCCTGCTACCTGGGATCTGGGAGACTGCCTGGAGGGCAGAGGTGGCGCTGGCAGCAGCCGGCCCCAGGCCCTCTGACTTTGCTTCAGGCTTTGCTCCAGAGTTGTATGAGATGCTCCCAAGTCAATCCCCTAAAACAAGGGAAAGACATTATATCCCGCCCTTTCTCAACACTGATCTCACAAGAAGTATAGACTGAGAAAGCATTTTCTAAAAGAAATGATCCTTGTGGACCCATATTTACCACTCTGACACAAATCAGGAAACCTTTGGGTCCCTGGTTTTAAGTAAGCCAAAGTGCTTGCCTTCTGGCATACAGAATACCTGGGGAGCCTGAACGTCCTCTGGGGAAGTCAACTTTAGTACCAACAACTGGTACAATTTTAGTGCCAACTTCTTATGGAAAAGCCTTATTTATAAAATAAGTATTTTGTTTCAAACACTGAATGAAAGGGAGTACTTTAATTCCATATCATGGCAAGCATTTCATAAAGATACAGAGAATAACGATTTTTCTCCATATCCAAGGAGAAGACTTGTAAAATAGCAAAAATGTTTTGCAACTACTTGCTGGGAATGGGAGAACTCAATGATTCAATAGGCAGGATTTCCATTTGCACAATGATTCGTTTGTAGATCCCATCAATTAAGAGTCTAGCAAAATGGTTCCTAAGACTATCGACCTATGTCCCAAGTCAGTTTTTCTCCTTAATACAGTACAGTTTTGCTCCTGTCATCCCTGTTTGTTGCTAGAGATATGACCTAAGAAATGCTTGTCATAAAAACTTGTACTCAGCAACGTATTTCTTATTAAGTTAGCCATATGAAAAACAAAAAAGAAGTTAGCGATTTCCTATAGCCCCAAGCTGCTTTGTTCATCCAATAGAAGTATAGCAGCACTTTCCTCCAAAATGTAGACTAGGACCCTTGAGTATTTCACAAGTGAACAATGGCTGAGTCATTTAATTGAAGAACACAGCTAGCTAAGCACTCATTTATTTGTGCAAAAACAAAAAAAAATTTAGAGGGCTTTTATCATGCTTGCACAAGATCCCGATATCTGAAGACTGTAAATCCATAAATATCCTCTGACATGATGGGCCATTACAGCTCTTAAAGACTCATTGCTGTCTGTTGGATCAAACTAGTGCTTCACATTGAAGCCTGGGAAGAAGATTTATATGTTCATCATTCCAAATCATATCTCTATTTAAAACTCACTACCTTGGGAATGAACTTTAAACTCTTTTTGCCTGCCGGTATGAAGCATTACGTTCCCCAGCCAAGAGAGTTCTAGAAACTTTTCAGTTCTCTTGGCTTACATCTGTACACACCTGTAACCAAAACCTTTTCCCCCTTTCTCCTCCCTGGAGGATGGAACTCAGCTTGGTAGATAAGTTGCAGGGTCTCAGACCTAGCACTTAACTCCAACTTGACCTGAGTCACATAAATCACTTAATCTTTTAGAGAGATGAGTGTTGGAATGAAAGGCCAAGTGTCTTACAAAAGGTCATTTATCAAATTCTTGCTCATAACCAGAAGGAGAAGCGAGATAGCGCTGCCTCATTAAATGAAGCAGAAGAGAGCGTCAAGAAGTCCACCGTAGTGAACAGTGTTATGGGGGAAAGGTTAAAGAGAATGAGGGCTCAGAAAAGAATCTTGTGTTCCAACCTCTTCCTCACTCCCCACATCCCACAGGTCATTCCGTCTTGTTGATTCCACCCCCACAGCATTTCAAACATGACCCCTCAACTCCACTCCCTCTGCCACAATTTCCTTTCAAGCTGCTGTCGTCTCCTCCCAAGCCTACTGGTCTCTCTTTTGCCCACATTGCCGAGAGCAATCCCTTTGTATTATGTAGAACTAGTCCTGTGGCAAACGGAGCCTTGGGTAACTGAATGGTGCTTCTTCTACTCTCCTGAACTCTCCACTTCCTGTCACTTCCTGAAATCATCTTGGCTCATTCCTGTCTCTCTCACATCCTTGAATACCCTCTCACAATCCTGCTCTCCTTTTTAAAATCCTAAAATCTGAAAATGCATAGTTCCTGCCTCATATGCCATATCTCAAAACACGGTCTTTACAGAACTCCTATTTACTAATCTGTGTACCGCTGCCTTTTATATAGATTGTAAGCTTTCTGAAGGTAGGGATCATGCCACTCAATGTCTAGTGTAGGGCCTTAGATGTAACCGATGCTTGGTAAAGATGCATTGAAGAAATGAGTATATGGATAGAAGTAAGTGAATTTGGTAACTGATCTTTCAAACAGGAGAGTTAATGGAGTCAAAGAGACAGAACTAGAATTCAAGACTGTAAGCTGAAAAAGGGTAGTGAGAAAACAGAAGTCTGTAAAAAATTATATTACAAAAATATTATGTACATGTATGGAGTTTTTATTCATGGAGATTGTTCTCATAAACTTCTAGCCTCTCTCTTCCTATTTCTCTTCTGTCTATAGCCTAGAGAAATCCCATTTGTCATTCCCCTGTTCAGCACTGAACAGGCAGCTATATATATAGTAAGGCCTTTGTTGGTGGTTGCCAGAGGAGAGGAGGATGGGGGATAGGCAAAATAGGGAAAGGGGATTAATTGGTACAGACTTCCAGTTATAAAATAAGTCACAGAGATATAATGTACAGCATAGGGAATATAGTCGGTAATACTGTAGTAACTTTGTTTGGTGGCAGACAGTAACTAGACTTATCATGGTGATCATTTCATAATGTATAAAAATACTGAATCACTATACGGTACCACTGAAATTAATACAATATTTTAAGTCAATTATATATCAACAGCAAACGAACAAACAGCTAAACAACAAAGTCTTGGTCCTTAGGCCTTACACATCTCAGATTTGTTTAATTGATGGGATCGACATGCAAATATTTCTACAATCTAGTTTCAGTTTTGCTTCATCCAACATTACTGCTGATGCATTTTGACACATCAGCTATTTTTTTCAATCCTTATCATCTTCAGTACAGTTTGGAATTATCTCTGTGCTGTGTGTGCTTAGTTGCTCAGTTGTGTCTGACTCTTTGTGACCCCCATGGACTGTGGCCCGCCAGGCTCTCTAGGTTAATTCAATTCCCAATATTTCATTACATTTCTTATTTTTCCTGCAAATTAAAATGCATTTTACTCTGTTACCTTAAGAATAAATGAAAGCCAGCATCTAATACCATTTACATTCATTCTCCTATTCTCAATGTCACCAATTTCCTGCAAGCACAAAATCTTTCCATTGCATCACCTTCATCTACATATTGAGACTCTGTAGGTCCTATCGTCTCTAAGGAGCTTCAAATGGCATTGGCAATAACGCTGTGATGATAAGTTGTCCTCACTTTTCTTCTTAATAGCCAACAATTACCCTCAGAGGCCATCTCTCCTTTCTCCAGCTTTTATACCCACATGTACCATGATAGCTATGCTCCCACCTTCACCACACCCAACAACTGCTGGGCAAGTCACCGTACAATTATCAAGGTCCACCAACTGGCTTCTAGCATAGTTTCAGATTTACTCTTCCATGTTCATCGTTTTTCTCTATTTTAAAGAAGTCCCATTCCTTGGCTAATGGCTCCATGGTGCTAAGGAGCCCTACAATGTCAAGGGGAGAGTGAGTCTGATAGAATTCTATTTGTCATCACCTGTGTGTCCTCCGCCCCACTGTGCCGTCCTCCATGTCTTTTTATCTCTTATACGCCTTCTGACGCTTTTCTACAGCACCCCAAAGAAAGCGTCATTTTCCTCTCGTTCTCTCTACATCTCTAATTCATTTCTTCTTGCCTGGAGCATTATTGTTTATGCTGCTGCTAAGTCGCTTCAGTCGTGTCCGACTCTGTGCGACCCCATAGACGGCAGCCCACCAGGCTCCCCCGTCCCTGGGATTCTCCAGGCAAGAACACTGGAGTGGGTCGCCATTTCCTTCTCCAATGCATGAAGTGAAAAGTGAAAGTGAAGTCGCTCAGTCGGGTCCGACTCTTAGCGACCCCATGGCCTGCAGCCCACCAGGCTCCTCCCATGGGATTTTCCAGGCAAGAGTACTGGAGTGGGGTGCCATTGCTGTCTCCAATTACCTTCTCCAATTATTGTTTATAAAAAGAGCTAAAAATTGTTGTGCTCCTACTGTGAGCCAGGCAGTAGACTTTGCACTTTATTTGGATTATCTCATTTATTCTTCATTGTAGTTTTATGAGGAAGGTACCACTATTTTCATGTCCACTTTATAGAGTGAAGAACTGAGGCTTTTAGGTGAAGAAATGTGCCTGAGGTTACAGAGCTAGAAACCTAGCAGGCGTGAGACCTTCGCACTCCAGTGTATCCATTGTGCTGGAAGGCCTTGCTCTGAGAAGCTGGGGGTGACTTGCTAACTGCTGGAGCAGCAGCGCGGACAGAGATGCTCACTTCTCGCCTCCAGTCCGCCAAGTCCCAGACAGCCTTCCGGGCAGAGCGCCTAGTGATGGCTGCCATGGAAACGACCTTTCTCTGCACCTGCTCAGATGACTTCCACCTGGGAGGGGGCGCTCCCTGCAACCTTGGCTAATTCTGGTCTGATCCCTTCTTCAGCTACCCTGCCTCAGGACAAGAGGGCATTAGGCAGCAAGCAGCCACCTGTGGTCCAACGTGACCTTGGAAAAACACCACAGAAACTGACTTACAGATTTCCTAACAAGAACTCACACTTCTACACACTTTCCCTTCCTAGCCTCCTAGGAACATATAGCTATCCACATCACCTTCCCCTGATGCAATCCTAGCCTGCAACTTGCCTGCTGATCAAGAACTGATGAAAAATCTGAATAAGTAAAAATTGAATCCAGACACAAAAGAGATTCCCTGCAAATTCTTTCCTGTCATCTTTTTTCTGCCCTTGGCTTAAATAAGCTATTTTCTTAAATGCATTACTTTTATTTCCCAAATGAAATCTTCAAAATCAATTTAAGTATTTGAAAGTGAATAAAACATCACACATTATTGCCATCATGTTGATCAGTTCTGCATCTGATGCAGTGAGACAAATATCAGATTGGTTTTAGCTCCTGCTCAGCTGTTGAACTTCAAAATTTAGGGTGTTTCCTGCTTGCCTCAGTTGCCTCAACTGCCACCACAAACACTGCCACTTATCTGAAATGTTCTGAAGAACAAAGTTTACTAGATTCTGAATTTTTTCAGGATATTGTTCCAGGTATTATAATCCTGATTTTAAAACAACTTCCGTGATGATGTCCTCAAAAATTGTTGAAATTTATGCAGAGCTTTAGAAGCTAAAGTTTCTCTAAATATCCTATATTTTTCCCACCAACCTCATCGTATCACTGGCACAGTCTTCTTTAATAGAAGTCAGCACCTTAAATCAGTGTTAACACCTCTGCTTTTGTGTTTTCAAGCCATTTTTCTCTCACCACTTTTCATTCGTAGTACAACCACCTAGGCACCCAGTGCCACCATGAACTTCCCCTTCGTCGTAGAGAGTGGGAATGGGACAGATGGGTGATGAAGGAGGTGGAGGGGGACCACGGAAGAGCCCGTCTGGGCATTTGGTGGCGGCACGATAAAACTGGCTGGCTTAGAGGAGCGGGCAGCGAGTATGACAGGAAGCAGCAGGTCTGTGGCAAGTGATGGTGGCGGGAAGACAGGGAGCTGCCCAGGAATACTTGCATGGTTTGCCTGTCTCCGGGATCCAGGGTCGGTTTCTCCTTTCCACCAGCTGAGCATCCTGAGTCTCTCCTGGGTCTTTCTTCCCCTAGTAAACAGTTCCCTGCCTCTTTCTCCCTCCTGCTGCGGCTGCAAGTCTCTCTTGCTCTTTTGCCTTCTCCCAGACCTGATGCGGGGCTTTCCTGGTGGCTCAGCAGTGAAGAATCCGCCTGTCAAGGCAGGAGACATAAGAGATGTGGGTTCAATCAATGGGATGGGAAGATCCCCTGGAGAAATGGCAACCTACTCCAGTATTCTTGCCTGGGAAATCCTATGGATGGAGTAGCCTGGTGGGCTACAGTTCATAGGGTCGCAAAAGCATCAGATACAACTTAGCAACTAAACAACAACAACAACAGATCTGGCCTTTGGCTGTGCCGGTGGTGTCCTTCTGTCCTTGCTGCTGGCTCCAGGGCCCCACATATGACTGCTGCCAAAAGCTCCTGGCTTTGAGCACTGTGAGTGCACTTCTCTTTGTTAAGGAGGGAACAGGAGGTTTGTGAGTCTCTAGCGGGCTGGAGCTTTACTACACATGTGAACGACGTGGTTAGTGCCTTGGGTCACTTGACTGCCTTTTAGCATTGAGCGTCTATGCAGCAGAGGGCTTACCTTGTAATGAAGCCCTGAAAAGCTGAGTTGGACACATTGGTTTGTGGAGCTGTGGGACGGAGTCGAGAGTGAGCCCTGCACAAGTAGCTCCCTTGTGGATCCTGCGAGCCTTACACGTCTGGCCTCAGCTCCAGGCGTGGGCCTCATCTCTGGATTAGAAGTTACTGGACAGGAATGAATGAACAAACGAGGGAAGGAATGAGTGAGTGAGTGGCTGAAGGGTTGAATAATGCTATCTGGAAACAAAGAAGGACTGGAATGTGGAAGTCAAGGGGTAGTTCAGGCAGTGAAAGGCTCTAGTTCTGGGCTCCCTTACCTCACACCCGGCACTCAGGGAATCCACACAGCCAGTGGCAGCTCTCAAGCAAGGACACTGCACAGAGGTAGAGAAACATTTAAACAGGCTGCCCTGCTCCACAGCTTAAGATAAATATTCATACTTAATACTGGTTCTAGGGTATGAATTTTTAGACTATAATTCTTTAAAATTTATTATCGTTTTAAACTTAATTGGGTGAAAATATTTATTGGTGGGGGAGGGGATGCAATTACCCAATTATCAGAGCTAGAATGAATCCTAGGAGGGACACTAAAACTATCTTTAAGTACTGAGATGATTTTATTACAGCAATTCTTAAAACAATAATGAATGTTGTGTGTTCCTTGGTCTTCTTTTTACAATAGAAAAGGAACACACAATTTTCAAACAGAAAACAGATTTGCATTTGTGGACAAGAAAGAAGAAAGGGCTTTGTGCCAATGAATTCTCCTCGCAAACCCCCACCACCTAAAATTGGTTTTTCTTTGAGGCTTAGGAAAAAGGAGGTAGGGTGAGGAGGGAAACTCTAGTGCAGTTACAGACAATGAAATGGAGATGTGGGAACTAGCATTAAAAATATGTTGGCATTTTCCCAAACAGGGAGTGCTGACAAGTATAATCCTATTACTAAAATCACATCAGCAATGTGATAAATGAAAGAAAAAACACAATCTCCTGCAACCAGAGTGGCTATTTGTCCACAAAATCTCATTGCCTTGTATCAATCTATCCCCCTCCAAATAGTACATAGTCGAAAACAATGTTAAGGAAGCTTTTAAAACACATCATTGAGATTACAGCACCTTTTAAAATAAACAGCACTGAATACCAACACAGGTAAAATGTCATTGTGAGATGCGGATCCGATATTCAACGGTGTGCTTTATGGCTTTCCAGTGTGTGATAAAATCTGTTCACCAGATGTACTATTTGTCTCCTGTGTAGCATACTTGAGCATCCTGTAGGCCTGAGGCCCATTTATTTCATGTAATTGCCTTTCCTGTGCACACCTTAGGGCACCCTAATTCTCCATTTTATTTCAGGCACTGTACAGGGTACCATCTGGTAGTTTAAAACTCATCCCGTTTTATTGCCCTACCACCGTAGCTATATTCAGCCATACTGCAGGCTTTAGGTGGGGAAGGACTTCTTACTACCAGCTATTTATTTTTGTCTGAAATAAAGTCGCCTTGAACTATCTACATGCAGGATTCACACGTTGATCATCACTGGTCCATACGAGCTTGACAAAGGCTCCCCGGCAACCTGCAGACTGGAAGCAGTTTCCAATTGCTTCATGCACAGCTGTTAACTTACGGAATTGGGATTCTAAATTCTTCTCCTACTTCTGCACGTAATGATATCTTTTTACTATCTCATTTGTATTATTTCAGTTCAGATGAGCACAAAAATAAATGTATTCCATCACATCTGGAAAAGTACCGCAGAGAAATCGCTTAATATACAAAAGCTGCACACCTCATTACGAGGTTCGTCACTCATTTCCAACCCAGCCTTACCTCTGCCCCCATCAACGTGGCTTTTGTCTCAGTGTTGTTTTCATTAAATTGTTAAATCATTTTCAAGGGAATTTGAAAGATCTTGAAAAGACGAGTTTGGAAATAATATACTTGGCGGAAGGAAAATAAATCTCAGAACCTCGCAGCCTTTCGGCGGCAGCAGGTCCCGGATGAGCGCGCCTTCCCCTAACTTGCGCACAAATTAGATAGGAAGTAACTGCGCTCTCCTGAGAATTCATATCCCGCCCCACGGCAGCTCCCACGCGGATGCACCCACACAGCTGGGCAAGCCACCTTAACAAAGGGTCTCTGACATGCGGATGACACACCCCCAGCTGCTCGGTTCCAAATGAGTCATTGTTCACCTGCTGGTTCCTGCCTCACCAAATCCCTCTGGCCGCCTGTGTTCTGTATCCCGCTTCTCCTTTACCTCCCCTCCTCCCGCCAATCCAACAGCTAAGGTCTGTGGCTTCTGGAATGGCCATGAAATGACTGCAGCAAGAGGGGGCCTGGAGGGGCGGTGGGGCGAGGTGAGTGATGACTTGGCTCACCAGCCACTGCTGCCTCCTGACATGTGTTATCTCGGCGTTGCCCGGGGAGATTACCAGTCTTTGGCCAGAGACACAGAAAGCCTTCCAGGGCACAATCTGCTAGCTGGCACCAGTGACCTGTGTAAATTAACAAACCGGTCGGGAGATGCTGCTGTTCCTACAGGCACCTCGGCCCTTCCTCCTGGTGTTGGGTGACTTCAGCTCGACCACAGTTGGGGATGGAAGAATATTCCAGGGGGAAAAGGGCTTGCTAGGGACCCCTTTGCTGCAGATTCTTTACATGTTTTGCATTCGTGGCAATGACAAATGTAGCTAAATGCACCTGGCTGTAGTTGTCTGCTGTGATCTAAAGCCTGTTTGAGTGAAAAGAATAACTCCCTCTGTTATTTATTGTTGAAAGCAGAGTTTACTTTGCTGCCTTTAACCTCAGCAGAAATCAGCAATGCCAGTGTGAGAGCGAACTGATGAGTTCTAGGCATCAGAGCGAAGAATCGCTGGCTGAAGTCTTGTAAATCAGCAGAAGAAGACCAGTGACCAAATAGATTCATATTTATTTTCATGGAGTTTCCCCCTTCTTTGACTCTCAGGCAATCTCATTCTATAAAAATGTTAATACTGGTGTGAATATGAAGGGTAATTTTTTTCCCCCACAGCTCTGTCAAACATATCTTCCCAATAATTAAATGTGCATCCTTGGGCTCTAAGAGCAGTCTTGTTGAACAAAGCAACCGCAAACCCAACTAACCTTTGAAGAATGAGGATGTCAAAGTATAAGCAGATGTTTTAATTTACACAATGCTGAGATTTTTTGGATGCCAAATGTTCTTAAAATAGTTATTGTATCTCAGCAGAGGAAGAAAGATACACTCAGAAATAACTTACAAACTTCTGGGTTACATCACCATTTTCTCATTCAGCAGGAGTGATATTGGAAGTGTTACTAAGAAAGCTATATATTAATCAGCATCTAATGAGAAAGTAAGATAATTCTATGATTAGAATATATAAGAGGAGTAAAACAAGAGAGGGTAGCAAAATTTTAAAATGTACGCACACATACACACAGTCTCTGTAAAGTCCATAGCTTTACATTAAACACAGGGTTAAATAAACACTCATGGTATCCCTCATGTATGCATTAAATCACTCTAAAATGATTTAGGAGATGTATGCTATTTTCTAAAAAAGAAGATACATACTCTAGCCATGAAATTATAGCATCATGTTGCCTATTTAGTTGAACTTGCATTGCTTTGGGGAAATATTAGACACGTTTTTCACAAGTGGATGTGTGCAGGAAAGATTTATACTACATATACATAAGGAAAAATGTCCTGACCTTCAGAAGAGTTGTGAGAAGTCCAAATAGTTTACCCAAGAAAGCTGTGGAATTTACCTCCTGTAGACTTTTAGAAGCAGACAGGAGACCCATATGTTTGGGTTTGTTTCAGAGTAGTTTGAAATGGATAGAATGGGCTCATGAAGAGTTTCCCGGTCTTTCTCACTGTCACATGCCCCTACAGTCCAGCTGCCATCCACCAAGCCAGGCCTCCATACAGTCCTCCTCAGGATCCATCTTCTCTCAAGTCCTAGTCATCGCTTACCAGACCCTCCTGATCTGAAAGGTTGAGCTAAGGAACTCTCATATGTTGCTAGTGGGTTGGGGAAAGGGGGCACTGTAAAATGGTTAAATCTCTATGATGGATAATTTTTCAAAATCCACTCAAATTTAAGTGTACATCTCTCTGTCCCTACAGTTATATTTCCAGGACCTTATCTTACAGATCTAGTCACACATTTCAAAAGGTGATGAATTGTTGATGCTGCTGCTGCTACTAAGTTGCTTCAGTTATGTCCGACTCTGTGCGACCCCATAGACGGCAGCCCACTAGGCTCCTCTGTCCCTGGGATTCTCCAGGCAAGAACACTGGAGTGGGTTGCCATTTCCTTCTCCAATGCATGAAAGTGAAAAGTCAAAGTGAAGTCGCTCAGTTGTGTCCGACTCTTAGTGACCCCATGGACTGCAGCCTACCAGGCTCCTCCGTCCATGGGATTTTCCAGGCAAGAGTACTGGAGTGGGGTGCCATTGCCTTATCTCCAGAATTGGTGATATGAATTGGTAATTTATTGGAGCAGTGTTTATACTAGCAAATTACAGGGAACAACTTAAATATCCATCAAAAGAAGACTGATTAAATAAGTTAAGGCACATATGTGTTAAAAGAAAGAGGCAGCTCTACGTGTCCCTGTAAAAAGAATCTCAAAGATACTAATAGATGAAAAAATGAAAATAGTATCATTGAATAATTGTTGATATTTATTCAACAATAAATATCATTGTTGAATAATTGATGTTGAATATCAATATCCTGTTGGTTTTAAGAAATAGAAAAGAGACTTTCCACAGTATAAAAAATAACTTTTGAACTATTATACCTTTTGGACTTGCATTGTATACCTATTAAACAAACCAAAATAAATGACTAAGGAAATAAGAAAAAAAAAATTTTTTTTTCCAAGCCCAAATTCTGCCAATAAAGTAAGAGATCTATTCTGTCTCATTTCTGCTCTCCCTCATCCTTGCCAGGAAAACCCTAGTATAAGGTGGGATCCAGTGAAGGCAGGCCTGTTTGACTCCGATTTTCTCTTCTCCTTCCAGCGGCATGAAATTTCAGAAGAAAGAGAAGAGGAAGAAGGTGGCAGAGCCCTGTGAGAGGGCACTGGAGAACACATCCTTGTTTTGCAGTTTGGTCACTGTGTAAACGTGAATTGAGTACAGCTTCATGGGGTCGCACAGGAGTCTGCACTTCTGCTGGGAGCATGGGAAAAGGCAAGAGGGGCCAATGACCAAGAGATGACCACTTCCGTAGGGGAAACACTCTCTGGGCACAAGGTGAGTGTTCAGCCCAACCACTGGGGCTCCTTTTATTAAGAGCTATGTCAATAAAGCCTAGCAGAAATGTAATTCGGTAACATTAATCCTGGAAAGTCTCAGCTAGAGCTCTCTGACAATTATTTGAAAACACAATAGTGGAATCACTTGAAGGAAAAATCAAGCATTTGTACTTAACACTGTAGTTGGGTTCAGCGCTTGGAATATGGGAGTTAACAGGTATGGGTCTATCTGTGAGAGATGAGAGACCCTGGAAAGGGTTCAACCTTTCTAGTCTGTTTCATCAGGAATGATGTATATATCTACCTCATTGAAACAATAAGAGGGCTCTTTGTTATAATCTAATCAAGAGTTCACCACAGAGACTTCCCTGGGGGTCCGGTGGTCAAGATTTCACCTTCTAATGCAGGGGATGCAGGTTTGATCCCTGGTTGGGGAGCTAAGATCTCACATGGCTCACAGCTAAAAAAACCCCAAACATAAAACAGAAACAATACTGTAACAATTTCAATAAAAACTTTTAAAATGGTCCACATTAAAAATATATATATCTTAAAAAAAAAAAAAGAGTTCATCACAGCAGTGAGCACAGAGACAGGATCAAGAAATCATGGCCAGTGGATTCTCTGCCAAAATTACTTGCCAGCTCAGTCACTGGGATTCTTTTCTAGATGGCTTCTTCATGGGCTCAGCAGAGACCCTTGAGTGGGGTCATGAGAGAAACCCTCTTCCCACTGCTGATGCGAGGCTGGTGAATTAGTGATACTGCTCAACCGAATCTAAAGTCAAGACTGCTGCTGCTGCTGCTAAATCACTTCAGTTGTGTCCAATTCTGTGCGACCCCATAGACGGCAGCCCACCAGGCTCCCCCGTCCCTGGGATTCTCCAGGCAAGAACACTGGAGTGGGTTGCCATTTCCTTCTCCAATGCATGAAAGTGAAAAGTGAAAGTAAAGTCACTCAGTCGTGTCCGACTCTTAGCGACCCCATGGACTACAGCCTGCCAGGCTCTTCCGTCCATGGGATTTTCCAGGCAAGAGTACTGGAGTGGGGTGCCAAAAAAGGCCAAGATCACTGTGAAGGCAACTGTTTAACACAGTAGGGATTATATTCCTCCGCCTAAAAATATCCTACTTAGAAGAAAGGAGGGCTCCGTTCCAGGCTTCTACTCTTGAGGTTTTTATTTAAAGAATACCCTATCTTAACTCACAGCAGAGAGGCTGAAGATTAAAAATTAGCCACTGTATAGTAGCTGAGCAGTAACAATTTTTCATAAAGGTTTTTACTACACATTTGGGATTATAATTTCAATATTATGCAAATGCATTTTATGGATCCGTAATACAGAATGTGTACTGGCGTTAATGTACGTTAGTGAGCGAGCACAGAAATGCTCCAAATGAGCCATTTTGGTGTCTGCTTTCAACGTGTATTATGAATAATAAGTAAAATGTTCTGGTTTAGAACAAATAATATAAAATCTGAATTCCTCTTGATTTTCATCAGTGATACACCCCTACGCAACTCCCAAGGAAATCTTCCATTGGACACAATTAAAAACTGGCTCTTAACCAATATATCTCGTTTATGGCTTTTCTTCTTGGATGGGCTGTGAAAGTAAGATAAATGCATTTAATAGGGAAAAGGGTGGCTTCCCCCTGTTGATCAAATCAGGTGTTAACCAGATGAGTGAGTTAGGAAGGGCGTGAGCCCTGACTTGTCAAGATAGTGGCTCAGCTACTCCTGTCTCTAGAAGCTCTGAGTATTACCAAGTGGAGAAACATCTAAACAGGGCTACAAAGCTTGTGGCATATATTTTCAATGAATAAACTATACAGAAGTCATGCCTTTAACACAAAATGTTTTAGACGAGATAACTGTTGTTCTAAAGATATTTAAATAACATGTAAACAGTGTTCCTTAATAGTTTGTTGCAAGCCTTGTGATCCAGCGCGGGGACCCAAGTTGAATTTTGTCAGATGTGTGCTTTCTTTAACTCTGCCATTGTGTCTTTGTGGGCAGTTACAGGTTAGAAAAGATGTTCAAAAACTAAATTGGAGGCTGTTCCTGAATGCATAGGCCTGAGCCAAACTGCTCTCCAGGCTTTCTGAGATAAAGCTTAAAAAATGGTTCTTTCCTTTTTAATTTCTTTAATTTTTCCACATTCTAATTTTGCATGATGGCAAAGAAAGCAAGACTAAGCAACGTCGCATGTACTGAAGGTGGTAGCTGATTATAAATAATGCCAAATTTCTGTTTGCATTGATTCATTTAGGGCCGTGGGGTCTATTGATCTTTCTCCTTCCATATGTTTAACACCTGCCTCATTCTTTGGCAGTCTGCAGGAAGGCAAGTTTGCACTGTCTAATAATTACGGCCAGGGCATTCAGTCAAGTAAGAATAATGTAAAAATCTTCTCTCTCAAATGGGCATCCTTAACTTATGTCTTTTAAAATACCACAGACTCCATGACTTATCTTCAAAATGATAATAAAAACATCCATGTGTTGACTTCTTATCGTGGTGTTTTATATATGCATGCATGCGTGCTAAGTCACTTCAGTCATGTCCAACTCTTTGTGACCCATGGACTTGTCTCAATTAAGTCACAAAGTAATCTCCCAAAGTAGATTTTACAATCCCTAACCTGGAATTTTAAAAGATCAGTACAAAGTCACGCAGCTGTGTAGGCCTTTCTAATTTTGCAACTCAATTTCTTGATCACTATATGGCCTTGGGTCCACTATTAATGTGGCTTGGCTTCATTTACCGCGTAAGTTACAGCAGTGGCATTTGGTCCTTCTATCTGACACAGACCGTACAAATAATCTTAAAGTCTGATTCAATTTCAACCAGTCATTACATCACTGTTGTGTACATTGCTGCAGTTGCTAACTGCTTTCCATTTCTCCCTGACGTTTCTCTATTCTAGATAAAAGTCTGTGGAAGGAAAGATGGATCCAGTAAGAAGGTGTAAGCAAGAATTCAATACATGTGTGCTGAACAAATAATCCAGGTTTTTCAGTTCTCCAATCAAATTCAGCAGAAAGTCATTGACTACCTGCAGATTGTAAGGTATGGTTTCTGTTTTTAAGTCCTTAAAATTTCAAAAAGAACCAAATGAAAGCCTATTAGTAGCCAGGCAGCCCTTCCAATTATTAATTTACAATCAGTTTTGAAAGGACCTGAGTATATTGTGACCTAATTTAAAAATGAACTATTGGTTATATGCCAGTAAGCAGATAAGGCTCCAACTTGGACAGGTGAAATATGAGATGCTAAATGAAGGCTGAAGTACAGTGGAGCAGGCCTGAGGAAACAAGTAGCATATCTACTTGAAATGCTATTCCCAGCACCACTTGTTGAGTCTTTCCTATGCACTGGTCCTTCCCACCATGTCTTAATTGGCATGGTCCCTTGTAAGGTAAATATTATTGTCTTCATTTTGCAGATGAGGAAATTGAGGCTTTGGTAAACTGTCTAGCATCCCATTGTTAATAAGTGGTTGAACAAGGATTTAATTTCCGATTTGTTTGATTTCAGGCTTCCCTGGTGGCTCAGATGATAAAGAATCTGCCTGCAATGCAAGAGACCCAGGTTAGATCCCTGAAAGATCCCCTGGGGAAGGAAATTGCAACCCACTCCCATGTTCTTGTCTGGAGAATTTCACGGACAGAGGAGCCTGGAGGGCTATAGTCCATGGCGTTGCTAAGAGTCAGACATGACTGAGCGACTAACACTTTCACTTACTTGATTTCAGAGAACATGAGAGACGAACAAAAAGAGGATAATGATTTTTAAAGAACAAATCTCAATTTTCTGAAATCCTATAGCAAAATTTGCCTTTATTGTGGTTGTAGCAAATTCTGTTTTGTTATTTCTGGCCTTCTTATAGCATCCCTACTTAATTAAAAGCTCTATTTGGGAGTAGGAAACACGTGCAAACCATTTTTTCCATTCTTCACAGGCCTTGTTCAGTGCCTGGGGCAAAGTAGATTTTTAAGGGAGGTATTTCTTTTATTCCTCATATGTTTACTGTTTACTCTGTGGCCAAGTCCAGGAAAGAAGACAAGTCGCACCCTCCAGAAGCCTCCAGCCCAGTGAAGAAGGAGGTTAAAGAAGCAAGGCTGTCACCTGGGTGTGGATGCGCTCTGAGAGGGGAGGCAGAGACATCCATCCACCCGGAGGGCTCAGCAAAGGCTTCCCAGAGATATCATCTGAACCCACTCCTGGAGCATCGGTAGGAAGCAGGTAAAGAGAGCGGGGAGAGCATCGCAAGCAGAGGGAAGCAGCAGGAATGAGTGAAGGCCCTCCAAAGAGAAAGAGGCACATGTATGGCCTGTCCCAAGGAGCCCAAGTTATCTCGATCTTGCCGTTCTCATGCGGGGTTGGGGGACTGCTCTGGGCGGGTAGGGCAGGTGCAGAAGGGGACCAGCATGAGAGGTGGTGGAGAGGCTCAGAAGGATCAAGTGTCCCATGCTAAAATGCTTGTGCCATATCCTGACCATTCAGACAAGCATACATTTAGCAAGATGATCAGCTAGACAGTGGAGAACAGAAAGAGAGGGAATAAGACTGGTGGCAGGAAAGAAAACCAAGGAAGGGATCAGTGACGCTGGAGTCGGGGAGCGGGGACGGATCTTTCCTACTAGAGAAGAGAAGGCCCTTTTGTATGTAATTTGGAAGAACACACAAATATTTTATCGTTATTCTTAGAGCTGCCACCTCCTCCAATCTGTTTTCTCTCTTCATTAATTTGTGGGGACCACCTGGACTAAAAGGCTGAAGGAATCTTCACTTTGAACTTGTGTTTAGGCGTCCCAGTGTAATTCCCAGAGATTTAAATAGAGCTGCATTGAGGCAGTTTTTATCTTAATAATCTCTCGGTGGGCAGAGGTAACAGAATCACAGGAATCGATATCAACAACCTAACTAGAATACCTCAGAAAGAAAGAAATATTATTTTTGCTGATGCACATATTTTATTTTGAAAAATCATGAGGATCTCTATTAGGAAATCATTCTTCCTTAGCATTGTATTGCATTCTTAACAACACACGAGGTAAATATGCTAAAATTAGTGTCTTTTTCATGAAAAATCACATAACTATAAAGCTCTTTGTTTTCATCCAACTGCTGAAAACATTTGTGTAGGCAATTTCAGTAAACATTTGGAGAATTGGAAGTGTTCTCTCCTACACATATGGTTCTTTATGAAGAGGTAATTTTATCTATGTTCTACTCAATTGAATATTTATAAGTCTGTTTGGCCTCAAAAGTACCTGATCTCCCCCCACCAAAATACAATCCCCCTGTAAAACTAAAGTGAGATTTATTCAGTTACCCTTTAAGAACTTTGTGAGTTATTTTCGTTTTCTCGCTATGAATTTATTCCCAGTGCAATCCTAAATTTGTCTAATTTGCTGTGTTATTGCAATTAGTCAATTCTCCCTGTTACCCAAATAATAGCCTTCTAAGTTTGAGGTTGTAAATCACTCATCCATTAAAAATGCCATTTCCTTGTACTGCAAATTCGATTCATTTAGAAAAGAAAAAACCATGGCATGGAATGGAATTATGCAATGTCATGGACACATTAACATTTGGATCAAAATTTTACATTGTGTCAGCCGGTAAACAGTATAAATGGTACAGATTTGCAATAAATAATTGTCTATTAATACTCTGGCATGCTGTAGCAAATTACAGTCGCACTTCAGTAAACACAGCTGTAGATAGGCACCAGGGCCAAGGGAAGCAAGTGCCACGATTGGTTTGACTGGAAACAGACCGTCGTACAGGGATGCAGGCAGCTCTTTTCCAGCAAGGGGAAGCTTGGCTGTGGATTAAATGCCCGGTTTTGTAAACGCAGGCGGAAGACCCACTGGGCCCTTACTGCAGCTGGAACATGGGACTCTATAGAACCTATAGGAAGTGTAGATAGTGAATTCAACGAGGGTTTCCTTTATGTTTCCTGAAGGTGAAAGGGATGGCAGCACATTTTATTAACTAGAAAACACTTCCTGATGCACAGGACTGACTTTGAGGGGAAATCAGCTTATGGTTGGAGCAGCGACTATTTTGGGTGTCAGTTATGGAGCCGCTAAGGGACCACCCTGAAGCCAGGCTCTCCCCAGAGTCTGTCTTACGTGTGGCTAGATTTAGGTCCTCCTTCCATCACTCCCCTCTAGAATCTTCCTCACTAGACAATGAAGAAACTAAAATTAATACCATTTTCAGTGTTTGGCTTAAGGCTCTTAAAAGTGAAAGTGTTTGTTGCTCAGTGTATCTGACTCTTTGTGGCCTCATGGACTCTAGCCTGCCAGACTCCTCTGTCCATGGGATTTTTCCAGCAAGAATACTGGAGTGGGTAGCCATTTCCTTCTGCAAGGGATCTTCCCAACCCAGGGACGGAACCTGGGTCGCCTGCATTGCAGGCAGATTCTTTACCATCTGAGGCACAGGGAAGTCTTAAGCCTCTTAAGTACTGTCAAAATACAAAGTGTTAGGAATGACTGCTAAATGGATATATGCACATTTGTTAACATCTTGGTCTGCAGCAGATGATCAAATAGCCAAAATTAGTGTGCTGAGTAGGATGAGCTGGAACTCAGGACAGGTAACCTTTCCTACGGGAGAGGGGAGAATGAAATGTTGCTCAAAAGACATCATGCAGGTACAGGGCACGAGAAGAAGCAGGGGGCACACAGAAAGGATAAGGAATGAATCACAAAAGTGACTAATATGTGTACAGTTCATTTGTGAGAGCAAGTACTGCCGCTATTATATCATCCCCATTTCCCAGATGGGAAAATGGAGGCCCAGAGATGTTAAGGAACCTGCTCATCGCGAGTACCCAGCCAGTGTGATGATTATACTAAAGAATCAGGTGCCTCCAAAAGCTCATTTATCTTAGTTCATAATTTAACCCAAGACTCTGTAGGAATAATAGAATTTACTGATATTAACACCACATGTTCAATTAATTGAAATTGTGACCCTTAGGAAATATCTATAATATTCTAGATTCAAATCAAAAATTAAATTCCTTTTAAAATTTCTATTACTATCCTATTTAATATCACTCAGCTTATAAAGAAAAAAAAAAGTTCTCTACTTGCCTCCAAATTTAGTATGTATTTTTTTATACCCATACATTTAAAATAAATAGAAAAATTAAAGCAGCCTTATATGTCATATTTTAACAGAAATATCAATGTCTTAAAAAGTTGACCATATAGAGAAATATGATTTTTCTTGATTGAATTGAATGCTATTTCCATCAAAATTATTAAAAAAAATTATTGAGCACTTACTAAGTATAGGGCATTGTCCCAGATTTTAGAGGACTGCCTAATTTTGTTTTTCATGTCTACTAAAAGCTGAGCTTAATTTGGAGCTATTGCTTAAGAATGGGGAGCAGCTGTGACTGATTTATTTAAATACTTTAGAACATTTTAAAATTGTTTTTCTAATTCACCAGAGAATCATTAAATCCTTGTGGTTGTATACTCTCTTGAGCAGTATTAGTTTCTCTCTCATGTTTAGACAATTGCTGTGGTCTCATAGCTGTGTCTTTGCCAACAATAGCTACTTTTTTCTGCACACCACTAGACTAATCCTCATAAAAGTCATTTTTATGACATCATTCTCCTACTCAAAACTTTCAGTGGTTCCTCACTTTCTCTCAGCCAGACTCTCGAGCTGGCATTCAAGGACTCTGCCATCTGGGTACTGCCTACTCTTCAGTGCATATTTCCCACTGCGTCCTTTTGCAAACCCTCTGTGGCTGGCACACCCTCTGACCCCAAGAATGCTGCACCCTCTAGCCAGCATTTCATTTCATCAGCCCCAAGTGACTCTACCATTCTCTCCAGACCCCTTCCCACACACTCCCCACATCTTTGAAATTCTTTTTTTAATTATCTAAGTTCCTTTCCTCTCTAAAATCCACAATTTAACATTTGCCATAGAATGATGAAAAGTTTTAGAGCTGGCAGGGACATGAATGGGGCCATTTATTACTATTATTTTTTTTACAAGCCTCCTCTCAATCCTGATTTAGTGGAATTGCACTGGATTAAGGATGAGAAGACCTGACTCTACCATCTTCTCCACAGCTGACCTTGGGCCAGCCACATGAGCTCTAGGAGATTCAGTTTCCACATCTGTAAAATGGAGATATCTTACCTATCTGCTCCACAAGTTTGCTTTGAATGTCAACTGTGATCATGCATAAGAGAGTGATTCATAAATTATAAAGAAGTGCTGTTAACCATTTCAGATGTCCTGGTACACAGCACAGCCCTCCTGTCTGCCCCACCCTATCAATGTAGTTGGGTGGAGCCAATGAGGACTTAGCAAATACTCTAAAAAGATGTTCCACAGTTCAAGGATGTGTCTCTCAATACTTAAGAGAATTTCACATATTGTTCATTTTATCCCCTTCAGATGGCTTTTGGGGTTGTGGAAAATTCTGCCTCCTCTTTCTGCCATACTGGAACTGGCAAGATTTCTCAAATCAGCAGGCTGCAGCTGGTGCTTAGAGGTATGACCTTAATCTTTAACTGTCTTTCTCCCATAGAAAATGGTAAACAAATCTTTGTTGGAAAAATGAATGAATATTCACTTATCTTTCAGTAAGAATATGATAACTTTTGGCTATTTATATTTACACTTTCAAGCACATCTACTCATGTTATTTCAACCACATTCCTCAAATACAACTATCCTCAGTGTGAAGTGTTCCAAACATATAAACACTATCATACGTATGGAAGCCATTGACTGGTTACTTTTCACATTTCCTTGCTGGATATATGCTATAGAAGGCTTAAAAAGATGATCTGTCTGGTCAAAAGGCTGTTGGTCCTCAAAATGTTCTCATCTTTTAGCGCTGAAACAACAGTACTGATTTGCTTCATTTGTGCATTGCACACCAAGGACATGAGCTAATTGCATATCCACTATGAAATAATGTCTATTATCACATGCGTAACCACACACTAACTCCATTGGAAGCACTGGTAATTACACAGTATGTTACGTTAATGCACCTGTGTTATCATCTGATTGCCATATCATTCATTCAAGTGACCTCTGTAAATCTGTTTCCACCATCACTTCTTCATTCTGGGCCTCTTTATGGCACTTTATAGATTGTTAAGAAAACAATCAGTTAATCAATTAAGCTATATGGTTAAAACTATTTCTGGAAAGGAAGAGCTGAAGTGTGATCTATTGCATTTTTTTGATCTGTTTTTCATGACTTCTTCTTTACTTGATATACACAAACAACTGTAGATACAGCTATGTTCCATTTCTTTTTGTGTGAGATTAGAACTGTTTTCATTTTGGATAGAGACACAACAAGTTTTTGATTAAAAATTCCTTTTAAACTGGTCTGGGTCACAAACAGAATCACAGCCTAAACATGTTCAAGTTCACTCTGAAAAGTGTCAATCAAATTTTCACACCAACATGCTTAAGAGAGCAAGTTCACATTTGCAGCTGAAACCTGAGTTTTCTCCCAGTCAGTTTGCATCTATCTGGTTACACTGACCTGGAATTTTCTACTATCAGCCTAATCAGACCATCCCCTCTTCTTACAAATTCCGCTTTCAACTGCAAGGCAACTCCAGCCCAAGAGATGAAAAACCATCAGCATTTTCATAGTTAATGACAGGGCTACAAAACAGAAAGTAACAGCAGGAATCTGAAGCCAGTGCTTTTATTGGACTAACTAACGATATAAATAAAATGGTCCCTGACTGAGCTTCAGAGAATCACTGTCTCTTTATCAGGCTGTAGAAAACAGATCCAGGAGGGCAATAAATACGGCACATAACAGAGTGGAATTAAATGATTAGGCCTGAATTAACACCCTGTTTCTGAGCCTCACTTAGTGTTCCATGGCCCCAATGAAACACTGCAATTCACAAACGCTCAAGGCCCATTTAATTTTTATTTCAAGCTAGTTCAGAAGAAGGGATTACCTATAACTCCCCCCCATTCCATTGTATAACTCTTGAGGTAACAACACTGATCCTGTCTAGATAACTGTGGGGAAAATAGAATGGGCCATAAGAATCACAGTGTCTATATAGAACCTTGCCTCTAAGAAACCACATTCGTTAAAAGGGACTAATTCCCTGTCCCTGTGAAAGTGACAAGGCGACCTCTGATGGGAAATTAATGAATTAATTAAATCAAACCTGATTGTTTTCCATGGTATTAACAACATAACAATGTTAGTCCACGTTTTGTTTTGTTTTGTTTTGTTTTTGCTTTTTGAAGTGTGACTTTAGTATGACAAAGAACTTAAGTCCTAACTACACAGTGGAATTTAGTATCACCTTGGAGTATAATACATGGTAGCCCCATTCCCCATTATGCCATGCAATATAAGGTGAGTTCAACATAAACCCTGTTTGAAGGAAATTCGGTTCTACACTTTTCCATTTATATTAATTCAATGACTCCAGACATCAGAGAAGGCGATGGCACCCCACTCCAGTACTCTTGCCTGGAAAATCCCATAGATGGAGGAGCCTGGTGGGCTGCAGTCCATGGGGTCACTAAGAGTCAGACACGACTGAGCAACTTCACTTTCACTTTTCACTTGCATGCACTGGAGAAGGAAATGGCAACCCACTCCAGTGTTCTTGCCTGGAGAATCCTAGGGATGGGGGAGCCTGGTGGGCTGCCATCTATGGGGTCACACAGAGTCGGACACGACTGAAGTGACTTAGCAGTAGCAGCAGTAGACATTAGAGGACTTCACTATACCAGTGAAGTACCTAGGAGATGAAATAGGCACCAGATGAAACTAAGGTATAAAATCCACTTTGAATACCTGTGACTTGAAATGGTGTATGTGGTGGAGGTATATTTATAAGGTCAGGTACTCGAGAGTTGAAAGGTAAGGGGGCTTGCAGTATTGAGCAGTTACTAGATGCTTAGTGCTCGACTCTTCTCTCATTTAGTCTTTACAACATCCTATAAAGTAGGCATGGTAATCCCCATTTTATGAGTATGGAAATTCGGGCTCAAGTAGTAGGGTATATCTGCCCACGTTCACAGAGAAGGTTTCAAATTCAGTTATAGCTGATTCCAAAGCTGTACCTTTCCATCAGTACTATGGTGTCCTTGCTTAAGACTGCTAGTCTCACTAGAGATTTGACTTAGGATCTTCTAGAATAACCAGAAAGGCCAACCATCATGCTGGGAGTCTTGAAGGGTAGAGAAAGAATCAAAGGGTTTTGGCTGTCTATGGTAAGAACATTTTTAAAATAAAGTTCCGCGGGATCCAGACATTTAACCAATTGAAGAACTCTCCCCTGGAAAGTCCAGCCCCGATCTCTTCGAGAGAGATAAGCGTCATCTAAATTATTTCATCTGATTAATTACTGTCTTTATAACTTTATTACTACTTCTCTCTCAGCTATTCCTTTGGAAAAGGTATATAAATTAATTACATATTCTAATGTATTGTCTATAGATTATAAGATAAAGTCAAGCATGTATCTGCTGATACTTTTAAAGTTAACCTGTCTTTATGCTTAGAAATGTCTCTTGATAGTAGGCTTCCCTGCTGGTTCAGATGGTAAAGAATCTGCCTGCAATGCAGGAGACCTGTATTCCATCCCTGGTTTGGGAAGATCCCCTGGAGAAGGAAATGGCAACCCACTCCAGTATTCTTGCCTGGAGAATTCCACAGAAAAAGGTGCCTGGTGGGCTACAGTCCATGGGGTTGCAAAGAGTCGGACGTGACTGAGGGACTGTCATTCACTCCCCTGGAAGGTAGTTGAAACTGACTATCCAAGTTTGCTTCAGATTGTGAGTTATGGGCTGAATAGAATCCAGGATTTAGCTGTTGTTGTCTCTTCGAGAAGCACCATGACCCTTGGCTGGAATAGAGCAGGAAGATTCTTCCACATTCTCAAGAATATGGAGCCTGACCATACCCAAGTTTTCCCTACGAGTCAGCTCATTATAGCATATAGTTATGTACCTGCCAATTCAGGAGGGATCAAACCTTCTCTTCCTTGATATTTTTGGACAAAATTACTGCAATCCTAACTCAAGTATATGCTTGAGTACCTTCAATGAAACACACTAACACACACATAATTCTTTTGAAAAGCAATTTCTGTGGACTGGAATGAGCATTGAAGATTACATTGTGAAGCTGCAATAATGATTTTTTTTGTAAAGATGATCACTAGTAATTTACTGATGATAGATTCACTTCAGCTTAAGAATGTTGAACTGTGTCTATCTGTTAAATTATGATTAAATACTTAATAGGCAGAAAAGCATCTAATTTCATGTTCTATGCAATATCCTTATACATTATTAGTACCCAATAAAGTAATTAAAATGCTTTTGACACTCAATTAATGTTACATGGTAATAATTACATCTGTTCCTTTATAAGTGATGAATTGCTTGAGATTTTGTTTTGAGAAAAGATCTTTGTTTACCAAAAAGAGTTATTAAAATGGTTTCAATGAGTTTAAATTATTGAATTTTCATTCCTTGGCCTGAAGTTCTTAAGAAGCAAAGGTCTTGATTATAACAGCTCACATCTGTGTCTCAGCTTTCGTGATTGTTCTTGGCTAAGGTTTTCAAAAATAACAAGACCCCTGATATCTTCTGGTCTAGACTTAGACAGAATCCCAGGCTTTCCCTTGACCTTCACTTTTCTATAGTAATTAAAGCGAAGTGAAATCTGTCTCCACTGTGTTAGCAATAACAGCCAGACTATGTCTTTGAACTTGAGTCCTTGTCTGCTTGACACCACGACAGACTATGGCTTCAAATACCTTGTTTGGTTGAGCAACCTGAGCATTCTCCATCTCTCCTGACCCCATTTGCTTATTTAAGTGGCTATTTGAAGACATAACTTCAGTTTTAAAAATCCATGTAAAAATGAATAAAACTTGGAACAAAGTAATGGACTACCAGTGTGTAACATAATAACAAAGAATGGTTCCTTTAAAATGGTAAAATATCTCCATTTTTGAGTGAATGGCTAACCATGGTAGAGACTAGAGTGCCATCTTTTTTTAGCTGTCTGACTTTTCTGTGACTTAATTTCTTCACCTAATGTCAATATTATAACACTTTATAGGATTGTCATGGAAATCAAAGGACATAAGAAATATGAATTGTACTCTAGAAAAAACATAAAATGGCATGCAAGTACAAGGTACTTCTACAAATAGTTCTCAGTAAAAACTACAAGGATTTTAAGTTCATATACTTACTATCCCATTTGTTATTTCCCATTGATAAAACCCCTGCCCCTCTGGCCTTTTTTTCAGATCTTATAAACTTGGACCTCCTTAAAACAATTAATCATTGATCACATGAATTTTAAATCCATGATTTCAAACTGCAAAGCTGCCTCTAGAATCATGCTTCCTGACCAGCTTCATTGAGCAACCTGAGCATTCTCCATCTCTTCAGTTTTAAAAATCCATGTAAAAATGAATAAAACTTGAAAGGGTTTAGACCCTTTCACTTGAGTTTGACAACATATTTTTCTTTTGACCTGGATTTTGCAGAAATAAAACTGTCCAGGAAACTATTTTGTCAGACCTTCTATTTTTCTGATCTGACACTAGAGAAGCTATCTTCTCAGGCAAATGTATAAATTCTCTGTACCTCAGGCCAAGTCTCAGCTCAAAGTTCCTCTTTATTATATGGGACTTATTATAATTGTGATTTGAACCCATTCTGTTCACCTACAGTATTTATTTACCTGTTTATCATTTATCTCCCTTCTCTGATATGTCTGTTCCACAATACAAGGGACAATGCTTGTCTTTTTCACCACAGTCCTCTGGGCCTAGAATACTTTCTGGACCACAGTAGAGGCCCAATAAATTGTTGACTGACCAGATGAATGGCTATAAATAGAAAAGGTCACATTTGATATCACTAAAGCATTTAGGTCTTAATATCATTTTCTTCTTCCTTAAATAAAAACTTGACATTTTTTCTAATCCCTCACAATAAAAATTTCATCAGCAAAGTCTTTAGCAGTATTAATTCCTTGCTTCTGTCACTGGCTTTCTCAGGGCCTGAGGCTGAACCAAACATGACTGAGGTTTTCAAAAAATATTTTTTTAATATAATGTTAAAATATACTCACTAGGGGAAGGCTCATAAAATTCAACTTCACCCACAGTCTGGACTGTGGGTTGTCAAGTGCTGCATAAATAAATCATCAAGTCATTTTGGCATCCTGGGGGCCAGAGGAATAGCTCCCTCAGTAGATTTAAAGAGATTATGATTCTGAAAGAAACAACAGCAAAGTTGAGTGATTAAATGCGTCTTCTCATATTATTCTTCTAGAGTTCGGACAGGTTCCTTGAAGTGGTAATTGTCCATTTTACCAAGGGCAGAATTTTTTTTTCTCTTTAATTGAAATCCCTTGTGGAGTGAAAGAATCCATTCCAATATCCATGGCAAATGCCTCCACCTACTTTGCAACTATTGGTGCACTTGAAAGAGGAAAATACAACCCAGCAGTCAAAAGAGTAGGTTACAAGGACAGCTTGTGGCTATGTATGTGTAGCCCAGATCCAGACAAGTCAGAGCCCAAACGAAAGAATCATGGAAGACAGTGGAGAGAGATCTGTGTGATGCAGGAGTCTGGGGTGGGGGCTGTTTGATGGCTAGCTTATGTATCAGCAGCCCAGGGAGGGTATCTAGACTAGAGCTCACCTATGGTTTTCTCTCTCTCTCTCTCTCTCTCTCTCTCTCTCTCTCTCTCACACACACACACACACACATACACACACACCGTGACCATCTGCTTCCCTGGTCCAGTCTCCCTGGCCAATCCAATCTAGCTTGCTCAACTGCTCGATGCAATGGCCTTCGGAAATTTGCCAGAATGAAGAACACAATAAAAATGATGTGATGTATCCATTTCCTATGGATTCTGAATCCTTCCTCTGACCTCAGAAAGGAAAAGGAAAACCAGCTCTGAGGTTTGCAGAAAGCTCTTTTTCATAAGCATAAACTGTGTGACACTCAGGGCCAGTGGGGACAAAATTGCTGCCTGTCTTTTCAGAAGAGATGATTAAGATGGTGCCCCTGCTGTAAGAAAGTACAAAGCCCAGCTCATTCAGAGGAACGCCTCCAGATCTGATGTATGGGGTACCTGTGGGACACAGTCAGACGCAGAAACGTCAAGCAGGCCCACTTGTAAACCCCCAAGATCTGAATGCATGCATATGTGCACCGCCATACACACACACATACTCAGCAATCCCCTTCTTGACAAACATCCCTTTTTGCTGCTTTTCTTACATGGAAAACCATGGCCCTAAATTGAAAATCATGCTGTGTATTTACTAAAACCCAGGCCAGTTCAATTGTTACCCTCAGGAAGAAATTTCTTATCTGGCTACTATCTGTATCTGTCTTAGTCAATAGCTCACAGACCCTCCTAGGGTTATTAACCAGTTAGTTTTTCCCAGAAAGGAGGTGATTAGCTTCTAACATTACTCAGGGTGTCAGGATTTGCAGGTACCAGATCCTCTCACTCTAGTTTATTTTTCATTTAATCTTCAGATTTTTCCACTCCAGCTGTCAGCCAGCTTTTTATCTGTGGTTACTGGTGGTGGTGGTTTTTGCGGGGGGAGGTGGGTAACAACTCAATAACCAACATAATGATGACAGAAGTGACCAATTTTGCATTAACCCGCATCTAGGCGCCAAGCTGCCAAAAGCCAGAAACAGTAAAATCGATTCCAGGCAGTTACAGGTTAAGGCTCATTTGCATAAATTAGCAAATTTTGCAAATGAATTCATCTAGTGAGAAGTAAGACACGGGACACTGCATTTTAATAATTGACATTCCACATGAAATGCAATGTTCTTGAGGAGGAAATTGAGCTCCAGGTTGCTATTAGAGCCAGCAGAGCAGCACGAGTGGAAAGAAATGCCATCCCCCATTATGTGAGTTACTGCTCCTGCATAACAACTACCCACATTCTGATGGACTTCTTTTAATAAAAGTACTAGTGTGCGCTCACCGAGAGGAAGAATCGCGAGCAATCTACTCATCAGCAGTATCGAACAGGAAATGAAAATAAAGAGTTCTTTAGGATACGGCCAGTAACTCTTTACATTCTCTTTCCAAAGTCATCTTTCATTTTCCGTTTGGTTTGGCAACCAGTCCCCACCCCCTTCCTTTCCAGTTTTATGAAACACTTAGGAGATTATTTAAAATATACAGAGTGTGGGTAAATACTTTTAATTATCCAGTTTGGAAGTTGTCTCTCATCCTGTTGCTTAAATTACAAATAAAGATAAGTGGGCAGTTTTGCTGCCTCCTTCTGGCCTAGTTTGTTTAAGAACATGCCACATCACAAATATTGGTGGGAATGCCAAATGAATGCCTTTCTAAGGTGTTAGCCAGCCAGCCAAAATCAGGGTATCCAGAATGTCAGAAGTACAAACTGCTTACATGTGCAGTCCAAGAGCTGGAAACAAGTCCACCCTTAATAAGTGTTTCCAGGCATAATTTATAATTAACATAAAATGAATTAAATCACTCCACTGGATAGACTTTTTTTCAAGTTCATGTAGAGTAAGTGTGTCATATCAATTAATTCTCAATGAACTGCAGCAGCCAATAAAATTTCTCCCAGACACTGTAATAATCCAAGATATTGATGGAAGAGGTATCATTATTAATATGGGTATGAGCCTCAAATCATGTACAGAGAACAGAGTTCCTTCTGTGGAAAGGGAACACAATTATTGCTGCCTGCTTTGTTGTTCCTTCCAATTTGTTAAGCTTTCTGTCTGTTCTTACTTTTCACACTGATAGCCTTTTAATTTTGTCTGCACAACTAGATTTCCCTAGTGCAGCTGTCTGTTTTCACGGGATAGCTAATCTGAAAAAGTTAATACACGTGAACAAATTAAACAGATTCAAATAGAAAGGATGGACTATATTGCCCATATAATTGAGACATTTTCAATGGCTTTTTACATGTTCACAACCACAAATAATATATATATATAAAATGAATGCAACCAGATCATCTGGCTGTGGAATTCAAACAGGCATCTTAATTGCTATTTGGGGGGAAGTTTTCTTTTCTATTTTTTTCTGAATTAACCAATTAACTTTGGTACTATATAGATATGCCCCAAAGCCCGACATGTCTTTGTCGATAATATGTAATTATAAAACAAAGGAACCTCCGGCCATTTGATTTGTCACTTCTGAGCTGTGTTAAATGACACTTTCCTGGTTCACCTTGCTCTTCCTAAACATTAACACCTGTTAACCATAAATGTTTATAATTTTATGTGCATCTTTCTTTCACCTAGGGAATACTCCTTGCTCTCAGGTTAAATAAGTTTGATCGCTGCAGAGGACAATCTTTTGTCTGTGTCTTTCTCGGCATGCTCACGGCAATCAAATGAAGGGATCCTGACGAGCCTGTTGGCACGTGAGATGAGCTGCCGTGGCTCTTCTTCCAATAAAGGGTATGTTCAGACGTGGCTTATTTATAGACCAATAAAGAGAAATTTCTACTGTTCTCTTCAGCAGGCTGAGGATAAATAGCTCTTCCATGTCTAACATTTAATGTTCATAGACAAAAAAACAACTCCTCTGACTATGAAACCCCTTTCCTATGAAGGGGAGAAATCGTTGACTATGAAACAATGGAGGGTTCAGATATAATCTTTCCCATTTTAAAGCTGTTTTATTGCATTTTGTTTTCCCTAAAAGAGGCATTGTAGACTTAATTTGGTTACTGGACGAAGCATCAACTCACGTGCTCTGAGAATTTTCTCTATAACCTGAGAGCTTAGGGCTCCACAGAACGAAATCGGAATAGCATCAAATGCCCTCTGACGAGGCTGTTACCACTGGGTTGAGTATAGCAAACGCTTTCTGTTTTCACATTCTAGAGCGAGGAACAGCATAAATTATCCCTAATTCTTGATTTTGTGATGAAGTAGCCATCTGCTCTGATAGTGCGGTGACAATGATATAGGAGTGAACACTCTGTGCTTGGTCTACTGCGCAGAAAAGGACAAGAGGACATATTTTAAAATGTCAGGATCCATCAGAACCATATTCAGGAAAGTTCACATTTATGAAAACAGATAGCATTGAAGATCTATCATGATGCAAATCTAATCATGGCTACTGGGCAGCTGAATTAAATTAAGAGCAAATCTGAATGTTTCCAATTAAAAATGTGTTATTCCTTTTCCTGCTGTGTGTGCCATGTCTGCAAAAAAGATGCTTTATTATACTTCTTTTGGGATATTGTGTCACAAAGACTGTTGGCCTGCCTATCCCTCTGCTTTGACACATGTATGTGGAATTCTTAGACTGGACATGTAAGATGAGTTTGGCTATTTCCAGTCAGTTATTAGTGAAAACTGTGTTCACTACTACATATGTGGTAAGGGAAGATGTATCATTGGTGCGGAGACTATTGAGAAATCACGAGTGTGTGAGCACAAGGTGTATCAACAGACAGACTAGTGAGAGGTCTGTTTCCAATGGCCCCCTTTGGATTTATTCATCACCCATTCATTCACTCAATATTGAATTCTAAGATGAAAATCTAATCATGTATTGTCCTGAAATGAAGCCCACAGTTTCTTGGCATTGACTCTGGAAGCAAATCTAGCCACTGTCCATTTCCCCAACCTCACATCCCACTCCTCCTACCTGCTGAGGTGTCATGAGAGCCAGGCTCAACCACTTGCACATTGCCTGTCTCCCAGAAGATAGCCTTCCACCAGGGGCACTTCCCACTTCCTTTATTTCAATCGCCATCTAAATTACCAAGATTTTCTGCTTCCTTTCTAAAAGCTGTCTCAAAGGTAAACCAGGCCCTTCTCAAGGAGCCTTGCTCTCCAGTCCTTAGTCTGCTTGTTGTCCTTCTTCCAGACATGCAGAGATTATTAGCTTTGATTGTCTTACCCACTTTGAGAAGAGTATCCTCACTGCTGTCTCTCTGAGCAGTGCCTTTCAACCCTGGATTCCCTTTGGAAGGGAGAGCTTTGCTTCTTCCTCAGAATATTCCTAGAATTTCATGCCTGGCACCAGGAAAAACCTCTTATTCAAGTGAAACCCTGCTTCCTGCCCACATGCTGTGTGTCTTTGACCTTTATCACCCAAACAGAAAAACAATACTTTTACCAAAAAATAATCTTCACATCCATATAACAAGAATAACTTATAAAATTGAAGGAGAAGAATTATTTTATGGAACAATTATATTCTGCTTATATATGTCTAATCATAAGCATAGATGCTATATATACATTTAAATATGTTTCATTAAACAGGCACTTTTAAAAAATAGTGACATTGAAAGAGCCTGTATTTTCACAGAATCAGATGCAGTAAGTTTGCATCACTTCCTCAGAATGCTGAAAACTCCCTGAATCAAGCAGGTGCTGTTCACTGTTCACCCATGTGCTCCCATCCCATGTGATGGGATCTGGGCAATGGGCCATGAACAAGAGGCACTCCTGGGTTGAAGCATTCAGGAATCAGTGGGCAATGCTCTGACTCTCTTTTCTCCCACCATTATACAAAGAAAGGCATGTACTGAGGTGGCAGGTCCAGAGGATACAAACAAACAGCCTGGATCTTTGTGTCCCAGTATAGAAGGTGAAAGAGGAGAGTGAAAAAGTTGGCTAAAACTCAACATTCAGAAAACTAAGATCATGGCATCCAGTCCCATCTCTTCATGGCAAATAGATGGGGAAACAGTGGAAACAGTGGCAGACTTTATTTTTTGGGGCTCCAAATCACTGCAGATGGTGACTGCAGCCATGAAACTCAAACATGCTTACTCCTTGGAAGAAAAGTTATGACCAACCTAGAGAGCATATTAAAAAGCAGAGACATTACTTTGCCAACAAAGGTCCCTCTAGTCAAGGCTATGGTTTTTCCAGTGGTCATGTATGGATGTGAGAGTTGGATTATAAAGAAGGCTGAGCACCAAAGAATTGATGCTTTTGAACTGTGGTGTTGGAGAAGACTCTTGAGAGTTCCTTGGACTGCAAGGAGATCCGACCAGTCTATTCTAAAGGAGATCAGTCCTGGATGTTCATTGGAAGGACTGATGCTGAAGCTGAAGCCCCAATACTTTGGCCACCTGATGTGAAGAACTGACTCATTTGAAAAGACCCTGATGCTGGGAAAGATTGAAGGTGTAAGGAGAGTGGGACGACAGAGGATGAGATGGTTGTATGGCATCACCAACTCAATGGACATGAGTTTGAGTAAACTCTGGGAGTTGGTGATGGACAGGGAGGCCTGGCATGCTGCAGCACATGGGGTTGCAGAGTCGGACACGAGTGAGTAACTGAACTGAATTGATGGAAGGCAACTCCCTTGAAGAGTTAGACAACTCACATTAGGACTTAGCACGAACACGAAATAAACCTTTATTATGCTAAGTAACCGGACTCCAGGGTTATATTTTCATCACATCAGAGCCCATGCTACCTTGACATAAACATTTCATTATCTCAGATGCCAACATACACAGAATATGGAAAGATATTTTTAAATTGATTGAGGTATTGATATAGGGAATCGTACCAACTAATGTCAGTTTTTATAGATTCAGTTCATCTTATCTGAATATACTGGAGACAAGGAGAACATCAATAACTAGCCTGAAAGCGTTCGATGCCGGCATATTATTTAAATTCATGTGAACTTTTATCACTGGAACTCTAGACAGGTTAAGAAGTTGGACTCACACCAAGAACACGTGCATTGCAGCAAATCATTTTGAAGACTCAATAGAAGCTTTAAATATAGGTTATGTAAAAATGAAACCTTTTATATCTAAATTTGATTTAAGCCCAGCAGTTCAAAGAAGATTTAGGGTACAATTTGTCTGATGGAACTGCTTGAGGCACAGATCTATTCAGTTTTGGAAAATACATTACATACTGAAGAGACTGCTTTCCTTTCTATGGTGGATATATAATCCATATTTAGCCACTCATCATCAAATTTTTCATCTTTGGAAAGTTGAGCTTGAATATCTTCTCTTTGTTGCCCACTATTGATTGCTTACAATCTACCTGCCTCCCCCACATCAGCCTTAAAATATTGAACCAACAAGACAGAAGTAGTTACAGTTTTCAGAATGTTTCTTTGCCTTCTGTGTGTGTGTGTGTGTGTGTTTTAAACAGAGTACACTCCTAAAAATGTTTTTTAAAAATTAAGTAGTTGTTGTGTGTTGGGAAGATGGAATGAAGATGGGATGGGAAAGGAGGAGGGATTGTATTGGAAAATCTAAGGTTTGTTATTGTAATTAAACATTAAATTTGGCTCTGAGTTTCTTAGTAGTCAAAGTAAGGGGGCAACCTGGTAAGTTTTATAGTTTTGTTTCAATTTTGACACACCTGATATTAACAGCAAGAGTTACTGGTTGGTTATTAAAAAATATATATTTTAATGATCTAATTTTGAGTAGCACTGTTTGCTTCCCAGGTGGTGCTAGTGGTAAAGAACCTGCCTGCCAATGCGGGAGATATGAGAGACACAGGTTTGATCCCTGGGTTGGGAAGATCCCCTGGAGGAAGGCACAGCAACCCACTCCAGTATTCTTGCCTGGAGAATCCCTATGGACAGAGGAGCCTGGAGGGCTATAATCCATAGGGTCGCAAAGAGTCAGACAGGACTGAAGTAATTTAGCACGCATGCACACATCCTGCTGAACCAGAGGAGGAGGTTACAAGTTTTATCTCCATGAAACTAAATTAATTTGCCAGTTGAGTGAAATTAGCTCTGAAATTCTTTTTGAATGCTAAAATGAGGAAATTCTATCTGAGAAGTAGAGAAACAAATTTAGTAGAATAGGGACTCCACCATCCACAATGATACATAAAGATTTTTTTCTTGAACTGTTTTTCCATCGAAGTCAAGCAATCCTTTGCATTTGTGTGAATGGTTGTTGGCAGATTCCATCAAGAGAGAGTTCTCCAGGGTCTACAACTATGTAACAATCATTGTAGTACTGGGGGAAATAGCTCACTCTGATGTTGAAGGGAACGTTTCCCTACATGGGCGATTAAATCCCAAAGTCTTTATTGACCAAGTCAGATGCTGCTGCAAGCTGTTCAAGTATATTTTTCATAAAGAAAGTTGCTGCAAAGAGACAGCACATTTCTTTGTGCTGTCTTTGTGGTCTCTGCTGAGGCCATCCTATCGAACTTTGTTGGCTGTGTGGGCTTCCTGGTAGTATTTGCAAATCCAAGAAAAGAAGCTAAGCTACCCAGTCACCAAACCCAGAGCAGGCACTGTCTATTTCAACTCTATTATTCCCCATATATAATTAGCAGGGGTGCCCAGACCAAGAACTGGATCACAGATGATCACCTACAAAGTGGCATCTTTGCCCCATCCCAAACCACAGACCAAGTTTTACCGCTGCTACTGCAGAACACTCTCAGCTCTCACTGGGCAGTGCACTCCATGGGTTCCAAAGTCCAGGAAGTCAATGCACCTGCCTTTGAGCTTGACTTGACGCCAATGCCAGCTTTATCCACGCCCCACAGAGACTGTTGACAGTAAGAAGCTGACTGGATTTAGAGACCCTTTCTGAGCAAACTTGCTTTGTGAGTTTATGAAAGGTGATCCACCCAGGGATCTGCCTGGTGCCAATTCTGTACTCACCTTTGGCTACTCCTCTCTATAGCTCACCGGGAGCAGAATGTGGAGTGGAGACCAGGAAATGTAGGTGAGTCTTAGGTTCAGTTCTCTGAGAAAGAGATTCAGAAACATCAGTTTGCATGGAGAGGGCTCATTGGTGAGAGTTCTTGAGAGTCATACCCGTAAGCGAGTCGGGGAAGGAGGACTGGGCAGAAGGGAAAGTTGAGTGTGATGGGGTTGCAACAGGAGTCTCTGATGAGTCTACAAGGAGATCTGGAGCTGGGATGGCCATATTGAGGCAAGGATGCTGGGCTTTGTATCACTTCTGTCCAGACATTAGATGTCAGTTGTCCCTGAGGAAGACTGGTAACCTTGCAAGGTTCCTTTGGTCAGGGCAGTTCCTGGGGAGGGTCTCAGCCATGAGCTGGCAGCAGACAGCACTCCTGGCGACTGTGGGAAATGACATCGTGGTCCAAAAGGAGGGATCCAGATGGCACACCACACTATTACTCTACCCTCCTAGCAGACCTATACTAAAGTATTCTAGTACTTTCTTGGGAGAAGGCGATGGCACCCCACTCCAGTACTCTTGCCTGGAAAATCCCATGGACGGAGGAGCCTGGTGGGCTGCAGTCCATGGGGTCGCTAAGAGTCAGACACGACTGAGCGACTTCACTTTCACTTTTCACTTTCATGCATTGGAGAAGGAAATGGCAACCCACTCCAGTGTCCTTGCCTGGAGAATCCCAGGGACGGAGGAGCCTGGTGGGCTGCTGTCTATGGGGTCGCACAGAGTCGGACACGACTGACGCGACTTAGCAGCAGCAGCAGCAGCAGTACTTTCTTATGGACAATCAGCTTCAGAAGTATTAAATGGAATGATACATGTATGGGAGAAAATGAGCACTTGAATCTTGATCCAAACTTTTACAAGGATATATACAATAAAAGGCTAGTTGTTATTCTTAAATTTGTTTTACAGAAGTATAGTTGATTGACAATGTTGTGCTAATTTCTACTGAACAGCAAAGTGATTCAGTTATACATATATACACATTCTTTTCATATGCTTTCCCAATATGGTTTATCATAGGGTATTGACTGTAATTCTCTGTGCTATGCAGTAGGTCCTTGTTGTTTATCCATTCTCTCTAAGTGTAGTCCCTCAGTTGTGTCCCACTCTTTGCAACCCCATGGACTGCAGCCCACCAGATTCTTCTGTCCATGAGGATTCTCCAGGCAACAAAACTGGAGTGGGTTGCCATGCCATTCTCCAGGGAATCTTCCCATCCCAGGGATCAAACCCAGGTCTCCTGCATTGCAGGCAGATTCTTTACTGACAGCCACCAGGGAAGGGAGGTAAGTAAAATGACTCCATGATTCCATAAGCTATTAGAGCAGTTTTTTCTCTTTTTGTTTTTTAATGGTGGTGGTGAGGAAGCAGGGGTAGATTTTACTTATGTAAGCTAGTAGTAGTCTAGCCATCTAAGGCCCACCCACTAGAATTGCTCCAACTTGTAGTGGAACACTGAATTGGTCATTTTTCAGACCCAACTTGACCTTTAACATCTCTGAGGCAGGCACACTCACAGCCTGAGGTTATCGACTTCATAGCTTGGGCTTTCTTTCAGAAGGCTACCAGACTCAAATTTCCCTTGTAAAGAAACATTGTAAGGACAGAGTCCAAGGGAACCCTTGCCACTGAAAGTCTAAACCTGAATGACTTCTCAAGGTCAATTCAAGTCTTATACTTCATTTAAATAAATAGATACACTTACACATCATTAGAAATTCAGAAAATATGCAATGACAGAAATAAATAATTAAAAACTATCTCTAATCCCACCACTGCTAACATAGTAAAATATAGTCATCCTTTCCCCTCCCCATATGCAAGTCCTATTTTTTAAAAATTAATTTTACTGTGAAAACATACAGCTCTGGATTCAAATCCTAGTTCCACCACTTACTCATGGTGTGGCCTCCAGTAATTTACTGTTGACTTGTTTGTTCATGTATAAAACGGGAATAATTATACTCACCTCATGGAATTTTGTTAGGCTTTAAAACAAGGTGATATCTAAAACCATCTACTTCCACTGCCTGGTGCAGAACAAACATTCAATAAATGTTATATCCTTTACTTCCCCACCTAAGGAGCTGAATTGGAAAAACCACATAGGAACCAACTTTAAGAACTGAGTTATGATCTGAGAAGAGCCTCCTTAAAAAAACCTCAAGCTTCATTGCTTAAATTAATTCCAAACTTTTTCACTCTATTAAGAGGCAATGCACAGTTTGATTCAGATATGTAACATGAGGCTATGTAATTAAACATATATATCCTGAAATTAATTTTATATTCACTTTTATAATACAGTACACTTATATAGAATAACACATGGCTCTTGATTAAACAGCAGACTGCCATTCAATCAAACAGCTCAAGATAGACCATAAAATGTGGAAACGCAGCATCAGCACCAAAATATGGTTATGGGATTTTAATATTCACTTCCACACTCTTACCTAGGTAGCATAAAAATGAATGTTTCAGAGAGAAAGTGTTAAGAAAATGTTAAGCACTAAGTGCATTACATTTGTGCTTAAGCACTATTGGGTCATCTGGATTTATTGTAAATAAGACAAGAGAAATTTGGAGATTTGTCTTTCAAAGTAAAGTTAATTAGGACCAATATAATTTTGGTTTAAAATTTTCAATTATGGAAATAAAAAACTTTTAAGGCTATTTGAGTTTATTATTTTCTATATTTTAAGTTTATTTTCAAAATAAAATCTACTGAACTGCGCACATACTATGATGGAAATATTTTGTAAATCTCAGCTTTACATAATCCAAATTCTTACATAGTTGAGGAAAGAGGGAAAGGATACATCAGATCCACAGATGATTCCTCAAAATCTTGTTTCACTCTTTAAAGTGATTTCCTTCCCTTCTACAAATCTTTATCTGAGCAGTAAAAAAGACAGTAAAATTGGCCATCTGAGTTTCATTTTACTCTCCTTCCCATGTTGGAAGACTTTTTAAGTAGGGAAAACCTATACTCACACTCAGCTGCTCCCTGTTCCTTACACAAAACTCATTTACCCTCAGTCTGATCCTGCTCAGTGAAGACCTAGCTAAAATAATACGGCTTTTAAATGTAAGCTGCTTGTTGAAGTATGCCATGTTGTGAGATAATCCTCTGGTGGGTGAAGGGAGGGTCCTCATATTTCTCCCTCTCTTATGAGTAGCAGAGAAGGCAATGGCACCCCACTCCAGTACTCTTGACTGGAGAATCCCATGGGCTGAGGAGCCTGGTGGGCTGCAGTCCATGGGGTCTCTAGGAGTCGGACATGACTGAGCGACTTCAGTTTCACTTTTCACTTTCATGCATTGGAGAAGGAAATGGCAACCCATGCCAGTGTTCTTGCCTGGAGAATCCCAGGGACAGGGGAGCCTGGTGGGCTGCCAGCTATGGGATGGCACAGAGTCAGACACGACTGAAGCAACTTAGCAGCAGCAGCAGCAGCTTATGAGTAGAGAGGGACCTATAACTTTCATTCGCATCTTTTCAAGGATGATTATGAAGAGAACAGTCTTGCAAAACAGTGTCTCCCTCCCAAGTGGAGGACAGGCTTGTGCACTGTCTACTATGATGAAGACACTGTCTCCCTCCATGGCAGGGCAAGTTTGCTGGTCTCCACTATGGAAGGTTTGGGTTTTCTAAGCTCAGGGTTCCTCAGTGGACACATGCCCATTGCCTGTGCAGCATCCATCTGAGCTTCCCTTGTGTAACTTTGAGGTGGGGAAGCAAGCATGGCTCATCCTATTGACCACACTGGGAGTCATCAGCTCTTTTGTCTCTGACCCAAGAGTATCATGTCTCCTGCCAGTATCCCCAAACCATGGCAGGCCTGCAACTAAGGTAAATTCCAGACTCTTCAGAGTTCTTGACATATGATGCATGAAAAAGATGCTAAGTCGTTCTCAGTCATGTCCGACTCTTTGCGACCCCATGGACTGTAGCCCGCCAGGCTCCTCTGTCCATGGAATTCTCCAGGCAAGAATACTGGAGCAGGTAGCCATTTCCTTCTCCATGAAAAAGATGAACAAATCCTAAACGTACAGATGGGTGAGTTTTTACAAAGTGAACACATTTACCACATTCACATAAATAAAACCCTAGAGATAAGGTAATAAGAATCCCACAGTTCCCCTCAGGCTCCTGACCAGTCGCAGTCCCTCCACAGGTAACCACTGCCCTAACTGCTCACACCAGATGTTCGTTCTGCCTTTCTTGAACTTTGTACAAATGGAATCATCCAGTGTGTATTCTTCTGTGTGGCTTATTCTGCTCAATATTATGTCTGTGAAACTTATTCATGTTTTTGCATATAGTTTTAGGTTCTTCATCATATTACTGAATGGTATTCCATCATGTGAATGTATCAGATTTCCTGAATTCCATATCTTCTTTTGAACTCCCACAATCTTTAATTAGTAATTTTTCTGCTCAACTCACCACTTAATATCTTGCATTTTACTTATTAAGGCATACTTATTAAAAAAATAAAGCATACTTATTATTTCCTGTCCTAGGCTATTGACTCCTTGAAAACGTAAGCCTCAGGAGAACCTGAGCATTGCATTCATTCATTCAGTTATTCTAGAAATGCTCGAGAGAGAGCTGCTATGTCTGAAGTAGTTGGAGCCAACATTGTCCCCAGTCACACAACAAGTGCTAGATAATATTTGGTGAGTGACTGAGTGGGGAACAGCAGAAAGCAAAGTGAAAAAAGGCCACAAGGAAATGTTAAAAGAAATTTGTCTTGACTAATATAGATTGTATATTACATGAGGAATGAGACTGGCCTTTAACAAAAATCCAAGGACTTGTACAGCAAAGTGCCTAGTAAAATTTTCACATGATAATTCCATGGGCATCTTAACAAAGAAAACTTGTGATTTACATATCCCCAGATTTGTTCAACCCGACTTCCCTGGTGGCTCAGATGGTAAAGCGTCTGTCTACAATGTTGGAGACCTGGGTTTGATCCCTGGGTCGGGAAGTTCCCTGGAGAAGGAAATGGCAACCCACTCCAGTACTCTTGCCTAGAAAATTCCATGGACGGAGGAACCTGGTTGCCCATGGGGTCGCAAAGAGCCGGTCATGACTGAGCAACTTTGCTTCTATCACCAGTCGGACCTTGCTTCTATCACCAGTCACATCCACAACTGGGTATTGTTTTTGCTTTGGCTCCATCCCTTCATTCTTTCTGAAGTTATTTCTCCACTGGTCTTCAGTAGCATATTGGGCACCTACTGACCTGGGGAGTTCCTCTTTCAGTATCCTATTTGTTCATTTACATATCTTTCCATCTCATAAAAATGCACCACAATCCATTCAGTTGCTCAAGCCAAATATGTTAGCATCATTTTCTCTCTTATTCCCCAAATCCAGCAAAATTAATCAGTCCTGTGGACTCCCAACTCTAATGCACATTCCAAATCTGGACTTGTGTCCATCTCTACTGATGTTTAGTACCGAATCATTTCTCTGCTTCTCATTTGCCCAAGCCACATAGATACCACATCCTCTGGAAACAGAAATCAGGTCATATTACACCCTTGCTTAAAACCCCCTGATAGTATCTCATTGCCCTTAGAATAAAATATAAACTCTTTACTTCAGTTTTTAAAGCATGTTCTTAACTGTGACTTTATCTTGTCCTCGTCTGTTCAGTTCCAGCCACCTGGCCTTTTATTCCTAGCTTGTTTTGCCTTATGAACTTGGCTGAGGTGAGTTTAAAGGGAATAGGTAAAATAAGCACAGTGATGGTTGAGGATCTTTCTAAAGAGTGAGACCATATTGGACTCAGGAATGAAATCAAGTTCCTAAGCTTTCATTAGTTTCCTTTCCTTCTACTGTAGGCTCCACGAGTGCATGCACAATGAGCATGAGAACCAAGTCCAAATGTAAAGGTGCCTTAGAACATACTAGAGTATACTAGAGTATACTAGAAATTAAATAGCTGGTTTTCCCCAGGACCTTCCTTGTCATGTTTGAATCAGTCATTGAGCTGCATTCACAGGTATTATTCATAGCATGTCTACTACCATGATGACCTTTCAGATCTTATTAGCTTAGTTGAAGTTGGTAGAATCACAATTACATTGATTTCTAAAGGGCGGTATATTTGAGAGCATGCTTGGATGATGTTTACCAAATGGAACTGATGGAGTAAACATAGTTAAAGAGTTAAGAATACTTCAGAGTCAGCCAGATGACAAAGGCAAATCTTATTTAAGAAGGATTGCATTTTTGTTACCCATAAAACTGAATTGTATCTTGGAAATTCTCCTTTGTATCCAGTCAGTGTATGGATGGGGTTAGAGTAGGAATAACACCTAATCTCTCAAGATCACTGCTTGACCATGCAGGATATTGCCTGTTTTGTTCGCAGTACAGAAACCTGAGAAATTCCAGTGTGTGACTGTAGTGTAGCCTCTGCTTAACTCTTGATGGATATTCAATAAGTATTCAATGATGTCACTTGGACAGAAGTCTCTGACAATGTGGGAAGACAACCCATTAATGTTCATTATTATAGGATTTTCATCTGAACACGTGTCATCTTGACTTGGCCAATATATTTTACTTGGTTGGACATTTGAATTGGTGTTGGCACGTGTGATACACTCTTAGATCTGAGCAGCTTCTGATTTACACATGGCCAGACAACCTCTCTACAGGAAGCCGACAGACCCATGGCTAAGGGTTCAGGTGTTGGAGACAAATACACCTGGGTTTGAATCTTGGCTCCATTCCTTCCTGGTCTCAGGATTTTAGGGAAAGTATTTAACTTGGCTGCATTTCTGATTCTCTATCTATAACCTGAGAATTAAGGTCTACTTTGTGGAAGTTGTGTGAGGATTCTGGGAAGGGAAGTCATATAGAGAGGTGCAAGGGTTATTGTTGCAAGTGCTGCCTTTCCCCACTGCACTGGCTAGCCTGACTGACGCAGAGTTTCCTGTTCCCTGAGCATTGCCACCCCCCCTGAGCCTCCGCCATTAGCATCAACCCTTGGGGACCTGCCCAACATGTGTGCTGGCCCACTGGGCACGTCTGAGGTCGCGTCCCAGCTAGTCTCACCTCGGCCGTGTCTCTGTGGGCAGCTGGCCCTTCCCAGACTTTCTCCTCCTTCCTTCCTCCTGTCTCCCCTCCTCCTGAGTCAGCGCTGGGGTGCCAGGAAAAGGACGTGCAGGCCAGAGGCATTTGTGGGTGAAGCACCATCTCAACTGTTCAATAACAACTGTAATGGTTCTGATCTCTTGCATGTCTGTGTCTCTTCACCTCCTCCCAGCAGCCTCTGGTTTCATCTCCTTTCCCTGCACATTCTCCATCAATTGCAGAGGCCCAGTGCCACAGCTCAAATGAACAAGGCTCTCAATCAGAAATATTGTTAACCGGTGGGACTGAGCAGTCATGGCATGGCAGAGGTAGCTCTGCAGAATGTAGAGAGCCCTGTAGGCCAACAGTCAGTCCTTCATTTGTTGGACTCTGGGGAAAATCCCGGAGTGGCCCCCAGGAAAGGACAGAGCATGTAAGTGGCGGGCAGGCAGTCTTCTGACAATGGCCCACTCAGGGGGCTTTGGCAGTGGGTGTTTACACAGAAATACTTTAGCTGTTAGACTGTACCTGTGTATACCAGTTAAACACCAGGCCCGATCCTAGCCATCTTCATTTTCAAAACAAGTTACCCTTTACTTTTTCTTCTTTTCCCTTTTCTCCCTTTCCCTTCTTGTCTCTTGTCCAATTTTTCTTCTGATAAATGTCAAATAATGTACACCGAGGGGGCAAGATATCCACTTCCTCCTGCAAAGAAGCCAAGTGGAACCTGGGCTCTGGAGATCTGAGGCAAGTCTGTGTTCATTTCCCAGGGTGGCTGTAACAAAGTACTGCCATGCCATGACTTAAAACAATAGAAACGATTGTCTCCCAGCTCTGGAGGCTGGAAGTATGAAATCAAAGTACTGGCAGGGCCACATGCCCTGTGAAACGGTGGAGAAAGGGACCGTTCCTTGCCTCTTCCAGCTTCTGATAGTCTCAGACTTTACTTGGCTCATGGCAATGTAATCTCTCCTCCATCTTCACATCGTGTTTTCCCTGTGCCTTTTCACATATCTTCTCTCTGTTTCTGAGTCCAAATTTCTTTATGTCATAGGGACACCAGTCTTACTATGTTAGGGCGTACCCTCACAACCTAATCTTACGTCGCTTAGATCTGCAAAGACCCTATTTCCAGAATAGGGTGACCTTTCTCATACCAAAGTTTAGCACTTCAACATCTTTTTTTGAGGGCATATCATTCAACCCATAGGAGGTAGTCCCCACTAGGTAGTTCATTGGTAAAAATTCATGAGATTCTCTGTCCTTGTGCAAACACCTTGATTTAAAAACTAAGAGCCTTAACTCTCCTCTCAAACACAGATCACGCCGGGCTAAGGACATTTGCTTCACTTCTGAGAGCAGTGATGCTCACTGAGCTTCAATGCTAGAAGGCACTTCAGATCTCTATGAGCGACCTACCCACTTTACAGATAAGAAAACTGAGAACTAGACACACGATTTACCTGAAATCTCAGTGCTTGTAAAAGTCACAGCCCCGAAGCAGAACACGTGTCTCTCTATTCTCCTTTCCCTATTCCTATGAGTAATATGAAGTAAGGTGTTGACTTAACAAACATGATTGCATTTACTTTACTCAGAAGCCTGCTTTAATCTTCACCTTAACTAGTTTGTGTGGACGTAGCATCTGAGATAATTCCTGAGGAAATATTTCTCAGAGACATCAGTGCATCCAGTGAGACTCTAAGAGGAATAATGAGAATCAGTGGGTAAGGCATTCTAACAATCCCCAAATGTGTTTTTAACACTGTTATTGTTGTTTTAGCATTGAATACACTTAACCAGGAAATCCAGACTTCTTTCTGAAGCATTCCAACTGTTGTGTTTATACCCAGTTGCCACACAACATTTGCTCCTACTGTGTTTTAGTTGGCAAGGGCTGGAGGAAGGGTTTTAGGAGCCAAGTAGCCTCAGATAGGGAATCTTTCCAATCCCCAGGGATCTGGCATAGCCCCAGAATCAATAGTCACAGGGACAGATGCCAGCACTCAGCTCATCCAGGGTCTTAGCTAACCTTGGGCTAGCCCCCTATTTAGTAGCTAAATCTGAATAGGAAGAACCAGCTGAAAAAATAGAGCCCTGCAAATGTTATAGATAAATAAGTAAAAGCTGCATTTTTTTTCCCCATCAGGGAAAAAAAGGGGAATACTGCAGAGGATGTATTACATTTTTGCTTCCTCCCTCCAAAAATCTCAACTACAGCCATGTTGCCAATCTCCTGAATTAAAAATGGATAAACATGGCAATGTTTTACTATCATTACATATTTTCCAGACACAGAGTATTTCCTACTTTCATTACACAATTTGGAGACTGTGAAATGAAAATATACATGATTTAAATGGCAGTGTATAAATCTGACATCTTTCTCCATTAGACATATCGTTTATTTATTTAACACACTTTGACTGAGCACCTACTATTATATACCAGCACTGTGCTCTGCCCTGGGATTCTTAGAGAAATGAATCTGGACCCCAGAAGTGCTTCAGAATTGTCACAGAAGATGTTGTCCACCAACCATAGTTCATTGTGTCAGTTACTATAATGAAGTATATGGACAGAGAGGTATATGGACAGTGCTGTAGGAGTATGCATGAATGGTTCATTCTGCCTTAGAAGAAGTAGATGATGGGAGATATGTGCCAAGAAAAGGTTTGGTCTAACTGGTGCTTTTGAGAGCTGACCACAGCAGCAGTGCAGAGTTAGGCAGGCAGCGCATGCTGTGCGCTTACTCTAGACCCCAGCATTCTGTGTGAATATTTTAAAATTCCTGCAGCTGTGTCTTTCTCAGAAGGTAGACGGGTGTGGGAGGTTCTTGGCGACCATTCTAATGTACCCTGCCATGGAGAGGGTAGAGCTCTGTGGGACAAGCTTCATCTCTCTGCAGATGCACCTGGGCAGGCTGGGCTGCAGCCTTTCTGAAGATGTAACATCCTGTCCAGGCGAAAGGTGTATTTTTTACTTGTTCACTTTTCTGACTGAGGACCAGATTATAGCCTCCATCTGAGGATGTCCCAGAAACTGTATTAGGTAGGGGTATGGTGTGGGTAGCACAGAGGTGAGGAGGAAAAGAAGGGGGCAGGGAGGAGAGTGGGACCAGAGAAGGGGAGACTGCAGGAGGGGAAGTCCTCCAGCTTCATTTGGATATGATTCTCCCAGACTCCAAATGGAAAATAGAACTGAACACCCATGATTAAGAAATGCAATACGTGCTAAGAAAGTCGAAAGTAATTTACACCAGGCATTAAAGTGTTTTGCATGAGAGTATAGTATGATGTAGACAACCCAAGAATTATGTCTTTCATTAAAAGGTTTGCAACTCAGTGTGCCGTGATATAACTATAGCAGTTTTTCTGTCTTGGTGACGGTTTTTTATTTTAAACACAGCCTTACAAACCAAGGAATGCAAATGCATTGGGAACACTCAGCCCCAGGGTTTAAACTTATTGTCACATCTTCCTTTCAGCACTTCACCTGCTTGTGCCAGGGTGAAAGGTGAGCAGTTATACCTCCATTGCCCCTCAACCCCATGTCTCCTGAATCCAGCTATAAGGAAAACTGTCATTTATTTCTTCATTATTCAAACTTAGCACTCGCTAGTTCAAAGTCCATTAGAGATTATGCATCAAGAATGATCTACATTAAGGTTGGGATTAAAGGAAAATCAGTTACATGAAAGAAAGGTGTTTTTGCCACAAATCTTGTGTGTGCATGTCAAGAAGCATATTCATTGCCTAATTTGAAAAGAAACCAGGACAACTCCCAGAGATATATACCTGCATCTGGCCAGTCTTTCCATAAAGAGACTTTCTGTTTGAAGTTTGCCTGTGAAGTTAGAGGAAAACCTCTCTCCCTGGCGAGCACGTGTAGCTTATTCAAATAAATAAATGAACAAATAATAGATGTAATTCTGATTTTAGGCACTAAAGAAGAGTACTATCAAAAGTTGATTCATACTGAACATGTTTAGGCAAAAAAACTGGGTTTATGAATAAGGCTGACAGAGTTCAGTTGGCTCTAAGGAGAGATTGGATGAACTTTCAAAATGCCTTCCAACCCAATGATTGAATAAATTTATCAATTATTATCTAACTATATTCGTAATCTTCTGGGTGAGTTTGGAGCAACCATTTGCTGATTTGATAAAAACCTTGATGATGCTAGATGTGAATCAAGGGACCTACAATGGTCTGGGCACTAAATCAAGTGTTTTTCATGAATTGTTCCATTTACTCCTCAAATCAGCCCCTCGATTCAGATATTACAAGTTTCTACTATGTATCATCATCTGTAACATAATTTATCACATACCTTAGGCTATTTTTAAACTATGCAACTGAGGTCTCAGATATGATGCATTATTGAATTCGAAAGCACCAGGATTATGTTCTGTGCAATGTCTAGAACACTGTGAGCCCACACACAGGAAACCACAAAAAATTAGTAATGCCTGTAGTGTTGCTGCATCAGTTTTGCAACATATAGAGAGAACATACCATGCAAATCAAATGTGTGGATGTGAATTTACCAAGGTGCGGGTACTCTGTAGCAATTCTGGCTGCAGAGACTAAGTGCCTTCTGGTCTCTGGGATGTTCCTAATTTCACCCTGGCTCCTGCCAAGTCTGGCATTAGCAATGGGTTTGATAAATGTGTGTGGAACTAAACTAAGGCACTCTAACCACTCTTCAGGCCCCTCCTAAAGTGCTCTGAGTCCTCTTGTTTTCAAATGTTATGGTGGGAAGGTCAGAGGGGCAAGACCTTTCCATGTGTGTCTGGCATCCTTTCTGATCAAGGCTTGATAAGCAAGGGTGTTATCTGAGGCCTCCAAAGCAGATGCTCAGAATCCATTTCTACTTTTAACTCAAAGTCAGATTTTGCTAAAGGACTTTTGGGGTCTGGCCAGGGGCTCTGTGATCTGTAGACTTTGAGTAGAAGCACTCTTCTGTAACTTGGGGAGGGTGCAGAATATTTCACTGGGGGAAAACATACCTCTGTCTCATATTTTTGCACCCAGCTTAGCCATTTGATCACTTCCATCTGGCTTTGCTCTTTTATAACAAAAACATCAAAGTGGACTTGGCAAGGATCATCCCCCAAATGTGCTTTCATTGTCTATATTAGTGAATCTCGGTCCAGTCAATAAAGAAGAGCATTTTGCTGTGGTTAATGTCACTTGCTTCATGGAAAGAACTAACTTAGCAACTGTTCCTAACCTTGACCAAATCTAATGGTTTTATAATTAAGAGAAAGGGAACATTTGTTGAGTCCCTTCACTTGAGCTAGGTGTTGTATCTAATACCACCCTGTTTCTGATTATCTAGCTTGCTGGTGAGGAAACTGAGGCTCAGAAAGATTGAACAATTTGCTCACAATCATGGAGTAAAAGTGGAGTTAGTGGCTGAGTTAGGATTTTCATGCAGGTCCATTTTGAGAAGTGATCCCAACTTTTCCCACTGGACTAGGATCTTTGTTAGATCAACAGAGACACAGAAATACTAAATCCTAACTCTGCCTCTGTGACGTGACATGGTGTAAGTTACTCGAGGATGTCTGTTCTAAGGAGGACACATGAAGTGCTGCCCAGGGTCAACACCCACCTCGGTGACTACAGACACTGGAGGATGGCTGCGGTGTGCTCAAGGCACACTCCTTGATTTGCACTTATTTTCATTGGAAGGACTGATGCTGAAGCTCCAATACTTTAGCCACCTGATGCAAAGGGCTGACTCATTAGAAAAGACCCTTATGCTGGGAAAGATTGAAGGCAGGAGGAGTAAGGGCCGACAGAGAATGAGACAGTTGGATGGCATCACCGACTCGATGGACATGAGTTTGAGCAAGCTCTGGGAGTTGGGGATGGACAGGGAGGCCTGGGGTGCTGCAGTCCATGGGGTCACAGAGAGTCAGACACGACTGAGGGACTGAAGTGAACTGAACAGCATCTGGATGAAGGCTTTTGCCTGTGAAAAATATTTCAACTTGGTAGGTACAAAGAGTCTTCTTTTCTTTCAGTGTGAACACTTACTAAACATCTTCCTATATGGCCTCTGCTTAATTTTTGCTTGGAGCCTGTAAGAAATGAAACAGAATTCGGGAGATTAGGTGGCTTGGCTAAAGCCCTAGGGTCAGTAAGTGGGAGAAGTAGCACCGGGGACTCAGCAATGCTCTTGCCAAAGCCCTTCCCAGAGCCTGCTCAGGTAGGCTTTCTAGAAGGGCTCCTTATTCAAATGAATTAGATAGGACAATGGAGACTGTGAAGAAGACCCAAGCCAGACACTCACAGGACCTCTAACAGGACCAAGGTTGGCCCACAATAAAATGGTGAAGTGTGTTTTAGGTGGGTTCACTGATGGTGTGACCTTCCCCGTCTCTAGGGTCATTCATAACTATTACCAGCAGCCCTGGAATCTCATTCCTGCCTTGTTGGATTTTTTGATCCAGATAGTTTTTAACTTTCGCCATCATCAAAGTCTTCCCCTTCAAAAATATCTACAGGTTCCAATAGATAAGTAACTAGTGAACTGGATTATCCTAGACTGTTTTTGACACTGACCCTGTAGAGGCATTCTTATCCATAGGAGTGGACATTTCAGACATATCAGCAGATGAGTGGAGAAATCTTACAGAAGGATTGAGGATCTAATAGTAACCCTACAACCAGTCACCATCCTGGATCAGATGTGGCTGGACCTACACCAGCTACAAGTGTGTGGGTGTCATCCCCTGTCTCAGACTCAGCAAGTGCTGTATCAGGGAACAGTCTGGATAATACACTTTTGGTTATACCTAATGGAACCTGACAATCTAGCCTAAGGAAAAACTTTATGTTCCAAGTATATGGCAGCAAGAACTCAAGGAGCACCAAGGAAAAGGTGAACAACCAGGTATCAGAAATGAGAACAGAGACAATTCTGGGGCACAAGTAGGATTTCAGAACCTTCCTTTTGCTGTTAATGTGACTTGGTTCCCAATACCTAGACTGACTCTCAGCCCAAAGTTTTGAAGAAGGGAGCCGGACTGATCCAGTCAGAGTCAGGCAATCACTTTGATCCACTCTGCTCTAGCCTGTGGTCCAAACACAGTGAGGGGAGGGGAAGAGAGAGTTTTCAGAGAAAGATGTCTTATAGGAGGCATACAGTAACCACCCCTGAGTCAACTCTCTTCATTTTACAGAGGTAGAAGCAGGGACCCAGCAAGGTGAAGCGACTGTCCCAAGGCCAAGTAGTGGAAGAGCAGGGCTAAAGTACAGCCCCTCAACCCCCGGCTCCTGGGACAGGGCTCCTTGATCTATCCTTCTGCTTTTGTTCCTTGCATATTTTATGGCCTCAATCTATCCCCCACCCCCACATGCCCTTCCCACTGCAGACACAGCAGTCTTCCAAAAGCCCAAATCTGATCATGACATTGCTCTGCTAAGTAGCCAGGCTCCAGTCCAAACTCCTCAGCACTGCAGGCAAAGCCCTTTTAATTGCACCTCACAGAGTATACAAGTCTGTTCAGGCTACCATAAGAAAATACCATAGACTGGAAACAAAAATTAATTTTCTCACTCTTCTGAACATATGGACATCCAAGATCAAGGTGATGGCAAGGCTGGTTCTATTCAGAAGCCTCTCCTCTTGGCTTGTAAGTGGTTGCCATCTCACTGTGTGCTCACGTGACCTCTCCTTTGTGTACTCACAGAGAGAGACCGCTGGTGTTTCCTCCTCTTCTAATAAGGATACCAGCCCTAGTGGATGAAAGCCTCATCTTTATGACGTCATTTAACTTTAATTACCTACCTAAAAGCCTTTTCTCCAAATTCAACCACATTGAGGGTTGGGGTATCAGCACATGAATTTGGGGGAACATGATTCAATTCATAATGTGGAGTTTTCCCAGTCCTCAGCATGGTCTCTCTCTCCTCCATCCCCCTTACATTCAGCCACTGGACCTACCTCAGCCCAACCTCATAAGCCGTGCTCTTTCAGATCCCCTCTCCTTGGAATGTACTCTTTATTTTCTGCTAGTACTTGAAGTCCCACTTCAGTGGCTGTTACCCCATGAAGCTTTGGGGATGGACATCATTTGAGCTGGACGCTCCCCCACCCCACTGAGTGCACACTGTCACATCTGCGTGTCATCGGGCATGGCCATGTGTGTATATCATTGCTATGACACATTCTATTTTAATAAATTTGTGTATGTGTTGGTCTTTTAAGTAGGCTATGGATTCCTAGAGGGTGGGAACTATCTTACTGCTTTTAATCTTCTCCCCCCTATTGTCTACCCAGCATTTGGCACATGGTAGAAACTCATTAAGTGCTGGTTGAATAAACAGGAAGCACAATTATAGAAAGGAAAGACTACCTTCCATATTCTTTGCCTTCATTTCATCACCATCTCTTTCAGGAAAAACTTTGCTGAATGATGGAGTGATATTTGTGCAACAAAAATTGAAGGAAAATACAAAGAGTAGAAATTTGAACATTTTTTCCAAGGTGATAAGGAAAGCAGAACTTTGCTTGTTCACTAAAGACAATGAAGAGACCCACCTCAGACTATGAGATTTTGCACACATTGTCCCTGATGCATAAACAAGGGATGAATTTATCATACTCTTTCATGTTCCTCTCTAATACTGCTACCAGGCTATGCAGAAACTGCAGTGGGAGACCCCATGAAACATACCGATAGGCAGATGAGAAACAAACATGATAAAATACAAGAGCACCACACCATAAGACTCACTTTTTCATTCATTTTGACAAGGGTAATGTAGTTTTAATTGCTAATGATAATATGTATTGCCTCCTAGTAAATGTCTTGTGGTGTATTTTGTAAACCTTTCATCTTAGAATAGCACAGTCCTCCCAAATTTGTTCATTAAACCTTTGCTAGAAACTGAGAGGTTATTGACTATCAGGGGAAAATGAGCAAGTTCATTATGAACTGGCAAAGAGGCATTAATAACCATCTCCTGTAGCAATTGTATACTATGAAAATTAGAGAGCAAGATCTTTTAATATATTTTCATTTTAAAATTAATATTTTTACATATTTTTATTTGATGGCATTATAATTTTTAAAAAATATTTTTATTTAATTGGTACTATCATTTCAAAACTAATAAATTGAAGAAAGCCCACATTCAAATATGTCTCAAAATGACTGAATAATTGATTAAAACCTAGTTTCATTTTCAAAGTTGAAGAACTGGTGTAGAAAATGTGTTCGTCAGATAAGGTAGCAGAGATAGACAATTGTTTTATTTTGTTTGTATTTATAATTTATACAACTCAATATTCCTATTGATGTGTCTCTGTAACAAGTCACACACAATTATCAATAAGAATTCAAAGAGTGCTGCTAAGGTGTGAAATTATACAATCATTCTACTGCAAAGAAAAAGCCTTAGAGGTGAACTCTATATTGAATTTTTCAAAGGAAAATTATATGTCTGTGAATGTGTCATTTGATGAAATGATTGTCATGGGAAATTAAATCTCACTCTGAAAGAAATCAGTAAGAATGAGAAAATCATCATAAATTCTCTCTGTATAAAGGAATTGTACTTTTTCACAAAAGAATTTTTTTCTCTAAGTTTCTAATCATATTAATAGTGTATGATACATACACTATTCACATATGGGATCTTCACATATGGGATGATATAAACACATACTTTTATCCACACTACATTCTTTGGACCTAATGCATACTCATGTCAAAGGGAAATCAAGAACTTTGGTATTATCCAATTCCATGTTTTTCAAAGGATAGCCCTTGGGCCACCTATATTAGAATCCCCTGGGACATCTGTTGAAAATTCAGCTTCTAATCAAGACTTGCTGAATCAGAATCTCAGAGGTAAATCTCACAATAAAGCAAGTTAGAGAAACGCTTGTCTAGCTAATTTAGCCAAGACTTATTTCCAAACCATCCAATTTGTTTCAATACATCAGTAACATAATGTGAAGCCTGGCAGATTCAGTGATGGTGGAAAGGTTTTTGTGACTTAGAGAAAGCCTTCAATTACAGAGAGAGTGCTTTTTGAGAAAATGGAGTTTTATATTTTTAACAGTTGTCTATATTATAAAGGAAGACATAAGTGAGTACTAATAGATTAAATGAGGAGCATTCATGAAAAAGTTATAATTCACAAGCCTCTACTATATATGAATGCCTTCAAGACTTGGTTACTGGATGTGGTGGTGAGTGTCATGAAGAAATTTATTGTTTCTGAATCACTGTTTGTAAAAGCTATACTTTTTAGACTACATTCTCCACTTGAGAGGAAGATCCAGGAATTGATAAAATAAGAAATGTAAAACTTTTTGCTAAATAAGCATTACATAGGCATTGTTTGAATTATAGGAAGAGCTCAAATTAGTGGAGCATGAATTAACCATGTTTGAGTGAAAGAGTTCTGTCGAGTCTCTCGACCATAGACGTGGGGACATCTTGGTAACGAACAACAAAATGATGAAATCCATCATTTCACCTCTGGATGAATTTCTCAAAAGAATATAAATGTAAATTTCAATGTAAATATAACCTTAATAAGTCACTATATGCTTTACCCTAATATTCTTCAGGGTTAACCTTGGATTCCTAGATTTTATGACTTTTGAGAAATGTAACTGGATCCCTCAAAATAGTTCTTGGATCACTGTAAGGGTCCCAGACCTTGGTCTCTGGTATAATTCTTAACAAAACTGTAAAATGAAATTTTCTATCCCATAACTCACCCCTTCCTCTGGTGTGGTCTCTGCTTTGGGGAGCAGTCATATATAAGGCAGTGGTTAAGTGCACAGCACTTCCAACCATGTTTGAGTCACGGCTTTGCCACTGACTGGCTGTATGACCTTGGGAAATGCACTGACCATCTCTGTACCTAATGTCTCATCTACCATGCTCTCGGCGCTACCAACCATGTCAGACTAAATGGAATAAAGCATGCTACACGCCTAGCAGGACACCCGGAACATAGAGAGCATTCACTGTGGCTCTTTGACCTTCCCTCCCACCGCCATCCCACTCCCCAGAAGCCTCTGAGCAAACAAGGGTTCCTGCTGCAGATGCTCCCCCGGCCTGACCATGGGCTCTTCTGGCTACTCTGCCCTTGAAAGTTAAGTTGTTAGGATCAGGGCCATGTATTCTGCTTCCCATGGTGTTTGCATTTAAAGGGAGCCTTAGACAGGACTCATCTGATTGCAAGTGGCAGCAACCTAACTTGAATTAGCTAAAGAAAGTGAGGATAGAACCTGCCTGTGAATGCAGGAGACACAAGAGACGTGGATTCTATCCCTGGGTCTGGAAGATCCCCGGAGAAAGAAATGGCAACCCACTTCCAGCATTCTTTCCTCTAAAATTCCATGGACAGAGGAGCCTCGTGGGCTACAGTTCATGGGGTTGCAAAGAGTCAGATACGACTGAGCGCTCATGCACAATGTAATCAAGAAGGGCAAGAATATAGCTAATGACAACTGCCTCTTAACTGTATTTCTCTCCATCAATTGGTCTCATCTCCTCCCTTTGCTCATAGGCTTATTCACTGCACAAAAGCCATGGTCACTGGTACCTCCAGGCTCATATCCTCATTTCCAGAGAAGAAGGGGGCTCTTCTCTCTCAGCCCCAAATGGAATTCCTGGAGAAGGACTCAGGAGAGTCCAGCATGGCCCCAAGTTTACCCTTCAACCAGCTGTGGTGGTCAGAGCTTAGCGAGGGCTTGATCCCTCTGAACTGGATCACATGATGACAGCAAGTAAGAGAGTGGATCTCTAGAAAAATGGATGCAGGTAACACAAGCACAGCTGTGGGGAGGAATCTTGTAAGGCAGGCAACTAGGTTCTGTCTCTTCTTGAAGTAGAGGAATGAACTGCTAACAACAACTTCAAATAGCAGCTGCTGGTCCATAGAGAATGGCAATAACATTTGACATGGAGACCTGCTGCTGCTGCCGCTAAGTCGCTTCAGTCGTGTCCGGCTCTGTGCAGCCCCATAGACGGCAGCCCACCAGGCTCAGCCATCCCTGGGATTCTCCAGGTAAGAACACTGGAGTGGGTTGCCATTTCCTTCCCCAATGCATGAAAGTGAAAAGTGAAAGTGAAGTCGCTCAGTCGTGTCCGACTCTTAGCGACCCCATGGACTGTAGCCTACCAGGCTCCTCTGTCCATGGGATTTTCCAGGCAATAGTACTGGAGTGGATTGCCATTTCCTTCTCCAGGGGATCTTCCCTACCCAGGGATCGAACCTGGGTCTCCCACATTGTAGGCAGATGCTTAACCATCTGAGCTACCAGGGAAGTCCTATGGTAGTTGGCCCAAATGCCCCCTTCAGAATAGCAGTATTTCAGGACTCATTCCTCCAGACTCTGGGAGTTTGGCAGCTGTCAGCTCTTGGCTGAGTCCCTCTGGTGAAGATAGCCGCCTTATCCAAGGTCAGGCTTCCTTTCTGGGGTATCCTATATTCCTGATTTGTCTATGGGGGTAGGAGTCCTTAACTTGGGACAATTTTGAAGGTCTATTCCGGTCCAGAGCACCCCATGGGAACCACCGAAGTCTTTGTCATGACTAAATCTCTGGTTAACCCCTCCCTCCACCCAAGCCTGCACTCTTTCTCCTTCACAAGCATCTATCTAAATACACACTCAATTTCCTGCACGCAAATCACCATTTCCAAGTCTGTTTCCAGGACAATTAAACTAAGACAACTGGCTCCTCCCAATAAGAGATAAGACCACTCACAGTCGGTCCCCAATGGCTCATCAGTAAAGAATCTGCCTGCGATGCAAGAGATGCAGGTTCAATCCCTGAGTCAGGAAGATCCCCTGGAGTAGGAAATGGAAACCCACTCCAGGATTCTTGCCTGGAAAATCCCGTGGACAGAGGAGCCAGGTGGGCTACAGTTCATGGGGTCACAAAGAGTCGAACACAACTGAAGCAACTGAGCAGAGCCGGTCCCGGAAGAGAGAGGGCACTGTAGCTGCCCTTCTGGAATAGCCCAAAGCAACAGGGTGTCCTCTGGTTTCTTTCAGATGAAAAGATCCATCCTTCTTCCGATTCAGTTTCCAAGGGGACCCTATTGTAAATATTCTGCTCATGGTCCTCCTCTGCCAATATTATGTGCTAATTCCTGTGCTGGTGGAGAGAAACTGTAAGCCATGACCATTCACTCTCCTCTCAGGTTAAAACCTACCCTCCTTCTCCACTCGGTCTTTGAAGGATCCAAAGCATCAAAAGGCTTTTTTTCTATTTTTTCCTATTCCCTATGTTTTTTCCACTCGTTATGTAAAAGCCAACAAGATCTGTTGACATCTGTTTTAATGTCATGTCTAGATTGGAAATCAGTCTTCAGTGCTACAAGGATGAAAGTGAAAGTTGCTCAGTCATGTCCTTCTCTTTGTGACCCCGTGGATTATAATGACCCCATGAATGAGGATGAGTATCCTCCTAAAAACATGGCCACATAGTCTGCTTGGGCATGAAACCTTCCCCTGCCATATAGCAGAACTTTCCTCACCCCTCATCTGAGGTTGCAAGTCAGGAAGTGAGCCAAATCTTCCACGTGCAAAGCTGTGGCATTCACAGCTCTCCACCATCTACATGCTAGGTCGCTTCAGTCACGTCTGACTCTTTGCAACCTTATGGATTGTAGCCTGCCAGGCTCTTCTATCCATGAGATTCTCCAGGCAAAAGTACTGGAGTGGGTTACCATGCCCTCCTCCAGAGGATCTTTCCAACCCAAGGACCAAACCTGCCTCTCTTGTGTCTCCTGCATTGGCAGGCGGGTTCTTTACCACTAGAGACACTTGGGAAGCCCCTACACCATCTGGCCCAACCCATAACTCCACCTTCATGCTTAGCCACAAACGCTTGCATCCGCAACATTCAGTTGCTCATCATTCCCTAATCCCAGTAAGGTTTTTGGTCTATGAGCCTTTGTCTGAGTTGTCTGGCTTCTCTCTTCTGCTAAATTATAAGTTCCTTGAGGCCAGGGGTCATGTCTTGGACAACTTTGTAGCCCCTTTAAAGCCTGAAACAAGTGCTTTCACATAATGCAGAGAAGACCTAAAATATTTGGTATACGGCTGTCACTGTTACAGAAAAATACTAGCCTGTTGTTACTTCTCAGACATTTTTACAAACAGCCCTGTCCTCCAAAAGAATCATGAGCATTAAAAATAAATAAAAACAATATTCCTAACAATCTGTGTCCAGGGTGAACATGTGTAGAGTTTTGCCCCCTAGAACAGTTCTGATTTACTACTGTTGTTCTGCTTATAATTATTAATACTGTCCCTTTTCGCTCTCAAAAGTGACCCAGATTAGATGATAAATTTTATGGTCACCTTACTTATGCAACTCAAACCATTAGCTGAAGTGTGCTCTGCTGACCTGCTTGTAGGAAAATAGCACAGTAAGAATTTTTAAAAAGATTGTGTGCCTTGCCCACATTTTTACCTGCATGTTCTCTTCCTATACACATTTCAGATGAATTTTTACACAGGGCTAGTGCATAGACTTTTTCCACCCCAAAGTTTTGAGGAAAACTCTCCAACAGATGGACACTCATACAAGCCAGGTGAGAGCCTCTGCTTAGTGTCCAGGGACTGGCCTCCTTTTTGCCAATGACAGAATGTGGAGGTTATATTTGAGGGCCCCTGGTTTCTTTCATTCAACTTAACCGAAGCTAAAGGTTTCTGCTTGAGGGCAGATATATCCCTTCCAAAGCTTTGCAGCGAGATTACTCAAATTGGCATGGGATGATTGGGGTGAATAGTAATTGGTTTCTCTGTTCTCACGAGGTAATAGCTTCTGCCAACAGAAAATGTCCCAACCTCACTGAAACGGGGAGGAGGAATTTAACGTATTCTTCTTTGCATTTGCTTCAATTAATCATCAGGTAATTGCTAAGTCACTTCAGTCGTGTCCGACTCTGTGCGACCCCATAGACGGCAGCCCACCAGGCTCCCCCGTCCCTGGGATTCTCCAGGCAAGAACACTGGAGTGGGTTGCCATTTCCTTCTCCAATGCATGAAAGTGAAAAGTGAAAGTGAAGTCGCGCAGTCGTGTCCGACTCTTTGAGACCCCATGGACTGCAGCCCACCAGGCTCCTCCATCCATGGGATTTTCCAGGCAAGAGTACTGGAGTGAGGTGCCATTGCCTTCTCCCATCAGGTAATTAGATAATAATAAATAGCTCATAAATACATGTTTCATCTAATCCTCACACTAGCCCTATTGGATGCTATTGCAATTATTATGTTATGCATTTTCATATTTACATGAAATAGAAATTATTTATATTATTATATTTATATTGGGTTCTTTGGTAGCTCAGACAGTATAGGACCTACCTGCAATTCAGGATACCCAGGTTTGATCCCTGGGTCAGGAAGATCCCCTGGAGAAGGGAATGGCAACCCACCACAGTACTCTTGTGTGGAAAATCCCATGGACAGAGGAGCCTGGAGGGCTACAGTCCATGGGGTCTCAAAGAATTAATAATACTTCCCATTTCTTAATGTTTATTATGTATCAGGCACTGCAGAAGCAGTTCATAGACATTAGCTTGTTTCCTCCTCTCCACAGCAGCTGAACAGAGGTCTATTCATTGTTTACTACCCTCCATGTCCACTCAATACAAACCTTGTCTTGCTCAGAGTTGTCTTTCCTGTAAACACACTGAGTCGTGTTTGGCACAGAGCAGGTTCTTAGTAAATACGTTTTAAATGGATGAGTGAATGAATGGATGAGTCAACAAACCTATGAAGAAGGTGTTCTACTCCGTGTTTTGCAGACGAGAAAACCAAGGCGTGCAAAGGGCAAGGAATTTGTCAAGATCTTGTAAATCACCAACTGGGGACTGTGAGATTCCAAATTCTTAAACATGACAATATACACCCCTGTTCCATCTCCCTGATCAGAAAGTTAAGTGACATGCACAGGACCAGCTAAGAACTAAATTATTAGAACTCAGACCCAGAAACTGTAACTCCAGCCAGCACTGCTTCCTCCTTATCATGCTAGTGGGTAGGGTCAACCCTTCTGATCATTCAGTGTGTACAGCCAGGTGCACAGTGTCCTTTTTGGGGAAGAAGTGTGGGCAGTTCCCTCAAGTAAAATGCAAATCCTTGCGGGAGGAAGGTTGATCATAATCTCCTGATTTACCTCTGGGCATTAGTTCAGCCAACTGAGAGTGAGCTAGGGACCAGAGTTTATTGTCCAGGCTAGGGTTATGCGTTCCATTCAGACAAATTATAAAATTTCAGTGATTCAAGATAATAGTTGTTTATTTCTTAATCTTATAATATATAGGATAAGCATCTTGGGTAGCAGATATCCTTACTCCAGTGGAACTTCAGAGACTCAGACTTCTTCCATCTGTGGCTCTAGCATCCTAAAGGCTGAAGTAAGTCCTCTGCATTCAGTGAGAAAGACTCTTAAACACTCTGGCCAATTACACATATATTATTCTTTTTTGGATTCTTTTCTCATATGGGTTATCACAGAATATTGGATAGAGTTCTCTGTGCTATATAGTAGGTCCTTGTTGGTTATCTATCTTATATACAATAGTATGCATGTGTTCATCCCAAGCTCCTGATTTATCCCTCTCTGCCAACATTCCCCTTTGGTAAACATAAGTTTGTTTTCAATATCTATAAGTCTACTTTAGTTTTGTAAATAAGTTCATCGGTATCTTTTTTTGAAATTAGAATCCACATATGAGTGATATATCATAGGACATCTGTCTTTCTCTGACAACTAACACAGCGCTGTAAATCCACTATGCTCCAATAAAATTAAAATACTGAAAAACTAAAAAATCAAAATGCATCACTATAAATAAGATGACTGCAGAGGACTCTGGATGCTAGAGCCACAGGATAATAAGATAATAATAAAGCAAAAAAGACTGGCTTGGATTTGTAACCAGTGATAAATTGTACGTTGAATAAATATTTGTTAATGAATTAAAAAAAAAAAAAAACTCTAGCCAAGAATAGACATACCTACTACGAACAGATCATTGGTAAGAACTAGTCTAAGAGTCTTCCCAGATGCAAGTGAAGCTGGGGAATGTAGACACCGGGCACCCATTCCCCAGGGCACTGTGAAAGGGGGTGGGGCACAAACTTTTGGTGGGTGGGTAGACATCACAGCCATTATGAGAAAAGAAAGGGCCAAGGAAGAGGCGGGAGCCGGACTCTGGGCTGTCATGTAGAGAAGGGTGGGCATTAAAAGGAAGCAGTGGGGAGAGGGCAGCAAACGCTGACTTTGCCGGCCTTGGCGGGGTTTGTGGGCTTTTTCTCTTCAGTAGTGATGGAGGTGGAGCAAACTTGTCTTTGCTGCCAGTTTGATGCACACTTGGGGAAAAGCTTGGAATCTCTCATTTTAATTATTATCAAATCTCTACACTCAAAAGTACTACCCAACAGATTTGCAGTTTCCATGCATGCCCACCCCTGCCTTCTCCATTTGAGTTGTAAATTATGAATCATGTGAAAATTGGACAATATCATAAAAGCCACAAGATGTATCGAGTGCTATAGCCTTCAGTTATCTTAGTTCATTAAACAGAAAAATAGGTGCACTTTTTCTTGATAGGAAAACAGTACCAAGTAATGTCACACAGTATTTCAAAACAGAATTTGTCTTTGTCAACCAAGTAGTGAATAACAAGGAAGCATTGAATGTTCTTTTTAAGAAATGATTTGAAATTAATTTCAATCCCTTCTGATGGTTCAATAAAAAGAGATATAGGCTTCGGTAGGTTTCTTAATGTAGATTGCTATAGTAATTTAAAAACAACAAATAACAATAAAGTAATGATTCTATCATGCTGCCAGTGGGCTTGACAGCAAATAGTATATTTGAAAAAAATAAATTTGCCACAGCAATATATGCCAATGACTAGACTCTCGGCATTGCTTTCAGATTAGAAAGATTCATAGGATCATATTCATGTATTTTAGAAAGTTATTTACTCTGACGGAGATAAAAAATTAAAAGTATGATTATCCACAGTCTTTCTCCTCCTCTGACTTCACACAGAGGCTCCTCTCGTCCCAGGAGTAATGGATAGGATGGGATGATCAGTAGAGATGCAGACCAGGGGCCCAAGAGGCTGACAGGCTCTCCAAATGTGTGAGCATTAAGGTGTTGGCAGAAAAACAAAAGAGCAGAGAGTGGGGAGAAGGTGAGAGGACCCTGGCCAGGTAGGAAAGAACTGAGGACTGTTTGGAAGCTGAACTGAGCTGCCATGGTGAGGAGGGGACTGTGAGGAGAGAATTCAAGTCAAGAGGAGAAGTCAGCAGTCTCACCTGCTGCTACCATAACCGTGGTTGCTGGAGAGACCCTCTCCTGAGCTCCACCTACAGCAGGCCTTAGTTTTGGGGCCCAGCAGATTGAGATTGTATATTGTATATTATATTATATTATATTATTGTATATTATACTTATATTGTATATTATACTTATACTTGAAAAGCCAAGCAAGTTACACCTTGTTTATACCTTATGTTGTAGGGACAATCGAAGATTTCAGCTAAACTCTGAGTCAAACTGCACCCTTTCACACACGCTACTTGATGTGTAAGCACCCCTTTAAGAGAACAGCAGGTAATTGTTAAGCACCAAACTGTCGCGTGGTTCACGTGCTCACATTATTGAGTTCATTATCTGCTAAATTTTAGAAAGTTGATGTTAAGAAGGGGAATTTCCTGGCAGTCTAGTGGTTTGGGCTCTGGGTTTGCACTGTCAGGGGCCTGGGTTCAGTCTTTGTCGGGAAACTAAGATCCTGCAAGCTGTGAGGCACGGTCAGAAAAAAGAACAGTTTAAGAAAATGAAAGTATAAAGAATTATTCTTTTTCCAGATTTGAGTTGAATCTGGCCAATTTTCTATGATTATATGCATTTAACTAAGTAATACTGTAAAAGATCTCTGCAGCAACTAGACAGGCTGTTCACTCGAAAGGCTTCATTTTGACTGGAAATGAAACAAATTCATAGGAAAACAAGGAAGCTCATTTGTCCAATTCTTGATCTCTTCAGGGTTTTTTTTTTTTTTTTTTTTAAGTAACTTTACCCCCCCAGTCCTGATGGGTTTACACTGGGACAAATATCAGTGAGAAAGGTACATTCCATAGATGGTCTGGGGTACTTACTTAAGACCATGGGCTCCTGTGAAAGTGAAAGTGTTAGTCGCTCAGTCATGTCTGACTCTTTGTGACTCCATGAATGGTAGGTAGCCCACCAGGCTCCTCTGTCCATGGAATTCTTCAGGCTGGAATTCTGGAGTGGGTTGCCATTCCCTTCTCCAGGGGATCTTCCTGACTCAGGGATTGAACCCGGATCTCCTGTACAGCAGGCAGGTTCTTTACCATCTGAACCACCAGGGAAGTATGCAGTCTGGAAACTGATCATATGTTAAGTCATTCTCCCAGAGTTCATAAGGAAATAAGAAAAAGAACATGGAACTAAAATGAAAACAAATGAGTATCTGGGGAATCAAATGAATTGGTGAGTTACTTCAATCCAAAGAGACTGGGGTGCTCTTGGAAATACTAATTTACTTGATGATGAGCTCCAGGAGGATAAATTGACTTTAAAATCAAAGTAATCCTTTACTCTATCCTAGGTTGAATCTGTGATTGTAAAATGACCTGTATGTTTTAGGTTTATTTTTTTCACAACATGTATCATCACCAAGAAGTAAAGTGCAATTTATTCATTAGCTAAATTCCATGAGTGGTCACGGACCTCCAGGATATATCCCTCATAGATTTAGACAGGAATAAGGACTCTACCCTTGCCCTCTTCCAAAAGTGAGAAGAGGACAGAATTCTACCTTTCATAGTTTGAGAGACAGTGATGATTTGTTCTGCAAAACTAAGTTAGAAACTTGGGTTTCATCAAGGGGTATCCACTAGGCTACCTTCTTTGGGCTGACAGTAAATGGTGTGGACTGAATCATACTGAGAGTTAGTTTACCGGTGAGATGTTAGCTTAAAGACTGATCTTTAGTCCTGAGAGCAAAGAGAGCTAGATGACCAATAGCAGCAAACTAACAGAGCTTCATGTTTGTCCATCTGCTCCAGAGTCAGGACTGCTGCTATCTTAGGATAAATTGAATGGCTCGTGTAGGTTACAGAACTCCTATCACTATCAAACAAAAATGTTTTGACTCTGCCGGTTTCTGGAAATGTTACGAAGTTCTACAAAGAACGGCTCCTTTAATTTCAGCTTATAAATTAAACAAAGCAGAAAACCAAGAGGACAAGAGGATAAATCCAAAATATTCCAAATATTTAAACTTGGAATATATCAACTTCATAGAATTGGGGACAAATTTTATGTTACCAAAATTCACACCAAGACCACCTTCAGAATAAAAGGAGTCAGAAAGCTTGTCCTGTTTGCCAGTGAGGAAGAAAGAATTCTCTCTCTCTCCCTCTTGATGGTAGAAGTACAATTATAGGAGGTAATTCTTCATTGTTTTAGCTTATTTTGTCCTACCAAAGCTTTTAACTTTTCAGCTCTTCATTTTGCCATTAATATCTTCTTTTCGAAAAGTCAGAAGTGAATTTAACCTTTTGGAACTACCAAGGTCTTAAGGCCTTTTGGATGATAAGCCAGGAGGAGCCCCCAGAAACAGTGCTCTGAGTGTCTTTGGCTATTTTTACAAGGCGGGGGGCACATCTGTGCATCCACATGCAGCCTGGGGTCTCCCCTCCGGGCCTTCCTCACAGCAGCCTCGTGGAGCTTCATTTATCTTAGGAGGGGAAGTGGTGGCGTGGAGCCTGCCCGATTCTGGACCTGCGATTCCAAGGTGGAGAGAGTCCAAGACTGTTGTTCAGTCCATTAAGCAATCCTTTTCAGCTGAAGGGGTTCATCTATCAATCTCACTTTTCAGCCAGTAATCCGCTTATTTAGAGGTTTAATTACATTTTCAGATCACCTGAGCACTTTTCCTAGATCTTTAATGAAATGACTCCTCATTTTATTTATCTCACAGTTGATTTTACATGAGTTGTCCAGGGCTGGGGTGGAAGAAGGGGCGCAAGTATAACTATTTTCTGAAAAGATAAACAAGTGAGATTTCTACCTTCGGAGTGTCCAGAGTTAACAGAGGAATTATTTGGGTCTCAGGGCAGCATGACTATAGCAGATGATCTAAAACTGCATGTAGCAGCCACCATTCCTGAAACAGAAAGTCAAATATTGATTTCCCAGGGCCTTTATGACCCATTTAACAACAGGCATTTTGGATTGGTTATTTCTTCCAGCCAGCCTCCTTTTGAGCATCCTCTTAATTATCTTCTCTGTGAGATGGGTAAAAATTGATGCTCAGCCCTGGCCCTGAACACACACACACACACACACACACACACACACACACCATAAAGGAGGCTGACACAACTTGTGTTGTCTAACACTCAGTTAGCTTGGATGAAAGGTGTTTCAATATTTTCTTACAGAAACTACCAAATTGGGTAAGAAAGAGGTCCCGTTGGGTATGTCTGCTAACAAATTCTCTCTAATTGACATCAAGCCAGTTAATTTCTATGTAATAAGTGTTGAGTGATTCAAGGGCCAGTCTGGACCAGCCAAACCGGGTCCCTACAAAGACCTCTACCCTATTTGGCTCTCAGAAGGGAGCAGCTAATGTTTTGCCAAATTTCCGAAAAGCTGGGGGAGCATTTTTATTTAATCTTTTGCTCTTTGGGCTACTAATTATGTATCAAAGGGTATAAAGAGGGCTTTGCAAATCACTATTTCCATTAGGAAGGTGTTAGAACCAGTTCCACCCAGGGCTCCCCTCCTCTGTGCTCAGCTGCTATTCCCACGGGAGGCGGCCGCTGTGGTGCCGCTGGAAGCGGGGCTTCTGTTCTGTTTCCCCAGCACTTGGAAGAAAAACAAAACAGGCCTAATGAAAAACACACACGGGAAATGCTTTATTATTTCATCATCCTCACCTACTGCGCTCTGGCACTGTTCTGTGATTAGGAAGGACTTCTCCCCTCTCGGAGGCTCGCTCCCTCTGCGAGGGGAGGCCGATGCGCTGTCATTTCCTGTCAGATCGTTTGGGAGGAATTTGCTCTTATTTCCTCCTGGCCACATCCCCACAGTTCCACCCCTCCCTCCCCAGCTCAGCATTGGCCACATGCCCCACCGTTAAGTTGTATTACTTACTCAGAGTTTTGGGGGTGCGGGGGTGGGGAGGGGGCTGGAAACTCTGGACACCAAACAAAAGCTGTTGCAACCTTCAAAAGCTGACAAATGGGTCAAAACCACTGAATGGATCCTGACCTCCGAAGAGGGCCGGCAGAGGCGCACCATTTCCCATTTCGCTGAACAACTAGTGGGCTCTTAGAGGAGGGTCATAGGTTGGGGGGCGGGGGAACGGATGGGAAGAGGGCCCTGAAGTGCGTCTGAATTTTAATTCAAACTGTAATCTTCCCACATACATTTTCTTGACTTTCCACCAGAAAGGAATCAGAAAGTAGACATTCCCCAAATTTCATTGGACCATTAGTAAGTGAATAACTCCTTTCATAAAAAAAAAAAAAAAAAAGCGTCCATTTCTTTATTCTACACAGGTTGAAACCTGGATATAATAAACAATGCATTTATTCACAGAGAACTCAGCACCCCTACCCCCCACCAAATATCCAGGCATGGTCAAGGCAGGTATGGCTTCCCAGGAAATTGGAATGCTTTAGCTCAGACCTCGGTGGTCTGACCAATTCATTACACACCAAAACTTGTCTGTAGTAAAACATCAGTAACAGTTCTTTCCTTTGGCAACTTGGAAAGGTATCATGCCTTCTACACAGAAGATGCTTAATAAATATTTGGTAGATTTTCAATAAATATCTGATAAACTGAGTTGGGGCTATTTGTCAGAAACAATATGCCCAGTTTTGTGGCAATGAAAAGTAGGTACCTTCAAGCTGTGACCCCATACATTGTTACTTTTTCGGGGGCCAACACCACATACTAACATCACTAAAAGTAGTAAGTCTTTTTCTTTTCTTTTTAAATTTATTTGGCTGCACTGGGTCTCAGTTGCAGCACTCAGGATCTTTGCTGTGGCATGCAGGATCTAGTTTTCTGACCAGGGATCAAGCCTGGGCCCCCCTGCATTGGGAGCTCAGAGTCTTAACCACTGAAGTGCCAGGGAAGTCCTAGTAGTAAGAGTCTTATGGGCAACACTTCCTTGATGAAATTTCCACCAGACTGGCTTATTGTGGGTAACTGTTTTCTAATACCTGTTAAACAAGTTAGTGGCATGAGAAATATACTACCATACTTAAATATTTAATTCAGTGCATGGTACCTTCTCAGTGAATATCTGTTAAATAGATCAATAAATAAGTGTGATGTTGGTATAAGTACAAAATGAGTTGAGGCAAGGAGCTTTATGGTGAGAACTGGTCTGTGTGGGTAGATCTGCCTAAATGTAAGGTACATGCATGCATGCTAAGCCACTTCAGTCCTGTCCAATTCCTTGCAACCCCACAACCCACTAGGCTCCTCTGTCCATGGGAATCTCCAGGCAAGAATACTGGAGTGGGTTGCCATGCCTTCCTCGAGGGGATCTTCCCAACCCAGGGATTGAACCCATATCTCATGTCTCCTGCATTGCAGGCAGGTTCTTTACCACTAGCACCACCTGGGAAGTCTTGAATGTATGGTGAAAGTGAAAGTTGCTCAGTCACATCCAATTTTTTGTGACCCCTTTAGTCTATGGAATTCTCCAGACCAGAATACTGGAGCAGATACCCCTTCCCTTCTCCAGGGGATCTTCCCAACCCAGGGATCGAACCCAGATCTTCTGCATTGCAGGTGGATTCTTTACCAGCTGGGCCACAAGGGAAGCCCTAAATGTATGGTTCAGTTCAGTTCAGTTCAGTCACTCAGTCGTGTCCGATTGTTTGTGACCCCATGAATTGCAGCACGCCAGGCCTCCCTGTCCATCACCAACTCCCGGAGATCATTCAAACTCATGTCCATCGAGTCAGTGATGCCATCCAGCCATCTCATCCTTTGTCGTCCGCTTCTCCTGCCCCCAGTCCCTCCCAGCATCAGAGTCTTTTCCAATGAGTCAACTCTTCGCATGTATGGTAGTCCTGCATAAATATAATTCACAATGAAAATGTAGAAATAAATCATGTAAAGCAGCTTGTCAAATGGAAAATTTTAGAGATGAGAGCAAAATGATCCTCCAAAGCAGAAGTGGGTCAATACGCCTGCCACTGATAGTTGGCAGGAAAAGTTGTGTCTGGCACGTCTGTACCTTGTTTTGAGATATTTGGTAATCATTAACTGAACATTATTAATCCCTCACAGTTGATAACCACAAAAGCACTGAGAATCTTAAAGCCACTAAGTGTATAATTACAATGGAAACAATAAAATTTGTTTTTAAGTGAAATGGCTAACACAAAGTCAAAATGCTGAGAGAGAAAAAAACACAACCTTGTTCATAGGTAGGGAACAAAACTTTGACAGGAAGGATAATTCAGAAGGACAGCTTGTGGAGAGGTATGTGCCTCTGTAGATGAGTGCTGCCAAGAGATCGATGGAACAGGAGACATGTTTGTCTGGTCTGTTACAGTGATTTTCAACCCTCACTGCATATTTGAATCACCCAAGGAACTTTTAGAAAATACAGATTCCAAAGCCACATCCTGATCAACTAAATCAGAAGCTCTAGCGGCACAGGCATCAGGAATTTTTAAAGCTCCCATGTAATCCCAGTGTGTAGTCAAGGTGGCCCATAGCAAAGGGGCTCCGGTTTTAGCATCAGATTCATCTGGAGGGCTTACAAAGTGATGGTTTGCTGGGCCTAATCCCTCCAGGGTTCCTGGTTCACCAGGTGAGGGGTGAAGGTTAACAATATGCATTTCTAACAGTTTTCCAGGTGATGCTGCTGCTGCTGTTTAGGAGTCACACTTTGAGAATCACTACACTATTCTCTTCTTCCAGTCTTTTCATTAAAATTGGATCATGTGATGCTTTTTTTTTTTTTCAGTGATAAATGGTAAGAATACAGAATTTAAATTTTTCTTCAAGACCATGTGAGACTTACAATCTTTGGATTCATCCTATATGAAATTTTGTTGGCTTTCATGTGGAATCTTGTCAAGTAAGCCATAAAGCATTAAAACTCCAGTTAAAGATAAAATAATGGGGTTGTAGCTGCTTGATAGAGGGGAGATTGAACCATATGTGTGAGTGAAGAACACAAAGGAAAATATACATTTTGATGGTTAGATATCATAGCATATTTTCAGGATATGTACACAGATACGTTTGATCTGATTAAGTAAAGTGGAATGTTTAGAAATAAGACATTTTGACTAATATTCCAATTAACTGTGTATAGATCAGAATTTGGGGGTGAGGTGAGAGGAGAAATCCTCATTTGGAATTTTTTGGAAAAGACAAAAAAATGTACTCATCCAATTTCTTATCTTTGAGATTCATAAAATAAAATTATTCTTTTAGAACTGTAAAACTTACATTTGGGTTAATTAAAGTAGTAAATGTGGAGATCAGCTTAGTTGTTACTTATTTAGTTTGCTTTTCAGCATAAGATTAATCTGCTAATTACCAAATTATGACTTCATTTTGGGGGCATAACAAAAATGAATAGGAAAGGCTACAACCATCTTAGTTATATAGAAAAGGCGCGTGGATCCTTTTTATTGTTTAAACATTTTTCCTGTTTCATATGTTTAATGTAAAAATATCCTGTTGGTGTCAGTTTTTGCTTGAACACATTTTTCTTTTAAGAGTGTATTTTTCAGTAAAGCTGTGGGAGATTTTTCTTCTCTGGTATTTAAAGTAAGATAAAGTTAAGCTGATTTCTTTCCCTGACTATCCCCTTCCCCCTCCAAAGGCTTAATAACTGCAATCCTAAGATTTATGGTGAGTGAAAAAGAAAAATAAGTAAATTATCTGACTGAGGAGTCATTCTTCCTCTCTCTGGCCATACAGACTATTTTAAATGCTGCTAGCAGCAGTCTAATTAAAATAATTTCTGTCATAAGTCTGTGAAATATGCAGCCACAGCCCAGCTCAATGTTCTCGAGCAGGAATGACAAATCTCTGCTTAATTGGTACTTAATATGGTAGTGCAGGATTAGTAATTCTCCAGGATAAAAGGAGATAACAAATAGAAATCTCTTGCTTGGGGCAGGGAGCCTTGGAAGCCGAACAGACCAAATACTGCTTACCCCCAAAACTGTTCTGATCAAGGGTGGTTATTTTGCCTATCACTTATGAAATAACAGATAATTAATGCACATTTTATGGCTAACTCTAAGTCCTAATTAAATATAACTATGTACAAAGAATGTGAACAGCCTGACTTCCAAAGACCAAAATAAATACTGGCAGAATTATAGTGACTGCTGTAGCCTTATTATCTTCTCTTGAGGATAACCACCTTGGCAGAAGCATAAGCTACTTCCGAGGTACAGCCATTAAGCTGAGATTCATAATGAATTTTAGAAAAATTGGGAAAGATAGAAAAGTAGAAGGAGGAAAACTATTCATATTCTCATTGCTAATAAGTGGGGTAAAAGTGGGGAGCACTCCTAGCAACTTGGGAGTATTTCCTTCCTGTGTGTGCGTGTGTTTTTTTTCCCCAGTGCGTACTTTTTATGCCTTACTTCTTCAAACTGTTGCAGGCCATCTTATGCTTTGCTTTTTTCACTTAATATTAAATAGAAACATATACATATGTTTTTAATGAATGCTTTTAACATTCACTTTTAATGTCTGCACAGTTTTCTACCAAGTAGATGATAGTAGCTATTATCTATCTTGTGTTGACTATCTGCCAGCGCTATCTTAAGGGCTTTATATGTATTGTCATTAAAGCAACAACAGTCCTATGATTCAAGTCCTTTCTTCATCTGCATTTTGTAGATGTGGATACTGATGCTCAGAATACTGTGTTATTTGGTTCAAGGCTACATCAAGTAGTTAGCAGAGGTAGGATTTGAACAAGGGCAGTCTGACAACAAAAACTATGCTTCTAACCACTCCTCTGTACCATCTCTTGACATTCTACCTGGAATTAACCCAGACAATGCTCTAGATCAAAGGATCTAGAAAGGATCTAGATCCTTTCTCTGTAAAGGATCAAACAGTTTAGATTTTGTGGGCTATATACAGTTTTTATGGCATATTCTTCTTTTCCCTCATTTTAAAATGACATTTAAAAACTGTAAAAGCCATTCTTAGCTTACTGACCATAGAAAAACAGGCCATGGGGCAGATTTGGCCCATAAGCCAACTCTAGCTCTAGATTAAAAGTGAGTTGAACTTAAGTCTGGATGAGTAGGAATTAAGGTAATTAATTTAAAAAACTTTTTGACATTGGGAGAAACCAAATAATTGATTTGGTTGAATGAATTCTTTTCAGTTCAATTTGTAATATTAATATTATAAATAAACTACATAGGCATTTGTGTGTGTATTTATTTATAACAGCAATTGAAATGACTGAAATATTTATGTTTTCATCAAAACTGAAAACTGAGTCATTGTGATAAGTCAACTCAAGGCCAAAATGAATTTATTCTTGGTAAATCTCACAAAGTGGATAGAAAGTCACAAGTTGCGATTTAATCATCAATTATGCCTTTTAAAGGGCCACATAAAAATTTTGGTGTCTTCTGTTCATTTCTTTATGGCAGCGGTTCTCAAAGAGTTGCCCTGAAATCAGTGGCATTATCCTATTAGAAATGCAAATTCTGGGACTTCATGGCAGAAGTACTAAATCGAAAACTCAGGGTGGAGCATATTCAAGTTTGAGAACCACTGTTTTAGGGAAATCCAGTTGCAAACAGATTCTTTTTGAGAACAAAGCTCTGTGTAGATGTGTGTGTGCACACGTGCATTTGCGCGCATGCGTGCTCAGTCATTTAGCTGTGTCTGAGTCTTCGCAGTCCTATGGGCTGTAGCCCGCCAGGCTCCTTTGTCCGTGGGATTTTCCAGGCAAGAATACTGGAGTGGGTTGCCATTTCCTCCTCCACAAGATCTTCCTGACCCAGGGATTGAACCCATATCTCCTGCATTGGCAGGTGGATTTTTTTTTTTTTGTAACTGTGCCACCTGGGAAGCCCACCCATATGCACACATATGCACAAACAAAACAAATTATCTGTGAGCTAAAAATATCCCATGTTATGATACTGTATTGGGGAAGATCCCCTGGAAGAGGGCATGGAAGTCTACTCCAGTATTCTTGCCTGGAGAATCCTATGGACAGGGTAGCCTGGTGGGCTACATGGGGTCACAGGGAGTCAGACACGACTGAAGTGACTTGCAAGTATGATACTAGATTATGATACGTTATAGAAACACCACGTAGACAAGTCACAAAAATCAAAATGAGCAAATTTTAGAATTGTGTACATATGCAGAGATATGAATAAATCTATGCTGTCATGCCTATCTTGTTATATGACACTGTATTGATTTTGTCACAGCTATTTCCTGGTTCATTACTTAACCATGCTATTCTTTATATTAATAACATTAGGAGATTTAAGACTTAAATGTCTGAAAACTTCCTTTTAAATTGAATGTCCTCAATTATTGAGGATACTACACCTGAAAATTTAATTGACAAGTTTATTATAATAAAAAGCATCATTTTAAAATGTCATTCTCAAGATTTAGGTTCTGGGTAAGATGGAGAAAGCAGACTCCTCCCTAGCCTCCCTCTGAATGCAGCTATAAAACCTGGACAGAATGTGTGGAGTAGTTATTTGAGGATGCTGAGAAGTAAATAATAGCAAATTGGAGAAGAAAACCAAAATCCAAAGTACAGTTGAACTTGTGTCATTTTACCATTAGTTTTTCTCTGTTTTATGGCCCTGGAGGGAGCACAAAGGACACGGCAGAGCCCAAATTTCTGACTGGGTGCCTCAAAAGGGAGTCCCAGGAAACCAAAAAGTACCAGGGAGATTGTTGAGAGGGAATTATTGTTGCAACCAAATAATTTATTGACTTCAAGACTCTAAAAGCTGAATATAAGTGGATCTCATCCTAAACAACATATAAAAGACTTTGAAAAAGTGAACATATAGACTTATATTCAAGTCTCAGACTTACCACTGGCTGGTGCACACACTGGGCCTTAAAAACTGAACTGCGAATGGGGACCATAATCCAGAAAAATCAGCCTGGAACTTGTAGCTTGAACATAATTTGGTCAATTTGCTTCCTGAAACAAAAATACCAATATGCTCAATAGGTTTTAAATAAGACTCAGAGTCTCATAGTACAATATTAAAATTTTTTCAGAATCCAATCTAAAATTACCATGGAAAGAACCAGGAAAACTCGATTCACATGGGAAAAAACAATCAACAAACATTAATGCCAAGATAACACATTCACATTATCTAATGCGGATGTGAGTTTGAGTGACGTCTGGGAGTTGGTGATGGACAGGGAGGCCTGGCGTGCTGCAATTCATGGGGTCGCAAAGAGTCGGACACAACTGAGCGACTAAACTGAACTGAATTGAATTTAAAGCGGCTATTATTTAAATGTTTCAACAAGCAATGACAAACTCTCTTAAAGCAAATAGAAAAACAGAAAGCTTCAGAAGAAAAACAGAAAATTTTAAAAAGAACCCAATGAAAATTTTAGCACTAAAAGTATGGCAACTGAAATTTTAAAAACTCACTGGATGAACTCAGTAGCAGAATGGTGCCACAGACAAAGGAAAGGGTCTATGAGTGTAAATTTGACCAATAGAAATTATAAAAACCCAACAACAAAGAGAATTTAAAATTTAAAAAATTAACCAATACATAAGTGTCAGTGAGAAAATAATAAAAGGCCAATATTTATGTCAGTTGAGTCTCAGAAGAAGAGAATGGGGGTGGAGATACTAAAAACAACAACAACAGAAAGAATTGCAAAAATAATGACTGAAAACTCACCAAATATGGTGAAAGACATAAACCTAAAAACTCAAGAAGCTCAGTGAAAAAAAAAAGAAAAAGAAGCTCAGTGAATGCTCAAAAGGACAAATTCAAAGAAATCCCATCCCAAGATATATAATAATCAAACTGCTGAAAACTCAAAGCACAGAAAAATTCTTGAAAGCAGACAGAAAGACAGCATATTATCTATAAAAGAATAAGGGTACTCATTATTGCAGATTTTTCATCAAAAGCCATGGAGACAAGTGGGAAGTGGCACAATAATTTTCAAGTGCTGAAAGGAAAGAACTATCAACATAGAATTCTATATCTAGAGAAAATATCCTTTAGGATGAAGGTGAAATAAACATTCTTAGACAAAGGTATACTAAGATAATTTATTGCCAAAGGAATAAGTTTCCTTTCTTTTTCAGAAAGAAAGGAAATGATATTAGAGGGAAACTTGAAACACCAGGAATGAAAGAAATATATCAGAAATGGAATGTATCTGGGTATGTATAAAATAGACTGTTCTCCTCTTGAGTTCTTTAAAAAATGTTTGATGGTTGAAAGGAAAAATTATGACATTGTCTGATAGGCTTGTCAATGTGGGCATATGACAACTATAACTCCTAAGTGGAGAATATAAAAGGATCAATGTGCTGGTAAGTTTTTTACATTCCACTTGAAATGGTAAAATAGTGAGTCTAAGATTATGAAAAGTTGTGCCTATACTATAACTCTTAGAGTAACTACTAAAAACCTATACAAAGAGATATAGTTAAAAACATAATAAAGATGAGAGACTAAAAAATGATTCAAATAATGCAAAAGAAAGCAGAAAAGGGGAAACAGATGAATTAAACACTGATAATAAAAAATAAAATGATAGACCTAAACCCAACTATATCAATAATTACATTAAATATAAATGGTCTGCACACACCAATCAAAAAACAGAGATTAGCAGAAGGAAGTTTTTTTTTTTAAAAAATCATGCCCCTCCACTATGTGCTTTCTACAAGAAACTCACTTCACACATAATGATAGAGCTAGATTAAAAGTAAAAAGATATGTCACATATAAATAGTAAGTGAAAAAAGTAAAATAATACATGGAAAATGCTACAGAAACACAAATTAAAATGCCACTTGCATCTACCTTTCCTGGGAAAATAGTTGCCTTTCAAGAACCCTGACACTACAATATTAAGTAAACACATTTGATTTACTTAAGTGAAATTGTTTTCAGTGGTCATCAGCTCTGCTTAAGCTGTTTCTTATTTTCAAGTGGGCTAATTACAAGCTTAATTAGGAACTAATGAATCTTTCCTCTGTCATTTCAAAGGGAGACTCACACCTTTCATGGACGTTTCTGTGTAGTGAGAAACACCACAAAATACAAAGATTGATTTTAAATTCTAAGGCAAAATCAACCTGAATGTTCACATATAAATGTTTAAATGAGAGAAACGCAGAGTCCTCAAACTCACATGTGGCTCTAAGTGTTTACTGAACATTCATAAATACATCAGATTTGTACGTGAGCTCCCAGATAGACATGCATACGCAGGCAGGTCATAGCTCCTTGGAAAACCACCCATGTTCTCTTCCTCAGTTATAGTATGTAACACATATGGTTCCTGTCAGTAGCACTCATTTAGAGAGATAAAAATCCTACAACAGCTAAGTTCAGCCTCTCTCCAGTGGCCCTTTCCTTTGATTTTTCAAGATATCAAGTGACTATTCACTAAACCCTGTAATTGCCAACCTTACCCAGTTCCACCTCTAATAGAAAAAGAAAAGAAATGGCCTGTTTAAAAAAATTTTGTTCCAATACATTGCGTAATTAACCTATCTTAATTCTTTCTGGTAGTAGCCTTCTTGTTAACATTTTAAAGAAATAAAAGGCAGTTGAAAGATACTTGAGTTGATTAACTGCATATAAAAATTGAAAACTAGGGGCATATAACATAATTTTTATTGTTAATATACAGTATTAATATATTTGGTAACTTAGTAATAAATGGCTGCAAAAGTTTCTTTCTTGAAAACTTTTGAAGATATGAAGCTAACTTTGTTTTCTTCAAAGCTGGCTTAAATTCAGCTTTAAACATTGTTTTCCTTCTTTTTTGTTCTTCCTGTCCTTAACTTTTCTTCTGCAATGTGAAAATACAAGGCAGATGTCTTCATCTCCCTGGAATGCTTTTAACCTTAATGAAGGGTTGTAATAAATCAGTACTTTTCAACCTGTTTTCTATCATCAACACATACATACTTTTTGAGATATTAGTCTCCACAGAGATTATTAGAAATAATTAGGACAAGTTAGAACTTAGTTATTAGTTCGTTAATGGACATATCATTGCTATTTGTTAACTACCTCTAATAATGCAGAAAGTTATCTTGTTCATATGTCTAGAAACTGTAGTTGTTGGGCAAGATATTTTCTAAGTCATTAATAATTTATTTTTATGCTAGAATATGTGTGGAATATGTATGCATATTTATGTGCACACACAGATATACATACTTATAAAAGATTATTAAAGTTTAATTGGGTGACTTTTGAAAGTTACATGTGTAGATCATATCAATTTTTAAATAAACTAAGAAATGAAGAATCTTTTTTACTTTAAGACTTTCATGATTAATATAAAATTAGAATTTGCCTTTTCTTGGCCAGATAAGGTATTGCGTTATTTCACATTTTCTATTTTTCATTTATTCAGGAGTCACAAATGTCAATTTCTTCAATAAACAAAATTCAGTACTCTGAACTCCTCTCATTAATACACAGAAGAAAAATAACCTGCAAAACTGCAGTTCAAAAAGTGGGAGGTAGTATAAATAACATCATAAAATGTGACATCTTGGTGACCTATTTTAAATGGATGAAATTTGGTGATAGCAAAACAAATCACTACTTTCCAATATCACATGAATTAAGATGCAGCTAAGATTACTGCTAAAACCCTCAGCTAACAATGACTGAATCTGAAAATGTGATAGATTTGAATAGCTTCCCAGTGTACTAAGCTAAGATAAATTTAACTGATGGTGACATCCATAAGAAAATTTTATAAGGCAAACTAACTACCTATCTTGATTCCCAAATGTTTTAAAAAAAGCTGTTCTGACTTCCAATGAATCAAACCTACTCATTCACCTTTCAAGAGGCTATAAAATTTCATGCCTGAAACTCTGGTTCAGAAATTATGAGATTTAGGTTATGGGCTTCCTTCTCCATAGAGGAGAAGTAGGCCACCCAGTTCTGTGCAAAGAATTCACCCAATTTTTCTGCCATTTTATGTTTTCCTCTCACCTAGGTGATCAGATCATACAAGCTTTTTAAATATATTTGAGTCCAGGATGATGGAGTCTGAAGACTCAGCTTCCAATGTCAGCTCCAACACTTGGATGACATTGAGAAAATCACTTGCCTTGCCAAATCTCGATTTTGTCATTTACAAAATGGGGCTCAAGGTATTTTGAGCATGTGTGTGTGAAATTGCTTTGAACAGAACAACAAAATGATATTCAGCTTTCCAGGCAAGCTGTGCTGGATATTGTAGATCCTGTTGGTGGCTTGATCTTTATTGACCTGATCCTTAGCATTGCTAACTGCTGTTTCCCTTTCCAATTCCTTCCTACACAGCGTAATTCTGGTCATAATTCCAGGTGGAACTGTATGGGACCTCAAAATGAATCAGTTTGAGAAACAGGGGTCCAGAGAGGAAGCCAAGATCCCTCAAGAAATCAGGATTTAAATCTAGGTCTTTAAACCACTGGTGCAACCCTATTCCATTCTCTTTTATTCACTAATCCAGTCATTCCACATTTATTGAGCATATATTATGTGCTGGGTACAGGACTACTCTAATTTCTCTTTCAAATAATAGTCTCTAAAAGCATTAGAACATCTTTCAGTGCTGCTGTCTATGGCTGAGTTAAGATTCTGGTTATGATTTAATCACTATGAAACAATTACTAAATCATAACACTTTTCTGTTGCTGTTACTATTCTCACTGTTACTAAGGAAGCCTTCCTTTAAGTGTATGCTTAGAAAGCCATCCAGGGTAGAGTTCAGATAAAAGCAGGTCTGCTCTGGGTGATGCAAGAGTAAACCAGCCCCAGACTTCCTAAGACACTGCAGTTAAATGCCTGGAGTTTTAATTGTATCGGCGTGAGAGAGAACCATGGCATTGTATGATACTCTTGCTTGGGTCTGACTTAGAGGTTTTATCTCAAGGTAGAGTATGCAAATATTTACTACTAAAGGTTCATCTAGTCAAGGCTATGGTTTTTCCTGTGGTCACGTATGGATGTGAGAGTTGGACTGTGAAGAAGGCTGAGCGCCAAAGAATTGATGCTTTTGAACTGTGGTGTTGGAGAAGACTCTTGAGAGTCCCTTGGACTGCAAGGAGATCCAACCAGTCCATTCTGAAGGAGATCAGCCCTGGGATTTCTTTGGAAGGAATGATGCTAAAGCTGAAACTCCAGCACTTTGGCCACCTCATGCGAAGAGTTGACTCATTGGGAAAGACTCTGATGCTGGGAGGGATTGGGGGCAGGAGGAGAAGGGGACGACAGAGGATGAGATGGCTGGATGGCATCACTGACTCGATGGATGTGAGTCTCAGTGAACTCTGGGAGTTGGTGATGGACAGGGAGGCCTGGCGTGCTGCAATTCATCGGGTCGCAAGGAGTCAGACACGACTGAGCGACTGATCTGATCTGATCTGATTTCAAGAAGCCAGAGAAGCTTAGTTCCATCAAAAAAGGTTAATCTGCTTTCTTTACATCATTTCTTGAATATAGTGAATGAGAATTTTGCATTTCCTTGTTTGAGAAGATGCTTCCTTTGGGTATCCATATTAAAAAAAAAAAAAGAAAACATGTTGATTTGGGCTTCTCTGATGGTCAGCGGTAAAGCATCCACCTGTGATGCAGGAGACGTGGGTTCCATCCCTGGGTCGAGAAGATTCCCTGGAGAAGGAAATGGCAACCCATTCTAGTATTCTTGCCTGGAGGATCCCATGGACAGAGGAGTCTGGTGGCCCACAGTCCATGGGGTCTCAAACAGTCTGACACAACTGAGTAACTAACATTTTCACACTTTTCTTTGCATATCCATATGTTACATTGGTTCTGACTGGCTACAATTCTCAAATGCAGAGGTCTGTCTCCTGTTCTAAGCCACTCTTTCCTTCTTCTTTCTTCTCAGACCAAAATAAATGATTTTGGTCTTTAGAAAAAAAAAAACTTCTAATTCCAGATGAGTGAGGTTGTTCATTGGCCTGGTTACAGTCTGTCATACTGTGCCAATGATATTAACAAACTCATCCTCAGAGTGTATTTTGTAGCTCCAAAGTCTTATTTTCTGTCAAGAGCATCAGTTTTGATAAAGTTCTCCCATCACTATAAATACATCATCAGTGAAGACTATTGAGTTGGAAACAACAGGGCTAATTACGGTGAGCGAGTCAAAATACTAAAAATCCATGTTAATAAATCTTCTTATGGAGTCTGAAACAGCTATATTTGTCTAGATTAAGAAGAGGTATATGACATGCAATAAACTGTTTTGAATTAAGGAGTTTTGGCAAAAGGTTACATTTAGAACACAGGATAACTTAGTGGCACCAATTTATTTTATAAAGAATAAATGTAACAGAAGAAAACTTTGTTTTGAGTAATTGAGTTTGGAATGCCCATCAAGCCAATCCAATTTTTGTACATTTACATTCAGCCCATAGGCTTAATGGCTTCCAGTTTTCTCTAGGATCAATGCGTGACATCTTCAGTTTACATATGCCTTGGACTAAGCCTATTTCTGGAGAAGGAAATGGCAACCCACTCCAGGGTTCTTGCCTGGAGAATCCCAGGGATGGGGAAGCCTGGTGGGCTGCCGACTATGGGGTCGCATAGAGTCGGACGCGACTGAAGCGACTTAGCAGCAGCAGCAGCAGCAGCAAGCCTATTTCTGTCAACCACTCTGGAGGCGTACAGCCAACATCTAGGTTCATGTTTGGGTTATGAAATGTATTTTGCTGTAATCATATCTATTCGCTAGATGTTTTATTATGAGAGCTCCACTTTCTTCTTTGTCATCAGTGGACCACATCAGCTTCAACTGGATTAATCTCCAAGATTTTTCAAACTAAATTACTTACTTTGCTTGGTCATAAGAAGTAAAGAAAGGAAAACAGTATTTCTGCTCCATGTGAGTCTACAAGTAAATTATACGGAATTAAAGCAGTTGTCCCTGTGGTTTATTATGTATACATAACTGGATAAAGAAGAGGTGGTGCTTTTAACCAACAGTATTTTTATCCAAAATAATTCATTTTATTTGAATAAGTGGGTTTTTTTAACTGTATTTGAGGTAGATCCCTACAAGTTTATGTTTTCCTATTTTGTTCATATACAATATATGTGAGAAAGAAAAATGATTGATCACTTATTTTCTAAAAATAAAAAGTTGGGATTTGATTTTTTTTTAATCTCTGCTTAAAGATGAAGTAGTTCTTTAAGACAATAGTCCCCAGCCTTTTTGGGACCAGGGACTGGTTTCATGGAAGATAAGTTTTCCATGGACCAGGGGTGGAGGGGATGGTTTCAGGGTGACTCAAATTATTAACATCATTTATTTCATCAGCTCCACCTCAGATCATCAGGCATTAATTAGATCCTGGAGGTTGGAGACCTCCACTTTAAGAGTTAAGGGCATTTATCATTCTACCAAGAGTCCAACTCAACTTAAAAGTTTTTCCCGGTGGTATTAAGGACTGTAATCATGCTAGCTTACTAGAGCAAGCTACTGTTGACCACAGGTGAGGAATAGGGGAGACCTTGTACATTTACTCTCAACCCATAGGCTAAATGGCTTCCAGTTTTCTCTAGGATCAATGCATGACATCAAGGGGGAGACCCAAGACACCATGGAAAGGACTCACTGAGCAGGGCAGAACTAAGACCTCAACAGGACTTTTTTTTAACTGGTTAGTTTCCTTTCTCACCCTCTAATATAGCATTCCAAATGCTGATAAATAATGAAAGTGAATAAAAATAAGAAGCATAGTTTCCCCCCACTCTAGCCCAAGTCTGTCCATGGAAGGTACTATATCCTAAAGACTTAGGTTTCAGACAGTGTGTTTGCTTCTTTCCTCATCCTGCTCCCTATCATTTCTCTCTCTTTTGTGACAACCTTACCAAAGTGCAATAGAGCAAAATATGCAGCCTGAGGTAGAGATGGAAATGAATGGACAGGTGACTGACCAACAGTCTCAGCTCATCCCGTTCATTGGACACATGGACACAGAGGGGCCCTGCTTTGCTGGTAAAAAAAAAAGTAAGAGCTCACCAAAAGAAGGATCAGAAATGCCATATTGTATGACTGTAAATTGGTGCCTTTCTGGAGGAACAATTAGGCAGTATATTTCCCAAACACTTGGTGTCAACAAGTCCAGTTACAGAAATTTATCCTAAGAAAAATAATCATAAATATATATACACTAAGAGTTAGCTACAAATGTGCTCATTGCAGCATTATTTATAATGGTGTAAAACTGGAAACAATTTCAACTTCCAGCCTAATGGTTTGGTTAAGATATGATATAATTACTAGTAAAATGATCATATCAAAAATATTTAATAAAATGGAAAGATTCTGTGATATATTAAGTGACAAAAGCAGGTTACATTAAAAAGTATGTGTGTATAAAATAAATATTGGAAGAATCTATACTAAAATGTTAACAGCATACATCTCTATATTGTGATATTCTGGGTTATTCATATATTTCCAGATGTTCTACAATAAATATTAATTACTTTAGATAATAAGAAAATATTTTTAAATATTGGAAAAAGAGAAGTGTCCTGAAGGAGGTGAAATGACTTTGTAGAAATTGAATGAATGATTAATTATTTAGAAATCTGCGTTGTACCTTCACATTTTAAGTGCAATCCAAAATAAAACATGATTTCTTTGTAGAAAGCCATAATTGTTTCTTTAGGAAAACTGTCTTCAACTTGGCAATTTAGTAGCCTACCCATTCACATGTTTTACTTTTATTCTTTTTTTTCCCCCCTAAACAAAGTTCAGATTTATAGCACCTGCTGTTGCTTTTAATGTAGTAGTTGTACCTAATTTCTAGAGCACAGTGAAATTCCACCATTCTCCATTCCTCATTTTGCCTTCAGCAATAAGCAGTCTGGGAGACATAAAGCCAAGATATTTTCTAAGGGCAGGTAGCAGACACTTGTACTAAATATGAAATACCAAAGCCACCCTAAGCGAGAAGGGCGTTTACTAAAAAGGTTGCAAGTAAGCTCCAGATAATTTTAAGCAGCTCAGACCTGGCAACTTTCAAAGTTGGAAATAAGCCCTTAAGTCAAAGAGATCTTTGAAAAGTATCAGGAACCATCCTCCACAAAGAACCACCAAATGTCCATCTGGAAAAGATGTGAATTTGACCTTTTTGAATAAACAGCATGAAATTTAAAAAAAAAAAAAAAAAAAAAAAACAAGAATAATACAGAATTTTATTTCCTCTTGCCAAAACCTGGCAGGCATTGTAAAAAGCTGATTCAAAGTGTGGGCTGTGGAGCCCACACCTGAACACTATCTATGTGAGCTCAGGAAAGCTCTTGATCCTGCTGTGCCTCCGTTTCTTCAGCTGTTGAAGAGACACTCAAGTGCTCTAATCTCTTAGGGTTAGATAAAGGAGAAATAAAGCAATTTCTGTACTTTGTAAATGTTTGACAGATGGAAAGCAAAATATAAGCATTACTTTAAAAAATCATTTCATTTTATAATTTTCATTTAGTTCAGTCCCATAACATCTTCTTACGACTTCCAAGAATTGCAAGAAATTAAAAAAACTAAAAGAATGGAAGGAAATTCTTTAGAAATGTTTAGAAAACAGAGGCATATTCCAAAAATCTATCTCAGATTCATAGATATGGACCCAGCTTATTTTTGGCTGCCATCCATAGCTTCCATTCATAATCGCAATTCATAAATTCTCAACTGCTCTTTGCTTCAAATTACATTCCTGCATAGCTCTCTATCCTGGAATGTATATATACATATATGATACAGACAACTGACTGCCTCTGTAGAGTGGAATAATGTGAGGCAGCCATATATAGTGCTTGAAGAAACTTCCCTTTAAAACAGAAAGGGCTTGTGTTTCCTTATTTTTTTCAAACCTACTCAGTTAGCAATGATTTCTCCATTTCCTGGTAATCTCACTGTAGTCACAGGGATGTATGTATCATGAACAATTCTGAAAAAGTTTCAATGTGGCAGAGAAATCCTACTTCATCTTAATCTCTATGTCCACCTTTTCTAATACTTCATCGAGTCGCCGTCACCTAAAGGAATAATTAACATCTTAGGATGTCCTGAGTTCTGTTCCACTGAGCACAGTATAATAGGTTGCTACCAATGTTAGTGTGCAACCTGAATCACATACTCTGTTAACCACCCTTGCCGAGAATCAAAAATGTAGCTGTGATATTGACATTATGCCCATCGCTTGTATCTAAAGGTGTAAGTCCATGCTATGACCACTAGACTCCAGATAATATTATTAGCATATATTATAATAGCAAAAAGAAACATTGGTTGGCCAAACAACACAATAAATAAATTTTTGAATGTGAAAAAAGTAAAATGCAATTTACCGCAAACAAAACTAGCTTCTGCAAAATATTAATGGGCCCATCAATCCATTAACTAATTGTTCAAGTATTACAGACACTCAGGCACATAAGCTCCACTGAAATAATTCCAATTTTTTTCATTAAAAAAAAAAATGCTCCCATGACAGTTTACTAAGAAAACACCTCCACTGCAAACGTTCTAAAGAAAGAAATGATATCAGGCTTTTTAAATTAATTAATATATCTTTGGATTATACTTTGGGAGTCCCTGGTGGCTAGATGGTAAAGAATCTGCCTGAAATGCAGAAGACCCAGGTTTGATCTCTGGGTTGGGAAGATCCTCTGGAGAAGGGCATGACAACCCACTCCAGTATTCTTGCCTGGAGAATCCCACGGACAGAGGAGCCTGGGAGGCTATAGTCTGCGGGGTCGCAAAGAGTCAGACACTTTTGAGCAACTAACGCTTTCACTTTCACACTGCATTTTAAGAACGAGACATGTATATTCAATATAGCATAAAACAAATAATACTGAAATGAAAATCCTTACTGACCACATGAATACAGACAATTATTTACTACTATTGTCCAAACGTAATGGTGGAACTCAGGCAAAGCAACAAAGGAGCAAAGTCTGAGAGGTTCAAATAAGAAGGTCTTAGAATTAGGCTCCACGAGGACAGGAGTGTTTGTGTTTTCTTTCTGCTAGGTACAGAATACTATTCAACTTTTGTTGGATGGATGGCTGGATGAATTAAGAAAAATTAGACAATAATACCACAAACACCCTTCATATTACAGTCGTGTGGCTGTGTGAGTGACCTGCAGATGAACACAGGCACTGTGAGGAAGCACAGCTCTTTGCCAAGTGTGCCCCAGCAAGCCTTGTTCCTGTCGAGCACAATCGTTTAACAACGGACAGTGGCTGCTGCTGCTAAGTCGCTTCAGTCCTGTCCGACTCTGTGCGACCCCATAGACGGCAGCCCACCAGGAGGAACTCCTTATTCCCGGGCTTTGTTTCTTGTGGCACTTAGGATATCTTGGCCACTACCTAGGAATTACACACAAAGTAAAATTCTGATGCTTAAGTTAGTGATGAATTTGTCAACAGGAAAAAAAAAATTATTGTTTACATAAATCTCAAATTTGGACCAAGGCCTTGAAAAGGTTAAAGTTTCAGGATGAATGGCAACTGTCCAAGCAATTCTACATTCTTAAGTATACTTGAGAAAGATCTTTTGTGAAATTTTTAAAATCATAGCATGAAAAGGGTATGAAAGGATTCTAGTACAATGTCACTATAAAATCCAAGTATTTGGGGTGCTTTTTTGAAAGCTTTTGACAAGGCAGTCTCTACCCCTGAGATCCATAAAAATATACATGTAAATATATAAAATGTCAACCATAAGTTTTATTGTTGTATGATATGATTTTTTTTACTTTTTCAAACTTTCACTTTTATTTTCCTTTACACTACTGCTGTAAACATATTTAAACTTTATACATGTTGATATATCTTATTTTTTGTCCTTTGTATTACTAATATTACTGTGGTATATTCCTGATAGTTCTGTTATTTCCTAATATTTTAAAAGAGTATGGCCATGAGCATGAGCCTGAGCTGGTGATATGGTTTCATTTGTTCTTTGTAGCCTTACATCATAATGTGATATATAAATCAAAAACAGGACTTTGGTCTTCATACTAGATTGCAGGCACTATAACAGAACTAAAAAGGAAACATCAGATTTTCAGAATTTGTGTTATGGCAAATGTCATAATCCCACTCCAGGCAAGGTTTTTGTTTTTTTGCATGTGTCATTTTTGTTTGTTTGTTTGTTTCTGGCTACCATGCTCCTACTGAATAAAGTTATTTAAAATATTATAAAATAGATTTTACAGATGATCTCCATTAAAATAGTTCACCAGCCATCACTGGAATCAAGGCTTAATATTTTGACTTTTCTATTTTAATTCTTTGATACAATGATTTTTCAAGCATTTGCAACATGCCCTTCACACTACGCTAGGTCCTGTTAAAGATGCAAAAGAAATACATTATATAACTTACATCAGATGAAATAATTAAAGAGCATTATAAGACCAAGAGTCAAGTGCTAAAATGTATACTGTGAGCTGTGCATGGGAAATCAGGCAGATCAGGGGTGAGTGTAAGACCAGCTGGGAAATGATGGAGGGAGCTAGAGTTGAGAGGGTCCTGAAAACAGAGGAGAGAATAGTGTATCTGAGGTACTGAACTGTATATGCAAAAAAAGTGGTAGTGGGAAAATCAAACAACATAAATCAGAGTATAATTTCATTTTTGGAAATTCCAAAATGACCTATTAGCTAACATTTATTAAATATTTGTTAAGTATCAGCCTGACTTGACTAATACCATTTAATTTAAAACTTAAAAACACGGCATGCTTCTGCTGCTGCTGCTGCTAAGTCGCTTCAGTCGTGTCCGACTCTGTGCGACCCCATAGATGGCAGCCCACCAGGCTCCCCCGTCCCTGGGATTCTCCAGGCAAGAACACTGGAGTGGGTTGCCATTTCCTTCTCCAATGCATGAAAGTGAAAAGGGAAAGTGAAGTCGCTCAGTCGTGTCCAACTCTTAGCGACCCCAAGGACCGTAGCCTACCAGGCTCCTCCATCCATGGGATTTTCCAGGCAAGAGTACTGGAGTGGGGTGCCATTGCCTTCTCTGTAAAAACATGGCATAAGATTCTATTATTATCCCCATTTGCCAGATTTGGAAGCTGAGATTTGAGTGCAAGTTGGGCTTCCCTGGTGGCTCAGATGGTAAAGAATCTGCCTGCAATGCAGAAAACTCGGGTTCAATCCCTGGTCGGGAAGATCCCCTGGAGAAGGGAATGGCAACCCTCTCCAGTGTTCTTGCCTGGAGAATTCCATGGACAGAGGAGCCTGGCAGGCTACAGTCCATGGAGTCACCAAGAGTCAGACACGACTGAGCAACTAACACACTTTAATCTGCCACATAGCTCGTCAGTAGTGAAATCAGAAGTGAACTAAGGCAATGCAGCCCCTAAACCAGATTTTATACATTATATTGATTCACAAGTTTCTAAATGCAATAGTGCAGGTGAGGGAGATAGACAGGCTTAGCCTAATGTTGGTGATAGGAGTTTTGCTGTGGGCAAACTAGCGATTGGGAACAGTGTTTTCAGGACTATGAAATACTTTACGCTCTGAAGACAATTTCCCATTTCCTAAAATGTGCACGTGTTCAACGACGATGCAGCCGTGATAGCTCTTTGATCATAGAATCTGCTGTTATCACAAAGTTCAAGGGAAGCATTCCAATTCTACCTAAGAAGTCAGCCAAAAAAGTCAAACCCTGGGCAAATCACTTAGCCTTTCCTGATTTCAGTTTCCTTATCTTAAATGAGGGAGAAGGACTTGGTGATCTCTAGGGTCCATTTTAAAATTCTGCAAGCGTTTTATACATGTCACTAACAATTTCAGACAAATTTTAGAGTTTCAGAAATGGAAATGTCAGCTGAATAATGAGTAGCAGATGCCACGTGGAAATTCTGTCATGATCGTTCTTAGAAAGTAAGCCTTCTTTGTTTCATTAGCAACACAGGAAGGCAAGTACTCCAAAGATTTCCTTTAACAACTTGAAAGTCTTTATACAAATAAAGACAAATGCAAAATAAATTAGTTATAGTGCATGAAAAAATAGGAAATGTGTATTTAATATCAATTTTTTGTCATAAAAACACCATACCCTCATACCTTAATTAATCTAAATATTCAAGAGGATGAAATACATTTTACTGAAGAATGCTTGAGGCCAATGGTATCATTAGTTAATTGATCTCTTGCTAAGACAAGTGATGAATCAACCTAAAATACCTATTTCCTGACTGTTCACGTTTAAACAACATCATTTCCTAGGGAAAAACATGCAAATGAAACACCTCCTAATTTAACAGGAACATTCTCAAAATAAACCTATAGGTGAATTCCTAAGCATACCGTATAATGATTTTAATTTCCTAAACCCCAGCATTTTCATGTCCTATGATAAAAGTGAGAAGTGAAAGGCTCATTTTTTTTTCATTTGCTCTTTAGATTAACTTCATGATTTTATCTTTGTCTGGTTGTGATTGTTCTTACAAAGTAAGCTTTTCTCCACGTATGTTTTTCAGAGAGCTTTTTAAAATTTTATTTATTAAGCTATAATTTACAAACAGTAAATAGCATAAATCTTAAGTAAACATACAGCCCAATCATTTTTTAACATATTATATACCATGTTAACCACTGCCTAGATTAGGATATAAAACATTGTCATCACCTAGAGCATTCCCTTGTGCAGCTTTCTGGTCAATAACCCTCTTTGCACTGAAGTAGCTAGAATTCTGATTTTTATTTCTATAGACTAGCTTTGCCTGTCCTTGAAATTCGTCTCAATGGAATCACACATTATGGACTCTTTTGTATCTGGCTTCTTTCACGCAATGCGACACATTTAGATTCATCTTTGCTGTGTGGGTATCGGTACCTCATTCCTTTTTATTGATGAGTGTAGGGAAAGCAGGCAGTTTGTTTATCCATTCACCTGTTGATGGACATTAGGGTTGTCTGGGCTGGACTGTCCGGAATAAAGCTGTGATGCACATCTTTGTGCAAGTCTTCTTGTGGGCATATGCATTCCTAGGGTGTTCCTAGGAGTAGAATTGATTTGTCATAGGGTAGACAGGTAGATGGGCTTCCCTGGTGGTTCAGATGGTAAAGAATCTGCCTGCTATGTGGGAGACCTGGGTTCAAGCCCTGGGTTGGGAAGAACCCTGGAGTAGGGCATGGCAACCCACTCCAGTATTCTTGCCTGGAGAATCCTCATGGACAGAGGAGCCTGGCAGGCTACAATCCATGGGGTCACAAAGAGTCAGACATGACTGAGCGACTAAGAACCGATAGGTGTTTAAGTTTCTATGTATTTTTATGAGCACCATCTGAGAGTTACCATATTTGAGATCTGCAGGTAGGAAAAAAAAATGGGATTTCCAGACACAGTCATAGTAACCTCCCGGATCCAGCATTCCAACACTGACAATGCAGAATCTTCAGCAATTTTTCAGCAGTTACACAGAGATGGTATGGGCTTCCCAGGTGGTAGAGTGGTAAAGAATCTGCCTGCTAACGCAGGAGACATGGGTTCAATCCCTGGGTTGGGAAGATGCACTAGAGGAGGAATTGGCAACCCACTCCAGTATTCTTGCTGGAAAATTTCCACGGACAGAGGAGCCTGGAAGGCTTCAGTCCATGAGGTCACAGGGTTGGACACAACTGAGCAACTGAGCACACAGAGTCAGTATACGTTCCCACAGAAAGGTGGCTGTACCTCTCCCATCCTCCATAGGTGCTGGGGAGTCCTATCACTACGCAGATTGTTTTCTAGAGTCTAGATGATGGTTCAAAACTCAGATTTCTTAGCAGGAGATGCTTCACAAAACAAATCCTGCTATGTGAGAATCCTGAGCAATGCCACCCTGACATCTCCTTTGCCTACTTAGGTTTCCCTGTGTCCCTGAATCACATGGTAGACTTCAGCCTCAGGAAGTCTCAGTCATTTTAAAACCCATCTCCTTCTGTTCAGGTAATCATCTTTCCTCTGATTTATAGTTGCTGGCCTGCAGGTGTTGAAAAGGTGGTCTTGATTTAGCCAGAGAGCAATAATCGCAGAAAGTGTATTTCCCGGGCAACCTCCCCCTCCCCCACTACCCACCATCAAAGCAATCCAGCTCCTCACTCCCTCCAGCTGTGAATCTGTAATGTGCCTTGGGTCATATTTGTGTCATTGGTAGCAAACCCTTATAATTCTGCCCCCCAAATCCGAAAGAAAAAAATACCCACAGGGATCAAGGAGAGTGTCTCCTTACACAAATCTTTTTTCTGATAAGAGGTGACCCATAGCCAGAACCAGAGATTTATATATGCATTTTGACATAAATCTGCATCTGTAATTATGAGTCATAACGATCTTTATAGGCTGCATTAAATTGGTGAAGAAGAGTTACTGTTATTGACAAAGCATTGACCTGAACATTAGTGGAGGAAGAGCTAATCATTTTTTTTTCCCCCTGAGAAGAGAGACTTCTTTTTTAATTGTGAATCCCTTCCAACCCGGGCCTTTGTTAAATACCTTTACATCTGAAAATAAAGGTAACTGAGCCTCCCAAACGTATCCTGTACCTTCACATAATTAGAGATCTATAAAAATTTCACAACACATTCTGGAAGCTTTTTTGATCGTTTCCAAGACAGTGGTCAAGATTTGCAAGGTGACTGAGAGACTGATCTAGATCTTTTGAAAGCAAGTGGTCTGCAAGGCACACTCCCATCTAGCAAAGACCAAAGCCTATTTTTAGCCAGGCAGGCAGGCTGCTGCTCCAAGCCTGGCTCCACCATTAGCGTTAATAGAGCTCTGGGCGGCTGACTGCTGTGTAGGCGGCCCAGAAAATGTACTCTTTAGAGCAAGGGAAGGTTAAAGTGAGCTTTAAATCACAGCCTTATCATACTTGCATGTTATTGGCAAGTCTGCCTAAAAATAGAATCTCATTACTTTAATTCTACAGTATTCTTAGGTGTGCCAACCTTTATTATTAATAACAGCTTTTCACATTTATATAGCACTGTCAGCTTAAGGGAACTTCACAAATTATACACATAAAACTTTCCTACCTTAATGTAACCAGCGACAGGTTAGGAGGGCAGGAGATGATGGTAAGCCTCGGCTCCCAGACTCTCTCCAGACAGGAGGCACCAAGACAGTGGCACCAGGTGACTCTAAGCAAAGCTGCTCTTTGAAGTTGAGCCGTTTTAATTCTTTGAAAGCAGGCTGTGTCTTTCATCGAGGGTTTGCAGGGCACTGGAGACTACCGTTGTAACCTCAGGAATAACGGCCTTCCTGATATATCTAGCCAGGTCTTAGCTGGGTTTTGGAAACACCAGGGGTGACAAAAATGGATACCTTCTCCCAGACCCCAGCCAACCAGGTGGTTCTGAAGAGGCTTTCTGTGGGCTCCCAAACCCAGCTATTTAGATTGGAAGAAGGATAGACCATTATGACTCAGAGATCAAACCCAGGTCTCCTGCATTGCAGGCAATTTCTGTCTGAGCCACCAGGGAAGCCTTATCTACATTTAGGCTTATACCAATTCCTCACCAAAGTTGTGCATTAGAGTTAATAGAGTAAGAAGAGTATTTTCTGGATAAAAGCAATGTGGATGTGTAAGAATGCTTCTGGGTGTAAAGCAGTGTTGTAGACAAGATTCTGATTCAACCATGTAGCTTAATAACTATAGGAGTGTGTGTGTGTGTAAGAAAAAGAGGTGATAGCTGTGTGGTGGCAACAGGTATTCAGTCTACAATTCAGTGGCTCAAACATAGGAATGGGATGCTAATATCTACACAGTCAGCACATTTTACTGTCAGCACATGTCATCTAAAGAAGAAGCCTAAGTCAAGACTTCCAGCATAACAAACATTTATGGACTGCCTCCTCAGAGTCAAGTACTGTTACATAAAAAGTGAATGGGTATGAAAGTACCAAATAAGACATAGTCTCTCCCCTCCAGCAGCATAGCTGGGGAGCAGATAAGTAAAAGAGAATTTCAATCAGTGGGGAAAGCACTTGGATGAGAACAGAGTATACAGGCATTTATGGGAGCCCAGAGGAAAGGAAAATAACCAGGTCTTGAATAGTCAGGGAGTGCTTCCTGGAAGAAGCACATTTCGGGAGGAGCAAGGAGAGGGAGCCAGAGAGGAGGGAGGAGAAAGTCCCTAGAGGCAAAGGTATCCACAGGCACAGAGCCCTCCAGACAAGAAAGTGACACAGTCCTACAACTGAAAATGAATCAGTAGGACTGGAGTGTGTCTCGTGAGGGGCAAATCGTGGCCACTGGAGAAAAGAGAAGGTTCCTGAAAGGCTGTATGTGCCACACTAGGGAACTTGGACTTTCTCCTGAGACAGATGAGACTTTACAAAATAGTATTTTAATGGAATAGGACTGCTTCTATTTGAAATATAGTGGGTAAGATATTTCAGCTCATTCTATGTCCTACCTGTACTTTTTTTTTTTTTTTTTGAGCTGCTCCTCATGGTTTGTGGGGTCTTAGTTCCCCAACCAGGGATTGAACCCACACCTTCAGCAGTGAAAACACAGAGTCTTAACCACTGCACCACCAGGAAAAACTTGCCCTCTACCTGCACTTTTGAAGCTAGCCTTCATCCTCTCTAGCCCCTTAATTTCCCTTCTCTTACCTCCATAAACACTGTCTCAGGATAACTACATCTCAGCATCACATCAAAATAAGCACACTGAATCTTCCTATGAACTCAGAAGTAACCAGTCTCAGAGGTGACTCTTACAAAATGTCAGAGTCTTATGCTCTTTAAGTGCTCTTTAAGGCATGGGAAGAGGGACAAAGGGGACCTGCACACAAAAAAAGGCATTTCCCACACATCAACCTTGATAAATATGCTTGTTCAGGAAAACAAAGGTGAACTGGAAAGCTGATCTGGAAAAGAATGCACATGTTTGTGCTTCCAAGATGGAGAGATGCTACGTGAAAGGCTGGCCTATTGGCACTGGGAACTCCCCTCATGGCACCTGACCGTGTATACAATGTTTGCAGGCAGTTTCTATCCTGCAAAGCTTCAAGAGGACTTGCTGGCCCCAAGGATCCCAGATCGTGGTGGCATAAACACCTCCGAAGACTTCTGGGAAAAGGTCAGTTCAACTGCCTTTCTTCTCTGTCCCTTCCTTCCTTGCTTGATCCCCTGGGAGACTCTCACCACACCCACCCCCCACCCCAGTCCCGTGCTTCTCGTGGATTTTGGAGAACATACTGTGATTGCTAGTGTAGATATAAACAGGAAAAATAAGACTGACTATTACGGGCTGAACCTTCCCCTTGGAAATTTTGTTTTCAGATGCTAGTTAAGTTTTCTCAGTTGTTCAGTTGAGGGGGATTGAGACCAGGGTTCAATCCCTGGGTTGGGAAGATACCCTGGAGAAAGGAAAGGCTACCCACTCCAGTATTCTGCCTGGAGAATTCCATGGACTGTATCGTCTACGGGGTTGTAAAGAGTTGGACACGACTGAGCGACTTTCACTTTCCTTGGTAAAATTCTGTTCACGAGGTGAATTGTCAATGGGAAAGCAATTTGACTATATATCTCTCTCTCTCTCTCTCTCAGGATCCATAAAAATGTTCACTTTTTAAAAACCAATCATGTAGCTTCTTTCTAGGAATCTTTTCTGAGGAAATCATCTAGAATGTAGGGAGGGGCAATACAAATATAAATAGATTAACCACAGTGCTATTTAAAATATTTTACAATTGACAACAACCTAAATATCTACCCATAGAATTCTGGTTAAATTCATATTAGTATATCTAATCAATGGAATATTGGTAAATCAATTCTGAAGATCCACTGGGAATTTTCAGTAGGATTCTGTAGTGACTTTCACCAAGGAGCAAGGTTTAAAAGAACAAACTTAATGAACTCTTTCTAATACAACTTCCTTTTGAAAGGGGTTATTTTCAAAATGACCAGTCAATTCTACTTTTTCAAAGATGAGCATAATGGGTGGGTGGTTCTATGAGTGTAGCTACCAAACCCCAGCCTCTTGAGAAACCTGTATGCAGGTCAGGAAGCAACAGTTAGAACTGGACATGGAACAACAGACTGGTTCCAAATAGGAAAAGGAGTACATCAAGGCTGTATATTGTCACCCTGCTTATTTAACTTATATGCAGAGTACATCATGAGAAACACTGAGCTGGATGAACCACAAGAAGGAATCAAGATTGCAGGAGAAATATCAATAACCTCAGATATGCAGATGACACCACCCTTATGGCAGAAAGTGAAGAAGAACTAAAGAGCCTCTTGATGAAAGTGAAAGAGGAGAGTGAAAAAGCTGGCTTAAAGCTCAACATTCAGAAAACAAAGATCATGGCCTCTAGCCCCTTTATTTCATGGCAAATAGATGGGGAAACAGAGGAAACAGTGGCAGACTTTATTTTTGGGGGCTCCAAAATCACTGAAGATGGTGACTGCAGCCATGAAATTAAAAGACTTACTCCTTGGAAGGAAAGTTATGACCAACCTAGACAGCATATTAAAAAGCAGAGACATTTCTTTGACAACAAAGATCCATCTAGTCAAGGCTATGGTTTTTCCTGTGGTCATGTATGGATGTGAGAGTTGGACTATAAAGAAGGCTGAGCGCCAAAGAATTGATGCTTTTGAACTGTGGTATTGGAGAAGACTCTTGAGAGTCCCTTGGACTGCAAGGAGATCAAACCAGTCCATCCTAAAGGAGATCAGTCCTGAGTGTTCACTGGAAGGACTGACGTTGAAGTTGAAACTCTAATACTTTGGCTACTTAATGGGAAGAACTGACTCATTTGAAAAGACCCTGATGCTGGGAAAGATTGAAGGCAGGAGGAGAAGGGGACAACAGAGGATGAGATGGTTGGTTGGCATCACCGACTCGATGGACATGAGTTTGAGTAGACTCCGGGAGTTGGTGATGGATAGGGAGGCTTGGCATGCTGCGGTTCATGGGGTTGCAAAGAGTTGGACACAACTCTGAGCAACTGAACTGAACTGAACACAGCATTGCCTCTAGCAATAATAATCCAATTTAAAATAAATAAATAAATAAAAAGCAATTTTACAGAAACTATTGGTGCTATATAGACAGTTCCAGAAGAAGTTCCAGAATCATTAGCCAGCATAGCCTTTTAGAAATTAAAATTCCTTTTCTGTCTGTCACTTTAGTGCCATTCCTTGCCAAGCTGAAGACCAAAGTGCACAGTATTTTTGGTTGGTGGGGTTCTTCACTATCAGTCTTCACTCTCTGTCTTCACTATGGGGAGAGCCATCTGCAGTGATGGACACCAGACAACTCTGCCTTGGGGAATCATATTTGACTTTACAAACACAGAGAAAGGGAAGGAGAAGGCTGAGACTATAGAACATGAGTTTATTTGCTATGGGAAAGTATTCCTCACAAATGGATCCATTAGCACATCAACTGTCATCTGATGAAATTACATGAGACAAATATTGGTTTGCTGAGAGTAAGAGCATTGTTCTTAAAATTAGTCTTTTCACATAACATATGGAACTCTCCCTTGATGAACATAAGTAGTTAGTCACTCAGTCATGTCCAGCTCTTTGTGACCCCCTTGGACTGTAGGCCACCAGGCTCCTCTGTCCATGGGATTTCCCAGGCCGGAATACTGGAGTGGGTTGCCATTTCCTTCTTCAGGGGATCTTCCAGACCCAGGGATTGAACCCAGGTCTCCTACATTGCAGGCAGATTCTTTACCAAGAGAGCCACCAGGGAAGCCCTGATAAACATGATGTATACCTTTTATTACGTTTAAAGATTATTTTCTAAAAGCCTTTTGAGCCAAGTCCCCCTTTTCCTTGCTCACACCCAGTTCCTGCTCCATCGTACCTTCTGGTGGGGTCAGCCTGGCTTCCCACCACGTGTTCATATAGCCCCCTGGTAGAGTCAGAGCCCAGAGAGAGGAGGAAGCGGCCAGGCTTCCCACGCTTCTGGAAGCAGCTCCCACGAGCCAGTCTGAAGCCCTGAGTGAGCTGATCCTCTTGTCAAGAGGAAAAGCCAGGGTGAGGAAGCCTTTGCTTTGTTCTTGACAATCATAAAGGCTCAACCTATTAAATGGAGGATGTGCTTATGCCTTTCTATAGCATTTCTCAGCCAGACCGACTCTCTTGAACGGAACTGGAAATAAGCATGTGTTTGCCTCTCCTTGTCATTTCTGCTGTTTTAGAAGAGGTGTTTATAAAACAGGTAAAGTTCAGCTTCTTGGCCTCTCTGGTCTAGAATGTGAAAACTGTGGAAGAAGGCCAACATTCTGAGGCCTAAGGAAAACTGCCTCTCCACCCCGTGCATGGATGAAGAAGCGCAGAATGAAAAGCACAAAATCACTGCACCATCTCTCAGAAAGCTTGCTCTGAGATGCTTGATGAGCTATTTGTGTCTCTTCATGGATTTTTTTTTCTTTTCTTTTTTTTTTTAGAAAATGAGATGGGACACTTTTTATTTTCCCCTCCTTAGGAGTCTTAGAGGTTGTTTAATCTCAAGTGAACTTAATTCACATTTTCCTGGCAGTGTTAGCAGTATTAGCTATCGGCTCAAACCATTTTACTCACTGCATCGTCCCACCAGTCAGCAAGTAGGGATCTAATTAGCTCTTTGCTTTAATGGCAATAGTTAAATTTGCATTATTAATTTAAATATTACAGACTCTGTGGACTTGAGCACATAGCTGCCATAAAGATGTAAAATGAATAATAAGGTGCCAAAAAACACCAGAGTCATTATTCCCATCATGTTCAAACTTCCAGCTATAATGATATCAATTAAAACTCTAATCCTAGCAAGAAGCTTTGCTGGTTCTCTTTTATTATAAAAGCTGCATTTATATTTAAATGCTGGGCTGAAGTAGTCAAGTCATCATACTTTGCAAAATAGAGGGGTCACATGTATCAGGAGACATAATTACAGTTCTAATTATATTCTTTTATTTTTTAAAACATCCAAATGGTAAAAATGTAGTAAGTTCTTCAACATCCTGTTCTGTATCTGAATCTTGCTCTTCCTTCCTCCTGAAGGGCTGCAATCACTCTGCAGTGTCAAAACCTGTTTGGGTTGCAAGACAGATGGGACTTTCAAAATGAAATGTACCTACGACTGTTTGCTACTATATATATAAAATGTCTCATTTAGTCTCATCTGTGATTTTCCAAGAGGAAAATGTTTCCAGGAGCAATTTATCTCAGTCCTACACGTTTGTATCACTGAATGACCATCTGAAAAAGAGGACCAGCATCTTTTCTTAAAGGGAAACGGCCTAAGTGTGTTCCACGGAGATGTTTCGATGCAGTAGCTGAACTGCATGAATTTGTTTTCAAATGAATGAAATACAAAATATGAAATAACTGAAAATATGAACTTCAAATTTTTCATTTGGTGTGTGAACCTTTCATTTGACTTCATAATATATTTCACACCACTGACCGTGAGAACAACTGGTAGAAAACAGAAAATTAATAGACAAAGACATTTTTCATTTTTGTGCCAGTCTGAGCTTTCTGGCCTCCCAGTTCTCTAACCAGCTCTCTGCTGAGTAAACCAGTTTAGCACTTCTTTGGCACAAACTCCCTCCCATGCTAAAGTAGCACCCTCCTTTGTCAGGGCTGGAAGCCTCCCCCTCCCCCACAAAGACTCCTTCAATCTCCTGACTCGAATCCCTCCTTTGTGGCCATTATTATTATTATAGTATATCTTTGACTGAAGATTCTAATTTCCCCTCTCAAATAGATTCCTTGTGGTCAGGCTCTGTGTGGATTATACTGAGTGCTTGGGAGGGATTCAGTAATGTGACTGAGTCAGAAATGACTGAGTCAGAAATGACTGAGTCAGAAATAGCTAAAGAGGAAGGACGCAATGGTTCACCCAGCAGGGATAAAATCTCTCTGCCTTTGAGCATGTAAAATGCATCATTTCAATTTTACAAGACTAACAATAATTTCACTATTTATTTTGATCAGAAGACCTAGGTTTAACTCTACACTGATCGCTCATCAGTGCGGTGGCCAGGGTCTAGTCCTGTCCGCTCTCCAAGGTTCAGCTTCCTGAGCAGCAAACAGTGGGCAAGAGTGACTTCCCGGTGAGGATTACATAAACGAGAGCCTTGCGATTTTTCTGGTAAAAGAGGAGGTCTGAATAACAAAGCATACAACACCCCTCTGTCAACTGGAAATTACACTGATATATAGAACAGTCTTATGGACTCTGTGGGAGAGGGAGAGGGTGGGAAGATTTGGGAGAATGGCATTGAAACATGTAAAATATCATGTATGAAATGAGTTGCCAGTCCAGGTTCGATGCACGATACTGGATGCTTGGGGCTGGTGCACTGGGACGACCCAGAGGGATGGAATGGGGAGGGAGGAGGGAGGAGGGTTCAGGATGGGGAACACATGTAAACCTGTGGCGGATTCATTTTGATATTTGGCAAATCTAATACAGTTATGTAAAGTTTAAAAATAAAATAAAATTAAAAAAAAAAAAAAAAGATATTGAACTGTAGAAAGATGAGCCACCAACTGAATCAATAACAGAATTCTAGTTAGGACCCTGAGAGTCTTTGCTGGCCTTATTGAGTAGCCAGTTCCATTCTGTTTAGCCTGTGACAGCTGATGGGACTGGACCCTGGGGCGGAATTACTACCCAATTCATCAGTGATGCTCATTGAGCAGTCACTAGTGAATGAGACTCTGAAAAGTCTTCTTAATGCTATATTATTTAGATAAAGGAATCTAATAAACATATTCTTTTTAAAAACTTTAAAAAAAAAAAAAGAAATTACAAATAAAAGTGTGAAGGATTATGGCTGCTAATAAATGCAATGAAACTGTGTTGGATTCAGTGCAACCTGGTGGCAAGGAATAAGGATGCAGTCTTCAAAGGGGACAGACAGTCCTGGACAAACATCTAGACTTTTTGAAAAATGGGTTAGCCATCAGTCCTATCTTAGGATGGTAGTTTAGGGTAATAGCTAAGGGTATCGACCCTGAACTCGAATCCTCGTGTTCAAAGTTTAGAATAATAAAAATAGTGTCTGCCTTGTAGGATTCTTGTAAGGATAATTTACAGAAGGTCCTTAGCCCAGTGATTGCCTTTTGCTGAGCCTTCAGTAAGTGTTCAGTCACTCAGTCACGTCCGACTCTTTGCGACCCTATGAATCACAGCATGCCAGGCCATTATCAAAGAATCAAATTGCATGAAATTCAAATCCAGCTCATCTATATGTGCAGATATGCTTCATATTGTTTATAAAGTCACTCCATGTATTTTCATGACACCAAAAGATAAGAACTGTCTCATCTGGTTTTCAAGGGACTGATACAAGTTGCCCACAGAGGCCCTAACATGGCACTGAACGAATGGATAAAACATTCAGGTTAGTGTCCAGAACAGGAATTTCAAAATTAATGGATGAGATATGTTGACAGGAGTCAGGAAAAAAGTCTAAAGTCCTTCATTTACACATTAGATGATTGAACCAGTGTCTACTAGACTCTTCTAGAATACTAAGGGCACCATCTTGAGCTGAGCAGAAACTTTAGGTCACACATCAGGAAAGTCCGTGATAATGGACTAATGATAATAAGAGCAAACATTTAGAGATGGTTTAAAATGTGTTTAAAATGTGAGCTAGGAGGCTCACATGCATTATCACACTTACTCTTCCCATAATACTCTGTGTGTGCATGTGTGCTAAGTCATTTCAGTCATGTCCGACTCTTTGCGACCCCATGGACTGTGTAGCTCACCAGGTCCCTCTGTCCATGGGATTCTCCAGGCAAGAATACTGGAGTGGGTTGCCATGCCCTCCTCCAGGGGATCTTCCCAACCCAGGGATCAAACTTGAGTCTCTTACATCTCCTGCTTTGGCAGGAAGGTTCTTTAACACTAGCGCCACTTGGAAAGCCCACCATAACACTCTACCTTGCTTTTATTCTTATTCCCATTTTATGGAGGATGTCACTAAAACTTACTGAGGTGAAATTAATTTCACCAAACAGTGAACAGTTGTGGCACATTGTTGATCTCAGATCACTGGGCTCTCAAGTGTATATTCCTGACATGATATAATACTGCCCCTGTGGAAATGCTTAGGGACAGGACGTCTCAGCTTTTGGAACTCTGGAGACCATGCTAAATCCACTAAAATTTTGAGTTGCTCAAATATCAAAACTTACCTGGAAGTAGATCTCAACTAAAGTGAGTCTGTAGTTGTTAACTCAGGACCCATTCTGAGCCAAAGTCAGCCCCAAATCCTATGAAGCAAGCTTCCACAGAACTAAAAAGATGACACAGCCCAATGGGACAAAAGGCCCATCTCTGTTCTTTGTCCTTGTCCTCTGTCATTGCCTATGTTTTCATCATGTTAAAACTCATGAGGGCAGAGAATACTTGGCAAATTAATAGAAGAAAAGTCCTGACTTTCCTAGCTCATAAAAGGTTGATGCCTTCCAGCCATGCTACTGAAAAGAGTGGGATTTATGCCACAAAACTTTCTTCCCAGATGGAAAAGTGCTTTAAAAATAATGGATCTAATGCAATTCATTGGTAGTGAGTAAATTTGTCACCGTGGATGCTGTATTAACTCTCTAAGGCCAATTCAATTGGGGATTCAATAAATCAGCTCTTTCAGGGTATCTCCTGATGCCCCACTGGTTAGAAAGAGTTCTAGATAAATAGCAATTTGATCTTTCTGATTCTTTAATCCTTGAAATATGCTTTTAAGAAACATGGAAAGGCTTTATGCCTCCATTTTCCTTCTAGAGAAGCTGAGGAATCTGTGCAATAAAGAAAGAAGCAGGAGACCTCAGATCATGCCCAATTCTATGACCATTTCAACTCCAGTGTCATAAATATCTTCTAGCTTATTCTTGGATCATGTTTTTTAAAAGTCCTCAGCAAAACCACGCTCGAGAACATTTCCCTGACTTGGTCACCTTAGGTGAAATTGAAACTACCTCCTTAAGTATTTTGCTCTCCTGAGCTTGTTTTATTCTTACCCTTGGCTGTTCTGAAGGGTTTCATTCTTTGAAGGGGCACCGCTTCTCCGTGCATTACTTACTGGATGCTTCCTTCACACTAAGCTGAAGGTCATTGTTTATTAGGCCAAAGTTGGCACTGAAAATGGAAACGAATGAGAAAGGATGTGTATTTGAATTCACATCATGTTATTTATGCCCATGGGTCCACGGCATGGAGCACGTATAAAGATTTTTCTATTTATTTATGTGAACTCCAGGGGTCCTTCAAGAAATGAACAAATAGGCACTTTCCTGGTGGTTCAGTGGCTAAGACCACACTCCCAATGCAGGGGGCTGGGGTTCAATCCCTGGTCAGGGAACTAGATCCCATGTGCTGTAACTCAGAGTTTGCATGCTGCAACTAAAGCTCCCAAATGCCATAAATAGGACCTGGCATAGCCAAATAAATAAATATTTTTTAAAAAAGAAATGAATATAGCACAAAATTGAATTTTGGCAAAGAAACTTGTATTAGAGAGCAATGTGGGATATCATGCGGCAGTGTCGTTCTCTAAACAGAATTCCCTTGGAAAGCTAAAACTGACCCATCTGGCCTTCCTCAGCTGTTTCGTGGGTTAAACATTGACCGTGGGGAAAAAAATAAACTCTGAACTCTAAGGGAAGCCATTCCTTATAACTCGATGGATAATAATTCTGTAGTTGTGTCGTTTAGAAGTCCATGTAATGCTCTTTAATTCTGGTGTATCTTATGTAGGATTTGAAATGTCTTGAGGGATTTGCTGGAAGCCTTGTTTTATTTTATTTTAAACAAACACTGTTTTATTTTGTTCTAAGTATGGAAGGTGGATCAGAATTGATAGGGTATTTTTTTATACCTTAAATACGAAGGCCCATTTTTAATATGATCATGATTTTGGCAACCATGTCTCTTTACTAGTAGTTAGTATTGTTATAATTCGCTGAGTATTTTATTCTCACACTGTCACCATACATCACTTAGTATTTCTGGACTTTTTCAGAATCTCCCCTGTAGGTAATTTGCCTTCTTTGGTTACCTGATGGATCACCTTGTATGGAAAAAAATATTAAAATCCTTCAAAGAACAATGTACATAACTATTGTGAATTCTGCATTAAAGTGGTCTAGAAGCTTATTACAAGTACAGATATTTGGTTAATTTGCTTTTTCTAACTTGCCTTTTTCCATATTGCAAAGCATGTTAAAGTGCTGTTTATCTTGCTGTAGACCGTGTTATTTGTGAAAAGTCTGGATGGAGAAAGAAACACAGACCGTGTTGTTCAAAGAATCATTAAGGAGATATTATTTCAGATCATAATGTGATTAGAGTCCTTTAGAGGAAAATGTGAGTGTTTATATTTTCAGCTTTTACATAGGAATGTAACTGTTGCTGATTAAGGGAAAAGTCAGCTAATTTAAAATGTTTAAATTTAGTGTTAAACCAGATAATGTATCTGAAATTACAAAAACTAAAACAACTTCAACTCTGGCTCAAAAGCAGTTCCTTAATCCAGGGTCAGATAAACACTGTTTATAATAAATAACATTCTAATTTGTAGAATTAAATCTTAAAAGGAGTCGAAGGCAAAAGAAAATTCCTTACAAATCTGCCATGTTCAAAATATCCACTTCAAAAGAGAACTTTTTTATCTTCAATTTATTCTGACAAAAATTCTCTTGGGCTTTTATTTCAAAAGATGAAAAATGAGCCATGGCAGTCAATGGTGCACAGTGACTATTTATCTGTTTACACCTATCCATGTGATTGCTAGAAAAAACCAGATTAGACTTTGAATGTGATATGAAGAATGTATGCTGTTTCACAAGCCCATATTCCTCAGCAGAAATAGGTTAAAAACTCAAAACTAAGTTTTAGAAGCCATACATTTTATGTTGAGTAACAATAATTCAAGGCCTGATTTTTCTTCAGGTAAAATACATATGCTCAGTTTTAAAATAAACATATACAGCAAGTTAATTCATGGTTTATAATTTTCCCAACCAAAAACTCATGAAGCTAATTATTTAATAATGTTCATGTTATAGTTTATATGACAGGGGCCTATCTGAAAAATACCTAAACATCTACATTTGATTGATTGAAGAATATTGTAAATGCACTAGAGAAACCTTTTATATATTGACTTCTTTGGCAAATGCCTTTACAAAGCAAAGGGAGTCTTATAAAATTATTAATAGCTCTGAATCATTCTCATTCTTAGTTCCTGATTTTCATAGATTGGGCTTTCTTTTAAGAGCGTGTGCACCTGTAGGAAATTTTATACGGCAAGCAACCACACTGCCATAATCAGAAACCAAATTCATTTTCGGAGGAAAGTAGGAAATACACAATGGCATACGCGCCTCTTTTACGACCACATCTGCACAGCTCAGGGAAAAGTTTGCAGATATGTCTGCTGATCACATTACAAGGCTGTTATGAGAGAATAAAGTTGCACCTTTGATGGGCTATTGCAGCTGGGTTAGAGGTCCCCAGTCATTAGAAGTTTTGCATGTCATAGAGCAGAGCAGATTGGAGACTCGGAAATACTTTATACAACTAGCTGAATTTTGGTCATTTCCATCAAATATCAGTGGACCCATTAAACAAAGATGAACAACACAGACACACACACACCTCAATACACCCCGGCAATAAAGATGACTTTAGGTAATTTCTGATTTTCACCTCCATGATAGAAAGTCCATTGTACTCATACAGAGCCTCCAGGACACCAGCTGAGAACAAAGCTGCTTTCAGAAGCAGTGAGTGGTTTCCCTCTATTAATGTCCAGGTGATATGTGAAGCCCATTATCACATCACTAATGTGGCAGCAGACATTCCCCGGCCGACCCCAGGTAGCTCCAGCGTCTGCGCGTGTGGGACTGGTAAAGGTAGACCTCAGAAACACTTTTAATTTTCTGCTAGTGTCACTGAATGCTAACCACAACCCCCAAAGTCATCTTTTACATTTCAAAAGAAGATGAAATTGAACGCCACATAAAAGATCACAGGAAACATTTAAAGAAAACAATTGGCAGGATTTAATTGAAGGGTTTTGGAGAAGTGTTTGTGTTCCAGATGTTACGGGTGGCATGTTATCAGAGAAAGCTTGGAATATGAGGGGGAAGGCTACTGATGCAAAAAATGAATAATTCCAGTTTCCTGTCACAACACAGGGAGGGAATAGGAATCATCCCTAGTACCCACTATCTCCTGAGGACCTCTCATAGGACATCGGGCCTACCTCGGTCTCCAGCTGGCATTGTGCCTATAAAGTTAATTTAACCTGTGAGCAGCAGAAGTGACTCCTAGACACACCAAGCTACCAAAATACAGAGATAAATAGCCAAGCTGAAACCAGAATCCACACTATGTGGCAAAATAACCACAACCACCTAATTTTGAAAAGATATTGGAAAATGCTGCACATGTTCTTGTTTAATATTTTGTCAATGATTCCAAATCCATATTCCCCAGAACTGTCATTTCTTTTACAATAAAGAACCCACCTTAAATAAGTGGAAATTCATAGTTTTCCAGATTGCAATGAATGTCTCCCAGTAAGTCTGATTTTTTTAATGAGCTATGTTACTTTAAAAACAGTTAAGATTTGAATTCTAGGTAAAAATTTTAAAATCCAAAACGAATAAAGTAAAATCAATATTGATTATTAGGAGTAAAAGTGCTAAATGAGACTGTAAAACCTTTTAAGAACTAAGAGCAGAAAATTTCCAGTAAAACTACGATATACGATAAATTACTACTAAATAACCAGAATATTTGCATGGAATTTAATATGAGTACCTCAGCCTCCCTCCCCTTCTTTTTTTAAAGTAGGGTATTACTGGTTCAGTTGGAAAGACTTTTCCAGTAATATTACAAGACCAGCGTCACTTTGGCAAGTTACCTTCTCAACTTACATTTCATTATGTTCTAAAGAAAGCTACTTTTAAAATTTCTAATGCTTTTAAAAATTCATTTTAAAATATCACTTGTTTTTTGGCCCTCAGGTCTTTCAGAGCTTAATGCATACCATCGTCACACTAAAGTGAAAGCAAAACCATTTTATTAAGAGACTACATTTTAATATTGAACACAATATTCTGACAGCAGATATTCTCGAAGACAAGTTAAAAAAGAATAAAAAAGGTTCTATTCTTTACTGTGTTCTTATAAGATCTGACCCAACTTTTCAGTAAATTGTCTTGAATGGACAAACGCGAGCAAGATCCAAATCCCCCATAAAAACTGCTTTAATCAGGGTAGAGCCTGGTGGTGATTTCAGGTCAAAGAACACTGACATTAAATCTGTATGTCAGCATTTAAACATATTTAAGAACTTTTCATTCCAGAACACTGCAAGGGCTCCATCTCAACTGAAATCCACTGTCTGGAGCAGCATTGCAATGCTCTGCAATATATTATTGTTCCCTTTAGCAACAAGAATAATTCTGGTACTTCTTGACAGCTGTTTCTCTGCCTTTCCAACTTATTTAGTCCCATCTTTTTGATTTAACTACTTACTTCTGGGGAAAAAAAATCTATAGCCAGTACAGATTTCTGACTTTCTAGCCATATTTGAGGCTTTGTTCATTCACTCAAAGAAAACGAGAGAGAAATGGAAACATTTTTAAACCGAACAATACTCATGCCCCTCATAATTGCTGTTGACTGGGTCCCCTGCCCCCATCTTAGGGGCGACATGGAGTGACAGTCGTGTTCAAAATTCCTGAAGGCACCCAGAAGTACAGTGGGACCTGCCCTGAACTGACATCAAGCAGGTCTGACTCACCCAGTTGATCCCTCTTTGTGCTTGAAGAGTCCACCCAAACAACAGACTAAGGAAGACTCATGAAGACCATACCTGGGTAGATACTTCAAAGAGTATTTCTTCCAATGGTTCATTTTGCAAATGAGAAAACTGAGGCCCAGGGAAGTGAAGAGGTAACAGGGGATCAGGACTAGAGTTCCGGCCCCTGATTCCCATCCCGTGGGCCTTGGGACATGTGACAGTTTCTCTGAGCACCTGCAGTTTTGCTGGTTGGTTACTTCTGAGAAAACTTTTGATGGAAACTCTTTAAATGACCTCAACCATTTAGGCATTCTGGGCAGCGTGCAACCACCCAGAGCTCCCAAGCAGTTTCTGAACACACAGGGAGGTAATCCCCGATAATGTTAGGACTGATGCTTCAGACTTACTAGGATCTGTGTTTGATCCCCCAAATCCCTCAGTCATGTTGTCAGTACATTACAACTCATAATTGTCAAATTTTATGCAACAAACATCTATTACTTTTATAACAAAATAGTTATTGTTATGAAAATCTTTTGACATCACTTTATAGTTTATAAAGTATTAACTGCTTTTCATGTAGTTATTCATCATACCTTCACAAAGACTGTGACATAGAATCAGTGTCCCTATTTTACAGATGAGGAAACAGACTTAGGGATAAAGTGATTTGCCGATACTCAACTGCTATGAGGTGGCAGAACAGGAACCTGAAACCCAAGTCCTCTGATTCTAAATGTTTCTCCTGTTCCATCACAGTCCTCCTGGATGTGAACTTTCCTCTGTCCATGGGATTCTCCAGGCAAGAATACTAGAGTGGGTTGCTGTTTCCTTCTCCAGGGGATCTTCCTGACTCAGGGATCGAACCCGAGTCTCTTACGTCTCCTGCGTTGGCAAGCAGGTTCTTTACCACTAGTGCCACCTGGGAAGCCCACGAGCTTTCGAATGGCTTTCTTTATAAGTTTTCATGAGCATCTTGATAAACTCAGGTCTCCGAAAAGCCCAGATGGTTTTTTTCCAACTACTGCCCGGCTTCTAGTTCTCTTTTTTGTTTCTTCTTTTAATCTCTTTTGCATTTAATTTTGAGAGAACAAGATACTGATGAGCTTGGTTGTGGCCTGGGGGCACTTCAGGCTTGTGAGCTAGGAAGTCCACACTTAGGGAATCTGAATGAGGCAGTACCAAAAAGGTACACGCACACAGCTGGGAACACATCTTTTCAGAGACTTATGTGCTTTATGTGCACACTTTAAAAAAAATAAAGCTTTCTGTGAATTAATTATAACTCCACGTTACTATGTGTGTTTACTGACTAAAACTGTCCAAGAGAAAAATAAGAACAGCATCAACAACAGAAAAACCCAAGGACTTTAGTAGTTTACTTACTACTAACTTAACACTCACCACAGTGCAGGTAGCATCCCTCAGCTCATACAGCATTTGAAATGCTCTTCTCTGGGAGATGTCTTAGCATGCACAGCAGTTTAAGATCAGGACTGATGTCTGAGCTCTTGGGACAAAAATGAGAGCTGGGGTGTCCAGGAACTGAAGTGAGCTTCCTCTCATTCCTCAAGGAAGGAATTCCTTTTTGTCATCCACAGCCTTAGCAAAGAAAGAGGGTTGCATGATGGGATCTGTTTGGAGGTCCTTAGTTGACTATCTGGGAGCACAGGTGATCACTATTATTACTGACATTCAGCTAGATCCATGGCTCCAACTAGGAAAAAATAAGATTCCATTGTCTGGTTATGTGAATGGCTGCCATCTTGGATGCCTGCAGCAAAGCTCTATTGTAAAAATGTATGATTCTCTAGTTTTCCTGGATAGATTTCTAGGAAGAATAGTGAAGCTGCAGTACACACACCTGTGTATGTCTTTGCACATGCACATATTCATACACATAAGAGTAAACATTCCTTGGATGTGGAATGCTGGCTTAGGGATCAACTCTGCCCTAGATTATATAAAAATAATAGTAGGACAATCATTTAAACCACAGTTTTCCTTTCTGGTTCAATTTTATTTTATTAAGCTTTTTATGTACATGTTATTGTTTCTGTTTTGTTTTGTTCTTCTAATTATTCACACTTCTTAGTACATTTCTACTATTGTTTTCACTTCAGGCTGAGGACAAATTTGGTAACTCCAAAGCTTTAAAGTAGGATCTAGCGTACTGAGTTAATTTCTTCTTTAAGAGGATAAATGTGAAAGCACTTTATGGATTGTAAAGCAATATACAAGTGCAAGATGATATGATCACTAATTTAATCCAACTGATTTTCTATATTCATTCATTAAACAAATATTCATTTAGTATATGTATGAAGCAGTACAACATCAAGGTATTTGTAGTGTCAGAGTTGCCTGAGACTCGTATATTTTGGTTTGGAATTGTGAACAGAAAGCTATCCAATAAGTGATGTGCCTTTGAAATTATTCATAAATAAAAAGGATAACATACAAAGCCTTTCCAGTTTAAGTTTGCAAACAACTGAATTTAACTGAGTAAGATTTTGAATACACATGATTTTGTTCAAAGCAGAAGTAATTTCTTAGCCTCATGAACCACAAGAAATTTTACCTGGCAATCAAAGGCTGGCTCTACACCATGCAAAGTTATGTAGCTATCTGTAAGTGTTTACTTAATTTTAGCATTGCAGAAAGCAAATGAGAAAATCTTATGCCCTTAAGAGGATTTTTCTTCTTTTCTGCTTTATTTATTGTTGCTGTTAGTGGGTGGGTATTTTGAGAGGAAGAGGAGGATGAATAATTATTGTGAACTAACTACATTGAGCAAATGAACTGATTTCACAGGCTGGAGGTACTTTAAATGTTCTTTGGTTTTTGATGCCCTTAAATTACATTAGATTCTGTTATTTGAATTTCATTGTCAGAAAGATGTTTTATCGAATTTTATTGGATTGAATAACTTCTGCCTAACTTTATCAAACATTGTTTCTTTGTATATTAATAGTAAAAAACAGAAGGCAGAGAGATGGTAGGCAGAGACAGAGTCATTCTCCAATAAGCTTATACTCAGGAACAATATGGAAAAGGAAATGGCAACCCACTCCAGTACTCATGACTGGAAAATCCTATGGATGGAGGAGCCTAGTGGGCTGCCGAATATGGGGCTGCACACAGTTGGACATGACTGAAGCGACTTAGCAGCAAGAACAACAGACACAGGCTTATTTCACAATTTTTGCTTATGTTCTATATAATGTGCTTTTTGTTTCTCATGGAACAAAAAAAGGATATGTATTTCTTTTCTTTTTTAATAACAGACTATGGACAGGAGTTTCAAGCTCCTTGAGGGCAACAAGGTTATTTTATCTCTCCAGCACATGGCCTGGGTCTGTCCATGTTTGTTAATTAAACAAATGAGTGAATGAATGAAGAAATGAACTATCGATACAAATGAGAGATACATGACCTTCTAAACACGACCTAAAGAATAAATAGTGCAGGATTTTCCTGTGTTTTGAGATACAGCACAGTGCTTGACCCATACTATACCTTCACTGAATATTTGGTGTGTGCAAATCCTACTCACAAATGCTAACAACCTTTGTAAGCAAAAAAGGAAAAAGATCTGAGTCATCCAGTCACTCACACTCACTCAATTTACAGATTAAGAACTCTGAAGCTTGGAGAGTATCCAATAAATTAGTCTCCAGAGCATGGCTGGTGGTGTTATCTCCATCTTACATACCCAAAAACTGATCCAGAATGTTTAAATGATTTGTTTAGGACCATCTGGCTAGTTATCATCAGAACATCAAATTACAGCCCAGGTACCTAATTCCTTGTAAAGAATTTTTGTTGACACCTCAGTATGCCAGGATAACTATGTGCTGTGCTTAGTCGTTCAGTTGTGTCCGACTCTGTGACCCCGTGGACTGTAGCCTGCCAGGCTCCTCTGTCCATGGAATTCTCCAGGCAAGGATACTGGAGTGGATTGCCATACCCTCCTCCAGGGGATCTTCCCAACCTAGGGATGGAACCCAGGTCTCCTGCATTGCAGGTGGATTCTTTACCATCTGAGCCACCAGGGAAGCCCAGGCGAACTATAAACTTGAAATTTTTGTGCCCTGGATGGAAGGTGGGAGCTTCTGGAAACAAGGGGAGCCATCCTGGATTCCACTCCTGCAATATGGAATTGGGAATTCAGTCAGAAGCTGGGTCTCTGCAAGCATTCCTCTGAATCAGAGCAGTTGTACATATTTGTGAATGAATAAATTATGATAATACCAGCAGCACTCCCAAAACTAGGGAATAAGGCTCCAGCCAGTATGAAGAAACATTCAGCTGGACTTTAAACACAGTGTCAAGCATACAGAAAGGCAGCCTGTGCTATGGTCATGAGCAGTGAGAGTCTGCTAACGCTGCTCACTGCAGCGTTGGCTTCTCAAGGGAGGTCTGTGCGATGTTTTCAGAGGCAGGCTGCAAAATGAGAGGACTTCTTTTTAGAGGTACGATGTAGGGACTCTTCCCTCAAATGTATTCGATTTGAAGGACTTCAGCCTTAGATTGTGGTTCTCTCATTTTATAGTTAAAGTTTCCCTTTTTCTGTGAAACAAAGATGCAAGGAAGACTGGGTGTGTTCAGTGTCTTTATTGGACTGAGGGTGGAAGGGGATTGGTAATTCTATGTTAGTCCTCAAATGATTTTTGAAAACCTTTTTAGTTCATGAAATGCCAAGGTAAGGTAGCCAGTGGACCACTTAGAACTTGGCCTTGAAAGTGTATGGAACCCATAACCACAAATCACAGTGCTTCCACTCTCATACAAAAGAGGTGTTGATACCAGTCCATCCTCTGCTCCCAGTGTCTGCAACTTTCTGGATATGGCACTGACCGAAGGTGAAGTTTTCATGGTGTATTTCTAATTCATTCCCACACTCACCTGGGCTACACTGCAAATCAAGTTGTCACTACTAGATGCCTGGTTGGATTCTCCTTCCTCGGAGAGACTTCAGAATCGCTGGGTCCCCGCCTCCACATAGCGTCCCAGTGCACTGGGGTTAGGAGAAGCAGAAGCGGTACTTGTCTCAGATGGCAGCAGAAGCTTCTGCCAACTTCCCTGTACTGTCCTGTTTTTCATGGTGGGATGCTAATTTCAAACCAGAGAGTCTATTTAGTCAAGAAATGAAACTCCTTGTGTGACACCAGGGCTGTTTAAGATCAGAGTGACACAGTCTACTCTGATCACACACATGGGGCTCTGAAGTTAGTAAAGAAAGAATTATGCCAATTCTGGGCTCCCCAGCTGTCTGAGAGTTCAAAAGCTTAGATCGTCATGTGCTTTTTGCTATTATTTGTGCTGAGAAGATCTTTTCATCTTTTTTTTTTTTTTTTTTGAAGTTGGTCAGAGCAAATGGGTGGTACTTTTCCTTAAAACAACTTGAACAAAAATTAGAAACAAGATAACATCTGCCACAAATGAAAACTCTATTGTACTTGTTCACTAAAAACTCTCCCAGTGACAGAAAAACCAGTCAGCTAAAACCTGTCAGCTTCCCTCTTTGGGGAAATACCACAAGGCTGGACAAATGATGACACTGAGCTTTGAGCCAATATTGAGCTAATCCAATGTAACATATTGTTATACAGCAAACTCGAGAACTTTGGTTTAGCGGAGAAATTATGTAATGTCAGAGAGTGCCAGACTTGCTTAGCTACATGTCTAAGAATGCTTAAAATGGCCTTTCCAAACCAGAGGAACAATTCACTGACCTGGTTTTCCCAATTTGGAACAGTAGTGAATGACGAAGACTTATTTCCCAAAGCTTCCACTTTGATCTTCTATAAGCAACTGAAAAACATAGAATTCAGAGGGGGAAAAAAAATCACATGTTCAGAAGAATGTAGAATACCCGGATGTTGTAAATTCAGTTCCAGGGTCACTAGCTGATATCAGAATACATCTGTCGCATCAGACGCTGCTGCCAGCTCATGAACACAAAGGAAAAAACAAACGGCTGGCACCTCAGACATTTATAAGGATTCATTCATTCTGATGAACAAACCTAAGGTGGGCTGGGGGCTATGTACATGGATGATGACATCAGATGGCACACTGAAAAGAAAGTTCTGGACCTGGAGGCAATGAAATTGGAATTTTGGTCCAAATTCTGTCATTAACTAGCAATAAGTCTTAGGCAAGTGATTTTTGTCTCTTTGGGTTTTACTCAGTTTCATTATATATAAAACAGAAATTAGACTAGACCATCTCCAAGTTCCCAGACATTTCTGAGTTACTCACTCAGTCGTCTCTGACTCTTTGTGACCCCATGGGCTATAGTGCACCAGGCTGCTCTGTCCATGGAATTCTCCAGGCAAGAATATTGGAGTGGGTGGCCACTCCATTCTCTAGGGGATCTCCCCTGGGTCAGAAAGGATCGAACCTGGGTCTCCTGCACCAGCAGGCAGATTCTTTGCAGTCTGAGCCACCAGGAGAAGCCCGCTTTAGGTGGTGGTGGTTTAGTCACTAAGGCCTGTCTGCCTCTTGCGACCCCGTGGACTGTAGCCCGCCAGGCTCCTCTGTCCATGGGATTCTCCAGGCAAGAATACTGGAGTGGGTTCCCATCTCTTTCTAACACTGTCTAATTCAAGCTGTTTATCAAATATCAGGAGAGGACTGTTAAGGGCTGGCAGGGTTTTCAAGATAAATTTGTATCATCACCCTCAGGGCATCATAACGATCTTCTGTGGTAGACCACAGCCCCAGGATTTCAGGACATAGACTGAAATGTCTAAATCCAGGTTTGCCTCAAAGGGTGTGACTCTAGTTCAGGAGCTAGGACACATGCCTGAACTGTAACACAGGGTAACCCATGCTAAGTACCAAATGTCCACCACAGATAGCATACAGAATTCAAAGCCAGGAAGCCTTTGCCAAGGTTTGGGACAGAAAGAATCATTTTCAAGGAAGAGGCAGAGCTTTAACCTAATCTCTGAAGGTAAGAAGCTGGATAAGATAACATCTCAGGATCCTTGGAATTCTAAGATTAGGATTAATAATTAATGTTAATATTAAAGAAAGACTCTCTAATAGGTATACTAAAGGCCTCCAATGGGCTTCCCAGGTGGTGCTAGTGGTAAAGAACCCGCTTGCCAGTGCAGGAGATGTAAGAGATGCAGGTTCAATCCCTGGGTCGGGAGGAGGGCATGGCAACCCACTCCAGTATTCTTGCCTGGAGAATCTCCATGGGCAGAGGAGCCTGGCAGGTTATACAGTCCACGCGCTCGCAAAGAGCCAGACATGACTGAAGAGACAGTATGCATGCAGGCAGGCCTCTAATAGGTACAACTACTAATACCATGGAAATTAGCAAAATTTATAAGATTGTTTTTCCAGCACAGATATTTCATGATAGTTAATTAAAAATTACTTTGTTTAATCGTATCATACAAGGTAACTACCTTATATGTGACTAAACAACTACCTAATTCTGGTTTAAGACACTGTTTCAAAATAAATTGAAAATGACTGTCAAAAATGATTTCTGCCAAACTTCTAGGATTTCCACTAGAACGTCCCATAATTGCCTCCTCACCAGTGGTAATCCTACAGTGGCACATAGATAATTAAATAATTAAAACCATTATTTGGCAACTGTAAAGAATTCCTCTCTGGCTATACAATTGACCCTTTCATTTTTTAAACTGGTGGACAGGGAAAAGAGAGTCAATTTAACTGTTCGGCCCTTATCAAGTGGCTTTTTTATGTTGGGCAACTTTGTTCAAAGCAAGAAGAAACAAAGGCACAAACTCGAGCTTCCCCATGGCAAGTGGGGAAGAGATGAGTGCATTGTATTTTTTTTTTTTTTGGTGTCCCGCAAACTTTACAGTGCCCAGGAGAGAAGGGAGCTCCCACTGGCAATCCTCAGGGTGCAATTCAAAGTATACCAAATTTAGGATCAGAAATAGACAAAAGGCCCATTTCACATAATCGGGCCATTCTGGGTTCGCCCTGATAATGTTTGAAATGGGAAAGACTAAAAAAATAAAAAGAAAGCTGAAGCAAAATGGGAAAACACTTATTTAAAATTAATGTCACACCTCATTTTCAATTAGTCTCTTGTGAACTTTGCCTCATTCCTACACCCTTGCTTGTGTATGCTGAAACCTGTAGACAGCCATAAAATTAGTTTACATAAAAGCACTAATTAACATAGGCCACTTGAGGATAACAAACCAATCTTTTCATCTATTTTTAAATTCTTATTGTGAATCCTTAAAATATGCCTCATTTTAAAGCATCACTGACTCAATTTTAAAACATTGCCAGAACCTGCTTTGCTAATCTGCAAACTCGATAATTCTACCCCAAACCTCAGCGCACTCAGCAACAATTTAATAGCAAATATCTCTAGTGGGACCTCATATTACTATGATTCTATTACTTTTTATATTACAAAAAAAAGTGCTAGCACACTCTAAAGTATTATAAATAGTTCAGACCAGGCAATGCTTGTCAAAATATGTGAAAGTTTATTTTTTGCACTCAGTAACCTGGGATTTTTATCTTATATATTTATAATCCATAATATGCCTCCCATAATTAGTATAAAATGTAGATAACTAATCAAATTCCTAGTTTCTGGGCATTTTATTTCTGTTAATATGATTACTAAGGGTGATAAGTTGCATGGTTAATAACCCAATCATGCTACTAAATGCAAATTCTAAACATATCTTAAAATAATTGCATAGATGCCAAA